>NC_047530.1:11361324-11967157 GCF_012275295.1 Melopsittacus undulatus
GTATATTCCTATAGGTCTCCATATAGAAGATTAGCACCTGTCAAGTCTCTCTGCAGGTAATACTCATTTCAGATAATTGGCAAAGATTTATATTTAAAGGTGACTTGCTACTGATTTGAATGTGTTTTGAATAGAGTTCTCAAATACGAAGTGATCATCCCACTGGATACTGCTTGGAGAGGAGGCCCTGTATCTACTTTATCAAGATTAAAGCTTCATGAAGTCTGTAACCTTTTGATTTTAACCTAGCTACTGTATTTATAGTATGTAATAGTACCATAAAACTCTCTATTTATTTCGATCCAAAGAGATAACAAATGTCCTCAAAAATATTTAAAAATAATGGAATTGATTACAAAAAACTTGATGTCGGTATGTAGTCTGTGAATATGCATGCACCTCTTTGTCATTATGCTGTGAAGTTTAAGTAAATGTTATAGCTTCTTATTAGACAGCTTTTGCTTCCTCAGATTAATACCATAGATAATGTAGGTGTATATATATTTAAAATTGACAGGACATTTATTTCTCTTTCCAGTGGCAGAAATCCATTAGAAGTAAGCAAATACTTTACTCTTATCAGCGTGCTTTGTGTTGTCTGCTTTTAGAGATAAAGCTCCACTATTTTATCATGGCACACCTGTGCCTTGCTGGCAGCGTTAAAGAGAGATTGTACTACATAATGAAGTTACAGTTAGCCGCAGTGATGGGAAATTCATTTGAAACCCATGTTGCATGATAGGTTTTGGTTCATGTTTTCTTTTATGATTTTCCTTCACACATTTGTAAAGTAGCCACAGTTTTCTGAGAGTTTCAGCTTTTATGACTTTGCCACAAATACAGTGGAGGTCAAGAGGGGTTGTGCTCAGCAGTGAGTCATGTGGCGACTGTGCTGCTAATTAGTGAACACTGTGCTGAAGTCACTGCTACTGTAGCCCCTTGAAACTGCTCTTTTAATCGGGGATAAACCCATTAGACTTCCAACACTCAGAGATTTCCCCTATAGTCCTACAGTCAATTTGCTTTCCTGATTTTACCAAGCAAATGTGATCTTCTTTTCAAATCCACTGAGAGATGCTACCCTCTGCTAAATTGCTTCTCTCTGTCTATCTGTTGTTCAGAAGCCTTACCATGCCATACAGGGTACAATAAAATGACTTTCAAGATGAAATATTTGTGCACAGGCAGGGTGCAAGGGTCATCAGCGAGGAGAAGAAAGAAATGACATTTGTAGAGGGGAAAAGAACCAGCACACAGTGAGGACTTTCTTTCTAACATCCACAAGACCTGCAAAATTGTCCAGAGGTCTCTGTAATTGGAATGATTTGCACAGTAGTTGTACGTTTATTTCCACTTAGCTTCTGGCATTGTCTAGTGGTATCATTCACCAGGGAGTTTATGAGCATCAGTCAATTGTGTCATTTTGTGCTAGGAAAAAAGCTGAACTCTGTAGCAATTCCTCATGCGATGCTCAACTAAAGAAAACCCTAAATCAAAACTAACTGGTGAGGAAGCTCTGAGAGTGCAGGAATAATCCTGACGTACAGGACTGTAGCAACACAAGAAGTCGTGGTGCATGCTTGAAGGTGGACATGTCAAGTAGGTGGGAAATGGTGAAGAATGTAGTGGTCTGTCCTCTCTAGGGGAACAGGGATTAGAGGTATCAGCTGGAATAAAAGAGGGGTTAGGAGGAAGAGTCTGAAACCTCAGAATAAGGAGAATATTTGGGCTCGGAGAAGGTGGTATGCAGCTAAGGCAGGAAAGGCTGTGTACAAGGTGTTTGCAGCCAGAGTGCCCAACAGCCATTCTGGGTCAGTGCAGGCTGCAGAGCAGTGTGAGCATGATGTCCTGTGAAATCTCTGGTACTCACCAGTTGCAGTTGTTCTCCCCACTGACTGTCTTGGACTAGAGAAAGAGGAATATATTCTTTTTTTTCTTTCCTGTTTTTGAATTTACAGATAACTTGTTGATTACAGTTGACACGGATGAGTTATTTTTAGCTCTTAATGAATTACCTAATTTGGTAGGTATCAACAGTTAACAAATTTCATTCTGTAGCTGCAAAACCCTCAGAAGCCCTTCAGAAAATAAATTCCTTCATGAATATGAACTGCAGACTTACTGAAAGAGATAATTACACACTAAGCTAATAATTGGCTTTGGCCGGTGTTTGAAAAATTATGTCTAGACTATTAGTTGAAGACAGTGGTGGCTTGCAAGGCCTTGCAGTAGAAAATCTCCCAAGTGTGGTGTGGTCCTCTTGTGTCTTGCAGCTGTGAGCTTTCTTTTGGTGCAGGCTGTAGCAGAATATGGCCATGAGCGGACTGCTCAGATGATGTACATTGACATTGGCTACTTTTACTTAGACAGTTGATTTCCACGTCTTTCTGTCTCAAGAGTGATTTATTGTCAGCTACCATGACTTCCCAGGTGATTAAACACCAGAATCCCCAAACCACTTTGAGCTCAGTTATTTGGGATGCAAACAGAGAACCAGCTAAACCACTGACAGTTTGAGAGCTGCATCTGTAGGGCAATGACAAAAATGTGGCATGTATCTTAGCAACGTAGCACATCTTGGCTCCATTAGGACAATTGTGTGGCACCATCAAGGAGCTTCTGCATGCTTTGCTCCCTATCAGTTGTCCTCCCACATCTGTCAACTTCAGGAACTCTAGGGGACTGTTCCCAATTCATGCAACCCTAAGGTTGCTGCACATCTAATGTCTACCATCCCTTCTCCACCCACCTCTTCTCACTTGCATCCTGCAGTTCACTGACTCTTGGACAATCTGTCATGGTCCTTGTTTAATCTTTACTTACTTGTGACCTTGCCCAGTTTCTTCTTCTCAGGTCTCTGACACACTTTGTAGAAGCATTCCACAGTTTCTCTCCTCTTTAGGAGCCCCTAGTTTTTTAAACTGTTATCAGTAACCTTTAGTTTGATAGTTTCTTCAGCTTTCCATTTGATTTTTATCCCCATTCTTTATTCCTTTGCTTTCATACATAATTTTCACCCAGACCTCTTCTTTCCATTAGCCTGCTGTTTGTGCATGAACCTCTAGCCCTTGGATATGCAGAGAGAGGAGGAAAGTGGAGTTGTGACTGGCCTGTAGCACCTGGTAGCATGGGGTACCCGATTTTCAAGTAAATTGAGATTTTCCCTATTTCTGCCTTGCACTGAATTATGTAATCTTGGGCCTCTGAAGACTTGGAAGATTACCTGAAGTTTTTGAATGACTGACAGCAAAACAAATAAATAGGTAATTTTGGTGTTTAGTAGGAGACCTTGCTTCACTTGATTTGTGAGAGGAAAAGTTCACATATATAATAAACTGCCTCTGTTCAGAATTGAGCCTCGAAAGGTTTTACTCCAAGTAACTACGATCCATAAGTCAATTTTTAAGCCCCTTATCACAGGTGGTGTACGGAATATGAAAGAAACAGTCATCATGGTATTTGTCTTGTATTTTTAAAAGGATAATAAAAGATTTATGGCGTTTGTGGTCAATAGGAGAAAACTTCAAGGTCATTTAATTTGTCAGAGCACTAAAGAATGTCAGTAAAGTCACAGCATGTGTTCTGGTGTAGCAGGATCCAAGTGTTTACCCATGTAATAGAAAAGAACAAATGTTAATGTGTTGGTATCTCAATTCCACATTATAATTGCAGTTCTATGTAATAAGCCTAACTGGCAGATGAGAAATAAATGCTTTAGAGCCGTGTTACTTCATGTGTGAAAATGTAAAAAACTGGTCTGTGAGCACCACTGTGAGTTGTCAGGAGCCAGAGCATGGGGAAGACAAAGTGTATGAGTGGGCTGAGGCAGAGAGCAGCTCTGTCTGAAGAGATGTGCTATAATGGAAAATCACAGAATTCCCTCTTAGCCGGTTCAAACAAATACGATTTTGTTTTACACTCCAGTGCCTTCAATTGCCCAAGAGAACAGCATTTTTTAACATCTAATTTGAATCATCTGACCTACTGTTGTGCAACTTTATGTAGTTTTACTGAGCAAAAAATTAAGTAATCAGTAATGTTTCAAGTGGTGGTGTGGTACTGCGTACTTAAGTTTGGTATGATAATGTTCCCTTTCCCAACATAAGATTTTCAACTTGAATACATTATAAAACCTGTGAGATATTAAATTGATGGAAAACTTCAATATCTAAAAGCTCTCGTCTTGAACTACTGAGTGTACATTTCTTCAGTCTCCTGTAGTGTGTTATGGCACAAGTGCCCTTGTGTTTTTCAGCTGCAAAGCCTGAAATATATATGTACATGTTTCTCCAACAAATATAGCAATCTGATGCTGGTTCCTTAAACTTTAATGCACAGTTTATGATAGACAACAGGATTCTCCTCCTTCAGCCTCAAAGCCATTTGCACCTATCAAATTCTACATCCCAGTGACACAAATGAATGGGAGACCAAGTTCAGCTCCCTGGGAAGAAACCCTGCAAGTCATGAAGTATCTGAATCCTTAATGACTTATTTAATAACAAGGAGATAATTTGGTTGGCAGGGGTTGTTTCTATCACTGACAAAGGGAAAGCAACTCTAGCAGGCCATAAAACAGGGAAAAAAAATCAGTTAAAAGTTCATGAAAAAATTAAAATATTTTCCATTTTCCACTGCAACTTTCTAAAAGAAGCAGCACTTTTTTTCATGGGTTTCTTTTCACTGAAAATGTTCCTTAAATTGTAGTTATTAAAATGACATATTACAAGGATGAAGTGCTTGTAAAGAAATGTGAGCCTAAAGAGGTGCATGGGAGGCAGGGACACAGAAAGGAGGAATAAATTGCCCTATTCGTTACTTTTCTTGACACTTTTTTCTATTTTGCATCCTAATTGTCATCTGTGAAATGCAGTTATCCTGTGTTGACAGCTCTATGCAGGAGCTCTTTAAGGAAGTCTTCACCTCTCCAGGAGAATTGTTAGGCTCATAGGATGAGCATTTATCTTTTGAGTCTATATTTTAACTATGAATGTTTGAAATACAGAGACCACCAGCATCATATAGGTCCTGGTGTTGCAGCAGAATCGCAGGAAATTGTTAGTATATCCATGTAATAATTTCATGGATTTGATAACCAAGGTTTGCTAATTCTCCATCTTTTATAGGAGGTATGGCAAAAAGACACAAAATCTCTTACTGGAGTAATGATACAGAGATTTCAAAATAAACTTGCTCAATTCCTGAGTCTAATCCTAGTACAGAGGTTGGGAAAAATGGAAAATCAGCAGTGTGGTTGCATGTGAAGTCATTGGAAAGGTGAACTCGTAAAAAGGCTTTGAGAAACTCAGAACAATCATGACCTTTTGCTTTGGTTTCTAATACATTTACATGAAAGTAGTCAGCTCATGTAGTCTCAGAGACAACACAGGCACCAACACAGGCATACATAGACCAGTTCTTGCATGTGTGTTTTGCTGTTCTTTAGTTCTTCTCATGCAGACAGTACCAATAGGAACTGTAATACTCAGGTTTGGAAAGGTGTTAAAGCACGTTGCATTTCAAATATAAAAGTAGCCATTGGTAGTGCTGTGCTTCCGCCTCCATGTGCCTAGGGTGTTCAGTGCAAGAAAGTCTTTCTCAACAATGTACAGTATGAGACATTAAAAAATCACCCCAAAACTGGGCAGTGATGTTACGTGTTTAGTAAGTTTCTAATATTCTGTGTAATATTTTATTCTGGTTCTGGTCACTGCTGGTGAGAAAAATGTCCTGCAGTTTGTTGTTAGATTCCTGCTGTCAGTCTGATTTTCCAGGGAAGAAAGGCTGCTTTTGCTGACCTTTCCACAGGGATTTCAGTGGAAAGCATGGTGGTTCTGAATCAAAATGGTATAACCTGGGCATGTAGCACACTATAGCATTGCAGAATTTCTCTGCATGGAGTTGAACTTAATGCCAACAATACATTAAAGCTTGGTCTTTGAATGAATTTTGGCCCAAGTGGTATCCCCATGTTTCTAGGAAGGGGACAAGGACATGAAAGACACTAGTTGGAGCCTTGTGGGTCAGATGAGAGTGTCCAAGACAGTATACATTCATTGTTCATGGCTTTGTTGTTTGTGAAGGCAGGACAGCAAAGCTGGGTTTGTCACATAATTGTGATATTATTTTGGTTCAAGATCTGTGTCTGTATGAATGAGGACTGGTTCAGATTTGCAGCTGGTCCTTTAAATGAATCGAAAAAATGCAAAGCAGAAGCCACCCACAACCTCTGAGCACCCCCTTGTTCGTTCTGGCATGCTGTGAAGCAACAGGTTTTTCTCACGCCTTTTATGCAAAACTCTAGATCAAGCATATTTATGCTGTTCTGCAGTCACTTTTTAAGAGTAGTATCTGATTAGCCTACATTACCTTGAAAGTCTCATTTAAATTAAAAAAGCTCCTAGCAAGTACAGTCCGACATTTATTTTGTAACCATGACAATTTCCAGAGATTTAATATTTTGATTTTGGTTTCCTATTATTTTGTTCAATACCCCATTCATCAACAGCCAGTGAGTTTTGCCAGAGACAACCCACCCCTCAGCCACCAGGATTAGAATTACATGTTACAGGGAAAATCTCTCTTGATGGCAGATGGTGATCAGTGTTGCCCCAAAATGTGACTGATAGCTGATGGCTGGAGAATTGGAAATTATATATGAATGGCCGGGAAATCACCTGTCCCTCAAAAATACCAAAACAACAAAACAAAACAAAAGAGCAGCTATCCTGCAATGACCCAGCAGCAATATCGTGTAGTGTGTGAAGCAACTTTTCCTGTCATGTATCCTGAATTTGGTGGCATTTTGGTTTACCAAAAGGTCCTCTCTTTTGTACCGAGGTGAGAGATTAAAAGGAAACATGTCTGTGTTCGGGAAAGGGGTAATGAGTTCTCTAATTGTCTTGATCCTGTGCCTCTGAGAAGAGGTTAGCTCCTTTCCTGTTCATCGTTTCTCCTCACCCTTGCTACAAGTTCAATAATGACAGTGAGAGTGAGGGAATTACAGGACTCCAGCCCCATTAGTGTGCAGCTGCCCTTGGTCCTGCTTGCCTGTGGATCTCAGTCCCTTTAGGAGACATTTGTTCTTGGTAGGACTCATAAAAGGTCCTCACCTGGCTACTTTCAATGGAGTACTCTCCTGCAGGAATGGTTCTGCCATTGTTTACAGTGAAGTAACTCAGTGAAGCTACTGGCATTGTAAAAAGCTGAGGATGAAGTTGGAAGATACTGATGAAGTGCACTGTGGTCATCAGGCCACAGTCCATCATGGTGCGGAGCAGGGATGGATGGTCATGGTGGGGACCACCAGCACAGCATCTGCAGCTGTGCTGGCCATGCAGGGGGTGTTGTGCCAAGCTTCAGCTGTGCTGCAGCCACCGCACCTGAGCTGGTCATGCTCAGTTTCTGTTCCCTGGGCAGGAGGCAGGTACCTTTGGAGTTCAGTTCATCTGAGCATGTGGGGATGCCTGTGTGAGGATGAGGAGCATCACACCATGGTGCTCAGTGCCACTATCAGCTAGATTTCTCCTGACCATAAAAATACTTTTTCCCATAGCACCCATAGCACCCTTTCTAATCACTGGAGGGGAATGGGCATTTTAGGGATGCAGTTCTCCTCCTGCAGTGAAAGTCTCATACAGATCACCTGAATTTTCTGCCTTTAAACACAAAGAGGCCTCAGGCATAGAATCGTAGAATAATAGAATGGTTTGGGTTGGAAAGGACCTTAAAGCTCATCTAGTTTCAATCTCTGGCCATGGACAGGGACACGTTCCACTAGACTGGGTTGCTCCAAGCCCTGTCCAACCTGGCCTTGAACACTGCCAGGGATGGGGCAGCCACAGCTTCTTTGGGCAACCTGTGCCAGTGCCTCACTCCCTCCATCAGTTTAAAGCCATTGGCCTATCCCTACATGCCCTTGTCAAAAGCTCCTCTCCATCTTTCTTAACGGTGCCTTTATGTACTTGAAGCTGTGCTAAGGTCTCCCTGGAGCATTCTCTTCTCCAGGCTGAACAAGCCCAGCTCTCTCAGCCTGTCTCTGAAAGAGAGGTGCTCCAGCCCTCTGGGCATCTTTGTGGCCTCCTGTGTATGCATAGCCAGCTGGATGCGGGTGTGTATGCACTGGCTTACACCAGGTGTGATGGATGCCACCATTGTGTGTGCAGTGTTCTGTAGAGATACAGCAGTTATTTGACCATACGCATGTCTGCAGGAACAGATGTGACCCAGCTGAAGATCTTGTGTCCCTGAACGTCCCAGCTAGAGGGACATCCAGCTATGGTGGTTATTACTGCACCCCGCTGCATCATGAGTTGAGGACACTATTTCAGGTGATAAAGTGGCAAATCAGACCAGCACTGTGACAGCACAAGGATGTGTAAGGAGTCACCAGGACCAGGTTCTTTGGTCTTATTTGAGACCTTTGAGGTCTTTTACAAATTTAACTACTACTAGGGTGGGGGAGTAGAATATGGCTGGAACTGAGAAACAAGTTATGTTTTGTGGCAGGGCAATTAGGAAAAACTGAATACTGCTAAAACAAAGGCAAGCCCTAGGGTAAAACTCAGACAAAATGGATTCTTAGAAAAGTCAGTCCGATGAGCTAAAAAGATTAGAACTGTCCCTTCTAAATTTAGATAGCTGGTAATTTTAACTTTGTTAATATTTTGCTTGGGCATTTAACCATGCTAATGCTACATGAGTTGTTATCTATTGTTAAACCTCCTAGAGCTTTTAAGCAGCAGGTGGAGAGACAGCTCAGCAAAGTCACAGATGGGGCCACAGGAAGCATTGCTGGACAAATACCAGGGAAACCAGCTGTGCTATGGTGAAAGCTGCATTGTACCTGTGGAATAAATACTTTACAATATTTACAAAGAGGGAGAACCTCTAAAAAACATATATCTCTGCTAAATGTCTTCGCTAAATGTCTCCCATTAGAAATGTAGGAATTCCCATTAGTTCCAAGAAAACCAATTCCATCTCAGTTGTGAAGTCAATATTGCAAACGATTGAGTTTTAATGGTATTAACTGCATTTCTCAGGAACTTTTAAACCACATTAGTGTCATTTAATTCAACTTCAAGGAACAGAAAGAAGATGGAGTTCTCTAAATGGAGTTGGGTCTATTTTCCAAAATGCCCTTTTGAGTACAATTTGTATTACACAGTAGATGACAACAGCAAGAGGAAATTTCCCTTAAGTAGATGTAGGAAGCAGGCAAACCCAGCTAAGAGTTCTGTTGGTGTTTGTCTGTACTGATGGGGTGACTTCTCTCTTGAGGAGTTTATCAGAATACAGTTACACTTAATTTCTAAGCTTGCTGGGCATTTACTCAGAGGTTTACTGTCTCAGGTGCGCCAGTTCCCCCAATGACAGGTGAACTTCTGCTGCCATTTTCCCATATGCTTCATATGAGGTGTTGTGGTTCTGCTGCAAAAAGGCAATAAAACCACCAGTCAGATACCAAGGAAATATGTGTAGCCATCCCTGCTGCAGGGACCCTTTGGTAGAGATTTATTCAAGAAGTAGTCACAGCATGGATGCTCAGGTTTATATTCAAATGTCGTCTTTTGTTGAAAGATCTTTACTGAGAGATGGGAGAATGATTTAGAAATGTCCTATTTGGAAACACCTGCTTTCCCCATAAGTATCTTTTTTTTTTTTTTTTTTTTTTTTAGGAAGGGCCATAAGTATTATAAAGGCCTGAAGCATCTTGCTTACAGGGAGAGAGAGCTGAGACTGCTCAGCCTGGAGGAAACCCACATCTTACCCATGTGGATAAAAATCTGTTGGGAGGGAATGATAAAGATGGAGTCAGGCTTCTCTGACAGTACAAGAGGGCACATATTAAAACCATGACATTCCATCTGAACACAAGAAAATGCTTTTTTCCTGTGTCAAACACTGGTGCAGATTACCCAGAGAGGTTGTGGAGTTTCCATCCTTGGAGATTCTCAAAAGCCAGCTAGACATAGTCCTCAGCAACCTGCTCTGGGTGACCCTGCTGGAGATGTGTTCTGCTTTCAGCTGGGATAGAGCTAATTTTCTTCCTAGTGGCTGGTACACTGTGAGTTTTGGCTTTAGTCTGAGAACAATGCTGATAACACACTGATGTTTTATTTATTGCTCAGCAGTACTTATCCTGATCAAGGACTTCTCAGTCTCTCATGCTCTGCCAGTGAAGAGGAGCACAAGAAGCCAGGAGGAAGCGAGACAGGACACCTGACCCAAACTAACCAAAGGGGTATTCCATAGCACAGCATGTCATGCCCAGTATATAAACTGGGGGGAGTCACCTAGAAGACCCAGATCACTGCTCAGGTTGGGCTGGGTATCCGTCAGTGGGTGGTGAGCAGTCGTATTGTGCATCACTTTTGGTAATGGATTTTCTCCTTTTAGTTTTATATTCTTTCCCCTTGTTTTTTCCCTTATAATTTTATTATTAGTAGTAATATTAGTAGTAGTATATTGTACTTTAGTTTAGTTATTAAATTGTTCTTATCTCAACACATGGGTTTTACATTCTTCCAATTTTCCTCCACATCCTGCCTGAGGAGGGAGGATGGGTGGAGATGAGCAAATGTCTGCGCGGTGCTGAGTTACCAGCTGAGTTTAAACTTCAGCAAGGTGGAAGGATGGACTAGATCACCTCCAGATGTCCCTGTCAACCTCTGCCATTCTGTGAAGGACTGGAATGGTATGTCTTGATAAGCACACCACTCTCTCCAGTTGAATTTGGTAGTGATATTAGCAGCTATTCTTATGTTACAATAATGAAGAATTAATTTTCCCTCCTCAGTTTTTTCATTTGTTTTTATTTAAAGGTAAAAATGACTTATAACTTGAAACCTAACAAGAAAATTTCCCAGACATACAAAACATATCAACAGCTAATTTTCTTTTCATAACTTTTCAATTTTCTTTCCCCCATATGGCTTAAATTGTGTGTGAATTAATATTATTCATAAATGCAGTACAAATAGGAATAAGACCAATTACAGGAAAATATTCACCATCTTTTTAATCTCTAAGGTTATGGTAAAGGCTGTTCTTGTGCAAATTTAATATCTTTGCAAAAAATCACATGCTGTGCAATGTTTGACTTTCGCCCCACAGCACTTGTCAAGTTTGCAATATTTTGCCAACAAATTAACAAGGGGTATATTTCAGTGAATTTTTATAAGCCAGAGGGAATCTGCCATTTGGCTTCAAAGTGTCTGCAAGATGCTACATGAGTAATTTGGATCTGGTAGGATTCAGTTCAGAGTTTTTGTTATCTCAGCTGGCAGAGTCCTTTCTGGCTTCTGTTTCAGGAAGCTGGTAATTGCTTTGGGCTGGCTGCGGTGCTGTGCTCTCGACTCACAGTGGGACTCTCTTCTGGAGTCAAATGTACCATTTGGATAGTGCAGTAGATCAAATAAAACCAGAGTTTTAAGGCCTATTTAGAAATTAATAACTACGGAATGGTTGCTTGGCAATGATTCAGAAGCTTACCTGTTAAAACTTTGTGTGTGACCATCATCAAAGCCTGAAATCATTTGTATTTGCATCAGATCACAATTTTATCTCTACTGATATCCTCATTCTCACAGTGACCTAGGGAAGAAGAGGCACAGACAAATTTAGAGTGTATTTCCACTAATCTGCCTTGCTGCCAGACATCTGCAGCTGAGGAGTTTCATAAGCAAAAACTCTCACCTGCATTTTTTATAATTAATTTTCCCTGACTGACCATCTTTCATAAACTCATACAGTCTGTAAGAGGTTGGTGACACTTGCAGTAGTTGGTGTACTTATTTGTATTATGTACTTAAGTATAAGCCAAGTTGGATTGGGCTTTGAGCAACATGGTCCAGTTCAAGCTGTCCCTGCCCATGGCAGCAGGGTTGCAACTGGGTGTTCTTTAAGGTCCTTTCCAACCCAAACTATTCTATGATTCTGTGGCTCTATTAATAAGAGGACCCTGTTCACCAACAATGGAAGCTATAGCCTTGAAATAATTTGACACCAAGAAGTTGGGTCTAGGTGTCAAATATAGCACCAGCAGAGCTTGTTGCCATGATGAGCTAAGCTGGACTTGCTGCAGCAGTTAGGGAGGTTTACTTCATGGTATAGACAGTGCTTTTGGTGCTGCTAGGTGACCATGGGCCTTGCTAAACGTGTGTCTGTCCCAGTGTCCCACTCAGTGGCCACAGCTTCTTGAGACGCTGAATCAAAGTTTGGACACTGTCCTTGACAAGCTGAAGTCAAGAAACCCCCAGCCAGTCCCTGCCCCACCTGGTAGAAAGGTCCCAAGAAGGTAATGGAGTGTGATATTTGCTGATGAGAAATTTCAGTGTACCCTTTTCTCACCTCAGTTAAAACACAATCTCTTTTAAATTAAATTTGTCTGAGATTAAATATGGTGAAAAAACAATTAACAGTTCTGCTGCCGAAACTACAGTTCATTTTTCTCAGTTTTTCACCTACATGACTATACATCTCTTCACTGATCTCTTTTGGTGTTTACAGTTATGTTCAATAAGACTATTCATTTTCTTTCTCATTATTGGAATCCTCTCTATTATCCTGCTACATCTGCAACCCACAAATGTCTTCTGCAGCTGAACCCTTAGTTGTGAAACTCTCCTGCAATAGGGCATTCCCATGTTGCAAGCACAGTGGACCATCTCCTGGGCTCAGTTACTTGTATTTACAGGTTCATTTCTGACATACTTAGCCTATTTACACTTTTTGTTTAAGTATCACACATTTGAAGCCTACTGTTTGTGTTATTTTAAGATGTGCAGAACAAGATCTTCTCATAAATATACCTGTATGAGTGTGATGGCTCCACTCAGCTGCTGGAGGCCTTCTTTGGCTCAGCTTTGAGCCCATAAAACAAATCAGAGAATGCTGTCCAGGAAAAGGCAGTGGCTAAAAGCAGTTTTTTCTCACTTTGGTTGACGGAGGAGGTCCTTCTGCCAAGGAAAATAAGTTTTCTGTAGAACCTGAGACAGATTGGCAGCAAACATAGTCCTGCCTAATGCTGTTCAAGATTGCATTGCAGATCCAGTCCCGTGATTGTTTAATCATTAAAATGAAGTCACTGAATCTGAAAGTTCCTTGAGATTGGTTGTTATGTCCAGAGACCAGATTTTAATACACAGAGCTGATTTAATGAAGTGAACTTGACTGAAGTTGTGAGAGACGTCAACAAAGTCTTTCTAGAAAAGAAAGGAGCTTTGCAACAAATTAATGCCATCTGGTGCTATCCATGTCTGACGGACTCCCTGCATCTGTTACAGCCACAGGAGAGGAGACGTAAAAGACAAGAATGAGATGAAAAACAAATAATATATTGCTTCTGAATTGAACTAAAGCTTAGTCTCTAAGAGGCTCTTTTTAATATTTTGCAGCACAGTAAGGAATACACAGGGATGCTTGAAAGTGTATCACCAGTTTTCCATACAGAAGACTTCTTTATTTTGTTGTTCTTGCATTTTCCCCACCCCACCTCTTATCCAGACCCGAGAGGTTCACATACAAGATTTGAGGTAGTTTGGTTTTAAATGGGCTGTGTTAAAAATATCTATGGATGCTTTGATAAATTGTAGGGTATTCCTTGTGGAGAATACAGGGTTGAATAGAAACTTTAATCTCTCCTCCCTCTCCAGCTTTGGTTCTTTGCAGCTGCAGTTTTCAATTGAAATTGTGCTCCCTCACAGACTTCTGGGTAATTTTTTCTTCAAGTCTATTTAAATGTACAGGGTTCAGTCAGTAAAAGTTCAGCCACCTCTGTGCTGACCTGCAGCAAAGCACAGGACTGTTGTGGGAGTATGCAGGAAATACTGCTAAAAACTTCTCCAAATCACATCCTCTGTGACATATTCTGTGACTAGTGGAGTCCCTCAGGGGTCGGTGCTGGGACCAGTGCTGTTTAATATTTTCATCAATGACCTGGATGAGGGAACTGAGTGTATCCTCAGCAAGTTCGCTGATGACACTAAACTGGGAGGAGTGGCTGACACACCAGAAGGCTGTGTTGTCGTTCAGCGAGACCTGAACAGGCTGGATCTTTGGGCAGGGAGGAACTTGATGAAATTCAACAAGGGCAAGTGTAGAGTCTTGCATCTGGGGAAGAACAACCCCATGTACCTGTACAGGTTGGGGGTGGACCTGCTGGAAAGGAGTGAAGGGGAAAGGGACCTTGGGGTCCTGGTGGATGGGAGGATGACCATGAGCCAGCAATGTGCCCTTGTGGCCAAGAAGGCAAATGGCATCCTAGGGTGCATTAGAAAGGGTGTGGTTAGTAGGGCAAGAGAGGTTCTCCCCCCCCTCTACTCTGCCTTGGGGAGGCTGCATCTGGAATATTGCATCCATTTCTGGGCCCCTCAGTTCAAGAAGGACAGGGAATTGCTTGAAAGAGTCCAGCGCAGAGCCCCAAGGATGATTAAGGGAGCTTATGAGGAGAGGCTGAGGGAGCTGGGTCTCTTTAGCTTGGAGAAGAGGAGACTGAGAGGTGACCTCATCAGTGTTTACAGATATGTAAAGGGTGGGTGTCAGGATGATAGACCTAGGGTTTTTTCAGTGATATCCAGTGGTAGGACAAGGGACAATGGGTGTAAACTGGAGCATAGGTGGTTCCATGTTAACATCAGGAAGAACTTCTTTACTGTGAGAGTGACAGAGCACTGGAACAGGTTGCCCAGGGGGGTTGCAGAGTCTCCTATGTTGGAGATATTCAAGGCCCGCCTGGACAAGTTCCTGTGTGATGTACTCTAGGTTACCGTGGTCTTGCAGGGGGCTTGGACTAGATGATCTTTTGAGGTCCCTTCCAACCCTTGGGATTCTGTGATTTACTAATTGCATTAGTCAGTTATATGAGAGCAAAATGCGACTAAGTATAGACTAAAACTGATACTCACATGTTAGGTTAGTGTCCTGGGTTGAGCAGTAGCAGTCATTTTTTCTCCTTCTTCGTAGCTGGTGCAGTGCTGTGTTTTGACTTTCAGGCTGGGAACAGTGCTGATAACATGTATGTTTTGAGTTACTGCCCAAATTTTTTGGTTTTTCCAAGGACTTTGTGAGTCTCATGCTCTGCCAGGGAAGGAGGGGAGGCCGGGAGGAAGCAGAGACAGGACACCCGATCCAAGCTGGCCAGGGAGGTATTCCATACCACAGCACGTCATGCCTGGTGAGGTAACTGGGAGTTGGCCAGAAGGGCTTGAGCTAGCTCTCTTCCGGGTCGGGCTCATTTCGGTGGGTGGTATTGTATTCTCTCTCTTTGTTTATTTCCTCTGTCATTGTTTTTATTAGTGGTAGCAGTAGTGATTTGTGTTATACCTTAGTTACTGGACTGCTCTTATCTCAACCCGTGGAAGTTGCATTCCTTCGGTTCTCCTCTCCATCCCTGCGGGAGTTGGGGGGGGGGGGGGGAGAGGGGTGTGTGGTACTGCGGGAGACTGAGGTGGAGTTTTAAACCACTACAGTTAGATTCTTGCTGCTAATTATTTGATTTCATAGAATCACAGAATGGTTGGGTTGGAAAAAGCTCACCTAATTCCAGCCCCCTGCCACAGGCAGGGGCACCTTCCACTAGACCAGGTTGCTCCAAGCCCTATCCAACCTGGCCTTGAACACTGCCAGGCATGGGGCAGCCACAGCTTCTCTGAGCAATCTGTGCCAGGGCCTCACCACCCTCATAGTGAAGAACTCCTTCTTTATATCTGATCTAAATCTGCCTTCTGTCAGGTTAAAGCCATTTCCCCTTGTCTTGTCCCTACATGCCCTTGTCCAAAGCCCCTCTCCAGCTTTCTTAGCAGCCCCTTTAGGCACTGGAAGCTGCTCCAAGGTCTCCCCAGAGCCTTCTCTTCTCCAGGCTGGACAAGCCCAGCTCTCTCAGCCTGTCTCCACAGGTGCTCCAGCCCTCTGAGCACCTTCCTGGTCTCCTCTGGAGTCACTCCAACAGGTCTTTTTCCTTTATAATGTGTTGACATTTGGTCTATGAACCCTCTAATTTGTATCATTCTACTCAGAGTGTAAGTCTTGACAATGACAAGGAGTTATTAACCTCACATTTACCTACTCTCTTGTGATGTTTTGGATGCTTTGTGTGTGAGTTCTGTGCCAGTCTTCAGGCTTTTACTCTCAGGTATGACCCTCTGCAGGGTAGGAGCAAGATGAGCTGAGGGTGTTGGTTCTGCTTCATGCTTCATAGTCACAGAATGGAAACTCAAACAGAGGCATTTATGTTTTTTCAGAGATAATGTCTGAATGATTTGCCTGTATTTCTCAGAATCAGCACTTTCCATCTGCCTTTCCCAATTCCAGCAACTGAATTTCAGCTCTGGCTCTCCATTGGCTTGTGTCACCCATTCACATCAGTGCAGATTCACCCCATCATGCTGGCTGATCTCAGCTTGTTTTCTGTGTGGGAAAGGGAAGAAATGCACCAAAAAATCATACGGCAGCACCTGTTTTATGTCCATCCCTCACATTTAATTTTGGCTGATAGGTGCCTGTCCTCTGTCATGCAACTTATACAGCTTGGTGATGAGACCCTGCTCCTACTGCTGATGGCTTGGAAACTGTGCTGGTTCCCTCTGAGTCCTTCAGCCTTAAATATCTCATCCCTGTTTTGCCAGACAGAGAAAAGGGAACTATGCTTTTGAAAATTATTCCAGTTTCTGACTTCTAGTTCACCAGAAACCCTCTTCCTCTGTGTCTCACATCTGCTGTTGCCCCACAGCTGATGAGGGGTGATGATAAAGTGTGCCCAGCCGCTGACCACACACTGTCCCTGCAGGGTGGTCCTTGCACCACCCAGCCTCTGGTACCAGCAGACTGCAGCATTTCACAGCAGGGGACAAGACATCTGTTTATCAGCTTGTTTGTACATCTTCTAAAGGCTTTATTTTAGCTTTCATATTTAATCCTGAACAAGTCTGCCACTGGTGTACATTTGATTGCACCAAAGTATTTAGTATTATTGAAACAAATTATCATATTACTTACATTGCCTGTCTCTCTTTTATGTATGTACAACACATGCCAATTGATTTAATAAATAATTTAAGCTGTGTAGCTTGTGTTATTTCTACTTTACACCTAAAATGATGTTTTAGACTGTTAGCAGATCTTTGTCTTTCTCTAACCGCTAATCTTTACATCTAATGCACTCTTGAGCACAGCTATGCATTGCAGTCACACCCAAAGAAGTTTTCAGATCCTTTGTCCATTTTTATTTTCTCTTATGCACTGACATTTGCATTTAATTATAAATACCGTGTAAAGAACATATTCTGTTGTTATTCAGTAAATTCAAGGGGCTTTTTCTCGTTTGGGGCATTGGAAATGCTTTCACTTTGTGAACTGTGAACCAAATGTGGGTTTTAATGACTTTCCCCAGATGTGGGTTTTAATGATTTTCCCCAAATTCTCCAGAGTTTCAGAAAAAGTTTAGGACAGGAAATATCTAACAGACACTTCCAGGACTATGCAAAGGATCATTTACTATAGCTGTCTCCATAGCACATTTAATACCGCAAAAGTTCATTATAGGCCTTACTTAAAATTACATATGGATTGGGGCATGTGGATTTCAAGCATTAATCAAGGAGCAGAGCAGCATTAATGGTTTGATGGATAGGTTCACTATCAGCTCTTGAAATAATTGTGTTTTGTAAATGGAATGCATGAAGAACTCAGCAGTGATGCTGGGCTAAGGTAATGCACAAAGCTGAGTGCATGCTGTCAAGCTGCTGAATGGCAAAGTAATTTTTTTCACTGCAAAATATAATGGTACAGTGTGCTCTGAAGTGAAGCTGCTGATGCCAAGGCTAGACATGGGATGGGCTTTTTGGATCTACTCTTCCAGAACCTCTGAGTTTGAATTTCAGAGCCACGCTCCTCTAGTGAAAGCAGTCATTGATATAGTATACAGGGGGATTTCTATGTAAAAATATTGACATATTTCTATATCAAACATTTCATATCAAAGGCAGCTTTCTAAAAGTGGCCTTGCAGTAGAGGTAGACTCTCAAGGCAGCTTGCAAGGAGCTGTGGTGTGTGCAAAACATACCACTGCAAAACTCTTGCAACACTGCAAAACCCCAGATGCCTAAAATCCTGCTATTGAGTGATAGGAGTTTGAGAATAGATTTCCCACATTTTTTTACTCTCATCTCGAAAATACAAATAAACAACATAAAAATGTAGCTCAGCTGTATCACTTGAAAAATCTGAAATAAATAGTTTTGCTATTGTAATTCTGATTGCAGGCCAGGAAGATGCTAAATTTGCACAGCATAGTTCTGAAAGCACATTATTCATTGTCTTACTGAATCATTGGGATGATAGCACAAATCCATTCCTCAATTAGTGGAATTGTCTATTTATTTTGTATTTATAAGTATTGCATTGCTATTTATTTTGGTTTTATCTTTCTATACGAGCAGATAAGTATTTCTTGACACTGCATTTAGAGAACTCCCAGATCTTTATTTGCTGGAGGAGTCCAGCAGGGCTGGAGAGGGTGGTGCTGGCTGGTGCCATGCCCTGGTCATGGAGGTCCCAAACCCCTGGAATTGCAGGACATTGGTGGTGCTGGCAAAGCTCCCCTGCAATGGAGTGCCTGCAGGCAGCAGACATGGATTTGGAAAGTTTTGGTCCCCACTGTACAAAAAAGATATGGGTGGGCTGGAGAGGGCCCAGAGAAGGGCCACGAAGATGATCCAAGGACTGGGAAGCCATGTGAGGAAAGGCTGAGAAAGCTGGGCTCATTCATCCTCAAGAAAAGAAGGTTCAGGGGGAGACCTGATCACCATGTTCCAGTATTTAAAGGATGGCTATAAGGAAGATGGAGACTCCCTTTTTACAGAGTCCTACATGGAAAAGACGAGAGTTAATTTCAGGTTTTGACCCTCCTGTTAGATCATGAGGTTCAGAAAAGGTCCCCTTGTGTTCTAAACTCCTTCTCAGAGAGGAGTCAAGGTGCAGCTGGTCCCAGATGTGGTCAACAGTTTATATCTAAAGGGTTATAGGTGCACAATCAATTTTTTTTATTGCTTAGCTAAGATTTCGGAGTTCAGCATGCTGCCAATCATTTGCTGAGGATCTGTTGTGGCCAGGAATCTCTCAGACTCAAAGAGTAACCTCGAGAGGTGTCCCTACTCCGGGGTAATCCTGTCATATCAGAAATAAAGGTCAGGTTGCACTGTGGGAGCACACTGCCACAGTCATGGCAGCATTGCTGGTCTTTTCTGAAGGAAGCTATCCAAAGCAGGGTTTTGTGAGAGCCCTGGCCTCAGTGTGTGTTTAGGCATCCTAAGTTTCATGTAAGGAGCAGTGTCGTTTCATGGCTCAGCCTTTCCAGGGTGTGGTAACTGAGACAGGTGAGAACAAAGTCACACTGCAATTACCTCCGTGATCCCAAAATGCTTTGGAATTCTGGTATCAATAACTGAGATGAGGAAGCCTTATCTCTTTCATCTTAGACTCATCTGAATGCGACCAGGACTTTCTCTCACCGTGTCTTAGTATTCCATTTCCTCTGGGGCATGCTCTTTGGAGAGGCTGCAGTTCAGCCAGGAGTAGCTCTCTTCTTGCTTCATTTAGTCAGTGGTGTGTTACAATCAAGGAGGATATTAGCAATTTTCCATGAAGTGCTGTTTTGATGACACTACCTATCTGCAGAGGCAGCTTCAGGATTCATATATACATTATCAGCTTGAATGTATTCATTATAGCATTAGTGCTGAGGAGCTAATGCATTCTACTTACAAAACATTATAATTCTGAGCCAGTGTGTGTGTAATAGGTACACATCAGAGCCAAAGTATTGTTAATCGTCTGTGCTCTGCAGCCTGAATGTACACACTCTTCCTTTACAGAGGGAAGAGTTAACATGCTTTGCTTCTACTCTTGGGTTTTCACCCAGTGTAATTTTATTAGGTTATGCCAGTCAGTATTTACAGAATTGCAAGTGGAAAAAGAATCTTTATTTTTTACAAAAATTACATTGTTTAAAATGTCTAAGAGAAAAACAGTAAAGGAAGAATAACTGTGTTAGGCAATGTTTGATTCTGGATTTTTAATGATCTCTTTCAAAACAAAAAATCTATCACAGCCAATAAGGATAACCAAACATTTTCCTATGAAAAAGGAAAACCTAAAATCTATTTGGTCATGGGAGACTGCCTGATAAGTGAACAGGGATTGTACTGAAATGGATGTTTGCAACATGTCCAGTCCCAGCCTGCTGGAGTCCTGGCCATTTATTTTGTGATGGCTTCTCTGTGAAAGGAGACTGTGGTTCCACAGAGCGCTATTTGCTCTATGTAAAAGGCAGCTGGTGCCCATGCTGCTGGCCAGCACTGCAGCAGTGACCTTGCAAGCAGCCCCATTCAGCTCTGGAAAGAGCAGGCTTCGGACCTGTCTCTGAGCTGTGCACACAGCAGTCACTAAGAAGGTCTAATGTATACAAACAATGTGCAAAAACAAAGGCACTGCTTTTCCACATGGAGATGCATCATGCACAGGGCCACCTCTGCAGCAAGCTTTGCATGGAGCCTGGAGGGCTATGGGGTGGGCATGATCTGGTCCCACATCCAGACAAGGGTAAGAGGGGTTCCTTGGCACTCAGAGCCATGTGCAAGCTCTGTGTCACCCTGAGCTGTGTGGGAGCCATGATGCTCTGAGGAGCTGCACCACAGGGAGGCTGTAGCTCAGCAGGCAATCACAGAATCACAGTATCAGAAAATGGTTTGGGTTGGAAGGAACCTTTAAAGCTCGTCTGGTTCCACCTTGCAATGAGCAGGGACACCTTCCAGTAGACCAGGTTGCTCGAGCCTTGTCCAGCCTGGCCTTGAACACTGCCAGGAATGAGGCATCTACCACCTTTCTGGACAACCTGAGGGTGCCCCACCATGGCCACAATGCTTGGCGATGGCAACTGTTCTGGGGTCAGTTATGGTGCAGGTTATCTGCTGTGGACACAAATCAGGGTTAATTTGGGGGTCTGTGATGGTCAGGTGGGATTTGGGGCAGTTAGTGGGGACAGTGTATGGGTACGCACTGCCCCTGTCTTTGTAGGAAAGCTGCTTTCCAGGCCATGAACCCACTGAAACCTTTACAAGTTAGGATAACGGTTTCAAAGCAGCCAATGAAATATGCTCAAATGGCAGTGATCTGGCACTGATCCTGTTCTGGTGTCTCCATCTCTGCAAATTCCATTCTTCCGCAGCACCGCTCTCTTGGGTCCATCACACTGTGCTTCTTTCTGCTATTTATTTTCTTTCTCTTTTAAATATGTCCTTTTTGCTCTCACTTTTCTCATCTGGGCTGGATTAGAAATGCTCTGTTTGCTCTTCAATTAAAGTGGCCTCTCAGACACTGCAAAGTTCAAATAGTTTTAGGTTTTGCCTTAAATATATCTTTCTGGATTTAATGGGCTTTGCAGGCTATAGTTTCAAAGTGGTTATTAATGTTATTTGTACAAGGAACTCTTGCTCTGTGCTTTTAAAAATAGCATAAGAATCCTTCCACTGACATTTAATTTCATCAATTCAGGCATGTCAAGAGGTATATGTTTGGCATCACATTAAGACTTGGTCCAGCTATGATGGGTCTGCAAAGTGAGGGCTGCAGTACATCTGGCAAATTCAACAGCATCACGGTGATTAACTGAAATTATTGGCTTTTGCTTTCTTTAATGCTGTTACTATTATTGTTATTATTATTCCCTAGAGAATGTTTTTATGGCAAAGCTCCACTAAGACATACAAGGTGACAACAAATTGGGCAGCTGGGTTAAATTCATACTGCCTGTGCAACAGCAGTGCTCTTTCCAATCTGCCATGGCCTTACTGCTTATTTCTAAGATTATCTCAAGGACTGGAAGATTTACATTCCATCAATTTGCTCCAAATCACTGTATGGGATTACAAATCCAGTTTGAAATGCAGTAATTGAGGTGCCCTGACAGCCTTACCCCGTTGCCAGCATCAGAGCCCCAGCCAGCACTGTTCTGCAGCTGCCTCCATTGACATATAGATGTGGCTTGGAGCCTGGGGGTCAGCTGCCCATCTTGATAACACTGTATCTCGGGGCTGTGCAACACGTGCTTATGTTAAAGGGTTGCAATGTATTTACTAAAATCTGCTCAAGTCTGTTGTACTTGTTGGCCCTTAAAGGCAAGGAGAACAATGCACGTGCTGGGCTGTGGAGATGCAAAGTCTTTTCTTCCTCAGCCTTGTCTGCAGCCATTACACCAGTCTACTCTGCAGTTCATAGCTGCAGCTAATGAGTGAGCCTCTGCTGCTCAGACAGAAAAGGTGGGAACCTCTGAAAAGGCTGAGCTGAATTGGATGCAGAGCTTCCAGGTGGTTTCTATTTCCCTCAAACCAGCCTTTGCCTTGGAGGGTGCAAAGAGCAAAACAACAATAGTGGGTGTGTTTTTGTTGGTGGTTGGTGTGTCATAATGGTGACATGTAAAACAGACTTTCACTCCCATTTGGGGTATTTATTTATGGCAGCCTTCCAGTTCCTAAAGTGGCCTGCAAGAAAGCTGCAGAGTGGCTTTTTAAAAGGACATGTAGTGACAGGACAATGCGGAATGACTTTCAACTGACAGAGGGAGATTTACATTAGATGTTAGGAAGAAGTTCTTCCCTGTGAGCGTGGTGAGGCACTGGCACAGGGTGCCCAGAGAAGCTGTAGCTGCTCCATCACTGGCAGTGTTCAAGGCCAGGTTGAATGGGACTTGGAGCAACCTGGTCTATTGGAAGGTGTTCCTGTCCATGGCAGGAGGTTGGAACTGAATGCTCTTTAAGGTCCCTTCCAGCTCAAAAAACTCCATGATTCTGTGATCCTATGTTTCCATGCTCTCTTCACACCCTGCCTTTCTGCTTGCCTGTGGCTGCGACTCCTCAAATCCCCAAGCTCACTTCCACCAAAGGTTCTTTTCTGGAATCAGTCCAGCCTTCTGAGGACAATAGTACAAAAGCAGCACTAGGTGACTGGTGGTCAGAGGCTTCAACCATGTGCTTGTTCCTCCCATTGCACATGTTGCTCCTCCTCAGTGCTCAGCGCTTCACAGCAAGTGCCATAACATGCTTGTTAATTAACCAGGTAGGAAAATATTGCAATTACAATCTCAAACAGCTACATATTTCTGTTCTTTGCAGGAGGCAATGTTTTCTTTCTGTCTATGAACTCCCTAAAATCTAGCAACTTTGATGGTGCTGTCTCCCACCACAGTATCTCAAGCTCGTGCCTGTACTTCAAATCAGAACCCATGAAGGAGATGGGACAGTGCTCCATCACCAGTGAATCATGGTGTTGCCTCCTGCCCCATGGGGACCTGCAGCACAGCCATAGGCAGTGGGCCAAAGACACACATCAGCACGTGATGGGAAACCTTAAGGAACCTTTCCTAGAGCTTTGGGGGTCCACACACAGCCAGGTGTTCTGCGTTAGTGGTGAGCCCAGATCAGTCATTGCTTTTGAAACCCTGAGCTCACGTGTCTCTGACATGGCCTCTGAAATCATGGGAAGAGAATGAAGGTAATAATAGAAAGCAGGGCAGTATCCCTGCATCTCCATAGGACATTTCCTACGTGTCCAGTTAGCCCAATCTGCTTGGTTGCTGCTAAAAAATTAGGTGTGGTTAAAATGCAAATGTCCCTTTATTAATGAAGAAAAACTAGTGACATGCTCTTAAATGAGGGGAAAGCAATTATCATTTACTCAGATAAATCAGCTGGCATTGCTCCCTGCCACCACCTCTCTCTGTAGCTAATGAAAATGTGAGGCATGTTGAAGTCATCAGCAGCAAATTTTTTGCATTTTGTACTGGGCACAGCTTTAATAGCATCTTCCTGTGAAATGACAGGCAGAAATAAATGTCCTTCAGAATGATTTATACCCTGGATTAGGTGTAGGTTGTAAAGATATACCAGGTTTAAATCACTGTCAACCTTGAAACAACAGCAGAGAAGGTGGTGACCGCAGTTAAAAAGTAAACAAAACAGGTGTGTTCCTCACTAGATTGAACTGCAAGATGTCTTTAAAAATAAAACCCATGACTTTAATATTGTCTGCCTTTAAATTAAATGGGAAAGGGGGGTGGTGTGTACATTTCACAATTGCAATTCAAAAGAGCTGTAGCAACTACCTGGAGCAATGGCTTGCTTTTAACTGGGAAATACAGAAAAGCCGAGAAACTAAAATAGTATGAAGAAGTGGTTTTTGAAAGGAAGAGGAAAAAAAAATGTCCCCATTTGCAATCTAAAGATTTTGTTTGGTTGGTTTTGCTAAAAACAACCCACCAATTTGAGTATCTCCTTATTCCCCTAAAAGCAGTGGAAAGCCCTCTGCAGTTAGTCCATGCAGCCCTGCCTGGGCTTGCTCTGCTGTGCCAGGGGCTGGAGCAGCACAGACCCAGTGATCTTTGCCAGGCCAGGCAGTCTGCAGCACCATGCAGCCTCACCTCCAGTGGAAGCCACAGCACAGGTACTCCCAGAAACAAATCTAATGGCTTCTAGGGGAACACTGAAAGGCTGAGTCATGTAATTATTAGATTCTGGAAATCTGCCTGTTTTCCCAAGCTAATATTGCAGATATGGATCTGAGTTGAAAACAAATCTGTATCTCAGCACTTTGTCTCCAGGAAGCTGAAGTTATTTCAGTGACATATTTTAACATCTTTATATCTGTACCTATGAATTGCCATCAGGAACTTGCTTTGCCTGGAAAGCCTCTTCTCCTGGCATCACATAGCTCTAATACATGGCCAATGGCTTCTCAGGCTGGCCCAGGTGAAGTGCAGAGGCCAGTCACCATGGCAATGTAGTGGCCCTCCAATGCTTAATTAAACTGGTCCTGCTTTAGATGACTGTGCCCAATGGGAGGGTCATTCCTAGCTTTCCTTCAGTATAATATTATTCTGAAAATGTTGTTAATTTGTGTTCAGCTTCAAGAGAATGGCCTGAATATACAGCTCTGTAACCTGAAATTTTCCTGTTGCTTTGCTTTCAATGAAAAATAAAAATCAAAAGACCAAATCCCACAGTTCATGTACTAATTAATGCACTGCACATGACGGCACTGCTGGCTGAACCATGGCAGCCCACTTGGCATGGGGGAAGTGTGTGGCTTTTGTGGTGTAAAAGGGTTAGAGCACCGCACTGGGACTTTGGTAGTGCAACACAAATGTCCTCTGAGTATCCTGTGTAGTTTTGGACCAGGACCTGTCTCCTGACCTGAGCTGCTATACATGCAAGCACTGTGCTTCTTGAAGCCTGTGTTCACCCTTGTAATACATGAATCCACAGCTATCCTGCTGTTTTCTTGGTTTATTGTCAGTATAGTAAAAGGAGGTGCAAGTAGTTTAAAATACTTTTGGGTTTTTTTTTGTTTGTTTGTTTGTTTGGGTTTCTTTTTTGGTTGGTTTTTTTTTTTTTTTTCAGGACAAGGAGAATGGGTTGAAACTGAAAGAAGGAAGATTTAGATTAGATATTAGGAAGAAGTTCTTCCCTGTGAGGCTGGTGAGGCACTGGCACAGATTGCCCAGAGAAGCTGTGGCTGCCCCTGGCAGTGTTCAAAGCCAGGTTGGACAGGGCTTGGAGCAACCTGGTCTAGTGGAAGGTGTTCCTGCCCATGGCAGGGCTTTGGAACTGGATAAGCTTTAAGGTACCTTCCAAGCCAAACCATTCTATATGATTCTATTAGATGCATGACTCTGCATAGAGGGTGATTCTAGGGGACACACATGGCACTGGAGGAGCTCCTGTGCCCAGGAACAGCTGCCATCATATCCCTGTACTCAGGCAGGGCAGCAGCATGATGCTGAGTGTGTCTGGAGCACATTTTGATCTGCATGGTAGGTGACAAAGCAGGAGGGAGACACGAATCCGAGCTCACTCAGAGTGTGCCTCAGAGCGGCTGCCCATTAGCAGCAGTATGCACCGAGGAAGATGGGCTACATTCCACCAGTACACACCAGTGATGGTCACTACACTTAAGTACCCACTGCTCCAGTGGCTGGAAATTTTGAGTATTTAACTCCTTGTGGAAAGGTCAGAAGTGAAGTCTCAGCAACATTTCTTTTTGTGAAGTCTCAGCAACATTTCTTTCTGTGAGGTTCTTTCCTTCACAAGCAATAAAAGCAGGATTAAGACATCCAGGAGGAGATGTGTGTGTGGAAGGAGTGGTATAAATTCCTTGCACGTTGTTCTTGGGGCCAGGATGTATTTCTCATCAGCTCATCCTTCTTCTTTTGTTTTTCCCCCAGCTGCTCCATGGGGACATTTCAATTCCACCAGGAAGACGGAAGACAGACGATGTCACCACAGCAACATGAGTCACAGCAGCCCAATGATATTTTGCCTTGCTGCCTGTCCTCACCTGGTGCTTGAGAAATCTCTCAGTGACATATCTCACTGGTGTATCTTTCTCCAGTTAAATGCCATCAGTCCCTGCTCTGAACAGGCAGAACAATCCACCCACAGACAGCAGGGGATGGAGGTGCACAGGCATGGAAGCATCCTTCTGCCTTTCGGCATGGATGGGCAGGACTCCAGGAGAGTTTGGCTGAGGGCAGACTGATGGGGAGAGGTACCAGCAGGATGGGCAGCATTAGGCTCCAGGCTTCCTGGTGGAGGACTGCTGCAGTGTGGGGTTAGAAGCAAAGGGAGGAGAAAGAGCAAAGGGAAATGAATAGGGTCTTATCAGGCAGAGCCAGAAGGGAGGAATGGGCCTTTTTCAGGGGATGATCTATTCCCATGCACTGAACCGATTTTTCTTGTCCCAGTGCACTTCCAAGGAACTGTTTTCATAGAATCACAGAATAGTTTGGGTTGGAAGGGACCTTAAAGACTACCCAGTTCTAACTCCCTGCTTTGGGCAGGGGCTCCTTCCACTAGACCAGGTTGCTCAAACTCCCATCCAGCCTGGCCTTGAACACTGCCAGGGATGGGGCACTAAATTAATTAAAACAGTTTAAAAACCAACCAAACAAAAACCCCACAACTGTTCCTGGTTGCATTTTAGGAGGGTTTGTGCAACAGTAGGTTGGGTTACCTGATGGGTTAATGCCTTTGTGAACATTAATATGTAGCTAATGTCGCAAATGCAAAGTTAAATATGCTCTATGATGTTATTATAATCATAATTTGATTAAACCAGTGTTGGAGAAGACTCAGCTGAAGTCAAGAATGTACTCAATATGAGTTACATATCTTGCTTCCTTTATTCATCACGATCGCCTATACTTATGCAGTTACTGATAGCCCATGGGCTACTAAACACTCTTTCATTGGTTACATTGGTTTGTCCATGCGCCTATCTATACATAGCTATTGGCTAAGCTAGAATTTCCATGTTAGTCTCTGGGTCTGCTTATAATAGCTCAGTGTATTATACTTTGATACATACACAATAACTGGCTGTATTAAGATTGGATACATAATCAATAGCTTGCTGTATTAGTGGATACATACACAGTGTAGCACACAGCAACTAAGATACAATTGGTTACATTAAGTGTATGAGAGCCTAGTCCTTAAAACTTGCTAACATTTCACTATTGTGTCTTAACACATCCCAGTTTCTTCTCATCTTGCTTGCACCGTTTCTTTTGCTTCTTTACCCACAGCTTTCTTCATCCTCGGCTCGTGTCGAGCTCCATGTAGGCACTTGCTGACTTGGGATTGTGGCCTGCACTCATCATAAACACCATCTTCTAATGCTAAAAAATCGGGATTGGGCACAATATGCCTACCGCTTTGCAGCCAGTCCACAAACCAGTTTCCACAGTCCAGATAAATGGCTGACTCACCATGGTGTTTGCTCACATGTGGTGGTGACCTCTGCAAATGTAACTGGAACTGATTATGAGGCTATTTTTTCATAGAAGTGCATTGTTTTTATAGTCCCTTCAAACACGGTGTCGTGGTTTAAAACTCCACCTCAGTCTCCCGCAGCACCACAACCCCCCCCCTCCCTCTGCTCCCGGGGGGATGGGGAGGAGAACTGAAGGAATGCAACTTCCATGGGTTGAGATAAGAGCAGTCCAGTAACTAAGGTATAACACAAATCACTACTGCTACCACTAATAAAAACAATGACAGAGGAAATAAACAAAGAGAGAGAATACAATACCACCCACCGAAATGAGCCCGACCCGGAAGAGAGCTAGCTCAAGCCCTTCTGGCCAACTCCCAGTTACCTCACCAGGCATGACGTGCTGTGGTATGGAATACCTCCTTGGCCAGCTTGGATCGGGTGTCCTGTCTCTGCTTCCTCCCGGCCTCCCCTCCTCCCTGGCAGAGCATGAGACTCACAAAGTCCTTGGACAAACCAAACATTTGGGCAGTAACTCAAAACATACTTGCTATCAGCAACCGTTCTCAGCCCGAAAGTCAAAACATAGCACTGCACCAGCTACCAAGAAGGAGAAAAAATGACTGCTACTGCTGAACCCAGGACACACGGGGAACACATTTTGCATGTGGAGCACTCGGCAGCATCGCAAATGCCCCATGTATCTAGTTGCAATAGAAACACACTGGAAGCAGAAGACCAAGAGAAGAAGCAACATTTTGACACCAAGATGGGGCTGCAGAGAGGAAAAGGAGCATTACAAGAATGACAGGACATAGCACAGCTCAAGCCTTCATATAGATTAGAATATTTTGCTTTTCCTTTCTCATCTTCTGGGGCAGAAGAGGTACCACTGTATGTGTTATGAAAGCTCCTTTCAACATCCAGTTTCCACTAACAGAGAAGAACTTTGGGCTGTTATAAAAACTTTTTTATACCTACTTATATGCAGGAAGGCTGCCAAAGTATAAATGAGCCAATACTACAGTGCAGAGTCACAAATGAAGTTACTATAGAGGATGATTAGCTAATTGCAGTTAATTAATTTGAAAACATAGCACCCAGACCTACAGAAAGTATCATAAGGATATTTTTTGTCAGTTCATGTCTAACAGGGTAATAAGGCCCCAACTATTTTCTTGCAACTAATTCTTTGTTTGCTTTACAGGCTGATACCTGCTGATAAGATGCTTTACCTTCAAGTGCAAAATTATCTTAATTAACTTTAATTGTTTGCAGTAAATTTTATGCAAATTGAGACATTTAAAGAACAGAGCAGAGATTCAGCTGTGGCTTGGGGAGTGGCTAAAGAGCACTAAACTTTTCTTATATCCGTGGGTCTTTTATTCTTAAAAATAAGAATGTGCCTCTCGGGTGTGATGCTGGGAGGAGGTGGGACGGCAGCCATGTACCTGTATGTGGCACCTGAGAGAAAATGGTGTCACAGATTATTTTTCCATACTTTTTTCTTTTTTTTTTTTTTTTTTTTTCCCCAAGAAAAGACATTTGTGGCCACTTAAACCTGGCCAGGGTACGTGCTGGAGTCTTATTCCAACCACTGCTGACAAAAAGGAGGCGCTGTGACTGTGTATTATCTTCTTGTAGCATTATTTCCCAAACTGCTAAATGGCTACAGCTTGTTTTTATTAGCAAATTTCTTTTTGAGTACAAATCAGGTTATGCCTCTTGCTTGGAATTCTGGTGACTGACAGATTTTTACTGTAGAAAAGGAAGCATATACCAAGAGTACATGAGGAACAAAAATAGCCTTAAAGTGGGTGTATTCAAGACCACTAGAATACTTTGAGCTATTTACCAGCAAACTGGATGTGCTAGACACCCCATGTGAAGTTGCACATGAGAGGAGGGTGCTAGGCACCCAGCAGGATGCCTGATGGGAGCCCAGCAATCCCCAAGGGTGATCAGCTCTGGTTGCCCAGGTCTGGAGCAGTGTCCTGTGATTGCATTGAATCTCTGCTTGATAGCTAAACCCAGGTGTTTTCAGTTTTCAAGAAACCATATAATCAGGATGCGGGGCTAAGCTGGTGCTGTGAAGCAGAGAAGTGGGGTGTGAGTGTCTTGCTTCAGCAGCTCTGTCTGTTGGAGGGGGTAAGTGCTATGTTGTGCTTTATGCATTTTTCCCCCCTCCCTTCTGGTTGAGGTTTTTACTGTCTTTTCTCTGGCATTTCAGCTTTCCTAATGTGTTTATTGCTATGGAAAAATGAATGGTTGGATTTAATGAGGGGAGGCTGAGCTGCCCTGGAAGTTCCCTCTTGCTGTAATGGGTATTATGTGTTGATGTTTTTAGTGCTAGATTAAATGCCATTTGGGTATTATAGTTCCCTTTCTCTGGAACTGAGGAGAAGCACCTAGGCACATTATACTTAGTGCTTTCTTTTTCAAAATGTAGGATCTTAAAATGTTAATCAGATGAGCCTGTAGCATACAGCAGCCCAGGGACAGGCTGCTCACTTCATGAGCTAAGTCTCTTTCAATAATAACATCAGTGGAGTGAAAATATGCTTTCATTTAATAATTCAGGAGGAAACTACAATGTTAAGATGGGGGAAGGCTTTTTTTTTTTTTTCCATTCTACAAGAAGTTATGACACAGAGTGTTCCAAAGGACCAGTTCTGTCTTCTTACTGTGATTAATTGGCTCAAGCTGGAGTTGTGGGGTTTGCTCTTTGTTAGGGCTGGGGAGAAGGCAGAGAGCTGACCAACTGTGTGCTGGAGCTTAGGGTGAAATAGTGATTTTGGTACTTATTTTATGTAACTTAGTATCTGTTCTTATTGCAAATCACACTGCAGCAGATAAAGTACTTTATGTAAATGAAGACAGCAGTTATTTGCCTTTCCTTTGGGGATTTGTTGTAGCGGATCCACAAAAAAGCCTTTGTGGTGCCAGTAGCACAGTAGAGAACAGTTTTGTAATCTGGTAAGTTAGGAACCCCTATGTAAAATCCTGCTCTTGCAGGTGGTATTTAGATGCCTGGTTCTTGGTTGTCTTCCTAGGCAACATAGTGAGTGCTGAAAGCACAAGACTCTACTAGTTTCTAACTAGACACATCTGGGCTGTGTTAGCTATGGAGGGGTTACCAGTTGTTATGCAGAGCAGACCCATGTGCTTGTTGGCCTCTTCCTTCATGGCCATGTTCTTGTGCCCTCTGCTTACTTGGGGACTGGGTGTTGCTCTGACCTGATCCATTCTGTTGTAAGTGAGGAGGTGGGGGGGATCACTTGGTGAGCTCTGAGTTGGAGGCTCAACAGCCACCAAAGAAAATCAAGCATGTCTGTTCCCTGTCCTTCAGGTCTTCAGGTGCCTGGCTGCCTCTAAAATCAGAAGGAGCCTGAACAACTGGCTTGCAGGTGAGTATAGAATCATAGAATAGTTAGGATTGGAAAGGACCTCAAGATAATCTAGTTCCAAACCCCCTGCATGTATCAAATGCTGCATTGCTATAGCTGGCTGTGGTTGCATTGGATTGTTGTCAGTACCTTCCTCATGCTGTGCTCAGCCAAGTGCCACTTGTAAAATTGATTGTGGTCAACATCAAAATGACTTTAAACAAATTACAATGAATCTGTAAACTTTGGCATAAGCTCTAAGTTTTACATTGATGGTTTCGAAATGTTAACATTTTTAAAAAAAATACATAAAACAAGCCTGTGTTCCTTGGTTCTCCATGTGGTTGGTTGGTTGTATACATGATATCTGAATGGTGATTAGCCTTTGATGTTGGGGGAAAGTGAGCAAGAACAATCTGACAAACTCTTTGTTCTAAATGGCAAACATGGCTTCTTCTTTGGCTCCCGATTCACAGCGGGTTTGAAAGTTTGAATTGTAGAATAGCCCAGATTGGAAATGATCTCAAAAGGTCAGCTGGCCCAACCTTTTGTGGGAAAGAGAGCTGCTATGAGATTATCTAGGTATAGATTTATCTTGCTGCTACTTGGAAGTGTAACCCAGTAGCAAAATAAGTTTTGCAGAAAGGAATATAGTCTACCTTGATAGGATTTTTGTTTAATAATATTAATTTCCTTTATTCTTCATCTTGGTGAGAAAAGTATTAGAATGTCATGAAACTAAAGCATGTCTCATGAAGAGTATAGTGCAAATTAAAACTGCTGACATTAAAACCAATGTCTTGCTTCAGTCAGTACCCAGCATCTGAATATTAATTTTCTTCAAAAGTTTTCATCTATTGTGATCCTGGGCTTTGGCTTGTCAGCATATCCACAGTTCCCTCTGTAGTTTCTGTTGAGTCAAGAGCTGTTTAACAGTCAAGCTCCACTGATGAATATCAGGTATTTTTAGTTTTGAAATCCTCACACTGCAATTATGCTTTATTTTCCTGTGTAGTGGCTTTACCTTGTGATAAAGCACTGGTTTTTACAAGTGGCTGCCACAAGGTATGGATGATATCATCCAAAGATACTGAAGAAAATGGGACTAAGCCCTGTCTGCATTTCTGCTAGTGTTGCTTTTCAGAGCATAGGAAGCTTGCTGGATTTGCAAACAGCATCTGCTCCTACACCATGAAATGAGACCTGCAAAGATTGGAAGGTAGTTCTTATAACTAGACTTTTCATATATATCTAAAAAGTATACTTTGTGAATTTAAGATGGAATTAAATATGCAGTCTTTAACTGCTGTTATTGACAACTTTTTTCCTTATTTAAAAAAAAAAATCCTTTAACTTGTGATCTTTTCTTGCAATAATTACCTTTGTGACCTTTTCCTGTGGCTTAGTTTGAAAACAATAATAGTTTCTCAGTATTTGTAGCTTGTAATCTCTACTTATGATTCAGAACAGAAATGAACAACTATGATTTCTTTGCTGAGCAGTTAGAGCATGGCAGTGATGCTTATTTAGACAATTTCTCCCCTTTTCTTGACCCAATGTCTAACAGAAAGTCAGTTACCTGGCCTCAGCTATCTGGCTCTCTGAAAGAGCTTGGCATGTTCTGCAGCTGTCTTCACTGAGAAGAGGCATATACAATTCCAATTCAGGTGAAATGGAATATGCTTTTCAAAAAGTTAAATATCTATGACCAAAGGCTGAAGTTGAGGCAATTTTATGCTTTTTAAGTTTTTGTTTGGATAAAATAAAAAGCATTATTTGCAGAGGGAAGTGCCCATTTGGGTCTGTACATCGCAGTCCAGGGCTTTGTATATCATTAGTAATGTGTATGCTTACAAAAGTATTTGCAGCAAGGTAAGAAATGTCTGATCTGATGAAATCATTTTTGCCTTTCTTTCCTCAGTCATAATTGTTATACAAGTACTGTCTGAAGGCAGTTATTGTGTTTTTTCTTACTGGAAATTCTTGCATTCCCTGAGGTTTTTATCTTGGCTTCTTAGGTTTGATCAAATTTTAAGTGTGAATCTGAGGTCAATGAAAGAAAAAAGGTTTAATGGGGCAAAACCACAGGGATGCTGTATGTGGCTGCATGCAGATTGAACTGGTGCATTTTGCCAGGAAAGCCCTCACGCCTCTCCTGTTGGTGTTGTTCAGGTAAATTTATTACTACAGAGACATGCTCTGTCAGTCTAAAAACCGCTATCCTTCACTGTTATTGTGGTCTGTGTGTCTCTAGTTTGGCTTGGGCAGATTAGCTCTTAATGTGGGGGAAATTCCTGATGTGCTGCTGTAGCTGTCACCCAGGTGACTTTACTGTTAGGTGCACCAGCATCTTGCAAAAGTGAGAAATGAAACATAGCAGGATGGAATCAATGAGATTTTAAAACTGCCCTCTTGTTTAAAGAGTAATTTTCAGTTGACCAGTTTAGGGAAAACAGTGGGAGATGGGTGTGTTCCTGGGTGCAGGATGAGGAGAAGGAGCTCTGTGTGTGTGCTTGATCACTGCTGGGGAATGCAATGAATGCCTTGTGCTTGTCTAGAAGGCACTGATGGACAGAATCAGAAGTTGTTTGTAGAAGCTTATTTGTGTTTGGTGAAATGCCCATTTAGAACAGGGCACAAAAAAACAGTGCCTAATAGGACCCCAGTTTACAGTCTTACTTGCAGAAAGCTTTAAACTGCGGTTTGCTTCATTCCCTTCGGTTCACTTGGGCAACACCATGGGGATTCAGCAAAGGCTTGGACCTCTGCTGTGCCAGCCACTGCCTGTGCTGTTCTTGTTATTTCACATCTGGTGGCTTGGTTTTTATCTTCCAAAGGTGCCAGTGGGAAGTAGATATAAATTGAAGGCAAAGCCATGGGTGTTTCCAAAGGGTCAGAGGAGGAGGAGGAGTGCAATGGGCTGGGAAGTGGTGGTCCTGCTGTGTATAAAGTGATTGAAAGCCAAAGCACCTTACTACATTTCACAGAAGTCACCTGCACCTGGCAGCTGCAGAAGTGTTTTAGCATCAGGAGCTAAATGCTTGAGATAGTTGTAAATTTGATCTGGAGTTATAAAAGAAGCCTCAACAGTTTTCTTGCAGGTTTTCCACTCCTGTGACCCAGCTATACTGCAGCCTTTGGCTCCCCATGAGCCAAAGGAAAGAAGGGGAGAAAGCATTTTTGAGGTTGGGCTCAGCCTGTGCAGGGGTTGGTTCCTCAATAGCCGTGGGGCGAGTAAGCTGAGCCCAAGCTCTTGGCAAAGAAGGGTCCCTGAATTTGGAAGAGATGGAATTGCCTGAGGGGGGACAAGGGCTACTTTTCTTTGGAAGTCTGGACTTTCAGCTTGTGTGACCAGCATCCCTGTTCCTACTTCTGAGACTGCCATGCTGATGGGTCAGACACAAGTAGCTTGGCCTGGAGGGGCAGAATGGACCATGGTGGGATCACACCAGAAGTGATCAGTGAAAACATAACTTGGATTTAACAATTTCTAGCAAGTTTGCAGAGCACTTTTGTTAGCATTCACCCGCTGCTTTGTGACCAGTAGTTTATGTGCTTGTCTGCGCTTGCTACTTGCTTTATCAAAAAAAAAAAAAAAAAAAAAACAATGATCCCGACACTTTATGAATGATGCAAAAAAGCCTCAAACCCTTTTCTCTGGACTGCAAGCATGTTCCTGTTGCCTTCAATTCACCTGTGGATTCTCTTATCCAAATAGTATTAAAAGATGACAGTTTTATTTTATTATGTTTTTTGAAAGCAACATGCTAAGCACTAATATCTTCCCAAGGTATTGGACTCTTGTTCTCTTCTGCTCTAGCAGGTGATCTCATCGAGGTGGATGTTTGTCAGACCCTTCAAGGGAAGGAAGGACACACCATTGGCCCATCCCTGGAGATGTTCAAGCCCGACTTGGACAAGGCTTTCAGGAGCCTGGTCTAGTGGAAGGTGTCCTTGCCTGTGGCAGGGGGTTTGGAACTAGCCGATCTTTAAGGTCCTTTCTAACCCAAGCCATTCTGTGATTCCATTTCCATTGGAAATCTGCACTAGGATTTCTTTAAACAGCCTAATTACTCTTATAAATTCTATAACATAAATGTGTTCCTCTTCTGCACATACTCTATATCTCAACAAAAACTTCTGGAATAATTGCCCTATGCCAGGATATTTTTTGTACTAATTTTGAATCAAAGGATCTTAACATAATTGCTTATTCAAATAAGAACCCAGTTGCATATAAAATATTTATATTAATTGGGGAATTAATTGCATATCTAGCAATGCTAAAATAACTGTTTTATGAACCTCAAAGATGAGAAAGATCTCTCTAAGGACAACTAAAATGAAGAGACCACATTGTCTTTAAGGTTTGCTTGGGTTTAAAGGCTTTATTCAAGAATTAGTTAAGAAAAGCCAAAACTATTGTGGCACAAAAAGCCTTTTATGCAGGAAATGGCAATGTTTGAACAGGAATTCAGATGCTGTTAAAGCCTCATGGAACTTGAAAACTTCAGAAGTATCAAGTGAATTAAGGATGTTTGAGTCCTAATTGCAGAGGCCCTCTGGGGACATCTTGCAACACAAACCAAAAGCAGGGTAATCACAGAATCTTAACTTGTATGTTCATGGTGTGAGTTTGCAAACAGCATTACGTGCAGGCTGGTGGTGTTACCAAGGCTACTTGTACAATAGCTACCATCCTGCTCTTAGAAACTCTTCAGAGCAGGTTTCTTTGCTTCCCTCAGGGTGAGGACACAAGAAAACTATATGTAGCTTTCTAAATAATTGGTTTGATGTGTTTTTCAATATGCTTCCTGTGTGTTGGGGTTTGGAATTGCTAGTGATGCAGCCTGTGATGGGCAGGGCTTGGTGCAACATAAAGAGGGGACACTTCTCAACAACCCAGTAATCCTGATCCTTAGTGCCACTGCTATCTGTGGTGGTGCTGCTGGGGCATTGAATGTGGGCTGTTCTGCCAGGGGTATAGAAATGCTGTTAGTGCTTTAGGTGCAAAGTGCTCAGTGATGGCTCCATACCAGCCATGCTCATGACTAAGCAGGGCAGTGCTGGCTGGGATTGATATGTGCACATGCTAGGTATTTATAAATGGAAAGACTTGCTTTGTATTTCAGAGGCATAGGGTGTTTACTTGTTTCTCCCCTTCAAGACCATTCAATACAATGAAGTGCTTTGTTTTATTTAAGGCATTGCTGGGTAATGTCTAGCTGGTAAATGACTTCTTTAAAAGCAGTATCTAGTGGAGGTGCTTTAACATTATTGGTTAAGATTGCTTGTAGTCTACCCATCTAGAAGGTGTGCAGTATGCTTATAGCAAACCAGACAGGATCAATAAAACAAAATTCTTGGCAGGTTTAGCAGTGGGTTATAAGCTGAGAGGGGGATTGTTGGTCTTGTAGAGATAGTGGGGTGGAAGTAGATATTGAGTAGCTTAATGTGTTTGTTCTTGGAGAGTCTGATCATCTCCTCCTTTCCAAATTTCTGAAAGAACTTGCACATCAGTAATAAACCCAATAATTTTTTTTTTTTCCAGATTCTGTGGCTGTTTTTACAGGGATGTAGGGATGGAGCTGAGAGACTGCAGGGCTGTAATCATGGTATTTTCATTTAAGAAGGGGAAAGAAAAGGCATTGTTATAACTGCAAGCTTTCCAGATGGCATTATTAAGCAAGACTTCACCCTGGTCTTTCAAAAGAGTATAACTATAGGCAGAGAGAAAAAGAATTTCACCTGGCCTTATCAAAACTGGTCAGGTTTCCATCTAGACTGGCTGCCCAGCCTCAGGCCTTTGCTGAGGCTTCTTGGGCCTTTGATCATTTGGCAACAGCTCCTGATATTTGGGCCATGCAGACTGAAACATGCTTCCACCCCCACAGAAAGTGCAGAAATGCAACTTGCCTGTACCCTGCCAGTACCAAGGGAAGGAACACTGCTTGCAGTGTGTGTGTTGTCTCGAATGCTTTTTTGCATAATGTACATGTTTCCATCAGTGCTATGTTTCTCTTTCAGTGCTCTGACAATGGCTGATTTAATTAAGAAAGTACATCAATCACTCCTGTAGAACCACTTCTTTTCCTGTTTGCAGGCAGTAAAAATCTGCTTCAAAGTGAAGACCATTAATATTGTAGTCTTTCCTTATGGAAAATATCTTGCTCATGAATTCAACCAAAAATAAGTGATAATAATGAAACTGGGATGAGGTTTAAGAGAAAGAATAAACAAAACAGAAACTGGTTATCATGGCAGTTGTAAAAGTATATGTCATTATGATGAAAGTATACCCTTGGATTTCATGAAGCAGGAGGAAAATGGGTAGATTTAGAGAAATGAGAGGTTATTATTTTTTTGTTTTTTTTTCTCAATGAAGGTGAGAGAAATGGTTTCTGGATGACAAAATTGGAGCCTTGTAGTCTTGGGTAGTCTTGATGTTTTGTCTATCAATTTTATGGAAAAAATTGTCTTCGATTTTGTGGAAAAATAAGAATATGGCTGCAAGGTTTCCTTTAGTTAGGGCAGCTTGACGTGGTGCTGTGCTGGGAAGTGATGTATTTTTTTTGTGGCTGAATTGGAAAATGTCTTTTGGAGCCAGGATGGGTGGTAGGAAGTGGTCAATGTCCATATTGTCCAAAATCAGACTGTTGGATGCTGTTTCCTGATAAACAATGACTTACAGGATTGCAAGAGCCCAGGTGGAGCTGGGAACTTCCCTGCTGGCATGTTATCCATTTCCTTGCCTGCCACTCCCCTTCAGAAATGCATGGTTTGCTTCCTGGCAAAAGTAATTGGATAAGAAGATATGAGACTATTAAGCACAAAGAAGCCTGTAGTGTGGCCATGGATGGTGTTAGTGGTGATGGGGACTTCTGCAGGGGTGACAACAGAGACGACCTGCTAGCCTGGGTGTCATGTTGATGCACATGTTGTGCTTTGGGGTAGGTGGTCATGGGAGTAGAGAGAAGGGAAAGGGGCTGACTTGAGGGACCTGTGAGGAATGCATCTGAAGAGATTTGTGCATCCATCAGCCTTTTCTCCTTGGGTTTTTTTTTTTTGTTTTGTTTTGTGTTTTTAGTTTGGTTTGGGTTTTTTTGCGTCTTGGTGCACAGGCTCAGACGCAAACTCATCCCCCTGCTTGCAGTGGCTCCATTACATCATGCTCCAGCTAGGAAAGGCTGTTCCCCACAGAGCCTCTAACTTGCTGGGAAAAAATTAGTCTGTCAGAGAGCAATCTGCATTTGTCATCTCCTACCTGCTGGGCCTGTGTTCAGCCAAGTCTGACACAGATTTGCCTGCACTGAAAGGTCAACGACTGGGCAGAGGCAGCTCCTCACTCAGCATGTAGCTCATGCTGGGCTCCCTGGGCTGATCATGTTCACTTTGTCAGAAGTTTTGCTATTTTTTTTCTCCTCTTTGTGGTTGCTATAGAAGTATGACGGCAAGGGTAATATTAAATCTTTATAATAAGACTGTATATAGTGTTGTCTGTTGGGTGTCAGCACAGTGTGGTTGGCAGGATTAATATAATTCATCTTGTACATCCTATTGCTGGTGCTTGTAGTGGCACTGGAATGTGCTTCTCAATCATGGTAGCAAACAGTGGTGCTGCGTAAAGTTGCGAACAGCTAAAGCAGGTACAGATCAAAGTGAACTTGGAATGAATAGATCTTGAATCATCAGAATGATGATGGAGCAGGTCTGGAGAGGGCCATGAAGATGCTCAGAGGGCTGGAGCACCTATTCTATGGAGACAGCCTGAGAATGCTATGATTCTTCATCCTGGCAAAAAGGCTCCAGGGAGACTTAGAGCAGTTTCCAGTATCTAGAGAGGCTGACAAGAAAGTTGGAGAAGGTTTTCTGACAAGGGCAAGTCAAGAGACAATAGGTAATGACTTTATACTAACAGAGGGGAGATTTAGCTATTAAAAGTTATTTCCTATGAGGATGGTGGGGCCCTTGCACAGGTTGCCCAGGGAAGCTGTGACTGCCCCATTCCTGCAGTGTCCAAGGCCAGGTTGGATGGGGCTTGGAGCAGCCTGTTCTAGTGGAATGTGTCCAAGCCTGTGACACGGGGGTGGAACTGGATGAGCTTTAAGGTCCCTTCCAAACTCTTCTGTGATTCTGAAATGTGTCTGATCTGGCATCATGCTTCAGCAGCAAGAAGTACCTCAGTAATCTACTGCTTTTCAACAGTATGCTTAAACATGTACCTAAATTCAGTTGTTGTCCAATTGTTTTGCAAAGCAGTGCTGATTTCTCAAAGGTAACCTGTTCTCTGCTGGAAGCATCGGTCCTGAGGGAGGTGCCCTGTCTAATTCGCAGTTGACATTTGAGCAGACTGGATTTGATGCACTTTGAGGTTGGGGCAAGAGAAGCATCTTCTTCAGAAAATGGAAGTATACAAAAATGAAGGTTAAAAAGTTAAACTTCAAGTTAAAAAAGTTAAACTTCAAAATGAAGTTTAAAGCTTCATTTTAAATTGAAGATTTTTAATTGTTTTGCTTGGTGCCAGTACTCTTTCAGCACCACTTTCCCTGAAATAACAGAAATCTGATAGGTACTTAAAAACTAAACGGCTATTAGAAAAAAAGGTTTGGAGGGGTTGATGATTATTTTGGTGTAAAAATAAAATGGGGGTTGGGAGGGGGGTGTGCAACGAAGTGCTGGGAATGGCAGTAATGCTGCATGACTCCACAGGTAGCACCTTGCAGGTCAGGAGCTCCAGCTGGAGTCTGCAATGAGCTCCTGGGGCAGGTGAGGTTTCCCATGTCCCTCCAAACCACCCTGCCCTAGCCAGAAAATGGGTCTGGGAAAACATCCTCCCCCTCCAGGCAAGGCCTGAGGCCATGGCTGAAATGCTGTCTCTGGTTCTGGGTCTTGGTACAAAAGAGAGAAGCATGTGCTGAGACTTTTAGTAAGGGTTCTTCTTGCTGACAGGAAGAACCTGATGGGGGTGAAAGAACTAGGCTCATACCAGAGTGATGCAGAGATAGGGAGAAGTAACAACACAAGTTGCAGTAGGGTAAAATCTGAGTGTTTGGAAAAAATCCTTGCTTGTGAAAGCTATGAGACACTGGCATGGGCACCTGTGGAGGCTGTGGTAGCTCAATCACTGGGAATATCAAAGCTGCTGGTCATGTAGCATTTGCTGTCTTCTGATCACACCTGCTTGGTCTGAAGTGGTTTAAGTGCAACAGTTTAAGATGGTCAAACAGCTATAACCATGGGGGTAACTCAGAAGAAGCAGTGCTACCAGTCTGCATATAATAAAGCAATCCCTAACCCCCCCCCCACATTTGTTGTTTTTTTTTCTTTTGCATTGGGAAACTGAGGAGAGAAGAGGGAACGGCAATGAAGACTGTTTCCTTGTCCTTGCATTATGCTCTTTATCTGGGTCAGACCTGACAGCTTGAAAAATGCTGTTCTGCTGGAGTTTGTTCTGTAAACAAAGTTGAAATGGAAGCATTCATTTAGTATTTGACTAACTGGGTAACACTTGAAAACTTTGTAAGGGTGCATTATCAACTTCAAAATGTTCCTCTGAGAGCATACCTTCTATTTCCAAATGCTGGAGACAAGCATATAAATGGGATACATTTACAGGCATTCTAGTGAAGAAATGTCTTGCTTTGTGTGTGCAGCGGCACTGATTTGACTGAAGTTTTTCAGATGATGAAAGACCTGATGTAGTAAAATACCTACTTCAGTGCAGTGTATTTCTGGCTGCTGGCATGTCTGCTGCAGAATACATCTCCTTTGGGTTCTCTACTAGGTATGGAACCCATAGCTTTGGGTGGCTGAGGAGTCCTTCGTTTAGTCCTTTGGATAGGAACAGATGGGCACTTCTACAGACTATTGACAAGGATGGCCCAGGCCGTGGAGAAGTCTATGTGCATGGAAAGACCTAGTGAAATATTTCAGCCTGGTAAGATATGAGAGGGGTATGAGAGGTCTCTAGGGCAGAGATCTATGCCAAGAGGTGGGATGGGTATTGTCAATTGTCTCTGTAATTAAAAAATTGTCAAAATTTGTTTGAGGGATGGCATGAGCATTATCTACAAAAACAGAGAAGAAATTGTAGCTTTTCCCCACCCTCCTTAGCATCAAACAATTCTTGAAAAACTGATGCATCTTACCAAGGAAAAGAGGAAGCACTTGGTTATTTGTAATTCTGAGAAATGTGAAAAACTTTGTAAACAAGCAGGAAACCAGTCAAAATTAATTCCAGCCAGAAGCTGCTGTAAAAAGAAATAGTCAAGAAATCACTGGTGCATTTTAGTAACTGCTGAAAGGAAGGGGGGTAAATACAATATTAATTTTATGACTTTTTTCACATGCCAGTGAACATAATTTTTTGTAATTGTATTTACTGGGCTTGGCTGTGTTGAAAGATAAGGGATAATTATGTTCTTGCCTGATGGAAAGAAGCCTACAAAATTATACCTTTTTTAATATGTCAACAATACTATAATATTAGAGAATTCAATCTGATATAAGTTAATGCCAAGAGTAAACATTATCAATGAGCAAGTTCTATGAACTTGGTTTGTATTCAGAGAACTGAAAGTATTTTTGTATTTCCAATATAATTACAGTTTTGTTGGTCAGCCCTGACAATCTTCAACCTAGTAGAGCTATGTTGGCTGGGTTGCTGTTGTTTGCATGACCTTAGGCTGCACAATTGGGACTGAGTATTTTGCTGCCCTTTTGAGTTTTGATTGAGTTTCTCAACTGTTTTATTGGTTTTTCTCAATGTTGGCATGACAGCAATTCCTAAGCATAAGTAAGAGATGTTGGTAAGTTACTAAACCTCTGCTGGAGGGAGCATGTTTGTTGCCATGTCCTCATTGCCTGTTGTGGGGTAGGAGCATGTTGGAACTGAGCATCCAGAGGAAAATCCTGTTTTTTTCCTGTAGCTTACCATAGTATTAGCCCAAGGCGGGATGTGCTTGCTATGGGCTGGTGCCAATCACTCTTAATTTTTCTCATTTCTCTTGCTTTGCACCCACTGCACAGGTAATATGTTGTTTACACTTTCACTGAAGTGTTGTTTACTGATCTTTTAGGAAAACCACAGTATCAAGCACTTGGTTTGAACAGCCATAATTCCTGCTGTATTTAATACTCTGCTTTCAAAATTGGCTCCAATGTCCCCAGTGTGCTTGTATGTGTATGGGTCTGTAAATAGACACAGCTCCAAATTATCTGTTGAACTCTTGCAGGACTTTACATGATACTTAAATTTATCTTCCCTTATTTTAGCAAGTATTGAACCACCTTTGGCTTTGAATTTCTTTCCTTTCCTCTTTCTTGAAGACTGCATTATTAAGTGCTCTTAACTGATAAATGTGTATGCTGCTTATAAGTGTTTAGAAACAGCACTCTATTAGGAATATCTTTACTTGCTAATGCCTTAATTGCCAGTAAGAATAGCTCATTCAAATATACTGGCTACCCAAATCCATTTACCTCCTCTGAGAACAGCAGTAAGTGAAAGGATGAGAGGAAATGTTTTCAAATTGTTTCAGGGGAGGTTAGATTGGGTATTGGGAAAACTTTCTTCACCAAAATGGTTGACAAGTGCTGGAACAGGCTGCCCAGAGAAGTGGTGGTGTCACCATTTCTGGAGTTATTTAAAAGATAGATGTGCAGATATAGTGCGAAGGGATATAGTTTAGTGGTAGACTTAGCTGTGATTGGTTGATGGTTGGACTTGCTAATCTTAAAGGTCTTTTCCAACCTAAACAATTCTAAAAGGTGCCCAGTCCCCCTGAAAACCTTTGGTCTGGCCTGAGACAATCCAGGCCTGGGAAGGAAAAATAACTTCAAAAAGTAGCTACAAGACTGTATGGGGAGCACTTTTGAGAAGATGGGAGCAGGAAAAGGTGTGAAACAGCTGTACTGTCCCTTGTTGTGTTTGGGCTTTAGTTTGAGAATAATGTTGACAATACACTGATCATTTAGTTGTTGCTGAGCAGTGTTCACCGTGATCAAGGACTTCTCAGTCTCTCATACTCTGACAGTGAGTTTGGACACAAGCCCAGGAGGAAGCAGAGACAGGACACCTAACCCGAACTTGCCAAAGGGGTATTCCATGCCACAGCTTGCCATGCCCATTGTATAAACTGGGGGGAGTTAGGAGGGAGGGAGCAATCACTGCTTGGGTTCGGCTGGGTATTGGTCAGCAGATGATGAGCAATTGTACTGTACATCACTTGTTTTCTGAGTTTTCATTTCTCCTTTCTGTTGCTCCCTATTATCAGTATTTATATTGTTGGTAGTATTTCTGTTATCACTGTATTTCACTTAATTTCAATTGCTAAACTGTTCTTGTCTCAACCTGCGGGTTTTATGTTCTTCTGATTCTCCTCCCCATCTATTTAGGGAAGGGTAGAGAAGGGGGTTGAACCAGTAGCTGCATAGGACTTATTTACTGGCTGAGTTTAAACCATGGCAATATCATAATATGTCACTCTGATGGGAAGCAATTCTGAGCTCTGCCATCAACAGGTAAAGTTGAAATGGTCTTGCACGAGCTGGTCCTGTTCACTGGAGCCACTGGGCAGTCATGAGCACCTTCCAGAAAGTTTGAAAGATTGAACCATTTGCAAGAAAAACCTGTAATGGGTTGCACTTGGGAATTCTCTCTTCAAACTGAGAAGAGTTCTTGATGAGTGCAATAATCACCCTGACTGCTCAGCAGGGCTTGGGAGAGAGTTGGTTGTTTAACTCCCTGTAAGCAGAGTAGAAGTTACTTGATTAATTCTCCATAAAACTCTCTTAAAGTTTTAAATGTCTTGAAAGAGAGGCTGCTTCCAGTTTGTATCCTCTGGAGAAGGCAGGTAGCATCACAGTGTGGCTGTTTGAAAAGCTTAAATGGGGGAAGACTGGAGAAACATTTTTCTCTAGCTCCCACTGAAACTATTAAAGTGTTCAGAGTATAAACCCTGGGTTTGTTTTTCTGACTAGCTGCCTATTATTCCCCTCCTGCATGGAAAAGGAGAAACCAGGGGACTTGATGGCATGCAAAACAATCCTCTTTCTTTGAAAACTAACTTTTACAGGTTTGCAAGCCTGAAGTTTGCGAATGGAAAATATAACAAGGGAGGCGTTTTTGGGAGGGGGAGGATAAAACAAAAGAAGAGCTTAACTGTAATTTGATGAAATAAAAAAGGCAGAGGACCATTGAACGCAAGAAAATCGGTATTGACATTAGCTAAGAACCTTCCATTTTATGTCAGGAAGCCAATAATAAAGTATAAAGAGCAGGAAGCTTCAGCAAACTCCTACCTCCTTTTGCTCTTTAGAAAAGGTAGTGAACTTTATTCAACTTCTTCAAAAACTGCAGAGGTAGCCTCCTTTTCTACCCTGGCTGAGCAGAAGGTTGTGGTGGCTGTCCAAAAATCAACAATCTCTCCAGGCTGACCTTTGAAAATCTGAGCTTTATTCTCCGTTATCTTTGAATTCATTTATACGTGAAAGATCACTTGAGTTAATCTTTTGTTTCCCTTCTTCAGGTTTATATCTAGCTCTATAGGTTGCACAGGTAATTAATAATCAATAGTGCTCACAAGAGCTGTGTTAAAAGAAAAGCAGATCCACAAAGAAAAAGTAAAGTATTCCATACAATTCTGCCAGACCAACTAGATGCTGTTAGATAGCTACCAGGGAAAAAAAGAGGAGACCTATTGTAAGCCATACAGGTGCTCTGCCTTTACAAATGTAGTTTGATGTGGAAGCTGTGTTGTATTAGAGTCTGTATTATTTAGATGAAAAGAAAGCTTATTTTTTTTAATCTTTTTTTTCCAGAATCTGAATGCTGTATGTTCTGAGGAGAATAATTATCATCTATGCTAATTTAATTTTCATCAGTTATTTTGTAAATTTGATTTGTGTGGCAACTGTCCTGGTTTGAGCCATAACAGTTATTTTTCTCCTTCTTTGTAGGTAGTGCAATGTGTTGTTTGACCATGTGCTGTATTCAGTTTATTAGAGTAACAGTGACTCTGGAGCAGAAGGGAGGTAAGCAGAGCAAAGGGGTCATGATTGCTCCTCCAAAACCTCCTAGTGCTGGAAATCATTTGGTTCCAGCTCTTTATCCACTAACTGTACACTGGTATGGCAGACATCAGTGGGACTAAGGTCATGGTTGGTCTCTTCACTGCTCTCTTCCAGAAGAGAAAGCTGCTGCAGTTATTTGGTCTGGTAATCTGGATCTTGGCACCTAGCTCTTGTGATTTTTATTTTATTGGTGGTTTGTGTTTCCCTGCTCCACTCCCACATTAATTGGGCCTTTCATTGATTCAGAGTTGTCTACAACACCTAGCTAGCTAACCAACAATTACAAGACCTCAGTGTGGGGAAATTGAAGCTGAATGTCGGTTCCCCTTTCTTTCATTTGTATCTTTTCAAAGTAATGTTGGCTCAACAGCATTAATTTGGCTTGGGATGTGCAGGATTTCTATCAATCTGGGATGTGTACCTCTTCCAAGAAGAGATGGCTGTTGAGCAGGCAGCACAGACTCAGCAGAGTGCTTCAGGAAAATTGAAGTATATGCTTCAGTCGATAAGGTTTTAAATATATCTAGAGCTGCTTCACTGAATCATGACCATCACTGGTAATGTAGCAAAATCAAGGGTCTACATAAGGTAGTTATTTACCAGACTGTTTTTTAACCTAGAGAACTCTTCCAGGTTAACTCATGGCAGGGAGCAGCGACCCTTAGTTACATATCTATTGGGCAGGTGTTCATTTCACAAAGCTGCTGATAGTGGCATTAATTGTGCTCTCTGGGATACTGGATATTGTGCATCACATTGATCATCCTTCCCAAGTGGTCCTTCCCAGTCAGATGGACATGGAACAGAATAAGGTCCCACAGTTGGTTGATCAGATCATGCCCTTGAATTGTGGCATGAATAAATACTCTGTTCTCTGAAGACATCTCTTGTTACACTTGCTTATCTTCAAGGCAACCTGCTGAAGTCTGAGAAGCTGGTTTTGCCTGCTAAGGATCTACTATTGATTCTCTGCTATATAACTGTTCCTCAGTCCTTGAACCAGCATGCAAGCAATGTGGAGAGGGTGCTACAGTGGCAATGACGGGGTGCCTAATCAGCCTGAGGCAGGAAGTCCAAGACCAGACCAAAATGCTTCCTGAGGGACCCCATCAACAGAGGGGCTCCTGACCTCCTGAAGTGCAAAAATCAAATTGCAGGCCAGCCTACCTGAGTCTGCTCTGCTCCCTCTTGTCTGCCTCAGTAGTTTGAGGCATTTCTTTGCTTTTTTACTTCTTGATGAAGCACTGGGTGGGGAGCAGAGGTGTCACACCCATCTCTCTTGTTCACGCCTACTTCTCAAACCTGTTTGGATGTAGTTTTGGATTGTACCAGGTATGCTGTAAGCAAATACTCTCAAAACATTGATTCACTCCCTCAAAGTTACTAATTTTATCCATTTAAAGAGTATTTTAAATAAAAATAAAATTAAAAAGTATTTTAAAATTATTAATGCTTAGTTGAAAGTGGTAGTGGTTTTTCAGCTTGAAAGACTTGCAGGAATATTAAACTTTTTCAGAGTTACTTAATTTTTTTTTTTTTTTTACACATTTGCAGCAAGTTAAAGACTAAAATAGATCAGTAAGGGATGTTGGTTACACTTATATACAACCAGCAGGTTGTTTAATTTCATTGGGTTACAAACTGCCATTACATTTTTCATCTTGAAATATTTTTGGGGGCAATTATTTCCTTCATAGTGTGAGAGGAAAGTAACAAATCAGCCTACTGTACCCTTTAAAAATCTCTTTTAATCTCCAAAAGCTCAATTACTAATGAACCTGAAATTTCAGAGTGAATAGTAAACAACAATTTGTTAATTCACATTTGGAGATGGATTTTGTTTGCATAGAACTTGATACATAATTCTAAAGACAATGTTAACTTTTTTGTTATTGCTTCTCATATAATTTAAGGAAGAAGCTTTGATATTTAAGGTCCTTAGAAAGTTCTCTAACAGGTTTTCTAGCAGATTAGAAAATGCAGTGGTATAGCTGGCTGTGCAACATCTTACAGTTTAAACCAAAGTTCTGAATTAGAGGTTGAAAATGATAAAGTTGAAGTAGTGGAGTTTTCTCAGGGTGATGTCATTAGTGGAGAGATTTGTTGGTGTTCAAGCCCTACCTTTCTTCAGCAGCTTCGCATTCTGATATATTTTTGAAGGTAAGATTTACAAGTGTGAGTGTACAGTGCCTCTAATACGCTGATCATAAACGTACATGTGGATTTTGATTCCTGAAAGCAAAAGATTTTGCTATTCTTGGCTAGCTTTCATGGTCTTAAATGTAGTCCATATACATAGGACACAATTTTCAGAGTTTTGCTGGAATTCAAAGTAGTATTGCTGCCTTTGAAGGTTATGTCATCTCATACTTCTTCTTTAATCCTGGTTGTGTGTATTGCAAGTCTTTTTCAACTAATGGACCAAATCTATCCAATATGTGCTAAGATACAAAAGGAATGGGAGAGTTAAAAGCAGATGGAAGGACACAGCTGCCATGCCCAGTTCTCAAGCTGTTGCTGAGTTTTTCTCAATGAGGACATGCAAGTCAATTAGGCCATTTTTGACCTTGAAAAAAATTATTTCTGAACTTCCAAATCCTTGGTTTCTCTAACAGAACAGTAGTACTGTGAAATATTTTTCAATTTACAATTCCTTATTAGGAAGCAGAAAGTGTGGACCCTGGTTGCCCTAATCATTAGCCGATCGGCCCTCCAAGGCTATGGTGGTCTAGTCCCTCTCTGCGTTTTAGTCTTTTAAAATGGGTTATATGGGATGCACAAATTACTTCATAGAAAACTCTGGGTTTTCTGTTGCTTAGACTGTTTATTGAAGTAATGCCATATATTTCTAAGGCCCTTCTCAATGGATTTTATGTACTCATTATGCCCAATCTCAAGGAAATGCATCATATAAAGCAAAAGTTTTGTTTCTAGTACAATTGAAACCTTAACAGCTTAATGGAAGAATCACTAGTACTCTAGTTATATTTATTACAGAAAGAAAAATTTCTGTGCAGATAAAGCTTCCATAATAATGTTGTTAAAATTGTTAAGCATATTTTGTTTCTGCTCATCTTTGTGGTGTTTTACTCCGAGCTCCTCTGGGTGCTGCAGTCAGGGTTTCACCTTGGGGTTGGCCCTGGGGTGTCATAGTGAGCATCAGCATTGGGGAATCCTTCACCAGGAGGAGCTCCACGTCCTTGCTGGTGGTTTCTTCTCCCTCATGCAAGGACCCACCTGCTCATTTGTATATCATTTAACATTCTATTTGTCTGCTAATGTGCCCTTGTACCTACTTCCTTCTTCATGTGTCTTCAGTTCTGCATCATGTCCAAGGGAGGGTTCTTAGGAAAGTTAATGAGGCAAAGAAAAAGCTTCTTTTACCCCAAAACCTAGCTTTGCCCTCCTCTAGGTCTGTATTTCTTTAACTGGTAGTCAGTGGATGGTGTTTGTAGCTGTGGGGTCTTCTGTGCTAGCCTGTGCCCATCTTTTATCACCCCATGCATTTACTACCCCCATGCCTCATTCCAGGTCCCTACTTCTTGCTCTTTCTCTGCCGCTGTACTATGTCTGTGTTTCTCTGTGTTGCATCTTTGCTTTTGTTGTACATATTTCATTGTATGTAGAATGATTGCTTGTAACTGCTAGCCATATAAAATTATGGCTGCACCATAGAGAGCAGAAGCATATGATCCAATTATCTTACTTGTAACAGCAATATTTCCAAGTAAAACAGAAATGTGCTGGCAGGCCAAGGCAAAGTTAGGCAGAGTCTAATGGTCTACCCCGAGACCTTTGCAGACATGGTACTAATCTTGAAGTGATGCTATATCAAGGGGCTATGTGGTTACAAACCATGTGCGTCATGCCAACCAGCAGTGTGAGACACCAGGACTGTTTCTAGCTCTTCCAGGTCCTTGGGACCACTTTGGAGCAGTTCTGATCTGTTTGCAGAGAAGCAATGTCTCAGAACTCGTCTTTCCCAGCAATTTACTAAACCAAACAGATATATTCATAGAGTAAATATTCAATAACCAGGTCAATATATTGTATAAATAAATTATATAAAGATACTCCCACATGTGCTATTGATGTTCTCAGCTCTGGAAACAGGTCACAACACAACAGTTTTATCAGTCCAGTAAGTACACAAATGTGCTAAAATAGGCCAAGGGTGCAATGCAGTCTTCTTGTTTTCTCCTTTAGAGTGAGGCTCTGACTGTGCTGTCCCCGTTGCCTCATTTGAATACTTACTCTTATTTTCTGAAGTTTGGTGCAATTCTCGGTGAACTCCTTGTGTCCTTTGCTGGTCTGCACCCCAGAGCCTCTGTGCCTTGCCCAGCACAGGTGCTGGGAGACTGTGCTTAGCTGTGGGAAACTAATGACTCCCAGATGAAACCAGAAAATGCAACTGGATTTCCTTTCCTTATAAAAGAAGTTGTTGAATAAGTAACACTTCACGAAATGGAACTCTTTGGAGAAAGCTGGCCACAGCGTTAGGAGGGAATGTAGTATGAAGAAAAGATGAGGCTGCTTCACAGTGGAAAGAGATGGTTGGGGTGGGAGGGAGGGAAATTTCTACTTAATGCAAATAATAAATGATAGCTTTGGTATCATGAGTCACACAGCTGAAGGGACACTAGTGTGTCATGTAAAATCAAATTTTGTTCATAGGCCTGAGCACAGTTTTTGATCAAAAGTAAAGCAGAGACTAGTGTGAAGCAGAGGAATGGGTGACAAAATACTGAGATGCCCAAATATGGTCACTGGAGTACGTATACACCTAGAATCTGAAAGGTTCTCAAAGGGATGTTCTTGCTGTATATTAAGTCATGATTGTAAGTCAAGGTTTAGTGCCTAACTTATCCATTATGTATCTATTCCCATGCTGTTACCTCACTGTTCTCTGGTTTAAGCTTGTCTAACACCTGGTGTAAGACTCCTTCAGTGGCTAATGGGGAGGTCCTGTTAATACAAGATAATGGGCTGATCCTTCTAGCCTTTCCAAAACACCACCTTCATAGCAGAGTTGCCATTTGGAGGGTCTAACTCATGGGTTATAAAGGGAGGTCAAGTAAAAACCTCGAGTTGTACATCTAACATTTTTACAGCTGAGGCTAGGTGAGATGTCTTGTTCACTTGCTTCCCAAATATTCTTGCAGTGGTGCTCTGCATATGCAAGTTTTGTCTGGAGGGAGTGAGGTCTAGCTCAAAGGTGCTACATTAGCATTCTTCCTTACTGAAAAGGTCCTCAAGTGGGCAGAAAAAATGCCAGAATCCTACAATTTCATGTGCAGTAAGTTGATACTGTGCTTACCTGGGCGGGATGGATCAGTATCAGAAACTTGGTAATGTTCTGAAAAAGTGTTAGAAATCAATGTTGGTGAACTAGATGATCTTAAGGTCCTTTCCAACCCTAAATATTCTATGATTCTGTGATCGATTCGATGATGCTATGAGGTTAGGAGCAGGATCTTTCCTGGTTTGGGTTTTCTGGCATCAAGAGTTATTATAAATAGCTTGATTTATATGCATTATTTTCTTTTTATTTCCAAAGTTTATTACAACCAATGAAGTATTTCAGAATAGTAGTTAATGATGTCTCTTGGGTCCAGCTAATGTGTAGTGTAACTTTGCCTTTGATGGGTTTATAGTGAATGATGTGGTTGCCTTCTCTGTGGAAATGCAGTATGGCATGAATACAGGAGCAAGCTTAACAAAGGAAGCTTAGGAGATGTGTTAATGAACAGGAGCTATAGCACTAGGCAAAACTAAGCTTGTAGTTGCTGCAGCACATGTCCTGTGTCCTTCCTAGACTTGCAGATTGATCTGAAGAGTAAACCAGCCATTCACATAGGGTGCTGATTATTGCCCACTGATTCCACCCCAGCCAGCAGTCAACCTTTTTGCACAGTGATCTTTGGAAGGAGACGGAAACTGTACTTTGCAATGTTGTTTTATTTGTTATTTTTCTTTCAACTAATTGAATATGGCACTGTTACACTTGGTTTATGGAAAATGTTTTCAAACAAAATTGCTGTAGTGATAGAAAATCATTAAAGAAATGGTTCTTGTAGTAGTCTTCCCACAGGAATTTACAGGTATATTTAAATGTTGCAGGGTTCTGGGTAGTTAAAAACCTTTTGAGTTGGGGAGCTGTGCTATAAACAATTTAATGGCTAAATTCTGGGCTGAGCCTGCAGTGATCCCATTTGGCATCAGAGTTTCAGTAGTGTTGGGTACACTCCATCCCACTGTCCATGTCCCTGACAAAGATATTAAATAGTACTGGCCCCAGTATTGACCCCTGAGGGACACCACTTGTCAGTGGCATCCCTCCACTGACGAGTGGTGGGATTACCAAGCACTGAGCTATTGATAATTGACTCCAGTTCTGTATTCCCTCTATTCTGCAGTTGCTATGTATCCTTCTTTCCAATTCTGTAGGATTAGCTTCAAGTTATAACTGGAGTAATTGATTCTAGCCTCTATGCTGCATGTGTTACATGTGGCTGAGTATTTGTATACCTGAAAGCTTGTCTGCCTTCTCCAGCTATGGTAGTTGATGAAGCTTTTATTTCTTCTGACCATATACAAAATTCATCAGTTGCCTAGCTAGAAAACAAGCTAGTGACCTGACAAAAGGACTGTATCTGAAACTCTTTGTATTTTGAAATTGGCCTGATTGGTCTAAAAAAATATATTTCTGTTTAGAAATTTTGGGGTTTCTGTGTCTGTAGGTTTGCATCACTACAGCAATATGAACACCATCTTACCATTACTACAGGGAGGTGTCTCACTCTATGCTCATTAATTTTTTTGCTTGCCATGGTCAACATGGATATGGACCTCACTACCATATTTCTGCTGGAGGACAGAGTGGCCTTGTACATTCTTTGCCATCCTCCTGCCCTCCTGCAATAAAACCAAGGAAGCCAAAGCTTTCACAGTGGGTTTACTGCTGAACTGAGACACCTATTTTACAGAAATTTCTGGGTTGTTTTTATTTCTGTCATAACTTTCATCCAGGTACTGCAGAAACTATTACTAGCCAACTGAGCATGTTACAAGTTATATATATCAAAGTGAAAGTAGTCTAGCATAATGCAAGTTAAGGTTAATATCTTGCTGTAGGTACTACAGCAATGGAAATTTTTATAATTAGAACAGGTTTTAAAAAAAGCAATTTAAACTGGTAAGTGTTCTTTAATCAGCTGTAATGAGGTTAGGGAGGAAAGAAAACATCCAGTCCTCTCTGTGTTCCAGCTAGTTTTGGGGAAGATGGGATGTGAGGGGGAATTACTCCTTAACGTTTGTCATTGCTGTAACACAATGCTTGTGTCAGTGCAAAGGCAAAGAATGAGGCTGAGTCCTTGCCCCTCATTTAAAGGGGAGAATACACCTCTGCCTGGACACAATCCTGAGCAATGTGCTCTAGGGACCCTGCTTGAACAGGGAGGTTTGACTAGATCTCTAGTGGTCCCTTCCAACCTCAGCTGTTCTATGATCTATGAAACTCAGGCATGATCAGCTCTGCTGGGCTGGTCAGGGTTACATTACAATAACCTCTGTGTCATGCATTCTGTGGCAAACCAAGGATGAAGAATATCCTGTGTTTGAGGTGTCATTAAAATATGTTAGTGCTTGAAAGATGGTCAACTCTGGAGTTAGCTTCAAATTCTCACAAAATTAAGCTGCTAAGAATGCAGAAAATAAAGAGAAAATGTGGCAATGTTTTTTGGGGAACAATTTTATTTTCATTTATTTAGGCAAGTTTAGTTTTTATTTAAACTTCCAAATTATATGTTCAGAATTTCAAAAGAAGTTAGTGCCTTGGATGCTTTTGACTATTAAGTTCTAACTTCTCTTTGGATGAGGTAGGATGTCAGTTTTGTGTGTGTTTTGTTTTGTGTTTGTTTTTGTTTTTTTTTTTTTTTAAGCCTCCTTATGAGTAATTAAAGTGCTTTTACAAGATCAGGTTTTTCTGAGTTCTTTGGGTACTGGAACGTTCTCAAATTTTCAGCATGTTTCATCCTGTGTTTGCTGGTCTGTTCCTTTAAATCACATTCAGAAGCCTCCTGTATTCATGGGACTTGATCCGACTTGAAGACTTAGTTCTTACAATGTGATACATTTTTCTTTTGGCCATATTTTGGAGTTGGGTTTTGTTGGTGTTTCCCCTCTAGTTTCATATCTTTACACAGAAGAAAACATTTTCTATTTTGGGTATGCATGTTTTTTAGCTCAGTTTTACTATTGTCCTTGATAGGATATTGAAATACAACATGCAGTACTAAAATACTTGAAATCATTATCATAAATTCTTTTTGCTAACTTACATAAGCACTAAAGTAAAGCTGTACTGAACTCAGCATGCTCATCTTCATAAAAATAACACGTGAAGAAAAAGTGCTTTGGGTTGGGTGAAATTCTGAGCTCAGATATTTGAGCTCAAATGTTCAGTCTGATATACTGACAGATGGTCTTATGCTTCTCTTGCCAAGATCGCCCAGCTATCAGGAGACACAGGATTAGCTATCTTTTGCCAAAAGAAGATATTATTTTTTTAATATAGGTTTATAAAAACCAAAGAGTTTGGAACACTATTGTGGTGATTATGTACCTATTAATGAGGAAGAAAATGAACACTAAGAGTGCTCCTGAGATCTTGTAAAACACTTTGTGACAAAATATAAGCCAAAGGCATACAGTCATGATAGTAAAACCAATGAAATATATGTGGAAAGAGGACAGTAAAAAGTTTGAATGAATTTGATTTTGCAAATCATTGTACTGTTAAGAGAAAAAATGTAAATGAGAAATGAATGGCTATATAGTAAGAGAACATAAGGGAAAATGAGTATGTCAAGTGGGGAGGTTGGATGATAAAATCACTCCATATTAATGATGGCAACAAATGCCTAACTGTCTTTCAAAGCTTATGATGTGCCATTACAGCAATCAAGCATGAACAATATTTAGCATCCAGCAACTGTTGACAATTTTTCATGTTTCTGGGTATTTCTGACAATCATTTATGCTGTAGGCAGGAAATTGTTCATTGGCAAATATTAATCAGAAATATGTAGTTGAAATTGAACTATCATGCTGGCCTTTGGATGGCAGGGTGTGTTGACTATGCTGCTAATTAGCTGCTTGTGATTACTGAGGACATGGGTGGAAGGCTGTTTGAGTCTTTGGACCCTGGTGACATTTGATGTGTGCTGCCTCAACCAGGCTTTTGAAGGATGTGGCTCCTGTCATGTGCCACCCTAGCTGGTAAAACATCAGCTCCATTGAAACACCCTACTTGGAATGATATTGCTGCTGTTTCCAGTGGTCTCAGGGATGTTGTTGGAACCAGGACAGGTATCCTTGTTCTTCTGACAGGGGGCAGCATCCCAGGAGTTTAGAGCTGGAGCTGTGACTGTGGAGGTGTATCAGGAGAAGGTCTTGGCTAACACAGCAGTTACCTTTCCTCAGATGGGAAGGTAAATGTAGAAACTACCACAGTAATAGTATTTGTACAAGCATCACACTTTCTTGTAAATGAAATATGCTTGGGTGGTTTAGAACTGGCTACCTGGAAAACCCAGGGTGCTACTTCTCCATTTCTGTGCCTTACCCCTAGCTGGGTCTGGGCAGTGTGTGCTGCCACGTGCAATGTTGCACACCACACGCAGCAGCTCATCTTGCCTGTGATGCTGCTTGTACAGTCAATGTGGTCAGCTGGGCTGTTCAGCCGTAGCTGTTGCTTACAGGAGCAACAAAAAGAATGGAGGTCTCATGAGAAGCCCCCAGACTGTGGGAAGCAGGGCTGGTCTTGGCTGGGTGAGGGTTCAGAAACCCTTACCTTGTGCATTTGTAGACTTCATATCACCCTCTTCCCTGGCTGCAGAGCCCTAATCTTGCTAGGCTCTCCCCAGCCAGGGGCTGCTGGGTGCCTCTTGTCACCCTTTGCTGTCTGTGTCTGGACCTTCCTCCTGCAATCTCCCTGGGCCATGGAGGAGGGCTGTGAGGAGCACACCATGTGTTTCTTCAGTACTTGCATAATGAATTTACTCTGTCCTTTCCCAGCTTCTCATAGAGGGACTGGGGTGTGCAGCAGCATGAGCTGGAACAGGGATCCTCAGTCCAATCTCCATACTGGCACTTGGCAAATCTTGGAGCCTTGTTCCTGCTCACAGGACAGATTGCTTGTGGGTCCAGCCTTTATCTGTGCTGCTGCTTCAGTTTCCAGTTAAAAAGGTAAAAGTCTCCTATATTTGTGTCTTATTCCTGAATTTCCCCCTTTATACATAAATCATATATCAACAGAGAAAGTTATTTAAAGATGGGTTAATGAGATGTGGCCCAGAATGTTCCAAAAGGCAGCTTCCAAACCTATTGCTAATTAGGCATTGGAGCCACTAATCTAATTTTAACCACTGACTGAATTTATTCCTGGCGGAATAAAATGTACTTTAAATCTCATTTAAAAGCCACTGAGATACTCTTGATGAATTAAAATATGGAATTAAAAATATATTTAGTCTTTCTGCATCATTAAAATAATCCTTGGTGCAGATGAATCAAACCCCATGCCTTTGCATTTTTGTTTTGAAGGCTGGGTTTACTGCTGAAATTATGAGCTCAGCCCTTTTGCACTCTCCACACCATTGTAAAATCTGTGCGTTCACAGATGCTGCAGCTGCCTGGATGTGGTACATGGGAAGGCAAGACCAGAAAGAGTGGAGGCATCAGATAGGCATGGGGGGAATAATATATTTTGGTGAGAAACAAGAATGAATTTAAATTAATAAACATAGAACTGTGCAGAAACAAGCACTGTAAAATGGCAATCTTAATGCTAACTAAGCTTGTAATAGAAGAAAGCTGTAAGGAAAAGGAAAATAAATATTCCTGTCAACTACATGCTTGATTGGTTCTTCTTGGTAATAATTTACTTCTTGGCTAAAGTAACCTCCTTTGCATACATCAATAGCCAGCATGGCACAGATGCAATAAATTATATGATTTTTATCTGGAAAGCAGAGCTGTTTAAAATGCTCTGTGAGGCAGAGTGGGTCACTGTGGTGTGCTGAAGCATGGTTACAAGTGCAGCTAGATGGCACAGTCATCTCACTGTGTGAAAGCTGGCTGCAGATCCTTGTGCAGCGGGAACCCACCTGAGCATCTCGGGGGTCCATGTCCCAGCCTGGCTGTTGGCCAAGAGCTAAAGATGTAATTCAGCTTCTGTTAAAGCCAGGAGGAGTCTGAAAAGCCATAAGCCTTCACTGGGCTGGATGCTGATGCTGAGTCTTTCTACTTTTAACCATTATCAAGCTCTTAGCTTAAAATTATGTTTCGGTAATTACGGCAATTTAAAAAATTTCAAGTTTAAAATTATGGTAAGTAGAGCATTTGTGTCTCATGATTGCAGGATTTGTGCCATTTTTGATAAATTGCTTTTGTTGTGGAAGAAAAGCCCAGACAGGCAGCTTGAACACTTGTGGTTTGCTTGGCAAAGCTTTGCTTGACCCTGATGCAGGGCCTTAATCCTACACCCCTCCTTGGAGACCAGGATCCTGCCAGATCTGGGCAATAGGAACTAGGTAGATGCTGGTACTGATATTATTATAATGTCTATAGGGCGGAAATTGCATCCTTTTATTAGAAGTGGTATGGGGATGTGTGGAGACAAGTCCCTACACATTCTCAAAAGCCTGAGGAGACCCTTTTACATGAGGCAGGTGGAGCTGTCCCAACACTGGGTAAAAAACAGGCTCTCCTAACATGCTGTGTTGAGGAAAACATGGAGAGCACACATTTCTGCTCAACAAATTCTTATGGGAATTGATGTAGAGATGAGTGAGGTTTTTTTTCTGGTTTTTCTTTTCTCCTTTTTTTTTTTCCCTGGATTTTAAATACAAAAGAACTCAACCTCTCAATTCCTCTGAAAAGCTGAGCTCTGAAAGTCTGCATGCGCTTTTAACTTCCTGACATTTCAGCACTAGCAATGATAAGCCACAGTGTGCTCAGAGTGCGTCTGTTTAATGCACCCTTATCATGAAAAGAGGAGCTGGCTGGGGAAGGTATGCATTTGAAAGGTCAGATGGCATCAGAGTGGGAGAAAGGAGGAGGCTGGAGAATGGGATAGAAGCCATTCTGTAAAAACATAGTTTTAAAATAAATAAAGCAGTGCAGAGGTGTCTGGGGTCAAAAAGCACTGCAGTATGGATCCTGTCTGCTTTTCTCTTTCATAACCCACATTTTTGTTCCAAGTCTGCCAAAGTAGTAAATTCCCTAATGAAAAATCTCATAATTACTGTATTTTAGAAGTATCCTTGGAAGTTAGCACACCTGTGAAGTAGAGCATGTTTCAATGTGTATTTGGGAAAACAGAAGAAAAACAAACCAATTGCCAATTAATTTAGATATATCTTTCTGGTGATATTAAGGGTTAACTGAAATTTCATGCAAAGGGAAGTGAAAATGTTAAACTTCTGCATGTTTCACTATCTGGATTTTCCTGTAGAAGTGCAATGTAAATAAAATGGAAAACTTGCAGCAAATGAAAGTGAGTGTAAAGTGTCAAAATATTTCTCAGTAATGTTTTGCAATCACTTGCTGTATTTTTAGGCTTGTAATGCTCTTTGAAAAGCTGCTGAGAGGTCTGTGCATCAGATCTTGACTCAGGCTGAATACATCTACTCTGCCTCCACACAAATACAACTTGACCTGTGGCCCGATGCCTTGGGAGGAAAGGGAACTCTCTGGTTACGTGTGTTTATTTAGGGACAGGAATAAAACAGATCTGCTTTAGGCAGAGGCTCCTAGAGCAGGAAACAACTGTCTTCCAAGGGATCTCCTTGCATGACTGTGACAGTAGAGACCAGGGGAGTTTTGCTGCTAACCTTGGACTTTGTTTTATTTTTTTTAATTTAATTTTATTTTTTTTCTCTTAGTGGACAGAATATCCCATACATCAAAGATAAGAGTCTATCTGACAGCCTGCTGTAGTGGCTGATACATCCTTGGGCAAAAACAAAAGAGGAGGTGGAGGGGAAAGAGTGTGTCTGAGGATACTTTGTGTTGATATTTAGGGCGTTGTTGGTTCTGGAATAGCCCAGATTTGTGTCTCAAAACGGAACTGTTAGTACATTTGCCTTCAAAGGTGGCTGGTATGTGTTGGAGGTTATGACAGGGCTTGGCAAGGAGTGAGGTACTGTTGAACTAACCTGGGTTGTTTGGGTTGGGAGCACCAAAGTACCTGTGGCAGTGTATATTTTGGCTTCCTTAATTATACTTTCAGTGTTTGCATCTAAATACGTGATGCTTAAGACACATGCAACTGCCTGATTCTTCTCTCCCAAATTTAAGCTCTTGGTTTATGTTGACTCTGTCACAAAGTCTGTTGATGCTAAATAACATTTCCCATTGTGAAAGGGATCAGGTCTCTTATGTGAGAGAAGTGAAGAACAATGAACTGTAATTTCATCCTGATATATTTGTGTGACTCCATGCTAATTATAGATTTTTTTTTTTTTTAACTTGCTCAGATGTTTGCAGCAAATAGGGTATAAACTGTGCTTCATTAAGTGAAGAAACCTCATAAAATTACCTGGGATACCAGCAACATCCCTGTCTTTTCAGTTGCACTTGGAGGAGTGTTTTATGTTACGCTGCAGGTGCTCACGGAACAGAGTACAAGTAGCTGGTAGCAAAATCTAACTGCTGCCCAGTTTCCTCACAGAGGAGTGACTCTGGGTGCAGGAAGAACACTTGCCTTGCCTCTCCACAGATATTAGCACAGAGCAAATGTGTAATTGCCAGAGACTGGCCTATCAGTTTTCAGAAATTGTAGGCAAAAGGAAGCATTTCTCGATGATCAAAGAAATTTGGAGTATCTGGGCTTCTTCTAGCATTGATTCTTGGATAATTACAGTATCCCCAGCTCCAGGCATTTAAAAACTCCTGAATCAAGTCTAAAAATCAGTGAAACTGCCTTAAGTTGTGAAATACTAATAACTTCAACTTCTGGCTTTACTTGCTTTTTAGATTGCAAGCCTCTTTACTGTGCTTGGTTTGAGGTTTTAAGCTTTTATGCAGCAGTAGATGCCAGTGCTGGTAGAAACAGCACTGAGTTTGTCTGTTTAATCCTCCCAGGGTACCACTATCTCTGCTTGTATTAACAACCTACCTGCGGAAATGGAAGGGCCATATTGCTGGTATGTGGCTTGTGCCCTTGGTTTAGGGGGTCCTAATTAGATCATAAAGTCTATCAGAACTAGCTTAGTCTATGGCTCCTCTTCTGCCCTCTTGATTGTGCTGTGTAACCACACGCCTTTGGTGGCATCTTATATACTAGGTCATATCTGGAAATATTTTGACCTTTGTAATATGCTTGTAGTGGTAATACTGAAAAATGTCCTTGCTGGTGACCTAGGGGAATGCACTGGACATCATTAATATCTGGGATGTGTTTTAGACTTCAATTTTTTATGAGAGCATATCCGTATCTTTCACCCATATCCATTTTGATTTGAGATGTTAGAGTAATTTTACATTCTAGTAGCCATGGAAGCGTAAGACTTTAAAATTATGTGTCACAACAGTCTTAGGCCCTTTTCTGATGGAGATCTTAGTGTGAGCAATTGAATATTTTGTTGTTTGTTTTTTTATTGAGCATGAGAGTGAAGTCCCAGAACAGCTTCTCAGTGAGAGCCATTGGTAAGAATTTGAAGCCTAGAGTGGTTGTAAAACAGAGCACAGTCAGCTTGTAAATGACAGAGTCCTTTGATAAGACAGGATTGTATTTAATTACCTAAATGACCTATGTACTCAAAAAAGAAACTAATTAAGGGCCTTCTAGTGAAATGTGATAGACCTAAGGTAGCAATTGCAAATTTATTGATTTTTTGATAGCTTAAGTGTGGAGATTTCATGTTTTGCAAATTTCATGGTCTACTCAGCACAAATGTATAGACCAATGTCATCTCAAACAGTCCTTGTGGGGAGAACCTATGGGAATGATTATGCTTTGGAATACGATAATGCAACAGTTTAATCCCAGTTCATGCAATAGCACACTGCTGTGTGTCCCTTCTCCAGGCTGCAGTGTACTTTTAGTGACACCTGAGCTGTCTCAAACCACTTAGGCTAGCAGGAGCAGACTGGTTTCAGCTGCACCATGCTAGACAACATGGGTGAACCCAACCCAAACTGTATACTGTCCCAGACAGGAACTTTGTACTGCCCAAACAAGATTTTTAATATTCATTCCAGGTTGCAGTGTGTGTTTATTTCTCAATGCCCACAACTGTTTCCATGCTCTGTTAGTGTTCTGAGTACTTTATCTAAAGCTATCACAAGTACCTCTAGACTTTGTTAATCTGATAGATAGATTTATTATAGATAGAAGCTCATGAGAAGAACATGCAGATTAATTTGCCAGGCATCTGCTAACAAGATCTCTGGCACAATCAGTGTGATGTTCCAGCTGCCACCTGGCTGGAGGAGTGAAGCTGTGCACTATGCTGAGTCTGCCCTGTGAGCCTCTGGTTTTTCATTTTCAGTATTATTTACTGCTATCACCAGGATGATGGAGCAAGCAGAGCACTCCCAGTGCTCCTTGAGAGCACTTCCGCATTGTGACTGATTTATAGCTAGTTTTGACTTTTGGTGAAAACCACTTCTGGTGAGAATGAAAAAATTCCTAGAAAGGGAACACGCTGTCTAGTTATGCTTTGTGTAGCAAATAGTAACAGCTGTGCAATGTCTGTTCTCCATGTATTTAATTCTCAGCATGGTTTTCTACGCTCACATGTGTCATACAAATAGAGGTGGACCATCCTGTAGAGACACGTACAAATCTCTTTATAAGGCTTTTCCTTCATTCTTGCTGTAAGATATTCTGATTCTTGTGCACACCGTGGTACTCTGTGCTGTTAAATGCATGATGCTGGCTGTTGACATGTTTACCCATTTCTTTGCAGATGGTGGTCATGTACTCCTTTTGCTGAGGTTTACTGGCAATTCCAGGTCTGGATGGCTTAAACAGCAGAGGCCTCTGATGGTCCAGTACCAATACATATTAAAAGCCAAAGAAAATTGACAAGGCTGTATTTTTTTTTTTTTTCATATGTGAAGTACTTCTGGAAATTGCTGCTCTTGGTCTTTGTTTAGGAACAAAAGCCAGACTGCTTAGTTAAATGCTTGCCAATGGCTTCTGATGAGTCAGATCACCAAGAGTCTTTGGTTATCTTGGCACCTAGGCTTGTTGCCTCTCAGTAAGATGTTTCAGAAGTGCTGTACAGTTTTGTTTTCCTAATCCAAATTTATGAACTCCACTTTCATCAGCTTCAGATTAGTTTTGATTGCATCATTTAAACTTTGCTTACTGTGTTGGAGATTGGTTACCTACCATTAATTGGTATTGTTATAATTAGCCACACTTTGTGGATTAATAATTTGATGAGGTGTTTGAGAAAATTAAGCTGTTAAACTGTCATGAGATCTGTTTATATATATATTACATTAATTCTGTGGGCCTGTGTGAGTTCAATGTCTCTGAAGTCTTCCATTTGGGGAAGTGGGGTTAGGAGTATTGCATATCAAGAAGTGCAGGAATTAAGTTGCCATGATATGTCACTGAAGGCTGGTCACTGAGAGTGAATTTCATTTGTCTACATTGATAATAAGCATGCTATCTGCTGATGTATGCTTCTAGCAAGTGAAGGTCCACCTCCACAATGTACAGTTATGGGTGAGATATGTCATTCAGTTTGTGAATTGCTTATTTCCTTCTTCTTCTGAATGTACATTTGGTTATCAAAGGATATATGACATCTTCCTACTTCTAAACCTGGTTCTTCTAGTCCTGGCATCCATTTGTATCAGAATAATACTAACAGCACACCTCCTACCACTGACAAATGATACTGCTTCTCCCATTCTCTCCACTCTTCTTTCTCCTCAATGAGCAAATTTTCATAATAGCTTGATTAAGGCTTAATGCAGTCATGCCATTAATTCCACATTACATAGTAAGTCTGAATAAATCCTTTCCTTAATTTAATTCCAAGATATTTAGAAATTCTGCTTCAAGTCTTTACTGTGTCCTTCTTTTGGTTTATAATACAGGGCTTTTTGCTGGGTATTCTCAGTTCACTCTTTTCAATTGCAGCGCAAGTAGCAATGAAATATAGGCTCCTGGGATGATGAACTTGCTCCAGTACACAAGTTAAGAATAGCAAAACTAGATCTAATAGCCACAGAAGTGATTGAAACTTTTTGATGAAAGAATTTAAAACCCCACTCTGTTAAGAGAGTCCATAGCTGAAATAATTTGTTAAAACAGATTTTTAAAGGGTATGTGTTCACCCTGTGTTTGCTCCTGTATGGGGAACAAGCCTGGACAGAAAGATATTTGTATAGCTTCATCTTCTATATGTTTTCAACCAGAACAGCTTTGAACTTCAAGTGTTGCACTTGCCTTTATCTGGGTTGATAGAAACATACAACATATTCAACACAATGATAGGAATGCTAGAATTTGGGGGTAAGGAGAGGAATTATACTACCAGATTTTTCTTTCTGAAGTACAATGTAGTTCTCTTTGTTTAAATCTGACAGTTTAAACCAGGGTACATCACTCTAGTTTCCTCCAAAAGTGTCATAAAAATTTTAAATGTGGGAGAGAAAAAACTCTTGTGTGAGTTTTTCCTGAATTAAGCCCTGAGCTCCACATGATTTTAAGGGACCCACACTGACTTCACTGGGTGAGAGACTGATCCTGTGTTCAGTTCTGAGCCATTTGAAAATTCAAAAATATGTATTCTTTGTTCCCAATTTAATTATTCTTCACTTTCATAGGCTGGAAACTCATGCTAGTATTCAAGGCCATGGGCAGATAACAGAAGCCTTGTGCTCATTAGCAGCTCAAGGAGGAAAAAACTCTGCAATTTTTCTTTTCCAATCTATGTGTCAGGGCTGTACAACTATAAATCATTGCAACTGTGGAGGACAGTCAATTAAGTGACAGCTATAAGTCACTCTTCCTGTAACTCATGCACCAGATAATGCTTTCCAAAGATCTTCCCATTTTGGGCTGTAGTGTTTAAAATCTAGGAACACTTTCCCTTTAATACCTAATTTTGTAAAACATTTTCACCAGTTTCTTCTGTCTTCTGTAAAGTGTGTCCTGTAGCTTTTCAGCAACCAATGCTTAAGCACCTATTTATCATTTTTATGCAGTCAAAGATTTTAAAATGTTCAACATGCTAATAAATAGGCACATACTTCCAGCAACTGCTGTGTAAACATTTATGGCAAGGCATTTTAATGCATGGATTATAAAATGTTTTATAATCCTTTTTATTGGATTAGCCATAACATTTATTATTGTTATATTTAGTCACCAATTTTTTTCAAATGTATGTGGTAGAAAAATGGACTGGGCTCCTCAGCAAGATGGTATCCATCAGGGAGCAAATGACAGACATAGGTAATCAGCTGCTTTAGGGCTGAACAGGTAAAGGCTGACAAGCAATAGCACCAAGCACCCGTTATAAACTTGAAAGTGATTTGACATAGTTGCTGCTTTAATCCAGTGTATTTTCCTACTGTGACAAGCAAAGTAGTCAGAACAGCATAGATGCTTTTCTGCATTAATCTGAGTCTCCAGAAGAGATTAGGGTTCAGCTGCTCTTTCCTGATATATAATCTCCAACTGGGTTTGGATTTTTCTTAGCCTGTGCACAGTCTCTGCCTCCAGGCAGTGCTTTATCTAGACACTAGTAGTTTAGAAATGGCATTAATGGGAGGCAATTATTGAAACATCAGAGTACTAGGAAACTTCATGGAGTTTGAGTACTTATTAAATATTATCTTCCTTTGGTGATGAGAATCTGGTGCAAAGTGCCTTTCCATTGCCACATTACCACAGTAGAATCCCCAAAGTTAGGTGTTCATATTTGCTAAAATACTTGTATGGTTGGAAATGTCAGTTAATTCTGGGTACTGTTAGCAGATCTCTTGACTCTCCCAAAAATGTTCTCCTTGTGTTTCTCACAGATTTAACAGAGCTTGTTATAAGCAGGACAGAAATAGCTTGGATACTGAGGGAAAGATAGATGTCATCTACGGTATTTATCATTGCAAAAGATGATGCCAGACCTTGCGTTCTTAGGTGGCAACTTTACCACAGTTTCTTCTGGACCTACTCCTGTTTTAGCTTCCTTCGTCACTACCTCAGTCATAACTTATAGTTTTCTTCCATGTGCTCTCAACTCACCAGTCACAATTATCTCAAAATGTGTTTGACTTAGGTGCTGTTATGTGATCAGCCTTTCTGTTAACTGAAAGGTCACCAGAGGGTGGCTTGTGTTGTCAAGAGTGGAAGTAAAAGCAGTTTCTCCCCATTGGCTTTTTAAAAGTTGCACTTCGGGGCTGCTGATGAGGAGCAGATTATGTCATCTACTCCAAATCAAAAGGGCATTGCTGGAAATAGGAAACTGGGAAGTCAGATTTTCCAGGTTGAAAGAATTCTCTGTCTGTCCTCAGTCCTTCACCAGGGCTCATTAGGTTTTTGCCGATTTAGGCATCACCTTTCTTCTAATCTGCACATAAACCTGGAGACATAGCTATCATATCTTTGCAGTGTGTTCTGCTGCTATATTTTTTCCAGGTTCTCCAGTTCTTCCTTTGCATTGGGAATGAGAGCAATTAGGCTGCAGTGAATGTTTGTGACTAATTCTACACCAGCTCTGCTCACTCACAGTTATACCTCATGCATAAGGGACACCAAATGCCTATGATTATTGTTTATTCTTTTGACTTTAGTGTGGTAGTGTGATTGAAAGGAGAAATTTTTGTTGGTAGGAGGGGTCTTCTGGCTACTTTATGCAGTTTGGGCATTCTGATTAGTAATGATTTGTTCTGCAGAAAATGGGATATTTGGCTAGAAAAAGTAAAATTATCATAAATATACATAAAACACATTAAAAAAGGCAATTACTTTGACTTTAAAAGCTAGAAACAGTTTAGCACAACAGATGGGTTGCATAAATCTGGCAAAAATGAGGGCAAGAGGGATTTGCGTGCATGTGTGTGTAGTATGCAGCAGAGGATAAACTAGGATTTTCATGATAAAGAACTTACTGTGGCTTAAAGTGTCTGTTATCCTACATTTTCAGAGTAGTAGTCATAGTGGCTGGGATCACTAGATGAGGCTCATCTCACCAGTGTGTGGAGTTATAAATGAAACTCCCATCAGCAAATAGCTGCTTTCTAGTGCATAAACCCTTCTTGAGGGTGGGGAGGCTTTTGTAGAGTGGCTTTTGTAGAGTGGCTTTTGTATACTGAATACTAGGTAAAAGCCTAATTTCTGTAGACTTTCTGTTAGAGACAAGTGAGAATAGTTTTGATGTCATCAGTATGTTCCATCTTGTATTGGAGTGAGCACAAGATGGAACATACTGCAATAACGCTGAAAATGCCTAAATTTTCATTATGACTGCTTGCAGCAGTCATTTGTCCCAAATTCTCAGATTCCTAAGGATGGAGAAGGCCATCACTGATCAGAATTAACACCTGTTGCTTTTGGTGTTTATCTAAGGGATGCTTTTGTGCTATTTTGATTTGAATGCTTCAGGAGAGATTCAACTGATTTTTGTAAGAAAATTTGATGTCTTTGTAGCTTTATGCCTCTTGATGTGTATAAGTATACCCAGGGACTTTGGCACAAAATATTCCGGTTTTACCATGCTTCTAGCCCCTTTGACCTGAGACAGATGATACAGCTCTGGATCCTCCACATCTGATTTTTTTTTCTGGAATATGTGGATCACACTGGTCAAATCTAACCATTTCTTGAGTGGCATCCAAGGGATGTTTTCTTAATTGTTTTTAATTTTTATTGCCATATATTTTTCCCAGGTAAACTTTAAAACCCTTGAGGACTTGCTCTATCATTTAGGTGGTTTACAAATAAACGTGACCTTTCTTGTAATTGTCAGCAGTCTTATCTGAAGAAACAACCTGTTTTGTGTCAGGGAAGCCACAGTACAGATTGCAATGGTTATACATGATTTTTTTTTTAAAGCTTTGAAATTTTATATTTTTTTTTTTTTTACTAATTTTAATATTCATTGGATTGAGTTGAAGTGCAAGCATCTATAACTTTAAGAGGGGTCCAATTTAAATTTAATATTATATCAGAGCTTCTATAAAATAATTTCAGTTCCATAGGTAGCAGATGCACACTCTTTACACATGAAACAGGTTTTTTAAGCAGCAAGTCTGTGCTACAAAATCTAATTCTGCTGCTAACAAGCAAATAGGTGGATTTTGTGTCCTATTGATTTCAGAATTACCTGACTGATGCCAAAAATCAATTAAAGACTTCTTCTGAGCAGTCACAAGACAGGATCCTTTTTATTAAGCCTGTCCCCATGATTTATAGTTTTGCCATTAGTGTTAATGTAGACTTAAAATATCAATACTTCATTCTAACACCTTCAAAGCAGCATTGATTCTTCCTTATCTAAGCTCCTTCTTTTGCATGGACTCTACCCAGAATTTTTTTTGTGGTTGCATGGATGCATTTGCTTGAGCCAAGCTAACAAACACATTAAAGCAACTGATTTGTATTGAAATTTTTATGATGGGCAACATCTTCTGTAACTGTAAAAACAAAAAGATGGACTTTGTCTGTTATGTGGTTACTTGTTGGAAATGGTGAGGGCAGCCTTCTAAAAGCATCAGTGCTGTTACCAAGGTGCACTGCTGTACTACTTTAATCACCATAGGCTAACATGCAAGGAATAACACAGGACCACCATCCCAAGAAAACAAACACTGCACTATTAAATGACTTCTGTAAACAGTCTGCTCTCCTGCATCTTCAGGTATGTGTCACATTGTCTTCAGACTAAAAAAATAGGCAACTGTGCTCTGTAGGTAAGGCAGAAGGATGAATAATAATATTTAGAATAAAAAGTATGTTTCACACTCAGGCAATTATTTTGTTGATACCACTCTCCTTTTACTGATGGATTTATGCTATTGTAAGCTTTGGGAAATGGCAGGGAAAATAATTTTGATCTTGAAAGCCTATGAATTTTGTCCCTCTTTAAAGCTGTAGAGAACTGAAGAGTCTGTAAATCATAGTAGGTCAGATGTAAAGAGGAAATTCAGATGACAAGAAAACAGGATGTGAAGAGCACCCTTCAAGGGATGTTCCAGTAGGCAGTAGAAGTGGTAAGGAGGCAAGGAAATCAGTGCGACCATTCAATAACAGAAATGTAGAAGAGACATCTGGGAGTGAGAAGACCCTTAGACAAGTCTAAAAGGGATTAGATAAATTAATGTACAAGAATTCTGAGGACAAGCGGTGTTTGATAGCACCTCCTACAGCCATTGCTGGAGACCAGGCTGAGCTGCATGGGCTCTGGTTTTGATTCTTTCTGTTCTATCATCCTCATGGAGTGTTTATCTCCCTTTGGAGAAAGTGAGGATAAGTTGTGCTGGACCAAGCACAGGTGCTGTGGTGACCCTTTCCTTGCTGATCAGATCTTGAGAGTTTGTTGCTGGAAAAGATCTGGTACTAAACCCAGTGATTAGTCTGTATTCTATCTGCCAAGAAGGTGAATTAGTAATTTTGGTCACGATTTACAGCATGCAGCAATTATCCCTCGATCTGTGTATGTTTTAAAAGTTAATGGAGAAGAAACACTGATTTTTTTTTTTTTTTTTAAGAAAAAAAAACAGTTTGAAAGCTTTCCAGTTGCTTTAGCTGCCTCAGCTGGTCACAAAGGGCAAAGCCACCAACATTGCTGTTTGACTTGTATTAAAAGTGAAATCTTTGCATTTGTAAGCAAATGCTGGAGCGCAATATGCTCATATGTTCCCGGCATCTTGCAGTCTCTCTGGATGAGATTCTCAAACCTTCTATATGCCAAAACTCAGAAATTTATGAGCCCTTTCTGTGTCCCTTTCAAGCCCAGGTGTGTAGTGACCTGCAGTACAATTTATGTACTCCTTCAGCTAAATTGTCAGTCTCTAATTCACACCATCTGCTCTTGCCCATGCTTCCCCAGTCTTTATATTGTAGTCCTTTATATTGTAGTGGGAGCTTAGGAAAGCTCATGTCCCTGCCTCCTGGGGTTCTTGCAGCTGGAGCATTCCCCTGCATTAGAAGACACTTCACTATTCAGCAGACATTTTCCATCAGTGTCTTCCCCTCTGTCCCCCAGCCCATGCCTGATGGTTGTAAGCAAGAATACTTATGTACAAGTAGCAGCATTTTACACTTGCCTGCTGTGCTGAGGTCAATGGTCACATTTATCTTTTGTTAATGTTTAGTATTTTTTTTCCTAAATTCTGCCTGATTCCTGTAAAAATAGATTCCTTGTCAAAGACTTTTTCTTGTAAAAATGAGTCCTTGTGGGGTTTGGGGTTTTCATTTTTCTTTTTTTCCCTAGTTTACATGGATTAGATGAACTAGATAATCTTTAAGGTCCATTCCAACACCAACTGTTTTGTAAAGAGAAAAATACTGAAAACTGGGATAACTGTAGAATAGTAATAACTTTTGTTTTCTTAGTGTGGTTTCTAGTAGAAACAACGTTAGTAATCAGCTTCCTTTTAAGAGACAGGGTTTATGGAGAGACCAACTGGTGCAGTGAGAACATAAGCTGGCAAACCAGATTTTCAGTCTTGGAATTGAGGCACAAAGTGTGTGACAGGTATATAGCCTATGAAACCCAGAGACTGAGGGAAAGGGTGGCACTTATATGGTGTCATATTAATCTCTTGATGTTATGGGTTTTGGTAGCAAGCAGAATTATGAATTCTACCTCTAAAAATCATTTTTCCATATAAATTGGACTTATACCTCTGGAACAGATCGTTTTGTGAGAAATGCTCATCTGCTGCCATCCAGACTTATTTTTCCTGCACTCAGGTTAGATGACTTTATTCAGGTGCTTGGTAGTGATTTACGTTGTCATATGCAGAGCTCTTGATGCAGTGGGTGAAGCATACCTGGAAGTGGGATTTGATACATGGATGTTCATAGCTTTGTTGGGAGATATCTCTTTAATAGAAGAAGCATTTCAAATTGGGAATTTCTTGGTTTAGAGCTGTTTGCTGTGTTTTAGTTTGAAGAGAGTTTGTATTTATTGATGACCTCAGCATGTTGAGGGCCTATTTAGGGGCTGTGATTTTTAACTGGGAAGACTCTTTCAAAACAAGATTTGCCTTTATTATTTACTGATATTTCTTTGGAAGTTCCTGGTAGGATCGTAAGAGATCCATGTGCATAAGGGGTAGGTGTATGTGCGCAACTGGCCATTTCTCTAGCTTCCATTTATAGTTTTGGAGCTTGTTAGTTTTTTCAGTTATATCTGAAGGGTGCAGGGGAGGAGTAGCAAAGCTCTGAGTCCTTACAAGTGCTGTGGAAATGACTGGCTGAACAGAAGATAGATGACTCAAAAGTGGCCCTGCTCTGGGAAAAAGGTCTCTTTGCAAAGTACTAGAAAGCTTCACATGTTAGAAAGTGAAAGTGAGATCGAGGAAAAGGCTTGATATATTGTTTCAACTGCAAAAAGCCTAAATAAGAGCTTATAACTTTCCCAGTATTAAATTCAAGTAAAAGCAAAGCCTGTAGGAAACCAGGCTCCATGCTCATCAACCCAGACTTTCATGGGTTCATATCTGAGCATTTTGTGTAAATGATAGTTGATGAAAATCTCGCTGCAAGAGATGTAACAGGGCCTGTAAAACATATGGCTACCCTTAATGTAAATGGAAAATACATACCCTGTTGCATTTTCCACATGTTCTACTGCTGCAGTCTGATCAAGCTCTCAGTAGTGTGTCTTTCTGCATAGGAGGATACCTTTATGCAGAATATAGTGCAAAACATATGGGTAGCTTTAGAAACTCAAGTACAAATATACATTTTATATTTGATGACTAGTCATTGGAAGCAATGAATATTCATGCTCTCAACAAATGTGATGTACTCATTTATACTCTGTTAAAACTGGAAATTTTGGACACGAATTTTGATTTATCTTTAACGTTACTAGTTACCATGTATCAGCAGGTTTGTTTTAGAGCTTTCAAAGGCTCAGGTTAAAGACACAACTAATGGGGTAATGCTGCAATAATAAAAATAAAACAAATCTGAAAGACTGGACCATCTTCCAATTAGGTGGGGAGCCTGAGATTTGTCATTAGTATAGTGGTTCCTGATTCAAGCAGGAGGCATCTCCAGTTGGAATATGATTTCCCTATTACATACTGCCTCTTACGCCTCTTGATAACCTTCGGGAGTTCATGGGTTTGTACAATTTTTTGGTTGGTTGCCTTCTCTTCTGCCAAGCTACTTTGAGCCAGCTGACATGGGACCACAGAGAAATTTAGAGAGCAGATGAGGGCCAAAAGTGTTGCTAGCCTTTGGGGCTGAAACATACACCATTATATTACATGCTTACACTGTAAAAGCAACAGCTTCTTGTTAATTACCAAGAAGAACTATTCCAGGATGAGGAAGTAATTTGAGGAAACAAGTTTGAGAAGGGGGTTATGTCCTAAGGCAAAGAAATGCAGAGTGGACAAACAGTGTTTCAACATAGTCATATACAGCATATACAAAACATATACAAACATATGCATGTTTGAAGTCTTGAGAGGAAAAAGAAGTAAGGATGAAGAGGAAAACATTGAGCTTGGAGTGTAAGAAACAGGATGGGAGCAACTGTGGCTCTGTAACAGTGCTGAAGATGGGGAAAGAAATAAGGCATGTTGGCATGAGCCTTGAAGTTTGAATAGCCTACCTGGCCTCAGGATTGACACAGCTATGAAGCTGCTGGAAGAGACAAGCTGGATGGTGGTATTTCTCTGATTTGCTCCAGAAAGAAAGATGTGACAGATCTGGAGCTGTTTTGTAATATTTTTGAGCTACTCAGAAGTGATCCCTGCATGGGAAGTTGGGGTTTTTTTTGGGTTGATTTTTTTGGGGTTTGTTTGTTTGTTTGGTTTTGTTGTTCTTTAATCAGGACTGTCAAGATAGAAAAACATAAGCCATCTCTCCAGGAAAGACTGAATTTCTGAGATTGACTACATACTGGTACTCTCTGTAAGCCTGGTCTCCACAGATGAATGCTGAACACCCAAACCAAGTATAAACTATCTTTTCTGTCTAGGATCTCTTCGGTTTAGCAACTGGTAGGTAGCTTGCTTTTTCTCCAAAGATGGAATTTCACCTTCTAACAGAGGAACAGAGCCCTCTCTGGGGCTTGGGATCTGCAAGGAGCAATGTTTTCATTTAGAGCAGGATTTAGGGAATCTTGGAATGATATTTCCAGTCAGTGTTAATTGGAAAAATGGGATGACGGAGTCTCCAGGCACCATTTTATGATGTTTCTTGGGCTGTTTTTCACTGGGACCTGCTGTTGACTCCTGGTTGCACAGTGGGTGAATGGCTGAGGTGGATCTGGAGTTCCCTGATGGCTGATGCTCCCCTGCTTAGGCAAAAACAAATCCAGTCAATAGGCATCTCTCTACTAGTTTGTTTTTGTTTCCATGGTGGTATGAAGCAGGGCAAAGGGAAGCTCTGAGTTTGATGCTATGTCTTCTCTAATGTGCATCTTGCTCACTGTAATCAGCTTTGGTTGGGGTCTTGGAGTCATAAGCAGAAAAAAGTGTGCTGTGAGCTTCTGAGCTGGTTTTGAGCCTGCTAACCCCTGGCAAAATGGTTGTTAAAAACTCCTGCAGTGTTGCTGTTACCTTTCATGAAATGTTGAAGCTTAAACAGCAACAAAAGGCACTCAGAAGTCTTTCCCTTCTGGATTGTGATCAAGCTTTGGCTCTGTGCCATAAATTACAGACCTTGGAGGCTCTGCAGCCAAGCCAGAATTAGTTTAAATGAAGCCCAGATGAGGAGGGACCATAGACGTCTTCAGGCTTTGCTGTGCAAAGGTGTTAGGAGGGACCTGCTGTGTCAAGAAGTCTGTGTCAGAATATTTTATCTTTCAGAAACTCAATACAAAGCCACATACAGCAATAAAATCAGGCTGCTTGTCTATTGTATAATGGGGTACTGTACAACACTGGGTGAGGGAGAAAATTCTCTTCCGAGAGCCGTTAATTGGAAAATGCGAGCAGTATCATTGATGTTGCTTAATGATCCACATGGGGCTTAAAATACTTAGGAATCTGTTCAGTAAAAGCAAAACCAGATTATTTTTTTACACATGCAATTTTACATCTAGTGTTTCAGGCATATAAAATTATTTCATGCATCATTTATTTACAATAAATTAAAAATCTCTATTATTCCACTGGAAAAAAATGTTATGAATATAAAATTATTTTTATTGCTACTTTGATACGTGGCTATTTCTGCTGCATGCTTGGGCACTAAGTAATTAAAACCAAAACTGGTTTGATGTGGCATTCTCAAATATTTTTTTGAAGTATTTATAGTGGGTTAAAATCAACTATACTAATTAGCTAACATCTATGTTCTGTCATGGCACTTAAAATTAGTGGCTTGGTAGTTGATTCATTCTTCATTTGGTACAGGTTACAATGCAGAGGTAAAGGAAATTCTGTAGAAGATGAAAGCAAGAAGGAGGGAAGAAAGAAATAGAAAGGTACCTAAGCTGTGGCTTGCTCATCCCTTGAAAATGCAGATCAGTTACTGTGTTAATGGAAATGGAAAGTAAGAGTAATATTTATAGTCTGTAAATGCCCAAGACTTGCTTTGTCTGCACAAGAGGCCTTACAATCATGGTGGTTAGGGAGAACAGAGCTGATCTGAATTATTGCTATAGGTGTGAGGCTGAGGGCTCAACAAATTCTGAACAAGTGGGTTCACAGAACAATACAGAATTGGTAAAGCCTCCAGCAGGTTAGAGGCTGCAGTGGATTTAGATGACCAGTGGTCACTGACTTTGCAAGAACCCATCCATTGTTTGTATCTATTTCCTAGAGAAATTAATGAGGACTATCATCTCAAGCTTACATTTGAAAATGGGTGCATTTGTTCTTGTAGGCAGTCTTATAGCAACAGTTGAATTAAGATTTTCTGTGGGAATGGAAGTGTACTTTTCTTATAGACTACATTTGAACTGGTAGTTTATAGTGTGAGCTTTTGTGTCTCATACATTTAGTTTTCCAGGGACTCAGGGAACTGTTGGATTTCATTTGTATTCTTAGGATTTTAATAAATCATTATTTTAATGGAGATGACTGATATGTTATTGAGTATTTCTAGTTTCATATATAGCAGAAGTAATAAACATTAATTCTGCTATAAATTATATGTACATTTTATATATGCTTCTATTTTCCTCTCAGATGATCTTTCTGTAGAGGAAGATAACAAGCTATAAATTGGGCTGCTTCAAAAATCTTCCTTGTTCAACCATTTTGTTTTCAGCAATAAGTAATTGCTATTGCTTAAGGAAAAGAATAAAGAAGGTCTTCTACTTTAGAAGGTAGGATCTGATGGCTCATATATAGCAGCTAAGGATATCAGTGAGACACCTGCCTCAGCTTGTGATCCCTAAAAAAAATACTGTATCTAATCTGTTATAATACAAGTTTTAAAACTCTTATAATTTTCAGTGCATGTATTCAGTTGCTGTGTTTGGAAGAACAAGGAATAATTGTTCTTATTCAACCTCTGCACACCTATTAAGTTGTAATTTGCCATATCATCATCTCCATTGGTCTTTTGCTTAAGCTAAGGAATCTATATAGTTCCTTATTATCTAAACTCTTTAGATCATTAAATCCTAAGAATTGGATTTCACTCTATCTGATCTTGGAGTATTCTCCTGTTACAAAAGGGTTGGTTACTATGGAAGGAAGTGTTCAGGATGTGGGCAGATAACTTTTTTTTTTAAGGTTTACTTTAATAGTTTGTTCTATGGTCCTTATTTTAAATATATATTGTATTTCTCTTTTTATCTGCTGCTAGATTTTGAGCTGATGCTTTTGAACAAATTTCTACAATGCCTCTGCAGTCTTTTTCCTGGAGAAATGGCTCATGTGATACCTATTCTTGTGTACAAAAAATACAGACTTGTATTTCTTACATACATTCAAATGGCAGATTGCAAATTTCATCCACCATTTTATTGCCCTTCAAGTGTTCACAAGGAGGAGTGATTTGATTATCTTTACTAAATTCTCTGCAACCTTAGCTCACTGTCTGCCCCTTCTTCGAGATCTTGTCTGATGGTATCTAATGTCATCTGCAGTACTTCATTTAATCAGTTAGTCCATGCCAATATGCCATGTTCCTCTTGCTGGTAAATTAGATGGATATATGGGCAGTTATTCCTTTCTGTGTATGTATGGTTTTTGTTGTTTTATTTTTTCCTCCCATTACAGTCATGTTCACTGTGTTCAGAATGTACAAAATAAAGAACTTAGTTAAACAAAAACAAATCCCAAAACAACAACAAAAACATGAACAAAAATATAGAAGATGTGTCAATACAACAGAAAACAACTGATGAATTTCAAGGGTAAGGATGATATTAGAAAAATAAAAGCTACATATTACTGCCTAAATGTATAATCATAGAATGGTTTTGGTTAGAAGGGACCTTAAAGGCCACTCAGTTCCAACCCCCCTGCCATGGGCAAGGAACAGCTTCCACTAGAGCAGGTTGCTCCAAGCTCTGTCCACCCTGGCCTTGAACACTGCCAGGGATGGGGCAGCCACAGCTCCTCTGGGCAACCTGTGCTAGTGCCTCACCACCCTCACAGGGAAGAACTTCTTCCTGATAGCTAATCTAAATCTGCCCTCTCTCAGTTTAAAGCCATTCCCCCTTGTTTAAAACCATTTCCCCTTGTTCTATTCCTACAGGCCCTTGTCAAAAACCCCTCTCCAGCTTTCTTGTTGGCCCCTTTAGTACTAAAAAGCTGGTCTAAGGTCTCCCCGGAGCCTTCTCTTCTCCAGGCTGACCAAGCCCAGCTCTCTGTCTGTCTCCACAGAAGAGGTGCTCCAGCCTTCAGAGCATCTTCATGGCCTCCTCTGGACTTGCTCCAACAGGTCCATACCCTTCTCGTGTTGGGACTCCAGACCTGAATAATGCAATAATAAATTTATAAGAATGTAAAAGTGTAGAAAAAGTGTGAAATTATTAATACTAGTTATGATGGACAAAAAATGCTAAAAGCTATGCATAAATAGGTAATGAGCTGAGGTTAGGGAGTGCATCTAGTGGAACACCACTGATCTCATGAGAAAGAAAATGGGCAGGGGGATAACTTGAAGCTTGTAGTGGTCAATTTTACTTGTGCTATTTTTACTTAAGGCAACTGCTGACAAGTCTGCCTCTTCAGGTTCTGAATAGATATGTTCTTCTGCAAATCCCACCTACATCAATGCAGGAGATATGTCATGGATTTTAGGAAGGGGAAAATGGCACCTTGAAAACCACACTTGAACCTTGGGGACATCAAGGAAATCCAGTATCATGATATGTTTGAAATACAATAGAAGGTACTTAGAAAAAGAGTTATAAGTGTTAGGTCTCTGGGAAAACGAGATGGCTGCCAAGATGATGCCTGCCTTATGATCTTGCAAGGGGAGACAGACTGAAGAAAAGAGGAGAGGATTCATAAGCTCTGTGCAAGAAAATAAGCTGCCAGTTTTCCTCCTATTTAACTTTAAAATCAAAAGGCAGTGAAGTCTAGTGTTAAGTGGAGGACAAAAGCTTATCATGTGCAATAAAATCAGTTTTGTGATGTGTCACAACATGGCCAGGAAAATGTCTATAATCAAAGCTTCTTTAGTATATGTAATATCTCTTTAGTCTGTCTGAAAGATATGGACCCAACCCACAGCTTCTGCCAGTGAAGCCTGGTGCTCTTAATTTTTAGTGTGTAGAATTTAGCAATCTTGGAATATTTATAACATACTGAATATGATTTCATGGTAAAGGTAAAAATTACATTGCAAAGATGTTTTTATAATGTTATTTGAAAAAAAAAGCACCCCACCAAAATAATCCCAAAATAATATATTCCAGCTTGGATGAATCCTTGGGTGACATGGTTTAGTGTGAGGTGTCCCTGCCCATGGCAGGGGGGTTTGAACTAGATGATCTTAAGGTCCTTTCCAACCCTAACTGTTCTATGATTCTATAAAACCTTGTACTTCCAGCTTTTTGTAAATTTTACATGCTGTAATCCTTACAAAAAGTATATATTTGTGATATAAAATCCACCTGACTTCTAAAGGGCAGTAAATTATTACAGTTATAGTAATACGTGTAAATGATTAAGAAAAAAATAAAACCTTTCAGAAGCTCCTATTACATATGTAGTGTGAGTTCTGCTTTCATCTACAGCCATGAATTTCAAGTGTATTTCCTCACCCTTTTCCTCTAACATTGACAACCTTTTATTTAATTAGCCTTTTACTACCTGCAGAAGCTTTATTATCCTAACCACAAAACCCAGATACAGATAAATCACCAATTATGCTTGAGTCTGAAGTGTCAATATCCTGAAGGAGTGAGCAGAGACTGTGGTTTGTAAGAGGTGCGTATGTTTAATGTGTTCAGTAAACAGTGATGGCAAAGAGAATTTACAGGGGAGAGTAACAGGAATCATATGGCTTTAGGCTGACAGAGTGGAGATTAATTTGGATGTCAGGAAAAAAATCTTCCCTATGAGGGTGGTGAGGCATTGCCACAGGGTGTCCAGAGAAGCTGTGGCTGCCCCATCCCTGACAGTGTTCAAGGCCAGGTTGGATGGGGCTTGGAGCAACCTGGTCTGGTGAAAGGTGTTCCTGCCCATGGCAGGGGGGGTGGAACTAGGTGAGCTTTTATAGCATTGTATGATAATGATTCTATAAATTCACTACAAGTTTTCTTGTGCTATGGGGTTCTAGAGGCAAAGCTTTCAGTATGTGTTAAGTTAGTAAATGAGTTGGCCAGTCCTGTCTGCTGACAGAGCTCCCAGCTCCTGTGCACACCTGACAGCTGGCTTGATTCTTTTAACTGACTTTCTGCAGAATGTGAAGTCTGGTTTAGAGATCTGTTTCTCATTTGTAAGGGCCCAGATCACTGAAATACCCTTCTGAAATAAAACATAAACTGCTACTACTTGCATTTTTGGGGTCAGAATATGAAAATAATCAATCTTATTGTTTACCTTACTTTTAGGTGAGCAACAACTATAGTAAAGAACTTGATAAAAGAGTGCATCCACCAGTCCCCAGCCTGATAGAAATCACTGATATATTGTATTGTTATTAAGCTGTAATGCACAACAAGCACTTTATCACCCTTAAGGATGCATCCTGCAGTGTTTGTAGCCTGAATATACTGTGAAGCCTCTTCAAAGCATTGAAGAGAAATTAGTAATAGGCTGCCTCCAGATCAGAATGTAAAGTTTTTCAAGTTACAGACAATGCTTCCAATGGTGCTTTATTGTGTCTGTGTACATGGGGGAGAGTACAGAACTGCTGGAAGCTTTATCTGGAAGTGCCACAAATGAATCCTAAGTATTTCACATGTGTTCATAGGCTGTCAGAGCATACTGCAAGATCACTGGTTTCCCCCTGCTTACCCATTCTGTGACTGATACAAAGGAGGTGGTTCTGCAAAGGTGGTTCTTGCATTGCCTCAACATTAACTTGCTTGCCAAACCTTTCCCACCAGGTTAACAGCAAATTTGGCCTTTGCAATAATGAGCCATTTGAAGCACCATAACATTATGAAAGTAACTGAGGAAATACTTAATCTTTGAATTAGGCTTCTGTTTTGGGAGGATTATGTTCGTTGATTTCTAGCAGGCTTTTTCCTGAGGAAAAGCCAGTGTTAAATTTGAGCATTGCACCTCGTAGAGCATGCTGCCACTCACTGAAAATACCAGCTGAATTGAATTATTCCTGGTTACCTAAATGTAGCTAACTGCTACCCAAGACTGCATATGGGAGAAGACTGTGATAAAAGGGGTGGTGGTGGGGAACTGATGTGCTCACAAATAGGCTTTCATATCCTATGGAGGCAGGCTGAGAGAGCTGGGCTTGATCAGCCTGGAGAAGAGAAGGCTCTGAGACCTTAGAACAGATTCCCATTATCTAGAAGGGCCAATAAGAAAGCTTGAGAGGGACTTTTGACAGTGGCCTGTAGGGATAGGACAAGGGGAAAAGGCTTTAACCCAACAGAGGGTAGATTTAGATTAGGTATTAGGAAGAAGTTCTTCCCTGTGAGGGTACTGAGGCACTGGCACAGGTTGCCTAGAGAAGCTGTGGCTGGGCCATCCCTGGCAGTGTTCTAGGCCAGGCTGGATGAAGAGCAGCCTGGCCTAGTGGAAGGTGTCCCTGCCTGTGTCAGGGGAGTTAGAACTATATGACCCTTCAGGTCTCTCCCAACCCAAACCATTCACTGATTCTAAGTTAGTGGTGAAACCTAATCAAATGTAACCACGAGAAGGATGCTTTGCAGAGTGATAATATGAATTACATGATTTTTCTTTGAGTTGTTTTCTTTGGTATGGAGAGAAGTCTTTTTAAACAGATAAATCTATTATTTCTTTTGGAAGTATAAAGAAAAAGTATTTAGTTATAAAAATAAATTTATTTAAAGTGTAAGTGTTTATTTTGCTGGATGAAAAGCAGAAACTGAAGATGTGGAAAGCAATAGGAGAATACAAAGGGCACACCCCTTAATCTGCTACCACCTGACAGCACAGTGTTTTATTGCTGCTCTATCCTAGTGTATCATGAGCTTTTATTAGAACATTTAGATTACTCTCCTTGGCAAACTGTCTCTTCTTGATATTAGTACTGTCATAGTAGCCTTCAAACTGCTCGTTGCAGTTGTTATTTAAGTTACTATGTCATTTGCAGCATAATATAGGACTAAAATGTCAGGTGGTTTTCCTAGGCCACCTGTAGCTCAGTATCTGCAAAGATTATGGGAAAATTATTCTTCCTTAGAGAGAAGAACATTCTGGAGGTAAACTATCAAATATTCTACCTCTAATGAACTAGTCTGTAATGGATTTCAACGTGTTTGTTTGACTCTGGTAGTTTAGCTACTGGCTCATTATAATACCTTGAATGAAACCTGATTGTTTATGGTCTCTAACATTTTGAGACAGCTCAAGTTCTGCATCTAAATTGTGGGTTTTTTTGGTGTTTATTTTTCCCTGTGTAGCTCAGTTTTTTTGTTTTGGATAATTTAGTCAAATTGCTGTGGCATGAAAAAGAATCATCTTTGAAAGACGTAACAAATTCTTTATTACAAGCCTTTCAAAACAATATCTTTCTATTATTTTAGATTGTGAATAATGTATCATTACAAACTGTATTTCAATTTCATCTGAAATGCAAGCTTAAATACAATAAATTGTTTAGTTTCATCTAAAAGTATTAGTAATAATACTACTGTAACTGTTTTGTTATTAGTTTTTCTTTCTTTTATTTCTTTTCAATGCTTTCTCTCTACAGTGGGCACCTGGTTAAAGCTAATGAATATTTCTATTTACTATAAACCTGTTCATATACAATTTAACTTGAGACATTCCAGGCTTACCTGTTGACAGGCTGTGGGTTTCATTTGGATACTTTAAAATCCTTTTCTGTGTGTTTTTTGGATTTGTTTTCCTGAGACTTAGGAATTTTTCTAACCTACTGCTACCTTACAGGTATGATAGGACAAGGAATAAATTGTGTGAAGTCAGAAGAGCCAGTTAGGTCACCTAACATGACTCCTGTAAAATGTTGTGACATTTCATGTTTTTGGCTTAAGCAGAGTACATCGACAGAAATATTGGCTTTTCCCAAAGAAGCTATCGCTTGGCTGCTTGTTCCAACAGTTTAATTGTATTCTTCTATTTTGTTTGGAAGACCAAAATATTTTATATTGGTTTGTTCATCCTCCCCCTGCCCCCGTTTTTTTTTTTGTTTTTTTTCAACAACACATGCTTGTGTCTGTAAATGCCCTAGTTAATAGCACATCAAGCATTAGAGTGAAACTGGCTTGAATAAATATCTAATTTACTCTGTAGCTAAAAATAACAGAATCATATTGAAAGTTTTATTATCCCATACAGAAGTTATCAACAACTAAAAGTTATCCTATATCTGGTAATGAAATAATATCCATTATAGACAATTTACAGAACCTACAGCAGTAAATTTTTAAAAGTTCCTTTAAGATGATTTTTTTTTTCTTCTAGAATTTGCTTTTCCTAACTTTTCTCTTGAAATGATTACCAAGAATGTGCTTGGAAGTGTGTTTCCATGTGCTGGTTTATGAGTTCAATATACACAACTAGAACAGGTAAAAACAAATGAAACCAATGCCCTCATTTTAGTCTTAGCTCAGATCTTAATTTATCAAATTTTCTTAGAATTTTTTTCAGAAGTGCTGATACTTTTTATATTGAGATTTTAATTTAAAGTTTTAAAGTAAAAGAAATACCTCTTCCTGATTTTATTACCCTGATTTTTCATTTAAAAGATATAACTCCTGTTGCATGATTACAGATATATGGGTACATATTGAGAAGCCATTTATCAGTGCTGTCCTTCATGATTTATGTCCCTTGAAATGATTGCCTTGATAGGGAAGAATACAATTGACTGAAAGGTCTGCACTAACATTGTCAAGGAGATTTCAGGTGCAGGATGGCAACCAAAGCATAAGGCTTGGTCAGCTTTCCTGCCAGTTAAGGATAAAGAATAACTGTGAACTTCTAGTTTTCCTGCTCCATAACCTTAGCTGAGATCCGGCACATGACAGCAGTGCTTCTGGCTCTTGGTACATCCTAGTGGTGGAAGCACAGGGTCCAGCTGTCCTTGGAGGCAGGTGTTGGTGTGACCTGAGATATGCTAAAATGACAGTAAAACCTGTAATAAAGGGCAATAATTTGGTCCCAAGGTGGTTGTTCCAAGGTTTTTCTACCTTCTGCTTAGAAACTTCTTGCCGTTATTGCTTCTAAATCTTACATGATTTTTTTTCCAATTACTTTCAGTATGCAAGATAAGGGACACACAGAAGAGCTGATGACCCTTCTTTTAACCAGGGTGTTTTAAATGTTGGGAGTCTATGTTGGGAATCTCTTTTTCTTCAGTGCTCTCCTATGTTACTCTTCCAATCATGCCTTGGAAGTCACATTTAGAGAATCTGTTGCCTTTTCTCTACTTGATACTTTGCAATTAGTTTAGATTTTGTGTAAGAGTAGTGCTAATGATTAGACCATGTTCTTCAGACCTCCCCAGGGCTGCACAGAACAGAATAATTGCCTCCAGTGTTTGCTGTCTAGCACTTCACTTAATAATGCTTGACATGGTATTTTTTTTCTTTATGATCTCTTTAAGCTTTCTTACCACAATTTCAGTAATTGTAACCAGATAAAGGTTGTTAATCTTTTCTCCTGCATATTTTGGGTTTACTCAAATGTAGAGGTATTGTACTTGTGCTTGTTGAATTTAACCCCATTACTTTTTCAGATGCTTTTCAACTGCTAATGCAACTGAGATTTTGTTCTTGGTCTCCAGAAATAGTTGTGATATGCTCAGTTTTATTGCCTTCCACAGATTTTGTAGATATCTCATTTTTATTATATTTTTATGTAGCTCATTTAGGAAAGCAGTGAATAGAATCACAAAAATCAGAAAACTGTACTTCTTTCCATTGCTTGTCAGTTTAAAAATGCTCACAGAGTTTTCTCCCAAAGTACCCTGGGGAATAAGGATGTAGTTGTTATCATGAGAGGTACTGTCAAAAGTCCCAAATAATGAAATGTTGCCTACTTGTCATCTGGCCACCAGACTCATTGCCATGAGTGATGTCAGTGAAAGAATTAGATCAATCAGACTGACTTTGGTTTTGAAATATGTGCTGCCTGTGTCCTATCACCTACTTAAACCTTTAGTTATTGCGTTTTCTGTTCAGTGACTTGCTCTAATGCTTTCTGGCAACTGTTCCCGTAACAGATGTATCACTCCACCCTTGTCTGTACTGCAGTGGGATTTTGGAGATGCTCAGCAGAAAACAAATAAGGAATTCCCTGATCCACAAGGTGTTTGAAACATCCTTTGAGCATCACTAAAACACATACTTGAATGGTAGTATGAAGATTAAAAAAATATAGGTTTTTCTCTTTTAGTACAAATAAAAGTACTTCTGGGCATTATAATTTGGATTTAATTTTAAAACTCTGTTTATGGTGCATTATAAGCAAAGCATTACAGTAATAGGCTTTAGTATTGAGGAAAAGGATAGGGATTAGTATGAGAATTGTGTCGTTTCATCCGTGATGGCAGTGACCTGGCAGGAACATGAGTTGAAGGGAAGGTGGCCACTCTTCCACCTTGGAAACCAAAACTGGTACAGAGTTAATGAGGAGACTATGAGAATGTGGATAAAATGAGAACAACGTACATGCTGAGCATTTGTCCAGCTGTAAAAAGAACAGCATTGTACAAGAAAAAGTGGAGAAAAGAATACACTTAAGGAACTGAAAAGAAATTGGGGTGTCTGAGAGGGCAGATTGCAGACCATAAGCATCTATTTGAGCTGCCCTATGGTTCCCTATCCAGGCTCCATTGGTTGTGTCATGGGGGCAGATGTCTCCTGTAGGTCACGGGCTGTATCCCACTGTGGATTTGATGGACTAAGGGGCCTCAAACAGCACTAAACACCTTTATGTGAGCAACTGAATCAGGTTCTGAGGTTGTTTGGATTTAATGAATTTTGCCTTCAATAGTAATTCTGGGAGGCCATTTACTGCAGGCAGGATCGTTACTGTTACTTATTTGCTTTTCTTCTGTCTTGTCTGTTTGCTTTACTGTAGTGTGGATTTCCAAAAGTAAGCCTAGGATGTAATGTGGATAGGTGCTGTGTAAGCTGCAATGAATATTTCTGCTCCAAAAAGAGTTTAGTTCAAATGATATAATGCCTCTGGCTGAAGTAGTCATACCAAATGATGTACCTATAGGAAAAGTACATGCTGCTAGAATAGCAAAGTGTTTTAACTGTAAGCCATTTTACTCTGTATTCTGTTTAAGGAAAGAAGTTGACCAGGAATAAGGGATATCTTGATAGCTGGTCTGAATGGCTCAACTTGATAAACTGGAGAACCATCCATAGATTGCTTTTGTGAACAATAAAGAATTTGAACAGTGCCTTCTTTGGATAAATTAGTTTATTTTACTCCTATTTGTATGTGGCTTACCTTTTTGGCATGCATGTGCTTATCTGATCTATAGTATACTGTATATAGCCATAAGATGGGAACTGTGTTCAGATGACTTAGGAAAGCTCTGAAGAATCTGGCATGCATGTCATGCTGATTTCAAGTAAATTTTCCAGTTCTATAAGCAGTGAATAAGGTTTAGACTGTAAATTTTTTACAATTGACCACTGTTGTGTTTATTATTCCCTGGCTTCCTCCCTCTGCTTGCCCTCGCTGTTTACTCACCACCAAAGAAAATACATTAAAAACAGGCATAAGTGTGCACAGGCACACAGCTGTTACTTCTGCTTTTTCACACCTCAGGGAATCATATAACTTTGAGCACTTCAGGGACATGGAGAAACATTTTCCCCAACAACAGGTTTGGTGATTTCAAGCAGTAGCTGCCAGATCACAGTTACTGTTGTGTATGCAACTGCAGTATTCCTGGTCTGTTTCACTTAGTGATGTTTTGTCCAATGCCAGCCATGGACAGTGCTGTTGGCTGGTCATGCTCCAGTGCGATGACCCGTCTTTTGATGAAGATGGTGGGGATGATAATAGTGCTCTGCGTCCTCATGTTGAGTGATTGTGGATACTCATTCCCAACAGCAGGCACAGGACTGCTGCTGTATCCCAAAAGCTTGATAAAGTAACATCTGCCCTGCCGCAAGGGAACATGGAAAAGGATATTGAGGAAAGTTCTCTGTAATTCAGGGACAGCTGGGTGGAGTTTTGCAGTTCTGGTAGTGAACTATTCAGCCAAATATAGAACTAAAAAAAGTGAAAAAGCAAATGGTAAGAAAGGAAAAATAATATGTGTATGTGAGTGTAACTGCAGGAAATACTGTAAATCAAAACTTCCTTAAATGGAAGGTCAGGGCTGCTTCTCAGAGTAATCAAGACATGCTGCAGAAATTGGCTGCCAGGAATTCCTGCCCCTAGAGAAGGATGAGCACAGCCTGGGGACTATCCAGCTCTACAGAGAAGGACCTCGTGGTCCTGCTGAACAAATTCTGAGTTGCACAGTGATGGGTCGAGATGCAGTGCACAGATGTTTCAAAAAGAGAAGTACTAATTAGGTACTAGGAGAATAAAATCTACCTTAGCAGTGGTCAGGCTTAAACAAGGATTCAGAGATGATGTTTGATCTCCAGCTTCAGAGATCAAAATTCAACTGGACAAGGTCCTGAGCAGCCTGACCTGATTTTCAAATTAGATCCAACTAAAGTTGGCTTTGCTTTGAGTGAGGGCTGAACTGGAGACCTCTATAGGTCTCTTCTGACCTGAATTTTACGATTCTGTGGGATATACATAAAAATCCTCCCATGCTAGAGGGCTTAGAGTATGTGTGTTGGCTAAGTTCACTGTAAGACTGTTGAGTATTTCCATGCAGTAAAAAATATTAAAACATAGTAAAACATAAATGTCAAAGATTATAATGCAGTTGTATGTGCTTTGGTGTCTCATCTTCTCCTACCCTGTTGCTAGCATCTGTAATCAAAGGGAGACATTTTTCCAGCTGTGAGATCTATTGACTATTATGCTTGTTTTTTTGATGCTGACACAGCTGTGTCTGCAGGGATTCATCATACTTGAATTGTCAGACTCTTGCCTCTATTCTTTCCAAAGGAGCAGTAGAATTGATAGTGATGCTGGACTTGCAGCCCCTCTGTGCTCACTGTTTGTTGGCACAACTGATGTAGCTGGCTGCTGCACCTTTGCTACAGCCACCTGGACATCAGCAAGGTGACTGTAATGAGTGTGTGAGTTCTCTGTGAAGAGTAAGACTGGGAAAGGAAGATGCTGTTTAGGAACACCTTAACTGAAATAGTTATGAGCTATGCATGAAAGCAAAAGCACTGACATAAAGAGTGCCAAAGAGCTAACACCAATGAATTCTCTGCTTGCACTACCTTCAGGGGAATGCTTTGGGGTTGTCTGCTGCCAGAGGTTTTTCTTTTAGCAATGGTGAAGGACCCAAGGCACCTAAGGTGGCGTGAAGGCAACACAGTAACAAGAAAAAGTAAAGACCACCAAACTAACAGGGGAGATCTAGGACAGATAACAGGAAAATATTCTTTACTGTGAGGGTGGTGAGGCACTGGCACAGGTTGCCAAGAAAAGCTGTAGCTGTCCCATCCTTGGCAGTGTTCAAGGCCGGGTTGGATGGAGCTTGGAGCAGTCTGGTGTGGTGGAAGGTGTCCCTGCCCATGGCATGGGGATTGGAACTAGATGGCCTTTAGTGTCCCTTCCAACCCGAGCTATTATGTGATTCTGAGGAACCACGGTTTTCCTGATGTAGCTTTGTCCTTGATTTGCATCTCCAATGCACTACTGTATTGCTGGTTGCGGGTTTACCGACTTAAGCGTGAAAACAAAACTGGTGTCTGGTTGTGGGAAAATGTCCCTCCTGTGCAGAGGTGCATGTAGCAACACTGACAGGAGCTGTAGCTTGGTGCATCACAGCCATCTGCTGTTCCCAGCTGGGTGACCCCCATTTGGTGCCAGAGCTGATGAAAGATGTTTTAAGAGGATTTGAGAAAACCCCAATTGCCAAACCTGGTGTTGCTCTCGCCTCAGCCCCCCAAAGATGCTGAACAGCAGCAGAGGCTTCCAGACATCTAGGCACAGGAGCTGATTGCAGACCTGAGCACAGGTGCCCTACTTTGACATGGGGAAGGATGCCTGAGATTCCATGCTTCCTTGGAAAGTCATATGGTGTACGGGTTATTTCAGTTCGGGGCTCCAGCACCTCTCTCCTGTTGGAAACCCTTTCTATCCTCAGCCTTTGTCAGTGTGCTGAAGTCACTCGTTCTACTTTTGTTGCAGTCTTTCTGGAACTGTTCTTTAATCATGAGGTTGGTTATTTATGCAGTTCTATTTTCAAGACTCTAGCTGAGCATTGTTTAGAAACAACAATGAAAACAGACTCCCTGAAAACTTGGTGGTTATGCAGGCAGCATAGCCTGGTCAGGTCAGTTGTCTAATTAAGCAGGGAGTTTGAGGATTTCATAGATTCAAAGGCTACTTTTAAATACATCACACAGTCATTGGGGTATTTGGTTTGTTATTGTTTGACTGTACAGAATACAGTTAAATTTCTTTGTTTTTAATTTATTTTTGTCTCGTGATCTGTAAGATTGGTTCAAGCATGCTGGGAATTCAACATTGGATACCATGCTGGGATGACTGAGACAGTATAAGACATAATTTTCTTCATTAGTCTATGGAATTTGTGTCTGTGCATATACATATATATTAATCACTGTGATTGGTGGTAAGCTATATGAAAATAAGCAACAGCCCTACGATCCCAGACAAAAAATAAAATTAAATATTTGTTAGGTATTATAGTTTATGAAATCTTTCTGAAAGTGAAGAAGCCTTTATGAGTCACATACTACAGGACATAGGAGGAGTTTTACACATAAGGGAGTAGCACAGCAGTTGAAGGAGTTGTAAGTGGAAAAGAGAGGACATCCCCACCCAGCCTGGTGGTGCTTTGGTTTGGAAGCTAAAGTAGGTGGCCATTTTTGTCTGATGAACCTTGCTCTTGAACCTTATTCTTGTATCATATGGACTGGAGATGATTGTTCAAAGTGCCACCTAGTGCACCCTAGTGCATCCCTTATGAAAGATAAGGTCAATTTAAGACTTCTAAGTGATGATGAATTTACTGTGCTCACAGTTAAATTGTCCTTGTGCTTAAAGGTTTACTAGATTAGGCTTCTGATTGTTAAGAGGGCCAATATGTGTTTAGACTTAGTTACTATTGCCTAGAATACTGAAGATAAGAGTGGAAGAAATGCAGTATCAGGGACTTGGGGACAGAAAAGAAAATAACATAATTACAATTCTGTTTCCTGCTCTATTTTGCTTTAGTGCTGTCTTGAGAATTGTAATTGCATATATTTTAATGATTTCTGTGGAGTTTATGATTTATTTTTATAAACCGATGACAACAAAGTATCAGCTTAGCTACAAAGGATAAAAAATAGCTTGCCATAATTGAGTTCCAGTTGTAAATTCTATTAAAGCTTTGTTTAATTTAGAAGTTTTATTTTTCAGGGAGGTTCCATAAACCTAATGCAGTTACCAAATAGAAAACTCTGCAAAACTCTGCATGTATTAAAGTTCATGAATATTAAATTAACTACATAATATGCTAGCATTTCAAAGATGAAACATTGCATTTTGTTCATCTAAGTAAGAGGTCTGCATTGATTTGGATGAGAATTGCTTGTTTTGAACAGAAATAAAAATATAGATGCTGTTTTAACTTATTTGCATTGAATTAGCCAGAGGGAAGGTGCAACTTTTTTTAGAAAACACCTGCAACATTAGAAATGAAATCTGAAGCAGTTTTGTGAAAGTGACTGGCAGAAGGCAAATACAATGTTTTGGGGATTTATCAGATGGTAAAAGTATCCTCTATGGAGAAGCTGTGGCTGCCCTATCCTTGGCAGTGCTCAAGGCCAGGTTGGATGGGACTTGGAGCAACCTGGTCTAGTGGAAGGGGTCCCTGCCCATGGCAGAAGGTTGGAACTAGATGAGCTTTAAGGTCCCTTCCAACACAAATCATTCTGTGATTCTCTCATACTTTCAGCTAATCTTGCAAGGCCTGTTTAATAAAAGAAGCATGGCATTTGGTGCTGGTGCTGTGATAGTGATCTACTTGCTAGAGGTGTTACATACCACTGAGAATGAATATGGATGTAAGCTTTCTGCTGTAGGGTTTTCATCTATAGAGATGCACACAGGGAAAAAAAATGTTTGGGCAGTTTTCCATACCAGTATCTCAACTGCCCCATCTTGTTCATGTTGATAGTCTTATTTTATCCCCTCTCCACCTTCCCCCTTCCCCCCCCTCCCCCCCACCTTTATTTTTTTCCTTTTTTTTTCCTGGAATTATTTATGATGAAATCATAGGGCTTCTGGGGTCAAAAATTTCAAACTTCTTTCCCTCCTCCTCCCTGCTCCCACCCTTTGTCTTCCTTCCCCCCTCCCCCGAATAAATCTCTTTTAGTCATTATAACTCAGCTGCTAGATTAATTAGGAAATTCTGTAATTGAATAATTGAATTTTCTGGTGCAGCTGTTGTAAGTGTTGATCTGCCTTTTCCAGTCAGGAGTGAAACTGGTGAAAGTTTCTTTTTGTATAGGAAAGGGATTGATTTAAACTTCATTTTTAGTCAGAGCAAAGGCTCATGCTGGATCTTAGGTCATATCAAACCATTCACGCATCTATTATTAAACAACTGTGCACTGTGTTCCTCCCTGGGTTAAACAGGCAACTTGATATGAATTTGATGACAATATGAATTCAGAATTTGGCATCACTACATATCTGGTGAAAGCAGAGCTAGTAATGGTAACTACTAACCATGTGTGTGACAGCGAGGCAGAACTATGGTACAGTGATAGATTAGTATTTCTGAAGGATGTTATCAAGTTAAATAATTTGACCACCCCTTGAGTTCTTAATTTAAAAATCTAGAGAAAAAAAAAATCTTTTTTGTTGGAGTTTGGTAGGATTTCATGCAATTTCATGTAAGTAAGAGCAGAATTTGCATCTAAGATCTTCAAGTTGAATAAAGCTCATCTAGAAGCATTTTTCCACATGCGAGATGGGCACTGAAAAAAGAAATACAAGGAATGCAAGGAAAATCTGAATTTAAAGACAAATAGGAACTCTCTGTAAGGGCAGATAGCAAATCGGTTCCTACCAGGCTTATCTTTCATCTTGTAGGATGACACAGCAAAGAGTTTTCACCCTAAAATCTCCTTCTTAAAGAGTTTTAGTAACCCCCTCTCTATCAGTCTCTGAAGAGAGCTAGATGGGTCTAAGACCTACCTTTCTTTCTCTACCAGATGTCCAGTTTCAGTCCTAAGTCTTGAAGCACTGGAAAATTTAGCAAATCTGTTTCTTTCAGTTCCTAACTACCTTTCCTTTCAATTTATGTCTTATCCCACCTTTGAATGTTTTGTTTTCATTTCCATTTTAATTTCCAGCTCTTGGATTGCTCTATAATGTCATTGTTGAGATAAAGCACTTCCTACTAAGAGATACCTTCATCTGACTCATGTCATGACAGTCTTGAATTATGTCTTTTAGTTTTAGCTTTGGAAAAGCAATGTGGACTGCTCTAAATCTATGTCAGTTGAGACAGATTTACTAGGTATCAGACTATTTCTCCAATTCAATAGTGAGCAAACTTGTTACTGGGATATTAATGGATCTTTTAAACAGACTGGACAGGCTATGTTGTATGCCTTTGTGTTATCCACTATAATAGTGTTACTGGAAACTTCTGGAGATGGTTGGCATTAGGGAAGGAAATGAAAAAAAGAAGGAATATTGAGTTCATAATATAGCATACACTAAGGAGTTCTTTGTGCCTATCTCACTTACCTGGATCCTGATCTGCATTTATGTACAGCCCGATTTTCATGTGTAGGACTGGGACAGACCTTGAGAAGCCTCTGGTCTGTTTGTACTAGCTAATTATAATCCAGATCTTGGTATTTTCTGGAAGAAGGGTGGATTTCTTAGTGAAGACCTCCAGAAACAGGACATCAGAAACCTCCTGGGCAATGGATTCCTGGGTTTCAATACTTCTCTGTTAGATTTCATTTTTTGTTTAGAATTAATTTCAGCCTTCCTTCCTGAAATTTAAGCGTACAATTTATTATCCTAGAATTTATGAGCATACACCAGCCCTTTCTAACCTTGAAAACTGTTGTGTTTACCCATCTGTCTTCTTTTTTTTTTTTTTAAGTTTAAAGATCCTCATTTGTTTGTTTCTTTGTTTTTTTCTTTGTAGGTCATACATGCTTTCATTTGGTGTGGGGGGTGGTTGTTGCTGTTGTTGTTGTTGTTGATTTTGGCTTTTTATTCTGCCCATTGCCTTTCTCTGGCTTCAATCCCAGTAGCCCAAATTGTTAGCAAGGACACTGTTCTAAACTGTATGCAACCCTGGGGGGAAATGGGGTGTTACTTCTCTGATTATGAAGTCTTTACTGCAACTGAGAGATTCCAGGGCCTGTTTGTCATCTTTGTGATAATATGACATTTCTGATTTAGTCTGTGACTCACAGTAATATGCAGATCATGTCCTGCAGAACTGCAGCCTGCACAATGGTTCTTCAACCTGGGTTTTCATAACACACTTTTCAGTGGGATATCTTTCAATTTTCCATATTGGATATTACTATATATATATGTATTTAACTCTTTTTTCTTTTTTTAACTGTTTTTTTTTCTTTTGTTATATGTGGAGTTAAACCTTTGCTGAGTAAAATATTGCTTCCTGGCTTGAAAAATATCTTTTCCCTACCTTCTCCAGCGCACAAGATAATCCTGTATTGTGAGATTTTAATTCTGGAGGTGAGAGTCTAAAAGCAATGCATGTGCTGGGCTGCATCATAAGCAGCATGACCAGCAAGGGTCACCTCAAGGGAGATGAGTCTCCCCATCTAGTCTGCTCTCATGTGAGGCCCACAACTTAAAAAGGATGTGGACCTGCTGGAGCATGTCCAGAAGAGATTATGAAGATGCTCTGAGGGCTGGAACACCTCTCCTATGGAGGCAGGCTGAGAGCTGGGGTTGTTCAGCCTGGAGAAGAGAAGGCTTTGGGAAGACCTTAAAGCAGCTTCCAGTGCCTAAAGGGGCCAAGAAGAAAGCTGCAGAGGGGCATTTTGACAAGGACAAATGGTAATGGCTTTAAGCTCACCTGGTTTTAAACTCTCTGAGAGAAGATTTAATTAGGTATCAGGAAGAAATTCTTCATTGAGTAAATGATGAGGACCTGGCACAGGTTGCTCAGAGAAGATGTGACTGCCCCATCCTTGGCAGTGTTCAAAGGCCAGGTTGGACGGGGCTTGGAGCAACCTGGTCTAGTGGAAGGTGGCCCTGCCCATGGCCAGGGTGTTTGAGCAGCTGAACTTTACAGGTCCCTTCCAACACAAACTATTCTATGATTCTAACAGAATTCTGGGTTTTGCCTTGGAGTGAATACTAAGGAACTGGGCTTCATTTTGGTTTTTGTGAATACTCATTTGGATATTGTAGTCTATCCCAGGAGTTGTACAGGTCCGTGCAAAAATACTGACTCTTAGAAAGATGATGTATTTAAATATTTTGCTGTGCACCCTGCAACTGTATTTCTATTCTGGTCTTTATAGTGTTACCTTAGTTTGTTACTTACCAATAGAAGGCTCATCTTGACTATTAATCTGATTTTAATTGTGGTGTCTAAAATGATTTAGTGTCTGCCAGTGATTTCTAAGGCATAAAATTTAGATGTTAAAAATGTAATTCACATAAAATGGAAAAGGTTTTACTGTTTCAAAACATCTCAAATTCTGGATTTCTGCCCAGTACTAATGCTTATCTACTAAAAACAAATGGTAAGAGAACTTCAATTCTAGTTTTCTTATGAAATAGAGGTCTTTTCAAGTCAGGTTTGGCATAATTTTCTCATCTTAGTTAATTTTTCATGTTTAGTTTGAAGATACTGAAAAGAGGGGAAAATAACCCCAGAAGCACAGAAGAAGCCTAGTCCTGGAGAGTTCAAAGTGTGTCAGTGAAGATGTGACAATCAAACACACAGCTGGGAAATGTTCAAAAGAAATGGGAGGATAGGATTGGGAATAGGATCAGAAAAAGACTCACTGAGTCACAAAGTTCAGCCTTGCTGCTTTAGGCATCCACATCAGAGATATGTATGAAGAACTAGTCAAGCTTGAACCCAAGAGAGACGGACCTCAGCTGCCCGGTCCCAAGATACACGTGCTTCCTGAAACCAGAGTAGGGCAGCATGCTTGCAGGATTATTGATGTATTTTGCATGAAGGTGGTATTACCAAGTCAGCATCATTGTTTCCTTCACCCAAAGCTTCCTTTCTTCTCTCCACACATTTGGTGCACACCATCTCAACATGTTCTTCCCTTGCAACAGTCCCTATCAGATCTACACATCCCTTCTGCCTGCTTTAATATAAATTTCTACTCTCCCCAATCACTGAAAATCAAGATTTTGCCCTCCACACACCCCAATGCTCCTCTTTCCATGTACCACACTCACCCTTGCCATCATGTCTCCCTGCAGCTTTACCTTCTTTTCTCACCCTCTTTCTACCACAGCTGTGCACAATAATACTTGAGTCCAGACTGTCACCCAGGTCTTTTATTGGGCACTGATCTTCAGTAGCTTTCTGTTACTCCCAGGCTTCACTGCTTCACATTAGATGATAGTGGTGATAACCTTTTCTCCTATACTGTTTCTCTCCACTTTCCCTTCCAGCTTCACCTTTGCTTTTGGACCACTCTGCATTTTCTTTCCTATTTTGTGCTTCACCTGCTCCAGCCTCTCACTATCTTCCTCTTCCCTTCCCATTGACTTCTCTTGCTGTTTTAATAAAGCTTCTTGACATCTCTGCTTGCAGTCACTCCTTGTTATCCCTGACACAGTCCAGCTTCCTTGTTGATGATTGTATGTCTCCATCTCCCCTCTAAGATTACCAGATCTATCAGCTTCCTCACTTTCTTCATCTTGTTTAGCATCTTCACATGAGATTTTTCACATCTATTTTCCAGCAGAACTCTAAGTCAGGTAGCTACAAAGCAGCTGTACTTTAGACACCAGCAGCAGACAGGCTACTTATATTTGAGTATCACATAGTTTCTGGAGGTAGGTGAAATGAATAAGCACCTCTTTTACTGGTGCTTGGAGCTCCTGCTCCTCATTCAGGTTCTTGAGCATCTTGGTAGTCAGAGATGCCTAGAGCAAAACCCTTGAGGACAAAGCCCCAGGGCCGCAGTGCTGCTGGGGTGTTTGTTGGGTCTCTCTCCTGCAAAGGGCAAAACAATAAGTGGCATCTGGGAGAAAGAAAGAGCAGTGGATAAACCAGAAAGAGGAATACTGGTAAACAAGAGGCAGTCTTTGCTGTAAGAATTACTGGTATCTTTTCCAATTTAACATCATAAATTTCATACCTGTACTTGGGATAAAGAATTAGAAAATCATGGAAGTGCATAAGGATGCAAAGTGATAAGCTTAAGCTCATGCAAACCACAAGGCAAAAGTGATCCCTGAACTGCTAATTTCCAGTGTAAATCCATATTCTATGTGATAGTGGGGCCACATGCATGAGGAAAAAAGTAGGAGCTGACAAGTTTTAGACACTTGTGGAAAAAGTGTTAAAGTGATAGAACAAAACTAGAAATCTGGGTTTTTTGTCATCTTATCAGGAAAAAATAAGAGTATGTCTGTTCTGAAAAGGGGGATAATTTAGCAGTAGGCACTATTGTACCTTTATTACTGTGCAGAATGTAATTTTCTTACTTTCTAAAGCTGTCAGATTTTTTGGTTTCCCCTTTACACAGAATTAACAGCAGCTTCTACAGTGACTTTTTTCTTGTTTTATAAAATATGGAAGAATGCTGTGCTTTTGTATTATCTGTGTGCTCATAATAGACATTAATGAATAAATCCCTGTAAGATGTCAAGGAGATTTAGATGATAAAAAAACATGCTGTCATTTCTTCTGTGTTTAGAATATGTTCCATTTCAAGGTATTTTGGTTGTGGTGGGAAGATGTTTCCTTTTTCATGACTTTATGTATGACTGCAGTGTATTATAGAATCCTCTAGTGTTAAAAAATAGAAGCTAGAACCATGTTTTCACACAGGAATACAGAAGTTTGAGACAAAAAGGTTAGTTAAGATTCAGAAATAGTTAAAATTTTATTTATTTATTTTTTTTTAATATGGAAGGATGTCAGTACAGCCTAGATATGTCACACCAGAAAATGCACCCGTTGCCCTCATGTGCTGCAAAGAGCTACAGAGGTTTTTAAGAGACAGAGAAAGTGGAAGTGTTCCTGACAGTGTGGTTTGGTAGCAGAGGAACAGGTCAAGAATGTGCCATCCTTGCATCCTTGATATTTTTATCATGATATTATAGCAATGCCAATAGACTTGAGACCAGATAGGTCCCAATGTGTAAGGTGCTATACAGAGCAGGTAATGTCAAAAAGTGGGTGCTGAGCATCTGGTGCGTGTTGGGTGGAATTAAGCCCAAGGACTTATTCTGATATTGATCGCTCTAGTTAGACCTGGAACGAGTTTTGGTGCCATGTTTCTATCTATGGACTGACTTGCAGTTGTCAACCTTGCAGGCAAAGCCATGCTTTATAGAATCAGAGAATGGTTTCAGTTGGAAGGGACCTTGAAGACCATTTAGTTCCAGCGTCCTGTCATAGGCGGGAACACCTTCTACTAGACCAGGTTGCTCCAAGCCCCGTCCAACCTGGACTTTGAGCACTGCCAAGGATGGGGCAGTCACAGCTTCTCTGAGCAACCCGTGCAAGGTCCTCCTCATTCTCTTGCTGAAGATTTCTTCCTGACATCTAATTAAATCTCTCCTTGGCCAGTTTAAAGCCATTAACCCTTGCCTTGTCACTTCATGCAGCTGTCAAAATTCTCTCTCCTGCTTACTTGTCACTCCATTTAGGTGCTGGAAGCTGCTCTAAGGTCTCCCCAGAGCCACCTTCTCTTCAGGCTGAACAACACCAGCTCTCTCAGCCTGTCTTCACAGGAGAGGTTCTTCAGCCCTAGGGACATCTTCATGGCCTCCATTGGACTCACTCCAACAGGCCCACATTCTTTTTGAGCTGGGGCTCCAGACCTGGATGGATTTATCTGTATGTTCACATCCATTCTGTGATAGAATTTATAGATAGATGGTCTTCCCAGTCTATCATTAATCGACCCTGTGTTTATTTCCATTATGCTCAAATCACTGCTTGCTACAAGACTTCCTGGGGCATGTGCCTTGGGGAACATGGAAAGTGCATAGAAAGCATCAGGGAAACACCATGTGTGGTTTGTGGTCCTCTCATCTTTCTGCCTGACTCCTTGCAGACGATGCAGAATGCATCAGCATAAGAGAAGCCATATGTACTCTGGGTTGGTTGGGGGAGGTGAGAGGCAGTGTCACAGGGACCTGGCTGGGTCAGGGATGGAGATAGGATGGACAGGGCTAAGCTGAAGAGTTTCTTTGATCTGTGATACGTATTTCAGGCTCTTTCTGACAAAATAACTAACAAAGGTCAATTTAGTGACCTTCCTAAATGATTTGTTAGGTAAATGACATGGCTTTACTATAATTATCTCAACATTTTAAGGTTTTCAGCTTTTGAAAGAAAAAATGCTTTTATGCTTTTTGAGCATTTTCATGGAAGCACTGTTTATTTTCATCTTTTTTCTTTTCCATGTATTTTTTTTTTTTGCTAGAGAGCTGTTTGCTGTCTTTCTGCTCTAGTAATAAAACAGGTAGGAGATGCAGGCAAACCTTTCCTAATAAAACTCAAAGGTTGGACCTTTAAGTGCACCACATTATCACAGCACCATAGAGATGTGTTATTTTGTGTTAGCAGTGGGTTTGGCTGAATAAGCAGCTTGTTGTGGCACAGGGCAGGTAGTGATTCACCTCTCCAGTGACTTAGGCTTAACCACCACAAAATGCCTTGGGGAAACTCCATGTTTATGTCCTCAATTTTCTCTTGCTTCACTAGGCTCATTTTTAAGAGGTTTGAAATATGACCACAGAGCTACAGAAAATTGCTCTCTGTGGCATACCTCAACATAAATGTGTTTCATCTACTGCTAATTTCTCCTGCTGCTGTCATCTGACAGTAATTCTTTAATTCAAAATAGTTTTGAATTAGTTTGGAGTTACTTTTCCCTCTAAATAAAGGAAAACCTTTTTTTTTTTACTAAAAGAGTCAGTCTGTTTGAATGATGAAAACAGCCCTCAGACTGCTTGAGGTCCATCTTCTCTATGCCATCCTGCACTTTTTGCCCTACCCACAACACAATAAACAGGGGGATCTTTTAGTCTCATTTTCTGATTATTGCTTCTTCTTTAAAATCTTATCCATTTACCCATCTATGTATCTCATTGTTTTCCCCTCCAGATTAGGGCTTTGTACAAACACCATTTTAATTACTTTTGTTATTAGTCAGCAGTGAAATCTGTGAGGTGCCTGTTATACATACTGAAATCTTTGTTGCTTTTTTCATGTATTATACATAACTTCTCATTTACTTTTTCAAGTTTAATTAAACTTCTCTTACAATTCTTACATATGCCCCACCAGTATCACTCTGCTAATTCTTATCATGACATTACAGTCTAGATGACATCAGTAAATCTCATTTGTTTCAGAGGAGAATGCATTTTAGAAAATGAAGACTTGGAGCAACTTTTGAAAATTTTGTTTTTAAAGGAGACTTCTTCCTAGTTTACTGAAATTACATTAAAATAAATTGGTAATTAATGTTAGAAATGATAGTTTCAGGCAGCTGAAATACATTAAGCAAAGTTGAAATATTACTGTGAATTCTGATTTTTTTTTTACATTTTAGAAACAAGTATTTCTAAAACCACTTTGAAAAATAAAATTGCATTGTTGGCTCTTGAACTTTTGTGGTAAGGATGTGATACATGTCAAGAAAACATCACTGTCATTCCATCTGTGCTTTGAGGAAAAAAAAAGATACAATGTAAGAACAATTTTACTTTCAGGTCTGGTCTGCTTAGTTGAAAGAGTGCTAATGTGATCTGAGATTAGCAGAAGAGCTGCTGGTAGATCCTGTTGACCATGCATGCCTGCCTTCAGCTTCCTACAGCCTACGTGAGTAACACTTCAAGTCATTAAGGGACATTTAATCACTTTATCAGTGGCACATGCCTGGTCCATGAGCAGCACAGTCCTGGTAGCTCAGGCTGGCAGCACAGAAACACACTATTGTGCAAAGATGCTTTTTGTTCTCGTCAGTAGTGCTTGATTTATATACTCTGATTAGTGCCTGCTTAAAGCAAGCAATAAAGCTGTCAACACAGTCTTGCAAAGCCTTTCAGTGAGATGGGCTGTGCACACGCTGGGGTCATATTTGGTATTTCCTGGCTCAAACGTCTCCTCGGCAGCACACCAGCTAGTGCTGTGTGGCAGAGAGAATGAGCAAGTTATAAACCTGATGCTCTCAGGAACAAACAGGAAAACTTCAGGAAAAGACCCTGTAAATCCAGTATAAGCAGTTAATTGTCCTATGTTATCTTCCCCTGGTTCTCTTGGTACCTTCTAACTTACCTTAATGTACTGTTCCCACAAAGTTTGTTATTAATGAAACACCTTTAACAACCCTTTCCTGTTTGCTGCTTGTAATTTTGCAATTTACGTCCATGAGGTGTTTTCAGTCCTTACTTACAGATAGTGTTTGATAACTCATGTCCTGCACTTTCATCCTGACACTGCTCCTTGACTGTATCTTGCAATTGTTTTGTCACTCCCTGCTTCCTTCTGGTGACTTGGAATGGTCTACAGCAATTTAGCCATAGTGTTAATAGGAATCACATAGCTAAATCCTCAAGCAGGGCTTGATATGGAATCGTATTCATTTAAATTATTAATTTAAATGAGATGAGTGTGAGGTCACAGGTTTGATGCTTGTAAATATTTAAGTGTTACAGAAAGTCTTAAATTGGTCTCTCCAGTTTGTTCATTTTGCTATGGGAAGTTGTCTGCAAAGCATTCAGTAAGCATGAAGTTCTCATTTATGGTTGGGTGCAGCTTCTCTAGTGCTATTTTTCTGGTTTACATGGTAAATCTGGCTGCTATCTGCCTGAGAACATTTAACTCCTGAATCACAGCTAATGGGAATTTTTCTGGCTGTAGCTATAGTTCATCTCAATTCAGCCTATTTACGATCTTCCTGGCCCATGTACTCAGTTCACTTTTGATATTGGCCCAAGAGATGATGCTGTGGCACAGACAGGCTCTCAGTCTGGACTTCATAAAGTTCCTCTTGAGTTTTGGTACTGTCTGGACTAATTTAAAATGAACTCCTTTGAGTGATTTACATCACTCAAAGTTATTTTCAGGTAGGATAAGAGCCCATGTTGATTCTCTGTGTAGTCCTCAGGGTGCAGCTGTCTTGCAGTAAGAGGTTTAGAATTTGCTTTGTTTGTTTTTAGCTGTATGTATCAATGTGCTCCTGCCCAGAAATCTGATGGGGGCTGTTCTGTCTCCTCAGTGCTATGAGCTTCAGATAGTCTGAAATTGCAGTGCATATTGGCTGCTGGACTTCAACTGTAGAAACTTTTTTGAATTTGCTCTGCTTTGGTATGATCTTCACTGTAAAGTGCAGAGCAGTGAAGGACCAAGCTTGTGCTCACCACATATCAAAGCTAAGATAAGGCTTTGTAGAGATAATAGGAAGTGATAAATGTTCACCAACTATTTTAATCATATGGACAAAGGGTCCTGGAATGGCAGGTTTAGAGCTTTACTAATGTACAGTTTTAATACAACACATTGTCTTAACTTGTTCACAATGATAAGGAGTACTCTGGGGATGTCTTCTAGCTTTCATGCGTTTGACCTTCCTCCTCTAGATGTTGACCGCTTTTATATTTCACCCTCTGTGCAGTGTAGGTGGTTTCTTCATCACCTTCTATTATTGAAGCTAAACCCTGAGCTTGCGCTGAGAGATACTTAAAGCCAATGAACAACAAAACAAGTGGAAATAGTGTCACCTGCTATATTCCACTTATTGTATTTCTGTTAGTATTCTATATGGACATTTTACATCTGGTGCAGAAGACAGAATTTTTGATTTTGGTAGGTCATGAGGGTTTGTTTGTTTTTCTTGGTGTTTGTTCTTGGAGACTTGACTCTGGAAACAAATTCAAGGGGAAGAAAGGAATGTGTTGAGTGATGGTGAGACTGATAAACAACATTAGCATGTGAATTATGAATAATCTTGAGCATTCACCTTCAGGAAATAGTAGGGCTTCAGTAGTGGATGACTGGCAGAGAAGACCTTGAAGAGTAGTTCTGTGAAACTTATTTATTTGTCAGTGTAGTCTTCTAGGAAGATTAATTATAGGACAGAAAGGCCTTCAGGGCTCATTTTTTGTTCTAATTCTACAAGTTTTGGACCAAAAAATAACTCTCTTTTCTAGTGCTCCTGGTTAGCTGTACAGCAGTCTAGTAAGGCACACAAGTGCACAGGATTATTCAACCTGGATATGCAAATAAGAATGTATTACAGTTCTCACTGGCTTTTATGGTCTTCATTAAGCACAGGGGAACAGTTGAGCCTGCATACATTGACTCACACTTAACCAAGATCATAAACTACACTGCAATGTAACTCCCTTCAGTAGGGGCATGCAGAGTGCAGTGAAAGGCTGTGCAAAGCTTGTACAGCTCAATGCAGAACTAATTTTAGTGTTCATGAAGCTCAAATATCAAGCTCTCCTAAGAAATTAACACACAGGGAATGGACAGATGTAGAGAGGAAGGGTTTATGAGCTGCATGTGTGTAGCATTTGCAGACTATGACTGCCAGTAATCACATACATGGCTTTCTGAATCACTAGCATGTGCTGCAGTTGCTACAGAGGATGTGGAAACTACATCCACTCAATCTTCTGAGCAAAGCATCTAGACATGTTTAATATGCCAGCTATGAGTATTTAATGTACATGAAATTAATAGAAATTCCCTTCAATGTATTTGGCATTCCAAAGCAAAATCTAATAAATGGGGGATTAAAACTGCCTTAGGTTTTTATTTTTATTTTTCATTTTATTTTTATTTTTTCATTTTATTTTTATTTTTTCATTTTATTTTTATTTTTTCATTTTTAGCATTCTTCCACATGTAACCTATGATGGACTTAAAGGACACCCAAAAATTTCTCTTGGTAGTCAGTACCTTTCAGGATATGGAATTCTCTCACTTACTAGCTATTGGGGGAGGCAGGGAATAAGAGGCATTTCAGTGGATTTGTTGGGAGTTTCAAGGTTTGAAAGTACCATCTACATTGTGGGGATTGTGAGGTCTGAAATGTCTGCTTCTCTTTTTGAAGCCCATCTGTATGGGAAGGAAAAGTAATTCTTACCTGCTCTAGCTGGCCAACTGTGATGGGTCTGGCTGAGATGGTGTTAATGTTCTCCATAGCTGTTTTTGTAGTGCTGTGTTTTGTGTTGGTACCTAGAAGGGTGTTGATAACACACCAGTGTTTTGGCTACAGCTGTGCAGCACTTCACACAATCAACCTATCTCTCTGACATTCTTTCTCACCAGTAGGCTGGGGGTGGCTAAGACCTTGCAAGCGGACACAGCCAGGACAGCCAACCCAATCTGACCAAATGGATATTCCACACTATATGATGTCTGTTCAGCAATAAAAGCTATGAGAAAGGAGGGGGAGAAGGGGATATTTGTTATTGGGATACTTGTTTTACACAGCAATTGCTATGTGTGCTGAAGCCCTGCTTCTTGGGTAGTGGTTGGTCATTGCCTGCTGATTAGAAGTAGAGAATAAATCTTTTGTTTTCCGTTGCTTCCATGTACAGCCTTTGCTCTAGGTTTAAAAAACTGCTTTGATCTTGACCCATTATTTTTTTCCTTCTTATCCCCACAAAAGGATGGGAGGGGTGGCTTGGTGGGCACCTGGTATCCAGCCAAGGTCAACCCACTATGCTCACCTGCATTTCATGCAGTTTTAGAGGTTTAGCAATGCTAGACTAGCTGACCCTGTATGACCATAGTGTACCTTTTGAGTCTGAAGTTTTTGCTTCTTTCCCAGCTTGCATGTAGGTTTTGTGGACTGATGATGTTGGTAAATCACTGGTGATGTATCTAATCCAGAAATTCCTGGAGTCATCTGTTTTATTGATATGCTTACAGCTGTGCTGCAGCAAAGGTAGCTGTAATCAGCATGCTGGCAGACACCTCTTTTACGTCCATATGTGAACATTCCTGGTGGTTGTCAGGCTTTGGGGGATTGTCTTTGGTTAAAGAAACTTCTGAGAGTTGTCCTGCCCCAGGCACAACCATGACTGGCAACCACCAGGGAAAATAGAGAAGGAAGCAAACAAACCAGAAGTTCTTCCAAAATCAGAAGTTTACCTCATGTTTGAAAAAAGCATTGTGAGACTGTGTGTAAAAGGGCTATCTCTTTATTCCTGCCATAACCTTGTTATTCACTAATGGAAACATTCAGGCTGAAACCTGCAGACTGTCTGTGGTATCTGATGCCATGATAGCAAATGTGCGATGGCTCTTAAGAAAGACATGGTCCTTTCCCTAAAGTACTTCAACGTTGAAAATATAAGTACACTAAGAAAATTACCTTTCAGGAAAGGATCTAAAGTTGGATTCCAGGACTTCCTTACTGCTGGAAAGAATGGCTCAAGTGAATTGATTTTTTTCTGTATGATCAAATGCAAGTCTGTGGTTCTTCAGAAAGATAGGCTGTCTTTCACATTATTCTCTTTGGTGGAGTAGGATGGAAGTCAGTTACCAGAAGATCTATTACAGTGTGGTTCAGGCTGGAAGAAAACTGGAAGCCATCTGATCCAACTCCCTGCCCAAGCAGGGCCACCCAGAGCCCAGGTCTGTGCCCAGATATCTTTTGAATATCTCAAAGAATGGAGACTGCACAGCCTTCCTGGGCAACCTCTGTCACCCTCACAGTAAAGAGGTATGTAGGAAGGTGAGTGGGATGTTTATCTCTGTCTCCAAGCCCCTGCGTGAGTCCCCAAGTGATAGCCCCTGGCTGTCAGCAGGCATATGACAGCAGCAAAGTAGGCTGCAATTTAGCACTCCTAAAGCAGCGAAGTTTGAGGAGCAATTTAACACTCTTAAAGGATGACAGCTGCATCAGTTTTCTTTCAACATTTATATTTTTTCTTGTTGTTATATTAGAGACTTATCATTACAAATTCCAGCTTAGACCTCTTATTAATCATAAGCCCTCAGCATCACAAACCTCGGTGTTTTGTGTTTGTAAAGCACTGATAGCCTTTACTTGATCTTGCATCACTCCAGATAAAGTGGCATTACCCTAACGCTGTACATATAATCTGTTCATAATTGGAAGAGCTCCTTCAGGCATCTTAACATTTGAGATGTGAGCACAATACTTCATCATTACAGCTAGTTAAAAGTATGCTACTTTCATAAATCATAATTCTGTAACTCTTTTGAAAAAGAATTAGTATTTTCCTATATCCTTCCTGTAACAAACACCTGCAGCCAGTTATTCTAACAGAATAATTTCTTCACAATTAACTATGTAGGTTTTCCCCTCTATAAAAGAACAGAGTATCATGTTAATGTTATATTTTGGTCAATAATGGGTAGTTGTAAAGGTCAGGCGGTCTTAATACCTGCCATGACACAACATTTGAAGGAGGAGAAGGGAATGTTACAAATAGGAAAATGCATAAAGAAGAATTAGAAAAACCCTTGTAATTCAAACAACTTGCCATCTTCTGCTTCTAAGCCTTGTTTGTCCTGACAAGCAAAGTTCAGGAAGGAGTGATAATTAAGAAAAAGGGATCAATTTATCAATGGCAAGGAGAAATGTAGCCTGCTGAGTTTCCTGCTCAAAGCCCAGCAGAGGGATGGGTGCCTTAGGGCCAGGGTTAAAGATTAAACATTACTTGCAAGTCAGGGGTTCCTGCAGCTTAGCTCTTTGAGAACTTTTCAGTCATTCAGTAGAGACAAGATCAATTTAATTTCAAAGATTAAGAATAAAATATAAAAGAAGACATTAGGATGAAGATGCTGTTGGCAAATATAGAATCATAGAATAGTTAGGGTTGGAAAGGACCTTAAGATCATCTAGTTCCAACCCCCCTGCCATGGGCATGGACACCTCACACTAAATCATGCCACCCAAGGGTCTGTCTAGACTGGCCTTGAATACTGCCAGGGATGGAGCATTCACAAGTTCCTTGGGCAACCCATTCCAGTACCTCACCACCCTAATAGTAAAGAATTTCTTCCTTATATCCAGTCCAAACCTCTGCTGTTTAAGTTTCAACCCATTGCCCCTTGTCCTATCACTGCAGTCCCTAATGAATAGTCCCTCATATAGGTCTATCTACATGAGCAGTTGGACTAGAGACACACAAAGATCCCTTCAACCTGAAATTCTTACATGATTTTGTGATGTTCACTTTGCAAAAAAAGTTCCAGATACAGCAGGTTAAATATGTTATACAAATACTCTTGGAAGGGATAGCTGATTTCAGGGTCATAATCCATTAAGAAAAATATTTTCATGGTAGAGTTAGTATAAATATAATTGTTATTTTTATATGTTGAGTTGATTTCATACTTCTTAAGAATGTTCTCTCTGGTAACAGTGGTGATCAATGACAGGCTGTAGAAACATCACATAAGTAGATACAGCTACTGCTATATTCATTATAATCAGATGGTGTAACAGTAATGTTTTATGAGCCCAGTGAGCAAACTGAAGGAGAATTTCATAGCTCAAAATGCTGCAAATAGTACCTGCCATCTTAGAGGAACATGTTTTTTTCTGTAACATCACATAGGGAGCTGATGTTAACATAGCCGAAGTTTGTTCTGGATCCTTCTCTGTGCTATTGCTCTCAGAAGCAGCATCCTCCTGTTTTGGTGTAACACTCTTCATGTCCATACCTTCCAGTTAGGTTTGATAGCAGAATTTCACTTTGTGCTTCCCCTGTGTTGGGGCTAACAGTTATTAAGCTTGCTTATGTACTCCTCTTCCTTCCTCACTTCTCTGTTTCTGCATTCACTGTATTATATTCACTGTAATGCTTTTGATCTTTCAAATGGTGCACAACTATTTTTGAAGGTTCAGAAAATGAATGCTTTTGAACTGCTCCTCAGGAAAATATTTTTTAAAAAATGAGGATTTCTACAGTTTTGTGCTTAACTTGTTCAGAGGAATGCTTGCAGGTAATGAAAATCACTGGCTGAGTAACAATTTCAGCAAGGAATGAAGCAGAAGAGACCCAATATGGAGCCTGTGAGAGTAAACAGACATTTGCCCTTATGTGCTAAGCAGCAAGAAAGTTCAGGAGCTGCAGAGTGCAGAGGGATAACAAAACAGTGTTTAAGAAAATAGTGTAAATTTTCCATTGCTATATTGCAATAACTTTGCTTCACTTAACAGAATAAATAATACAATGCCTTTGCTATAGGGTTGTGAGCCACAGGAGATACTTTCACAGAAAATCAACATTTACTTCCCTGAGTTACAGAGAAATTTGTGGCCCTGAGGCCATTTGAATAAATGGATGGGAATAGATGGGAAAGAGCACCATGGGGGTAGAAGGAGTTTTAGAAACTTCTCACTGCTTTTTATGTCTCTATATACCAAGCAGGGAGGAATAGGTGCTATACGAAAGGGTGTGTACGCTTGCTGTTATTTTTTGTGTAAAATTGCTTAGTGCAATATATAGTCTTAAAAGTAGTTATGGGTGGCTTTTGACAATCAGAACCTTTGCTGTTTCCTTTAACTTTTTTTCCCCCCCATTTATTTCCTAGGAGGAAAAGAAATGCTTACTGAAACTGAGATTTTGAGGAATTATAGTTTACTGCAAAAAAATCACCCAAAAACCCATGAGCAAAATGTGACCAGTATATAGTTATAAAATTTAAATATATGTTTTAAAGTCCCTATAAGAGAAAAATCTTCTGTGATTGATTTTTAGATATTTTTTCTGTGTGATGCTAAGAGAGAAAAATGTTAATTAAGTTTTATTATTTTTACAGTAACACCTGTCCAGCTCTGTCATGTCTGAAAATGGCTGTGGTCCTCTGTTAGGGTGTGGTGCAGGCGGTGGCACATCACTGATGGAAGTACTGCCCCTGCCAATGCATTATGATTGTAACACACTCGGAATGCTAGCTTTTGTGAACAGGACCATCTTTTCAGAGTGCATCTTTTTATGTCCGTATATTTCAGGATGCTGAGTGAGTTTTCATAGCTTTTAGGCTTTTCAAACTCTTCCATCTTATTATTGTCTATTACAGCCCTCTTAGTATCTTGAGTTAAACACCATCTCTTCTGCTGACCTTGATGAACTGCCTTTCTATGTCTTCTTTACAAAACTGAAGGAAACCCTAAGAGTACTGTTCTCTTATGAGCTTGCATTGGAAACGTTATTAATGCTGATACTTACGAATGGCTTCTAGATTTTGCTTGGAGAGAAGCAGATGCACTCATTTATTATGAAGTTATTGGCCTTTGCAGTGCAACAAATACTGCACAATACCTACAGATAACAAAGAGTTTTAAATCAACAGGATCAGATAGTTTTCTCCCAAGTGACCTACAAATGATTGAGGGGATTTTTGATGTAACAGTTTATTAAGTAATAAAACAAGTAAGTAAATAGAGCTTGAAATACTGGAGAAATCCTAAAAGGCTGATAAGTGTTTAATGTGATAATGAAAAAAAGAGCAAAGTGTGGATCACCTGAATTATAAAGTACGATAAAAGGAATCAAGCTCTTTTTAGAGGTACCATGAATGTATGCTGTAGTCAGACACAAGCCTGGGCTTTGTACAGGAGTAGCAGGATAAAATTTAATGTATTGTACTACAGAAGAGATCATACTGAATGATCTAATGTCTTTTCTAGGCTTAAAATTGGGCTGTAATTCTTTGGCCAGTCACTGTGGTAAAGTTACACGACAATCTGCAGGGTGCACTATGAATCTCACTTGGAAAAAGAGTTATCAGGTCATTCATCTTAAACATGCCTGCTTTGTGAGAGTGCCATGGCAGGTCCTAGATAGCCCTGTGAATAGTTATGTGCTTTTAATTAGAAAGTGGTGTAAGATTTACAGCAGTGCTCAAGCTGTATTGTAGCCCTTGCTCCATGATATGCCACTGCAGTTAAGCAGTCTGCCTGCTTAGCTGGTGGGAGAAGAGAGAATTACCAAGGAATCAGTCATTTTCAGGAGTGTGTCAAGGGCAAAGGCTTGTGTACAGAATCCAGCCAAAAGGAGCTGGGGTAGGAAGTCACATCTTCCCTCTACTCCTCCAGTTCAGCTGCCTTCTGGGCAATAATTGAGCTGCAGTCCCTGCACACTCAAAAATCTCAAATACCCGTAAGGGTATTTCTGAAAATGTTATTTCATGGAAAGGTAGAGATATTTTTTTTTTTTTTTTATTTTTATGAGAAGCAGTGTCTGGCCATCATAAATTCTTCAGTGATCATGCAACATTAAAATGCTACGTGTTAAGACTATGAAAGTCTGAAGATATTTTTAAAAGCTTGTAAAATAGTGTCAGATCGTTGTATGCAGTAATGTACAAGAACCATATAGCATAACGTACATGCACCCTTTGTGTCGGGATCCATGAAGAAAAATGTATTAACTACCACGAGTTCAGCAGGGCACAGAAATAGGACCACAGGCAACAGTCTGCAGAGACAGACCCTTGCTCTGAAAAAGTCAAGCACCTTTGCTAGAATTAGATTTATTTTTGGGTTTTTTTTGTACTTGATGGCCAGATCTGATCTGCTGGCATTGCCTAATAGAGGTTCACTGACAACCTTAGAGAAGTTAGTAGGAAATTTTTCCTTCGTGTTACATGGAATTCCACTACATGTATTTGTAGACACCAGTGACACTGGATATCAGTGTGCTGGATACAGTCCGGAGCTTTGTTTGTTTATATCTGGACATCTTCAGTGTTCAAGAACTTCAGTTCCATTCTGCAATGCAAAATAAATCACATTTAATTTGTCTGCAATAAGCTTACATGTCAAAATAAATTTTGTTACCAAATCTTGATACAGTGCAGAGTGTTATATGTCATCGTGTTATGGCTGGGTTGAACTTTTCCTTTTTCTTCTTTAGAGAGCTGTAATAGGAAAACTACAGAAATGTTTTACAGTATGTAGACCTCGTAGATGGAGTATTTTGAATTATTTTTCACTTTCTGCACTGTGTGATGTAATTACATAATTATTTGATACTTTTAAAAGAAATAATGTCTTTTTCTCATGAACAGTCAGGGGTAACGATGATGCTTGTCACTTGCGCCTGTGCTTCCATTTTCAAATATCAGAATGTAGGGAACAAAAGACACAATGGATCTCGGACAGACAGTTACACACCAGAAAAGAAACAGTTGTTACGTTGGTGAACACAGATTTAGACCTTGCATTAGAAGGCGTGAGCCCACAGAGTCACTTTCATGGGTCTGCTGTGGCAAGGGTCTGTAAATAACATGCACTTTTTCTGATATGTGAACATGACTTTCCTTTCTCTGTGCTGGGATTAAACTTGCACTAACCTCTTCCCTTTCTCTGCGGAAGCAATACTAAATGCTGGCAGTGTGATTACTCCTGCCCTGTACACACTTCTTGCCTTCCTCCATCAGGAGTCAATGTGCAAATGTTGTCTGGTTGCTGCTGTCAGGATGAAGTGCATGTTTGCAGCCCTTTGCCTCTCCTACTGCAATCAAACAGGATTAAGTCTAGACTGACTTAATTATTTCTCTTTTCTAAGGGTGAAGAAATTGGTATTTGTAGTATATACCTTACTTTTCACTTTTTTAAAGGTCTCAAAACCTCTCCCTTATTAACTCCCTAGCCACCCAAGACCAGTTTCACTGTCTGTACAGATGATGATGTGATGAAGGTTGCTGCTGGTTTAAGTGGGACATCACATGTTGACATTCAAAGTTTTTTTCCAGCCTTGGTACATCAGGCAGCATGCCTGGAAAGCTGTGCATTGCTGAGAGGATCTAGTGTCCTAGGCACATCCTTATCCACTCTTTGAGTGGGATAAATGTTGCCTCATTGCAATCTCACATGAAGCAACAATGAAAGATGCAGTGGTGATAAGAGGAGATGGTTCTACTCAGATGGTGTATGAGTATGCTGTTAACCTAAAAGCAAAGCAATTCTAATTATTAATTATTATTGTTAATGTTTTCTAAAGCTGGTTTTTTTTTGTTTTTTTTTTTTTTTAGCATATCTCAGTTGCATTAATTGTCCTCCTTGGGACTCTGATTCTGGCATGTGAGTGTGAAAGGAGGCATTTAGCTATTCAGTTTGTACTTAAGAGGAGTTTGGGTTTGATGGACTCTTTGTATGAAGGGTTGTTTCCTGATAGAGGTAGGGACACCCTTAATTACACTCAGGCTCCAGCCTGTATGTGTTAGCACAGCTTCAGAACTAGCCTGTCTGCTGTTCCTGCTTATCAGTATTTAAAAGAAACATCTGGGGGTGAATCCCATGATGCACCCCATCTTCAGTATGTAGGAAGTGTGTGGAAATGGCTGTGCGCAGTAAAACGCATGAGGCAGGGGGAGGAGCTTGAAGGGCAAAGTGTTGTTTGTATATACAGTACACAGTGCACAAATGAGTAAATACTGTCAACCTGACTGCCCTTCCACTGACCTGGTGGGAGAGCAGCCGGAGAGGAGATTCTCCAGGTTAAAAGGCTCAGTACATATTTTCACATGGACAGGTGGTTTTCTATGGTGACTTGACTTGATTCTGTGATTTGAGTCACTGACTGTTCCCTGAGTGGAGATGGCAACTTATGTTCATTAAATAATTCAAGTAATTTTTTTTCTGCAAGTGATCTGCAGCTCCATCAAGCTGTAAAACCAGCATGTGTTGGGGAACTGTCTGTGAGCTGGTGTTCCTGGGCTCTTCTGAGATGTATTTATGATAGTGGATAATTTGAATTCTATAGTTAATCAAGCACGAGGGTTAAGGTGCCATAATTCTTGTTCAGAGGACTGTTTTAGGTATTGCAGCTCTGCCTTCAGCATGAATTAATCTTTCCTTTCTTCATTTCCAAATAGGGATGCCATTTGAAGTGGTATGGTACTTGCCATGTTTCCTGTCACAGTGAAACCCTAGTGTTGCGAAGTTCAAACTGCTGTCTACACCTCTGGTGCTAGATTGGGCTGGACCAGGGCAAAGCTGAACAAGGAGCTATGAGGCAACAGTGCTTTTTGGACATATTTATAGCATCTGGAGGAGTTCAATAGAGTTTAACAGACCTGAGGCATCATGTTTCTTTTTTGAGCTGATGCCTGTAAATACAGTGCTTTGAAATTGTGAAACATTATGTGCCCCAAGCACTAAATGCCATTATTATTCTGCCGTCTATGTGTAATTTTCCATTCCATGAGAAATTTTCCATACCCTTAACTGCCATTTCAGTTATTAAGGATTGAAAATGGCAATGGCGTTTGGAAGTTTGAAAGAAAAGTAACTGTCGATTGAAACCACTGGAGTCTAACTTTGCACCCCAATATGTTACAGACCTGGATGCATGGCTTCTAATTTATACTGGGTATCTGGTTCATCTTTTACTTAGAAGGCAGATATTGCTACAGACCTTCAAAATTAATTTCTACTGTTTAGCTGAAAAAAAATAGGAAAGAAATTCTGTGCACTTTTTATAATCAGAGTCTATAAATACATTGAAAAATCCTAATGATTCCCAGCATACCTAAGAAGAGATTGTAATGTTAGGAGTTAAAATAATGCTCTATTTTAAATAGCTTGGGTGCTTTTTCACCTAAACAGACTGCAGTGAGCAAAGTCTGGATTAAGAAGCATGCATATGAGAGATGTATAGGGTTTCTTTTTCAGTCTATTTTATTTCTGAAATGACAAATGGAGTACGTGATTTTGGCATACTACTTGAAAAAGCCTTCGGGTAGCAATGGGTTTAGGAACTTGTTAAACCTCAAAAACCATTTTTTTGATTTTTTTATATTAACCTATGAGTTAGGCAGAGTTTCCAGGTACTCTTTGAAATGTCTTTTCTTATAGCAAGACAGTACTTTGTAGTAGTATTAGTACTGTAGAGAACAATAGAATAGATTGGGTTGAAAGAGACTTTCGAAGGTCATCTAGTTCAACCCCCATGCAATGAGCAGGGACATCATTTAGACCAGGCTGCCCAGAACCACATTCAGCTCAGCCTTGAATGTCTCCAGGGATGGCACAGAATTTCCTGAGCAGGGCGGTGTGCAGGTTGTGCTGGAGCAGTTCTCAGTGTTGCACTGATCCCATATAATTTCTGTTATGGAATAACTTATGTAAATGCAGATACGTCCTGCATTCTGCAGGTTTCAGTTTCATCAAGCAAAACTGCAAAATCTCAGAAAATCTCTCCTTCTAGGTAATAGTTATTTTTTAATTTCTCATTGGTTTTTCTTTTTTTCATGTTCCTTTCTTTGATAAATTGGTAGGAAAAGCTGTTTCTAGTTTCCAGCTGCTCCTTGAAGGAGGAATTTGAGCATAGCTCATGCAACTGAACAACAGTTTGGTAAACTTTTAGGAGCACCATTGCATATGTTCTTAACGTAATTTATTTCCTTGACATCTCCAGTTGATTTTTGCAAAGTTCTCCAGAGGCAATGGAGAGGTTCCCATTACCTTAATGCCTTGTAATCAGGTAATGTGGCAAAGGCAGCTGCAAGGTAGAGGAGTCCTCATGCACCAGCATTTGCCTGGAGGACTCTCCTAAAAGGTTAATAGTGAAACCAGACCTGACAGGGCTAAACTGGGACACAAGGCACTTTAAGCCAATGCTATATATCAACGTGTGAAAGGAAAAAAAAAAGAAAAACTGTAATATAAACTTGAGCATTTCTCATTCCCGTAAGATAGGAAGGAAAGTGTTTGTTTACTTTTTCAATGCAGTTCTACAGTCAGACTTGAGAGAGAAAATGAGTAGAATCAGAAAAAGCATATGGAAATCACAAATTTTCTCATGTTTGCTTATTAACTATATTATTGATTATTAAATATAATAATTTTATCTTCCGTCTTCAACTGCTGCTACTTCTTTCTGTATGTATTTCTTTTTCATAGGGCTGGTTTGGCTTTGGGGTGGTTTTTGGTTTTTTTTTTTTATCTTCCCATTAGGCTGAACTGCCTCTTTGGCAGTATTCCCCAGCCAGCAGGCTGAACATCAGCCCATAATCCAAATATTTGTACCCTGGGGACCCTAACAGAGAGAAAATACTGGTGCATTCAGATATAGAATTACAGTTTGTTAATTGCTTCAAAAGATGCAGGGTTTCAAAATATGTGGTCTATCACCTCACTACACGTTTTATCTTAAACCAATGAGCAATAACATCAAATGTTCATGATCTGGATCAAAAAGGCACATTTGTTTTGAATAAAACGTGCTATGTTCCAAGAGTTAATAAACAGTATCAATTAACTCAGTCCTAAAGTGTCCTGATGAGCATCACAGAGTCTTCCCATGACTGCTGGACCACAGCAGCATTTTTCATACAGATTCCTCCAGTCCAGAAAGACACCCCCTAATTTTTCTGAGCCTTCTCTGTTGTTTCTCTCACCCTCCTTTTTCCTCCTTTCCCTGCCTTCTGTCCTCTCTACTGCTGATGGGTTCTCATCTTAACCATGGCTAGCAATGAGTCACCAATACATGTTATCAGGATCCCTCACTAATCTGTGACTCTGTGGAGTGCTGTGTGCTTTCCAGTATGCGGAAAGGTCAAGTACAGCTGTGTCCAGTGGAAGGACAAAGCAAGGTGGTACTGATGAATTAAAACCTCCTGCCAAAGCAGTGTAAGGGCCGTTTGCCTGGTTCAGCAGAGCCCCCTTGGCACCAAAACCCAGCCCCTGGGCAGGGTTATCCCAGTGCTGTGATCTGGGTCAGCTACCTCGTACTGTGTTTGAACTAGTAAAAATGCTGAGCTGGTAGCAGCTCAGAAATACCTTTAAAATAGCTTTTTCTTTGTGTGTGGGAGTATGTTCCCCTGGCACAGGCTTTGATCCAGCAGAGCGCAAGCTTGGTTTATGCAGAGGTCTCAACCAAAGAGGCAATTCTTATGTGTAGGGGTGCCTGTGTTTAGCTTCCTAGCTCTCTGAAAACAGACATTTGAATAAGTGTTACTGGGTACCTTTGCAGAAGGTAAGCAGCCAAAGCAGCACCTGGCAATCATGCTTTGCTGGCAAACATCAATATTGTTGCTGCTATGGTAAGAAAAGGCAACATTTCTACACTGCAATGATGAGCAGATTCTCAGCATTGTCTTTGTACTGCTCTCCCCTACTATGTGCAAAGCTGTCACCTGAAGTAAGAGGTCTGAGGGGAAGAGCACGTAAATGCTCTTTGAACTAGTGTGGGGCACAGGAGCATGCAGTGAGGGGGAAAGAAGGACAATAACACCATGGAGAAACTCTTTGTACAGAAGGTGGGATCTGGAACAGAGAGAGAAAGAGCAGTAATCACGACTTTTGTCCTTTAAAGACTTCTGAAACAGCTAACAACTTGGGAAAATGATCCCACTTGAAAAATAACTGTATGAATTTGCTCTCAGTTCTTTTAAAGAACAAAGAAAACAGTTGGGAAACGCTTTCACTGTCACAGGTTGCTCAGGGAGGTTGTGACATCTCCACCCTTGCTGATACTCAGAAGCCATCTGGACACCGTCCTGGGCTCCCAGGGGCATATGCAGTGGAGGTTGGACCAGATTTGCTTCAGATGTGCCCTCCAGCCACAACTGTCCTGTCATTCTGGGATTAAATGGGCATTTCCAGGTCATCAGTTCCCTAATCCTTCAGGCCCCAAGCAGTAGCAGGGTCCTCCAAGACCTCTTTTCCTTCTCCCTCTGTAGTACACTGAAACTTGAGAATTTTGGTAGGGTTTTGGGAACAAAGGATCTTACAGCTGGTTTAGGCTCTTGAGTGTTGTGTCTTGCAATATTCTAGAAGTCGAGATGAAATACGCTCCAGCAGACCCACACTGAGGACAGATTCACCCAATAATGGCTTGTAACTGAAACAGTACTTAGTGGCATGGGGCAGATTTTCTAGGGCTATGGGTCTAATGTCAGGCTGCAGGCTCCTAGCAACTCAAAGAAACCCACCATACGGGTTCCTGTTGTTAAACTGGACACAAACACCCTTACACAAGGGCTTATGCAGGGGTGGAAATCTAATATGGAGAGAATTACCAGGTACTGCATGTGTCTGTAGTATATAGCTGTAAAATAAACCTAGGAAATGCATGTGTGATATGGGCTGATCCAGTACTTTCCTGGCTTCCCCTGCTTGTATCTGGAGTTAATGCTTATGTACAACTGGGGCAAAGAGACCAAATAAATAAATCCCAATAGCATAGGCATGCATTTATGAGTCTATGTAGCATGAGGTGATAATTCAAAACTGAATTTTGGTGTCATGTGGAAGGGGAATGAGGTCGTATTTGACTTGAGGACCTTTGGTACCAGATGAAAACATTGTGGCCCCAGGAGATGAGTGTTCCTCTTGCACAAGTTAGCTCTCGTAACTTCTTAAAGCATATTTAACTTTGTGCCTGCATCATGCACCCTCTTCTTCCTGCTGCCTTCTTAAATTTGTCAGAAAAGCAGGTCCCATTAAAATATATTGCATCTGCATAAAGAAGTAGGGTATGGATCCAGCATTAGTGATCTTGGAACCACAACCTCAGACCTTGTGTGCAAGGGAAAAAAAAAACCCAAACCAATGAATCTGATGTTAAATACTTTAATAAATAATATTCATTTATGATTAAATAAAATTGACAAAACATAGGTGTTTGTTCAGCACTGCACAGAGTACCAATTTGGATATATGAGTAGCTGCAACAGAAGGTTAAGAATTTAGCAGGATTAAAAGAAATTATGATATTTAAACCCAGTTTCTGAAAGTTTATTAACCACAAGTACCATTGAATAAACTAGTTGTTACATATTTGGATTATAAAGAAGCTGCTCCTGAATGGTAAGATACTTATTGAGGCTGACTAAAGAACTTTTTCTCAGCAACCCTGCTTTTTGCTTTAAATTGCTTGAATGAATCCATTTTGAGTATGATTCTGCTTTTAAAAGCTTTGCCCAGAGGTCTCTTGCGAAAACCAAAAAATTCTTCAGGACTCCAGTGTGGGAATTCAAGTACTTCCTTTACATTTATTTTTTTTCTTTTTGGTAAATGCAAAATCTGGGAAGCTAATATGTGCAATTTCTCTATTAAAAGTTTTGTCCAGACTAAAGAACCACAAATTACATGGCTGGAGTTTAACGAGAAAGATGTATTAGGGCATTATTTTTCCCTTGACAAATTAATGGATTTTGCAAACTTTTAGAGTGTAGGTACTGCTAATTAGCAAATTTAAAAATTGCACCTATTGAAAATGAATCTTAAGGCTCAGACAGCAGAAGTCAGTTGTCAAAACAGATATATTCCCTATGTTCTATGAAAAGAAGTAGGAGAGTTATTCCCTCAGAAGGGTATTCCAGACAATAGTAAATACCTGGCATTAGATGAGCCAGAAGGATGAAAAATGTTCTGTTTTGCAATGTGACATTAGTGTTGTTGTGAGAGATGGCTGTAGAAGTGATTGGATAAATCTTTCAAGGTTAGTGAACCCAAACATTTAACCAGAAGAAAAAGATAACGAGGTTATTTTCTGCTTTTGTACATCATCTTCAACTTCAAAATCTGGAAAGCTTCCAACCTTGATTTTTCTGAAAAACATGCTGTTTTTGGCTCCTGATTTGCACTTGTCCTGCAGCAGAAATACCTGTGACACACCAGTAATTCTGTGTCTTTCCAACGAAGGTGAGTTGAGTTACATGACACCCTGAATTAGCAGAATTTAACCAGCCACGATCCAAGAAGTAACTGCAGGTTTTGTGGAGTAAGTGGTGTTAATATGGTAGGTGGTGTCATATGGGTTGTATGTGGTTGTGCCCTGCGTGAAAGCTTTTTCTGCTCAGTGCTGGTCATCTCTGGCAGAAGGGGAAGACACCTGTAGGTTGTCATAGATGTGCTAAAGATACCACCTTGTAGTATAAACAGTATACCATACTGTGGTATGGTTTTTAGGTCACAGCACCTTAAATATTAAGAATTATATATATTATATATTCCTTGTGAGCTCTTGCATCAATCTGCATTTAAAACTTTCTAATATGAATCACTATCAGTGACAATGACCTTAGGACATGGGATGTTTCCAGTATTGCGGGTGTAAATCAGTCTATACCAACAGTCCTGCTCAAGGTCTTGAGCAAGCTCGGGGCTCCTGTCTTTGCTGGTGAGGTATGAGAGTTGTCTGCAGACTCCCGGCAGCATGCCTGTTAAATGGCCCTGCAAAAATTCACTGATTTGTAACATTTACAATGGAGCTTATTTTATAGCTCTAATAAAATCCTTCAGTGATAATTTATTTACATTAGTGTTGTCCCTCCCTAGTATGAACCTACAATTCAAAACGGCTGATCAATCACTGCAACAGCCCCATTTTTTACAGCACTAATTCCCTGGGGAGCTTGGCAGGGACAACCATGGTGTGTGGGCTGCACCACAGAGGGGTTCACACCTCTCTCTGTACTCATGAGCTGTTTTCTTACCCCAGCAGTCAGCAGCATATTTCAAGGAGCACAACCAAAGAGTAAGAGCAGGTTGGGTTTGTACTCTACAAAGTACTTTTTATATTAGTAGTGACACTATTTTTATTTTATTATAAATCTAGTGTGTTCTGCTGGTTTTCCTAACAAATACAAGTTTGCCCATCTGACACCACAAGAGCCTCCTCAGGAATGTGAGAGCATCAGATTCCTACTGCTGCACTGTACTGAAAATTTCAGCTCTGCTGTAGCTTTGACTCTTGAAAACAGAAAAGAAGTTAGAGATAACCCTTATAAGTAACTTGCCTTCTATATCTATGTCTGTGCTGGCAGCTAGATTCTCATATTTAATAATCATGGGATAGTAGAGGAGTGACAGGGGTGTTCTCTTGTATTACTTCAGTTGAACTATATCAGTGTATTTTATTTACTTAAGCTCTCTGAATATGCTGGTTTCCCTTCCTCAGCTGTTCTACTGCACTGACTCCTCTACTGATAGTGCTTTTAGCCTTGCTTTTCTTCATGCTTAATGAAACTCCCCATCTTGGAGTAAGGCTTTAAGAGAAGGAAGGAACTGGGCAAACTGATTGTCTCTATTACAAGGGGCTCTCTTATCAGCTGGGGAAGATTCCAGCTTTTGGGGTTTTTTTTAGGGCATGAGGATCATGCTGTCCCTTGCATGACCAGCCTGCAGCATTGCAATCCCAGAACTTAGAAGCGTCCAAAAGCTGGTCCGTCCTTACCCACTACAACGTGCATGCCCCTGATATGTTCAGAAACTTGCCATCAGCAACTACATTTTTCCCTAGTTGTACAGAAGCCTTCCTTGGAGTCCTATAAGGTCAAATGCATCTTCTCAAAACTTCTGGAAAAGCTGCCTTTGATTTTGGGGTATTGGTATCAGACCCTTTGTTTGGGTCCATATAGTTTCCACAGGAGGAATGAGACCATGAGAAATAGACCAATCCTGCAGCACAGCTGGGAATAGCATTCTTCATGTCTTGGCTTGCCCAAAGACACCTTACATTGTGTTGGATACCATGGTTTCTGCTTCCGATCAAAATCATGCCCAACACCATTTGCCGCATTTGGAACATGCTCTTGGTGTCAGAAAACTTGCTGCACAGGTATGTACATCCTGTTTGCATAGATGTAAATAGTGTGTAAATCCTACCCAGACAGGCTATGTTTGAAGAGGAGATTGCTAAAGTCTTCAAAACACACTTTTACTGTCTTTGTCTCCAAATGGCTTAAGCCATCTCTTTCTACGTACAAAGATGGACCTGTCTGCTCCTCCACTAAGGTCAGCATGGAGCACAGGAACAGGATTGCCATTTTAGGCTGGACAAATAGCATGTAGCCAAACATCCTAACTCAAACAGAACAGATGCCCGAGGAAATAAAATAGAAATTGTGGCACACACACAGTCCTCCTTCTTTGATATATTTTCTTTTAATCAGCTGTTGGGGACTGTTGGCTGCATCCACACTGCTACGTTTAATAGGTGCCAGCTGACCTATTCCCTGTAAATTTATCTAACTCCTGGCCTTGCTTATTGTTGGAGCTCCTCAATAGGCAACATACATCATTAATCAATACATGCCTTATAGCCAACTGTGCTACTCAGACCTAAGATTCATCTGATCCAGCATCCTATAGCTCTCCATGGCCAGAAGTGGATGATTCTGTATAGTGACTGTGTATGTAATGTGGGTATTAATGATAACCATGTAATTACACTTCCTTATATATTCTCCCGGCTTTTACGAATTTGCAGATGTTTATACTTAGGCATTTTTGTATTTAAAAGACCCTACTGGATTCCCCTCTTTAGATTAGGAATTCCTTCCATTTGTTTTAAAACTTAGAATCATAGAATCATAGAATAGTTAGGGTTGAAAAGGACCTTAAGATCATCTAGTTCCAATAATCTTTTCTCAGGGATTAATGACTTAGTATGTTTTGGGCATATTGCCAAATAAATCCTAAAGAAAACAAAATAATAAGAGGGTGGAAAAGACTACTGAGTTTATTAATCCATTTGTGTGTGTGTGAATGTGTATAGATATGTGCATGTTGAACTTATGGTCAGCTCCCATTTGTCAAAGGTCTTTGCCAACCCATATGCAATCAGCTATTGTGTGCCACCAAATAGTATAAAAGTCACTTTGGGCATGCCAGTTTTCTTCTCTGAGCTGGAAAAGTCATTCTGGGGATAATAGCCCAGAAGATCTACTGAGCTTTCAGACATTGAAGCATATTTCAAGTTCTTGCCTTAGAATATTTTAGGGATTTTAGGGGCAGAAATGCAGGTGAATGAGAAGAAAAAGCAGGTAGAAAGGCTGCTTAAAACAACTGGTCAACAAAAAGAACTTGCCACTGCAATTTGTGATGGGTTTTAGCGTTAATAGCAGTGGTACAGCAGCAGGCAGAACCATGATGTTTTCTGCTGGAGTGTAACGGGGTGATAATGCACTGTGAAAGCTGGAGAAAGAATGGAATATGTGTTTTTCTATGTAGAGGGTTTGTTCATCAGTGAGTGTTTTACCACCTCTAAGCAACAGGAGCTGGTGTTGCTATTGGGGTTGGTTTTTCATTTGTTGTCTGGGCTGTTATATTGAGTACTGATGATTTTTTTTTCTTCCTTATTGGTAGGCTGGATGGGTCAATATTGTAACCTGAGAGGATTTCTTTGCAATGAGTCAAAGAAACTGCACAACCTTCATCATGTAACTGGCAGTCTCCACCCCTCTATCTGGCTCTTGTGGCTCTGAATTTACTTGGGGTGTGGGTTAGAAGATGATCAAAATATAATTTCATACAGAGATAACTTAGCTCAGTTACCAGCAGCCACATAGTTTTTCCTTGCCAGAATAAATCACTCCAGGCAAAGCTCAGCTCCCAGCTGCAGTACCTTGGGTGTTCCCAGCAGTCAGCCTTACCTAGTTTTATAGCTGCTTTAGGGCATTACTTCCCCTGCACAAATAACCACTGCAAATGTTGAGGACTCAGGAAGGAGACAGACTGATCATCCTCTCAGTGCCCAGGGTATCAGAGCTTTAGGGGTCCTCAGGATGTTATGGTTTTTCTTTAGAGGAGCCAGGAGTCATCCAGTCCTGGATGGAGGAGGTAGAGGGTCTGTCAGTCCTGGTAAAGTCTGTGCTCAGTTCCCACCTTTTCTAAGACATTCAGGCTGTTTTCTCATTTTAATTTCCATGTTCTGCCTTCCCTAAAATAGCAGGGGGGAGTTCTATACCAGGCATTTTTCTCCCCAAAGAGGTACTTATCCCATGTAATCACATTTCATCTCCAATCAAGTTCTCAGGCCATGGCATTTTTCCCAGTCCTTGAGTAATTTATGTAGTTTTTTTTCTGCAATCACACCAATTTTTCAACCTCCTTTTAAAAATCAAAGTACAAAGCCTGTATTCAGTAATGAATTCTCAACTACACCACTGTCAGGTATACAGAAAGAAAAAACCCCAATATTTTTCCTCGCCTATTTAGGCACATCCGGGGATGGCCATGGCCCAAATTAGAGACTTCCCTGAGACTTCTTTCTATTCTATTCTATCCTATTCTATCCGTCTTCTGTGTGTGTATCACTATGTGAACTATAGCACTCTAAATAAATCATCTATTTTGTCAATCTTCATGGCAGTGTGTAGGGAGAGAAAATAGTGGATTTGTTGTTCTGTTGTACTTCCAGTTCATTAATGAATATAGAGCATATGCCGCTGTCTAGCTGAGGCTGCAGAAGGCTTCTCCATAATTCTTTACTGCCAATGGTTTTTGAGATCCACTAGTTGGTCAGTGTTTGATTATTTCAGCTGTTTTTCACTCACGTGATATAATACTAAGGCTTAGGGTTAGGGTTAACAGAAAATTATGTGAGTCATTTTCTACAGCTGTTCTATGGTAGAAATAACATACCTTGGTTGAGGTATGTTAATTAATCTGCCATTAATTAAAAATAAAGATGTAGGTACAACCTCTGGTTGAAGAAGGTGGTAGGTGGGAGTACTGGAGGCTAAGAGGATGTTCTGAGGGCTATCAGAATATGATTTCCTTTCCATAACCCTCACAACTGACTACAGATGGCTAGTGCTAGAAGCAAGTCTGGGGGAGGTGAACCTTCTGTCTGAGCCAGTTTGGCAATTTGCATCTTCCCTTGTAACGACAAACTCTTTACTTATTTCTGGTATCCTGTACTTGTGCAAAGGTCAAGTCTATTTTAAAACATTGTAGTACTAGTAGTGGAGAGCAAATGCTGTGGTAAACTACTGAAGAAACAGCACGTCCATCTGCCAGCATCTATCCAGAAACATCAGTAATGTCTCAAGAAGTCGTGTAATGAAATTCATGTGCTATTGCTGAAACAAAATTGTAATATTGAAGTCTTTTCTGGTTCAGTTTTCTAAAAAGCAGGTGGAAGTCTCTTCAACTTAGGAAATTGTCTGGAGCAGGACAGACTTCCTTTTTGTAGGGTTTTCTGCCTTCAGAAGCTGTGTAATACTCCATGTGAACACCTTGGCATATTTCAGGGTGCTGAATCATCTCGTTTCCAAACAGCACTGTCAGGGCAATCTGGGTGGTCAAATTAATCCCATACTTTTTGGTATTTGGCAGTAATTTGACAGGGATGGTGGCACTTTTCAGTACAAGCAGAATGCAATTCAGGCAGTTCAACCACGCAGCCAGAGTTTCTGACCTTGTCTTAATAAATCCTTCTGCAGTTCATTAATCAGTAAAGGCAGCCTTTCTTGCAATATATAAAAACCTTGTGTATGGCACAAGAGTTTTAACAATCTAAATGGTGGCTTTTACAGGCTGAACTTGAAACCTCATTCTCACTTAAGCCTATGCTCAAAGCTCCCATTGCCAAAGTGGGTCAGATTTTTAAATAAAATATTTAAAAGTGTGCTTTTTGGTAGATGTTCTGAATTGCCAGTGATTTCATGAAGCACTGCTCTTCTAGCATGGTTTGTGATGGGTCTCATTCTGCTCAAACAGTCTTGTTATTGCAAACCGTCCAAAAAACTGCATTGTTCTTAAAGAAAAGAAGCGGGGGGTGGGGTGGGGGGGATTGAGGAGGGGGGTGGGTGGGGTGGGAGAAGGGAAGAGAGCAGTGACAGGGAAGAGAAATGCGAACAAGACAAAACTAAACCAAAAAAGAAACCCTGCTAAGACCCCATTCCTATATTTAAAGCCATGTGTTAGGTAACTGTCTTCTATAAAAGAAAGCAAAAGCAAAGGGATTTCCCTTGAGGCAGAAATAATATTTTTGTTGAAGCCTTCTGAAATAGCTCTCATTTTCCCTGTAATAAAGCTCTGACTGTCTCATGATTTCAGCCAAACAGTGGAGCCCTGTCAGCATTGCTCCCCTTCTCCCTTCCCAAGTTTCCATTTCCCCTCTTGTCCTCCCTCTCACCAGCAGAGCTCAAGCTAAGAAGAGGCGGGGGGCTGCATGGCCATCGTATTTCTAAGCACCTATAGAAAAGGTAAACCACAGATGGTCCATTTTATTGTTGCTTCAACTTTTTTTAAGAACAAAAAGGGACTTTTAGGGGTAGAAGGTGGTTGATATCCCCTTGCTGCTGCAGCAGCATGTGGGCCGGGGCAGTGGCATGCTTTTGCTGTGGATGTTCCTCTCATTTCCCACAGCGAAGCTGCAGGAGATCCTGGCTAAATTAACTTGCTGCTGTTCCTCATCCTTCCATCAGTCACCTGCCCCCAGTGCTCCTGTGCTGCCTGAGATATGAATGCTTATTTTTATTCAACTACAGCTTCAGAAAAACACATATCCAGCTGCATTCACCCCTGTTCACAGAGTGGCAAACATCTGTGCCACGCTGCCTTTGGTGGCTGAGGTTTCTGTCTTGCCAGACCTGGCATGTTCCTGTGAAAGGACAATTGCCAGGAAATGCATTGTTTGCAGGCAGTGCCAGCAAATGGCATAAATCATTTGTTTTCATGTGGGGGCGCCAAGAATTGCTTCCTCTGCTCCTAGCTGCAGACTGCTGTGCTATTTTTACCTGTGACTTTCTGCAAACTGGCTTCCCCAGTGCAAAGCATCCGTGGTGTGGCAGCTGGCTAAGACAGTGTGTCACAATCCATAGCATCCTGCGATGTGGAGATGCAGCCTTAACATGAAACGCAGCTGAGATGAGGCCTTGATGCCCATCTGGAGCAGGCTGAACTTAGAGATGCTTGGGAAAGATGTGTGATCACAACATTGAAGAGAGCAAATTATCATACATGCTACATGCGAGGTTTGGAAAAAGCAGAGCTATGCATGAGCTTTTAGTAAATGGTGTTTGCTACAGAGGTGGAAAATGGAGGGTGAAATATGGGTCTGGTGTTTGCTAAACAGCTGTGCAATGGTTCAAGGGCTCAAAAAACACTGAGGAATAGACTAGTGCATCATTTTCTCTTCTGCTTTCTGTTGATCAATCCCATAGCTTGAAGTAAAATGCAGTATTTGAGTCTCTGCAGATTTAGTTTTGTTCACAAGTAAGGATTTGTTTTCATAAGGGGATTATATTTATGTAAATAGAAATGCTCAGTCATGAACCAAACAGGGTGAGGGAAGTGCCTGAGCAGTGGCAGAAGGTAGTAGTGAGTGCTAGGAAAAATACTGGTGTAGATGGATGCTAGAGTGATACAGAATGAAAGAATAAAGCACTGTTCTCAGTAGGGCCTGGGGGGGTTATCTGAACCTTTCATTTTTACACTTTCAGTTCCTGTTTTAGCTATAAAGGAGCAATCTAGCTGTTTCTAGAGTTTCCTTCCTGGCCACTGTAGTCTGGCATGTTATTCATTACTTTAAGCTATGCCATGGCCTATCTTCATTAGCTATAGTAAAAGCCATCTTTCTGATAGGAGTGATCCTGCAGCCCTCTATAGCAAGACGAGGGCAGCACTGAGCCTTTAAATTCTCTTTGAAAGCCACGTTCATCTTTTCGAGGTGGAGCACCGGGTGAATCATTTTGTCTGAGGGAGGTTTTGGTGACAGGCTGGAAAGATCTAAAAAAGCTGGGACAAATCTTACCAGAAATAAGTCATTTTATATGAGAATGAGACAAGTGTTTCTGGAACATGAATGCTGGTTTCTTCAGAGGTTCCTCTGGAAACATAATTTTTGGAACTGTGCAGGAATGTAAGAGAAAAGTAGACTGTCAGAAATTCACCTTCTTGGATGTGGTTGCCATATTAGAGTAATAAGTTCTAAGATGCATTTCAAGTCTCAGAGGTTTGCAGTAATCAGATTTCCAAAAATCTCTTATTGTGTGTTTTCAATAGAAAAGTTTCATAAATCCTCTTGGTCTAGCAGAAAGGGGTCCAGAAACATCACATTTGTAAAGGAAAAAATACATGTGATCCCACGTGTTTTCCCATGCTGTAAGGCAGCTGCCCTGAACACATCGGTGAAGTTCAGACACCAAGGCTTTACACCAATCCAGTAGATGCCAGGATTCGTTCTCCAGAATTGTCAAATCTCCCCCCATTTGCTTGCAGCAGCACACACCTCAAGACACCCAGTTTCTAGCATCATCTTGGGTGCCACGGCAGGAAACAGCTGCACTTGTACTGGCTTCTTTCATTACTGGCTATGAAGTGTCGATTCCACTTTGAAATCTGAAGAGCTGCACAGCCTGGAAAAGCTTAGTTTGGGGTCAGGTTTCTCAAAATAGCACTGAGCTGTGCAAGGCAGAGGAGCACCTAATCCTCCTACACAGGGAGGGAAGGGAGACCAGATCTGACCTATTGTGGCTGCTGCATCCATTACTGAGCATCTGTGAGCATCAGTGCAGGCACTACAACTCATCAGGGAGAAATCTGCATATAGAAATAGACAGCACATCTATGATTCTATAAAAAGGGATTCAGCTTTTTGCTGTGGAACAGCCTCACTGCTGTGCTTCCCAAGCAGTGATTAGTCTACACAGATAAAAACCAGACCTGTAGTAGCTCTGGTGCCAGTGAGAGTCCAAGTGATGAGCAGTAACTTGATGAACATGCAGGAGTTCCCCTGATGTTATCTCTAGGCTCAGATAGCTCTGTGATCATGCAGGTGCTGAGCACAGGGGAGCTGAGGAAGGAGAAAAGCCAATTTCCCATTCTAAATCTCCTTCACAAGCAAAGAAGGATGGAATGAGGGAGGGATACAGCTTGGAACAACCCTAACGAGTTTTGAGGAAACTGTGAAGTAGGCTCCATTTAGGGTGGGGGTGCTGTTCTGGGGTTCTGCCCTCTCTGCAGAGCTAGTCCTGATGCTCCAACTAGAGACTTTTTTTAATACCTTGAAGAGAATGGTATTTTTATTTAGAGGCATTATTCCTCCATAGGGATTTTGGGTGTGTTGGAGCTATCTCAATATTAAGCATGAGATTCCTTACATATTTTTTTCTCTGAAACTGTATGAGCACAAACAAATTCTCCCTCCTTTCCTTTCTTAATGCTCTCTTTATCTCTCATGCTTCCTTGTGTACCTCTCCTGCCGCTAAAGATCACTTACACGGGAGAGTGGGTCAGCAAGCATCTCTAGGGCAGCTGGAGACATTGGGTTTTGATAGCTAGATATAAGGGAAGCCACTGTCAGCTCCTTTCTGATGCATTCCACCTCTCATAAGTGAACCAGACCCAGACTCATCTGCTTATTAGAGCTGAGTCAAGCTTAAAAGCCCTTTAAGCCATAATCCTGCCAGCACAGCCTGGCCTATGGGAGATCTCCTCCTCACTTGCCAGTCCCAGGCACTTTGTACTGAAATGGGTCTTCCTTCTGGTGAGCCCTTGGGCTGTGTCAGGCTCTGACCATACTCTTCAGTTCATAAGAAGGAAATGGGAGAAAATTTCCTTTTGCTATGAAATGAATAAGCTGACTCTGATGTGCTGCATGGTTTTGGTCAGCAGAAAAGGTGGTGGAACAGATGTTCTGCTTCAGGTCCCTATTGCAAAAAACTCTGGCAGATCAAAAACCGCCTTTGTTTCAAAACTGTCATCATGCCCTGATTGCAGGGATCTGCTGAACAAGTACCAGTGAAAATAATGTGAGATCTCATGGTCAAATGCACACAGAGCAATAAAAAAAGCAGGGCCTTTATGCTTTTTTAAAATCAGAGTTTCTTGTGTAACAGTGCACCCAGGGGAGAATTGCATGTGTGAGGAGCATGAATCAACAACCTTGCTCTCAGTCACTGGAAATAAATCTCACTGGGGTGACTGACAAAGCAAAGGTACCATAGATTTGCAGATAGCCAATGTGTTGGTGGCAAGTGAGTTTGAAAGTTATACAGACTACTATCAACAGTCAGAAACAGACTTATTTCTATGGGGATTTGATCCTTTTTAAACAGGACTCCTTTCTTGATAGGCAGGTCTGAGGAAAGTTGTGCATTATTCCTGGGGGTCCCCACTTCTCTCGAAGGGAGAGGCTGTGGCAGTATGAGTTAAAGCAACACCCTGCTCCTGTAGCACAGCTGAATGCCAAAAGTTGGCCCTTTTTGTTGGGGCAGTAACCCTTGGTGGAGCAAGATGAGTCACCCCTACAGTGGCAGCAACACACTGGGCCCCCTGCTTGATGCGAGTCACATCTTGCTTTCCTAGGAAAGATGAGGGCGTCTCCAGGCTTTCTTTGAAGAACAAGAGGACCACTGAAGGATGGTAGAGCTCAGAAGCTGCTGTAAAAGGAAGTCCCAAGCTCATCATTGGGCTGCTGGTCATTACATTGTGGACCTTCCTTCCCAAGTCCTTCCCAAGTAGTTTACCACATTGCATCATGAGAGTGCAGAACAACACCTCGAAGGCTAGGTGCTTCTGACAACTGCCCCACCTCCAAGGGTCATCTCAGTTAGGGTACATATTCACATTTGGTATTTGGCTGTTTGTTGACTGGCCCCTATTCCTGTTCTTGGGGAGTTGTGGAGGTGCATGTCTACTGTCCATCCAAAAGCATATCCCTGGAGGCTTCTCAATAGCAGGCTTGCCTAGGATTGCAGTCTAGGCAGCAGCTGTGTTTCCCTGCCTTTTCTTCTGATAGAGTGACATGCACCTTGAGTCTTCCCTCCTGAAGACTGCTCTGCAAGATAGGGAGGAAAGCCTGACAGTATTTTACGTGCTACTGCACATGCTGTGGGGACTTGGCATGTACTTCTGTGGTGAACTGCACATCCATCTCCTTGGCGGGAGTCTGATTGCTGTGCTTGTGCACAGGAACTGGACATGGCTTCTAAAAGATAAGTATGTGTGGTCTCAGAAGAATTGCCAAAGCCTAAACCCAAACAGAAATTGTAAGCTATTTCTGGTAACAAATCTACAGTTGTGGCTATTTTAGGTCCTGAACTTGATGTTTCCGGGCAGAAAATTGAGTTTAATATGGGCAAATATCTGTCTCCTGAGGTGTTTTTAGGATTTTCCTCTTCTCACTAAACATTTCAAAAATAGGAAGAAAATCAGAGGATGGGGAAGCTTTGGTAGGTTTGTAAATGACTTAGAGAAAAAGATACAGAAAAGAGGGCATGTCTGAGTCTGGGGATGCTGAAACGTTGCTGAAGTTTCTTTTGTTCTCTAATGACAGTGAAGTCTGCCAGTCTTGGCTCTGCTGCGAGCTTCACTCTCTGTAATTAAAAATCAATTAGTATGTTTAGCAATTATCTAATTAACTTACTAAAGCTATCATGTTAGATTCATATCCAAACATGTCTCTAAATTGTATGTGTTAGTAATAATGCAAATGATGCATTTATTGCTCATGTAAGTTTGAATTAATTGATGCACGTGATATTTTTGTTAATTTTGCATGTACCTAATGCACTGTACTTGGAGATCTTTGAGTCAGGATCACAAAAACTTCCCTACATGTCCTCTGTACACAGGACTTGCTCCCTGAAGCTCCATCATGAGAAATAGTGCAAAATGGTCCCCAGTGTCAGCATCAATTTGCAGGAGAATTGGTCAGTGTCTTGGGTTTACTCTCAGATAAATTGATGGCCCAAAGGATCAAGCACCAGGCTGTACCTCAAGAAACATGTTCTGTCTCCCCATGCTTGGCTAGGGCCTTGCACCCCCTGCTTCTCTGTTTTATTTAGACTGGGATCTTCATGCAGCAAGAACCGTCTCTTGAACAGTTGTATTCACAGCACTTACTGTTTGTACCTACTTACAGCTAGATCCTCTCAATAATAATACAAAAACCATCTGATGCCAAAGACCCCATTGTTTGCTATATTCAGAGGTCAAATTAATTTCTCAGTTAGCATTTACAAAGCCATCTATTAAGTCAACTTGGGTAGTTTTCTTTGCTGCAGTTCTAACAGGTACCAAAAAAGAAGAAAATTTTAATCTTTTAGCAACTAGCTCTAGAATGGGAAATGGGTACAGCTTTTATAGCCTCTGTTCTTTCTGAAATGACCCAGATACAAGCCCTTTCCTATGAACTTTACAGTTCAAAGTTTTAATGAACAGGGTGTATAGAATGGTAAAGTAGCTTTGTAATGTGTGCCAGTGGCTTTGCAGAGCCAAACATTTAGTTAAGCAAACTTAATGGCTCTAGTGTTTGCTAATGGGAATGTGAGAAAATCCAGAGCAAAGTGCATGACCAAATAATACAGACCCTATTTCAAAAGATGGTTTTGGACTGTCAGTCTGGATTACAGGAAAGGGCTCCCTGTGTGTTCAGTGAGAGTGACTGAAAGATGACAGGTACTGCTGCTGGCATTGTCTGGAGCTCATCCTATCTGCAGCTTCAGGAGAGGTTTTCAGTTGCACAGGTTGCCAGACAGTAATAAAGACAGAAAGCAGTGCTTTTGAAAAGCCTCAACTGCCTGGGAAAAAAAAATGATGAAGTTCTAGAGGGATTTTTGCAGACCTTAAACTAGGGCTCAACTCTCCCGTTGATGACAAAAGCAGTTTCCAAATCAGGCATCTGTATATTCAGCAGCTTTAGCACTACTAAGTAGGATTTACGAATCAGTGTGCACTTCAAATCTAGTCACTTATATTTTATTAATGGCAAGGAACGTGGCCAGAGAGAGAGTACATAGCCATTAAATGGTGATGTAAGCCATATAATTGGCTTCTTAAATTCCCTGGGAAACATTTGTCCTTGATAAGAGTAGGCTTGAATTGTTTGGTGATGTGGAAGCCAGAGCTGTGTGAGATGTAATGGTGTATGCGAGATGCCTGTGTGAGTTATTCTGGGCTGGACTCCTATGGATGTTGGACATCTTAGTTCTTTGAATCAGTTAAAAACCTCTCAGATGAAAAAAAAAATCCCATAATAGAATGGGCTTTTCCTGGGAAATATAAGATTAAAGTAACTGTGGGCTAGATTTGTGAAGGTTGTTAGGTGCCTAAAGTTGCAGATATTTCAAGGCAGGGTGGTGGTGGTGGGAGGCAGAGTAAAGAACTGCATCCAGCAATCTGTGGGGAGTGGAGAAGAAATAAGAGCAAGTTCATAGTCTGGATAAGGAGAACTGAGTTAGCAGGGTTAAAGAGAGAATGGGAGGCAGATGAAGAGGTGAATGCCCAGGTTTATCGAAGTAAGACTGGTATTTAAGAGTGTTCTTAGGCACAGCGTCCCAGTGTCTGGTCTTCAATAAGAATGTGATTCCAGTGTCCTGGAAGCAAAACATCCAAGTGGAGTGGTGAGGGGACAGAGCCAAGCTGGGAGATGGGACTGTTGACAGCGATTGTGGTCATGGCTGGGAAGAGAAAGACAAGAGCCAGAGTAGTAACTGACAAGACTTTAAAGAGAGGTCTTCTGATACAATTGTAATTTCAAATTAAAATCACATATCAAAATCTAAAAGAAGAGTTCTTTATTTCACACACTATAGTGCTGTAAAGTTCTGGCTCAGACAACTGTCCAAACAAGTATTATAGGATAATAGACTCACTAGTAATTATGGGGCTGTAAATTGTATACAAAGTCTTTAAAGCATATATAGGTTTGTTTTATGCCACTCTGTTAGATACATCATTTTACAAATAAGTATTCCTTTCTTTCTTCAGATACTGACATCTTAAAGGGTATTTAATATTATAATTGTTATTGAAAAGGAAACCAAGCATTTTTTAAACATACCTGATCTCTTACAGTAAAAGCAAACACCAGGTGATTTATTTTATCATCCTTAACATCTTGCTGATATTTGTAGGCTTCTGCCAAATGCACTTTCTGTGTTTTGGTGGTTTTTTAACTGCATGAGATGCTCTTAAAAATTTTAAGTACCTGTCACAAAAGACATAGTCTTCTGCTCTTGGCAGAAGCCTGCTAATTTCATTCCTGTTCGGCCACCCAGAATAGAAAATGCATTAGGGTCTCTCTAAAGTTTTCATTGTTTTCTTTGTGATTGCTTTACAAGCTACTGGAGCTGCTGAATTGTCATAAGTTAGGAATAATTTAAAGTTTGTCTCCAAGAAGTAAGCAATTGTCCTATTTGCTGCAGCCTATTTCCAGGGTGATCTCCACTACACCAGTTAGAGTACACAGTTTTGTTTGTGGCTCTGGGAACACCAGAGAGGAGCAATAGAAACAATAAATTAAACCCCAAAATATTTCTCAAGTTTTAAAATGTAGCTATAGAAGAATGTCCCTTTTCTCTCCCTCCAGATCTCTGTGTGGTCATTTCCATTTGGAAAATTTTCTTTTGTGGGAACTTTTCCTCAAAGGTTTGATGCCAAATCCAGACCAAATGTCTGCAGAAATTAATGTGGGAAGTCTTTGAGCACCTATAGAACACTGCTTCGGCATGTTGCGTAGTCCCCGTATAATGCATCCTCACTGCTTCTGTCTACAGACAGCAGGCATATTGTTTCACAGACAGGAGCCTGCATGTAGAAAGGAAGGCAAAATAATTTAACCACAGCTATATATCAGGCTACTAGCACAGCTCAACCTTGTCTGCTGTTATTCTCCAATGTTTGTTCCTCATTGAATGCTTCATTTCTTTAGCAGAGTGGAAAAAGTATTAAAACTATAGATGCTTGAGGGGAGCTGAGATTTCTCTCTTCCATTCCCCCCCCTCTCTCCAAGTAGGCCTTTGCCACACAGCCACTGCTTATTTAAAAATATAATGTAGAAGTAATGTAAGAAAAAAAAAAGTTGGCTTTAAGAGGAGTTAATTTTCTGCTTATTCACCTAAGTAGGTGCTGATCCAATCTGAGGCCTGGCCTGAGCTGATCCCAAATACTCAGCAGACTGGGCTGGTGCTTTCATCATTTTCACTGGACTACTCATGACTAAGTGTTTGCTGGGGTAATCGTTGTGTTGGCTTGGTACTTAACCATACCATTGGCACCAGGCAACCCTCCTCACCGAGCCCTTGAAAACCCACAAAGCCCCCTTCTCAGTTCTGCAGTATATTGACAAATCAATATTTTAGAATTCTCAGGCTTGCAAGTATCTGCATGATTATTACCTGTAGGTGGGATAGGAAAACCGTTTTTACTGTTTCTCTTCAGGCTTGAAGGCTAGAGCCCACAGAAGCTGGAGCTCCCTGCCTTTGCCCATGCTCTGTGACTGAGACTGCCATGACCTGGCATGTTTCAGTGAGTTTCAGGTAACTTACTGAAAACAAGAGCTGTTTGTTAAGTCCCCAACCAGATCCTCTGGCTTGCATGAAATCTAAAATCACACAGAGATTTCCAGTCCTGGGGATGGAGTGAGCTGACTGCTGAAGGGCTGCTGAGCCATTCAGAAAGAGGTGTTAGAGCTGGCATTCAAATATGCAACTTGAATAGGAAAATGGGAGATTCCAGCTTTGATTCTAAGGAGCAGCACAAACTGGCTGAGAATACAAAGGTAGAAGGTGACCTATGTGCATGCCAATGAAATACAGAGGTCACAAGCTGTAGGAAGACTTTGGAAGAATAAAAAATGTAGAAAATACAAAAAACAAAACACCTCCCCCAAAAAAACAAGGAAAAAGCCCCACCAATGACCTTCAAAAAGGCAAAGTCCAATAAACTCCATACTTGAATACAGGAAATCTGTCAGTTTTTTAAAAATGTTATCCAGGACACAGGTACAATCCATCCCAATGCAGAGGAGCAGTAAGACGGGTAGCAAAGAGGCTACAGTCACTAAATCATGAGGTCTATATTGACTTTGAGCAAAAAGGAATTGTACAGAAAGCAAAAACTGTATCAGCTGTCTGAAAAACAGACCAAAGGAGAGCACTGTAAGGACAGAGAAAAAAGCAGAAAGACAAAAGCACAGAGCAAGGATCAAGTGGAAGGGCACTTAGAAGTGCAGCTGCATTAGCTACAAAAGGAGGCCCAGGAAACATCTAGTTCATGACTGGATGAATGCAGAGGAGGGACTCACAGATGGTGCATTCAGAGACGGCTGAAGCACCAAGTACTTCTCTTTTTCTCCCATCTTTGCTGAAAATGGCAACAGCCAACACAGTGAAGAGGTAAGCACTTTGGCTAAAAGAGAGAAAAGGCTTAATGAAGTATTTGTGTAGGTAGATGTTGTTGAACCAAGTTGGTTTCATAGTGCCATTTTGTCCTCAAGGAGCTTGCTAGGTGATCATTAGCAGTTACTGTGAAGACGACAGTGGCCCAAGACTGGGAAATGAGACTATCAAGACCAAGGATGAAACTGTACCTGGGTTTGCCTTAAATCTTGGAGCAGAGTGCTGATCCCAAACAGGTCTCAAAAATGCCAGACTCTGCACCAAAGGTGATGTCAGTGAAACTGCCTGTGTTCACAGCAGCTGAGGCTCTTGGGCTCTCTGTTATTTATCAGAAGCCAGGGGTAAATATAAATCAGTACGTAGCAGTGAGCTTTCCATTTCCTTACCCCTAGCTCAGCTTTACTATATAGAAATTATATTTTGAAAGGTCAGAGATTGTTTTTTAACTGTAAACCAAAAATACTTTCCTGGACAAACGTTAGAGCTCTAGTTCACTGTTGCAGACAGTTTACATGGAAATTATGTATAGAATATCTTTTGGAATTTTACATGTTCATACTCACCAAGAAGGTTTCAGTGAAGCAAGCAGCAGTGGTGCAGCATTAAAAAACAAACTCTGCATTGGTTTGTATTACACTGCAGCAGGAATATGTTTTGTGTATGTTGAAAAAAAGCTATTCTGTGGGCACTTTACTAACTAAAGCCTCTCTTGGCAGCTGTCTTCGGCAGTCAGGTAAAACTCTTCCTTGCAAATACTTCAGCTGGGTATGGAAATGCAGTTGCCCAGGGAGTGTGTGTGCAATGGGCTGCATGTGTCTGATAAATGAAGCAGATGCGTGTTCTAATTCAGTAACCTTACCAGAAATGGAACCTTTATAATAAAGCTAGATGTATCAGCCAAGGATGCCCCTGGGACACTTCACTGTGGGGAAGCAGAGGAGCTTGGAAGAGGCAATACTGGGAAAAGTGATTTTTCTAGCACTAAGGTAAATCACAGCCTTTCACTAGATGTTGTCTGGGAGCAGGGAAGATAACCTTGCACTGACAGTTTCCTTTCACTGTGTCCCACCAGGTCCATCTCCAATGACATGCAAAGCCCTGAGAAGTCTAGATTTCCATTCATGGCCAGATATTTGTTCTTACTGGCAGAGTTATTGATGAGCTGACTGCCTGATGGGTTGGGAGATGCTTTGTGGGGAGGGGTAAAGGCAAGTATCAGCAGATGCATCAGGATCCATTTTCTCATATTTGTCCTCACTGTTTCCTCTTGACAACACAAGTATAGTATTTTCCTCTGGAGAGGAAGTGTAGAACAGAGGCATGTAGAGGTCTAGTTAAACCTCCCAGTAAAAGGATGAATTTTTCAGGGGTTTTCTGTTGGTTTGGTTTTTTTTGGGGGGAGGGTTGGTTTGTTGTGGTGTGGGTTTTTTTTTGTTTGTGTTTTTGGGTTTTTTTGTTGTTGTTGTTGTTTGGGTTTGTTTTTGTTTGTGTTTGCTGTTGTTGTTAAATTTTTATCCACTTATTGTGATGGGTTGACCCTGGATGGATACCAGGTGCCCACCAAAGCTGCTCTGTCACCCCCCTCCTCAGCAGAACGGGGAAGAAAACTTATAACAAAAGGCTCGTAGGTGGAGATAAGGACAGGGAGAGATCACTCACCAGTTATTGTTATGGGCCAAACAAACTCGACTTGGGAAAATTAATTTATTATCCATCAAATAAGAGTAGAATAATGAGAAATAAATCAGATCTTCTCCCCTGCCCCTTGGCTTTGGCCATAGGCAGGTCCATCTTGGCACTGGCTGGCATTGGCTCCTTCAGACACATGAGAAGCTTTTATCAGCTTCTGACAGAAGCCACCTGTGTAGCCCTCCTGCTATCAAAACCTTGTCATGCAAACCCAATACACTTAACAGTGATATCAGGCTGTGCTACACCACAACTGCATGTCTGCTCAGAGATGTTCTGAAACAAATGTGGTCAGCAAAAATGTCCACATTGTTACAGTTAAGCACACCGATGAAGTGTGGTTAGGAAGAGAAATAGGGAAAATTACTTGAAAGAGACTTAAATCAGTTGTGCAAAGCACGATTCCACAAGAAGACTACAGAACAGCTGTTGCAGCTGTTGCAGATGGTTTAGTTTCTAGTACATGGTTATGTCCACTAGACATCTGTACCCAGATGACGTGTTGCATGGCCTAACACGTCAGGATTGTGTTAAACTGGAAGGAGGCAGTTGGTGAGCAAAGAGGGGCTGACCTATACCCCGGATCCTGCTCTTTTTTGTGTTCCAGAGAAAGTCATGTGTCTTTATTGTTGCTGCATGCTTTAAAGAAGAGACTTCATCTGGTAGGTGCTGTTCTGGTGCAGCACACTGAGGTCCTGAGCTGAGGAGCAGAGCTGCTCATCCCTAGTGGCACAGCAACAATTTACAGTTTCCAGCTCCAGTTACCAGTGCTACGTAAGCTCAATCTCACCAGAGTCCAGAACAGTAATGCATGTGTAGCCTATTTTATCCTTTTCCCTTGCTAGTTACTTTTATTTATGTGATAAAAGCAGGTCTGACTGCAGCACACACAGGTTGCTGCATAATCTTGCTGTTGTGGCAGTAACAGGCCCAAAATATTTTATCCTCTCTTAAATCCTCCTCTTTCTGATCTAAGCGTACAAATAAGATGCTGAACAACATTGCTGAGGGAGTAAATACCTCGTAACCAAGCAGGTACCTCACTTTTCATTTGTGCCTGTGTGAACATTTATGATTTTTATTTCATAATGGCGTTGCAGTGAGCTGTGCCTTTACAAATAGGAAATTAAATCAGATGGTGATGTAAACCTGCAGAGGAGAACAGGCAGCTGTAATGGTGCTTTATTGCTTATTTGATCTGCTGTTGCATTTTGCCATCGTCTGGTGCTTAGTGAAGTGTATGATTTATTCATAGAAGACACTGTCACAGCCAAAGGGTTGTACAATAAACCACTGACAAAGGCCTATGCCAAAAGCCATTAAGAAAAGAGAACAATAATCTAGACACAAAGTATTTACAGACTAAGTTGTCTCTAATTTAAAATCCTTTACTAAGGTTTGATGATAATTACATCACCTTTCAAATTAGTCAATGCTGACAGGCTTCTGTGTTTTCCCCATCCGTACTAAAATTTTTGCAATAATTGAAATCTACCTTAAGAAGCCACAACAAATTAATGTCATCTTAAGGTCACTGAAGCACTCATGCATGCATCTAAGAGCCACATTTTTCTTCCTTAACAGTAGTGCCAGGCTGGCAGAGGAGTTGGCATGACAGGCACGTGCTTAATGTGGTCATTGGGCTGAATCCTGATTTATGGTATTCCCCCTTTTCCTCCTTATCTTCCCTCCCTATACAGAGGTATTAATATGTATGTTTAATATATATATTTTTATATATATGCTTTTGCTTCTTTGTGAAGGAGTGAGGTATTTTGTTAATGTGAGGATGGAGAGATGCTTTAAAGTCTAAGTCCACTGGAACTCCCAAAGGACCATGCTTTGGAGGACTGCTGTCCCTATCACATCTCCACTTGCTACAGCTGTCTTGTTCACTCCCTGCTACAGATTCTTTTAGGAGGCTACGACTGCCAAGGGTTATCTCTGTGGGTTCCATGCAATCTAAGAGGAGAAAACACTGATATCAGAATGCACTGGGGCAATGGGAGATGTCAGTTTGTCATTATTCCCTTTGCTTCACTATACACCAATGCACATTTGGAAATGGAGCTCTGCAGATCCAGCTTTTCTGTAAATGAGAAATGGCAGGTGGCAGGGTCAACATACAGCCCTTTATCCATGGATGCTGTGGCAGCAGTGGCCTCACATAGGGGGGCCTTGCCACAGGCAGGACCTTGTGTCACATTTTGCTTTGGGCTTTCAAATTCCCATTTGCATCACTCATTTTGTTAAGCCTATGCTCCAGAATAGCCTTTGCAAGAGAAGCCACTGTGGTCTCCAAACTGTGATGGAAGGAAAAGCCCCAGGGAAGGGGTTAAGAGCACAGAGCATGTCTTAGTGATGGGAGTTTTTGGAAATGTTGCAGGGAGGGCTGTGGCTTTTCCCCACACCAAAATAACTCACTAAGACATCTCTCTGAAACAGCGTGAGGGTGCCCATGTTGTGCATATCCTTCGGGAAGACAGACTCGTTTATTATTTTGGGCATTATTTATTATTTGCTAGACAAGGACATTGGTGGCAACACCATCAGGCACAGGAGATAGAAAAGACTTTGGTACCTGTATATTAGTGATGTGTTGCTGGAATGAAGCAGGTGTTAGTGATTCCTTTGTCAAAGGTAAATACCTATGTTCTCCACAAATAATATTCCTTTTCTTTTTAAAAGGGGCCCTTATTTTCACTGTGTCATACTGCTTCATCTAGGAAATAGGGGCATTTTCTCAGTGCAGGTTTTGCCAGTACTGTCAGTGCTTGGCGGTGGAGATAATTCATAGAATCATAGAACTGTTAGGGTTGGAAAGGACCTTAAGATCATCTAGTTCCACACCCCCTGCCATGGGTAGGGACACTCCTCATCCTGTACTTGTTCAGCCTGTTTCTCATAAAATCTTGGCCAGCCTAGAGATGACTGGGTGCTCCAGTGTCCATACCAAAACTCATAGAGAAATAAATGGATCCCATACTGCAAAACTATACTTATCGTTTTCAAGGTTTGTGCAACGCTATGTGGGTCCAAAAAGGCTAAGCACAGATACAGAGAGTGGATGATGAAGAAGAGCAATTGAGTTATCCCAAAGGCAGAAACACTGCTTGGGAGTGGAAATTGGACATTTAGTTTTTCTCTCAGTTTGCTAAAGCTGTTATTCCTCCCACACTGACTGTGTCCTTGAAATAAAACATGTAAAATGCAGATTGCCTGTGTGTAAAAGCATAGTAGAGTTTTGTGTAGGTGTAGTTGTTAAAGAGTTAATGCTATCAGATGTCCCTAAGCAGTTCTCTATCATGATATATTTCATCACGTTTTATGGCTGCTTTTTGTAGGCAATAGAATTATAATTAAAAGGAGACCAATCTGTTTCCTTCGTCCCTGAAAGTGCTTGGCTGATGCAGTGCAGCACGCAGGTAATTGATATGCAAGTATATGCAGTTGCGGGGTTTTGACGACTGAGAGCAGTATACCCATTGCTCTGCATCTGCTCTCAGGATCACCCCAGAAAAGGAAGATGAAGTGCAGTTTCTTGCTAATATTTACATTTGCTATAACTTTTTTTTTGCTTTATTCCTCCGTAATCTCAGATGTTGCAGAGCTGTAAAGAATTATTAAGGACTTTGAAAGAACACGTTCTGGTTTCTTTGTGATGTACAAAGTAGAAGTAAGAAATCTGTTTGTAAAACCAGCATTGTAAAAAACCTTTTAATTAGCAGCCAACCTAATGAAAATGGTTCTATTTAGAAAGAAAATACATCTAGAGAGTCTAGCACTGAGTGGAATGTGTGTTGTGTTTATTGTCCCTTCTTGAAAGATTGTGAGGGTCCTTTTGTAAATTATAATAGTGTTCTCCAAAGGGAAACTCTTGTACTTTAAATGGGATTTGTATCATATGCAGCAGCTTTTGTCACACATCCTGCTCAGAAGATCTCCAAGCTAGAAGCTGGTTTAGCCATGGCCATACTTGCAGGGAGAAGTTGAGCCTGGATGGACCTTTAGTCTGACTCAGTATAAGTATTCTTGTGTTTTAATCAGCTGTAGGTAATACTTCCAAAGAGTTTATAGTAGCTGACATGGGCAGGCTGGGTTGGGATTAACCCATTGAACACCTGGATGACCATGTTTACACTACCAGGGTTGGAAAAGATTTGGGGGATCGTTGCTTCATGAATAACAAATTAATTTAAGCATCATGGATTCTTACCCTTCTGTGCAAACTGGTTTTAGGCAACAGATTTAACTAGGTGATGACAGCGGGGCAAAAATGAGCACTCAGGGGTGTAAGCATGCAAGCTCCAGGAAATTCAGAAAGATATTCCTGATAGGAGCTCCTAAATCTGCATACAAGTAGAAAAGTACAGTTGGAATTTTTATTGTTTGATAGGATTTTTATATATATATATATATATATATATATATATATTTTTTTTAAGAGAAGCAGAAGTTTCCATCTCCTCAAAGTCTCTGAAATAAGTTAAATTCTTCCATGGGATAGTTGCTACAAAGGCTGAGGGATCTGGCCATGTTTCTGATCACAGGGTGCAGACAGTGTCTCTGGTTCAGAGGGAGGGTTGTGGTTCGTACCTTTGGGATGTTGTGTGACTTGATCAGATACTATCGTAAATTGGACCGTGGCCACCCATCCCAGGGCCTCCTCTGGCAGTGGTGAGAGAGGATGGAAACTAAATGTTACCCAGAAATGAAGGCTCTTTCCCCTTTTGTCAGTAGCTGGTAGAGGTCTGCCATATCTTCTGCTCTGGGTGAAGTTTGTAGGGCTCCAGAAGAGATTTCTTCTGGAGCTTATGCTGCTTCTCCAGTGAAAGGTGGTGCTTAGGTGTTCTAGGAGGGCACTAATGCTAAAAACAGGAGTGAACCAACAAAAGCCACTCTGTCAAAAGCATGAAAATGCTCCTACTTTTCTAGGAAATTTCCCTTCATCTCCTTTCTGAGGCTGAAGGACCATCCCATTCTTGTGGTCTTCATTCTTCCTCCATCCTGCCTCCCCCCCAGTTCCTTGTGTCACAGAGCTTGCTGTGAATATAAGCAAAATAAGTCTCTGCCTCTAACTGCAAAGATTAAGGTGTAAAAATGTAAAAAGGAAAGAGAAATTATTATTTTTGGCAACAACTGTCACTACCCAAAGCTGGCAAATCGATACTGATCATTTTTAGTAGAACTGACAATGCTGTTGCTTTCTTGTATCTTGTCTGTCTTAATCCAGTGGCTGTGGGATGGGATTAGGTTGAAGCTCCAGCCTGGCACCGCAGCTGGTGCACCCAGGGGAAAGGCAAACCCCAGCTTTTCTCCCCGATCATTTCTAAAGCTCCATGTCTGAAAATGAATCCCTGCCTCTGCTTGTTTTCACGATGATTATTTGGCAGAGATGTCTGGCCTACTGTAGTTTCCCCCAGTTTATTCAAAAATTGCATTCAACAACCTACTGTTTTTCATCTGTGAACATCACACACTTTAAAGGACTTCTCTGTAAAGAGTTTTTTCCAGCCACTGTTTTCAACAAGCATGAGATGCTGATAGCTTCAAAAATCCTGCTTGAGATATGGCATTAATATTTGATCTTCATTGAAGCCAAGGAGTTGTCTGACTTCTGCAGGCAATGCAGAGAATAATAAAGCTTTTGTTTGTTCTTCCCACAAGGAAAAAAAAAAAAACAACCAAAACCAAGAAAGGAAGCTTCATTTCTGCTGATGTAAAGTGAATGCTAATGAAGGCTCTTGTTAGCGGAGAGGCTGCAGCCAAGCTCCCCACTTACAGAAATTTTCCAGAGCTCTAAATAGAGAAGGTGAGGGAGGAAATATGAGTGGCAGTGGGAGTATCCTGCCACCAATTGATTTGTACAGCTCCCATTTTCTGTGTGTGTGCATTTCAGAGCTCCACTTGGAAGTGGAAATATGTGACAGGTTTGGGGTAATGCTTTGGTTGAAGTTGTGTTACTGCATCAAAATGAAGGTATCCAAATGAGGAAAATATATCATTTTCAGAGTAAAAAAAAAGTTTTGGGGGGTATGTTGTGGGTGAGGGTTTTCCTGGAGTTTTGTCAGCAAAACTTCTCCTGGTTATTATAGTGTTTCTGTTTTGAAAAATAAATAATATTAGTGAAAGCTGATGCAAAAAAAAATTGTTAAATTATCACAAATACACTATGAAAGCAGAGTAGTTGGATACCTGCATGTGGTTTGAAAATGAAGATTTTTATCTGTCTTCTCCCATTAAAATTTCATCTTGACAACCCATTTACTATATTTTAAGAAATTAGTGTGTTCCCTTTCATCACCATACACTTGCCCATGGATGATCCTAAGTAACAGGACATATCATCCTGCTCCTCTGCAGAAGAGGGACGAAGCTTCTTTTTATAACCATGGTTGGTTCACGGGGGAAAAGGAGCACCAGATAAGTTACAAGAATCTTAATTTTTTAGAATTTCTATATGCTATATTCTTGATCTATATCCTTCCTGCTGTGGTAATGGTATAAATGTTTGGGTTTTAATTACTTCCTTGCTATAATAAAAGATTGGGGAGGGGGGGAGAAGTAGCTATAAAGACAGGGGTGGGAAGTCTTTTGGCAGGAGGAAAGGAAGGAAGGAAAGTTACTGCCAACTTAGAAAGTAATGATATGAGCAATTACCATACTGGTGGAAATTAGGTGTTCTCAAATGAGAAAGTCACTTCTGACATACCCTTAGCAAACACATCTTTCAAGGATGGGACTTTCTCCAAAAAGCATTTTAACAAAGTATTTTTTATGGGAACATTTTCATCTTTCTATTGGGAGAAAAACATGTAAAGTCTACTGTTTCCAAGTAGAAACATTTATAGTGTTAAAATAGTGCTGAGCCAATTTTCTGGAAATCTCATTTTCCCTTTGTAGATTATAAAGTCAGCTGAGGGTCTGCTCTAATGCCTGTAAAAGTCAGTGGGAGATTTTGCATTAATTCTCCAGAGAGTTGGATCACTTTGGTTCTCAGCTGCAAAGCCTTTAAGCTTTACTATTTTTGAGTTATGTGAAGGTAAGATTTACGTATTGGTAAATTGTACCCTGCAACTTACAGAAGGTTGGTGCTAATTCTTCCACAAGCACTCTGGGGAGAAATAAGATATGCAAGTAAGACTTAAAAATCAAATAAAAAAATGCAAGGGTATCCTTGCAGTTGTGCTAAAAGTAATACCAGGTAAGTTCTTTGCTTCATTTCAGTTTTCACATTGCATTGTTGATACTGGAAAGGGAATTAGGATAAAAATCTCATCCCTATAAACAGGAGTTGCCTGCCATAGCAGTTGCCCCTGTTATTTAGTGGCTGAAGTTCTTGAGTTTTAGGAAAGAGTCATCATATTTTTCTTTCCAACCTGCAGAGGGATAGGTCCCAGTTCTGCTTTTGTATTGAGTGATTATAGGATATTTTGCCCTTGATGAAGAGTTTAGCTTTATTATTTCATATTTATATTAGGCTAGAATTCAGTGGCTTTATCTAGTTTAAGGCTTCACCATGGCAGGAGATGTGCAAGTCTCTAGTGAGAGATGTTCCTTACCTGAAGATCATGTGTGCTAAAGGACCAGGCTTTTAGGGACTGCTTGAGCAAGCACATTTTTTTTTATAGGAAATGAAGCTACAGGGATGCTTTAGCCATCTTTATAGCACGAGGTTCAAAACCTGACACTTTATTCCAGGGTATTTTGGTCAGACATGCGTCTCTTGCTTTCATGATAACCGGTTAATGGTAATGAACAGAAGAGGTTGATGGCTTGATCCTCACCCACATAAGATGCTGGGGAGGCTAGCAGACAGAGGGGTATGCAGAGAGTGGATGTGTATGCACAGGCACACATGCACTGAAGTGCACTGCACTGTAAATCAAGCGAACCAGCACTGCAGTGTCTGCTAGCAGCCTCTGATTTACCAACATTTACTATGTCTTATTATGCTGTGCTCAATTCCTCTCAAATGTCTCAGCCATGCAAATACTCCTAAAGGGAAGTTTGACCAGGAACACACAGATATAGAGGAGCAAGAGCTGCCAGACCTTGAACAGTGATGAGTTTGTTCCATTATTTTCACTGTGGTCTGAATTGTGCCATCGTCTCTTAGGCAGTAATATTTGCTTACTGGTTTTCTGCTCGCTGGCCATTCAAGCTCTAATAAAAGTCAGCCTGCGGGTAAGCCTACTTTTGTCCATGTCTTCCAAGCTGGTTCCAGTGTGCTGTAATTGTGGGCTTGTTATGGTTCTAAAAGATAAATAAAACCCAAGCTCTCTGGCTTCTGTGAGAAAAATTATCATGTTCTACTTCATTTCTACTTGGACTCATCTGAAAACACTGTGTGGACAAAAGCAAACTGTGATTGAAGAGGCTGTCCTGTCTGCACTTACCACTGTTCAGCAGCCCTGTCACTGGAAAAATTTCTTAACCTTTGCTTCTGTCATGTTCAGTGGCAAAAATGTGAACTAAAAGGAAGTTCCACCCTTCCTCCCAAAGTCATGGCACCTGAAGGGATCGTGTGACAAGAGCCATCATTAATGTCTTTCTATTTGAACATTGCACTGGCCTGAGCATCTCTTTTCTTCCTTCTTCCTTCATCCTTTGCACAATGCACAGCACCCTGCATGACTTCCCTACTGTTGGCAATTCTATTTTTATTACATAAAATTTACCCTTTGAGGGCTTTTCCAGGAAAGAGTTGACTTAAAAATCAGTCCTGGTTTTACCATTTTTTGGTCAAACACCTAGAATGATTTTGACAGGGATAATGGAGAAAAAAAAAAAGAAAAAAAAAGCTAACAACAAAGTTGTATTCAATTAACTCAAATTTAGGATTTGTTGTCACAAAACCAGATAGTTGCTGCATGCACCTCAACATTCCAGTATGGAATAGCAGCTGCTTTATTTTAAATGGCATTTATTGAAAAAGCTTTGCCTCCTTAAATCTAAATGGAAGAAAAATGATTGAAACTGGTAAGCAGTGGGTTGGGCTGTCTGGACCAGGGACCCTGGGCACAACAGAAGTTACGAATGTTCTACTGTGTTATTGTTTGGTTTTAGTGGGCAGCATATGTTGTGGGGAAGAAAGCATGTTGCAGGCATGGTTACTGGTTTACAGGCATATTGCAAGATGCTTGTGGGTGGCATAGTTGCAAAAAGAATATTGGTGATGTCTTGTAATAAGAAAATATTTTAATTTAGTAGTGAGGAGCCTTACATATGTAATGTAAGTTCAGAGTAATGACAGCTTGTAAAAATGCTTTGGAATTAATTTCTAAGACACTTGCATCATTTTTGTTGTTGTTTTTCTCTAGCTAGTTTGGTGTAGGATTAAATGCTCTGCCCATGGATGGTTTTTCATAATTAATAGCCAAATCCATTGTTCTGTCTGGGGTTTTTCAGGCTGTTCCATTTTATGTGACTGACCCTATTAAAAAAATTAATATCTGCAGCATTAATGGCAAAAGCAAAATAAGAAAAATAGAGTGGGAATTAATTACTTATTTGGTAATTAATAAATGGAGTTGCAGGGACCCTAGATGATTTTTGAGGTTCCTTCCAGTCCAAATCATTCTATGATTTGTAAATTATGGCTGAATTTAATATTTAAAAAGCTGTTTTTTTTTTATAAACACTATTAATGTAGGAAAAAACATAAAAATTCCATTAGATGCCTGACATTTCTTCTATACCTATTTGAAGAAAGCTGTCTCTTGATACTATGCATGCCTAGTGGGAACAGTCACTTTCATGGTTTGATTTCCATCTCAAAGGAATGCCTACATCAAAGGTCAAAATCATCAATAGTTAACTAAACTAATTAATAGATTGTAGGATCATTATTAAACACAATTTTAAACAATTTTTATTTAATTCCTCTCATGTCCACCACCTTGATAAACTTTTTTACAAGTTCTGTGTTCTAGAAATTTAATTGCACATTTATTGTTATGTTCTGAGTTAATTATATAGCAACCCAGGTTCATCTCTTATATATTAAATCCAGCAAGTGCTCTTTTAACAATCAATTGATATTTAATTACAACAGAGAAGCTGCCCTATTAAATCTAAATTAAATGCTCATTCAGGACTATTAAAGTGTTACCAGACCATCAAATAGCAAATGCAATACAGTGCAGTATAAACCATTATGTGGTTGGTTTTCCAGAGCTGCTTTATAAACCTGAATAGAAAAAGTGACCTCTGGTGAAATTTTCTTTGGGTTTTGATGAATTCCTTAGCAAAATCAGTTTTACTTAATGAACAGTAACAATGACACAGGGCCTTTTATGTATCTTCTAGCCTAATCATACCAGTTTAGAAGGGAAGGGTTCATGAGAAGCTTGGAAGTATGGAACTTGGAGAAGACAGGAGACACCCCAGGTTTTTCCTGTTCATCCCCCTCTGACAGCTCAAGAGGACAGTGGTATTTGCTTTGAAGCACTGGTAATGGATGGTAGGTATGCATGGTTATGTGGATAGCTCTATGTAAAGTTAACCATCAAATAGATAAACATTAAATTAAAATGCCAAAACCTGAATTGTTTAGAAAAGCTGTGTGGGACAGTCATCACTTTCCAGAGGGAGAGAACACAGAAAATGCTGCATATTCATTAAGATTTTGCATGGATAAAATTCCAATATACTTCTTGATCAGAAGAAACAAGTCTGGATAGGACCATTCACCTATGCTTAATAAATCTCAAGGAATCATCTCTTCTACTGATTACCTGGTTCAAGTTGTTGTTTTGCAAAGACCCAGGCTGTTGCAGCCATTGCAGAAAGACACAATGTGAGTGTGCCTGAATATGGGTGGAAAAGCCTGCAACCTCTTAAATGTATATAATGCAATGGGTAACACCATTGTTCGTCTTATGCAGGTACATAAGCACCCTGATAAAGCAGCATGTTGAGTAAATAATTGCTGAACATTGACAAAACAATGACAGCAAAGCCAAAGGTGATGCAGGGAAATAGGGGCTGGGATATAAAATAAATATTATTATTTAAATAAATAAGGCAAAATAAATATTTTGACTAATGGGGTGCCATATTTAAACCAGGAACAGACTTTTTTTTTTTTAATAATTTCTTATAAAGAAAACAGTACTTAAGTAGCCAAAAGGATTTTTTGCAGTGTGATGTGGAAGGCATTTAAGTGACTAATGTTTCATCTTGAAAGAGGAACCTCCATTACTTATTGTAAGCCATTACTTCTGATGATTTACGGGCCATTCATCAGTCAGATATATAATGTATCATACATATTCATGCCTGTAAGTTCTTAGAAGAATTATTAATTCTGGTTTTCCTTGACTAGTTTTCTATCTTCATTTACCTGCACACTGTAAGCTTCCAGTTTAAAGAAAAGTGGAGACTTCTGACTGATAATTTTTAGAGCATCAATTAACAATGGAGTAACCCTGCAGTCAGGAACATATTATGTCTGTGAAAGGCGTTTGGTCATGGAGTGGAGGTGAGATCAGGCACATACACTTTTGACCTAATAGACTCCACCTCAAAGATCTGCAGATGTAAAATCCCAGTTTAATGTGTGTTTACATTGAAAATGCATTTGATTACAGAAGAATCTTATGACCAGCTGAAGGTATAATATTGACATGTGAAGAGGAAAACAAAATGAGTAGTTCCCCTCGTGTCTCCCATTCTGAGGTCACGATCTCATTTCGGTGGCACTTCTTGGCTCACAACCCTACAATTGATTAGTGTTTTCTGAGGCATAAAAATAAAAGCGTCTAGAAACTTTTTCATCTGGCCAGAGGAACAAGGCAGGACATGATAGTTAGGCAGAAGCACTGGCTGTTCCTCTTGGCTTTGCCACTTACCTGCGGAGTGAGGCTCAAACAGCCTCTTTGCTTCTTAGCACCTGAATTTCACTTTAGTCTCTTCAGATCAATAGCCAGTCTGGGTAGAAGCAATGATTTGGACAACGTGGCTTGCTGTAGGTTTGGATGTTGAGGTTCTAAACAATTCCCTCTTTAAGTAGCATGCTTTGTTGATTCTTTTTCTTCTTTTTTTTTCTCTCTAATGAAAGAACAAAATTGATTCTTTCGTTTGCAAGATGAGACAAAGAAAAAAAACTTGCTCTTTTTACACAGCAGGATAAGGAGAGGGAAAACTCTTTGTGCAGGATAAGAAGAAAGTCTGCTTCTTGCAAGAGTATCTGGGGAGTGTTTGTACTGCTATTTCAGGAGCCAGATCTTTTACAAAAGTATATCCCTTAAGCAATGAGAAGGTACTTCCACATTTAGAAGTCAGGAAGAAATGGATTTAACTGGTGATTCCCTTTCTTTTAATCAGCTTAACATTATGCTCCCAGCTTTCACTGAGTAACAGGAGACAACAATCCATCTGTCAATATTTAAAGATGTTAAATGCCAGAGGTGTGCCAAAGCAGGCTGAAGTACCACCATGTGGGTAATTAGAAAATGGAGATATGAAAAACACCAGGTTTTCAAGTGCACAATCCAGCAAAAAACACTGCAGCAAACCTGCTAGTACTGTGAATCACAGGGCTGCTCTGGAGGCTCCCACTCTTCCCTTGACACCTTCAGTATTTAATATCCCAGCAGATTCAGGGAACGCACTTCCACCTGTCTGCTGAGGACCTTGTCCTGGAGAGTTCCTGGAGACCTAGGTTATTTTGGAGGTCAGGTAAAAAAAAAAAGTGGTTTGTGTTTCGCTTTGTTTTTTTCTTTTTTATTTTGCTGAGAAATAATAGTCTTGTTTTCAGGAAGCCCTAGAAAATTATTTCTAAACTTCCAGCTGCCTGACCTTCTGTGTTATACTTACAGCTCACTTAAATTTTTTACAATGCATAAGTGATCATTGACTGTGACACACACCATTGGATTATGCTGCTTCTTTTCAGCCATAGTAGTTACCAGCATAACCCAAAAGATGCAAAATTTTTCTTTCCCAGTTGCAGATTGCTGAATTTCTAAATGCTTTCCCTTTACAAATCTTGGCTCAAAGAAGAGTCTCATCAGTTTGGGGAACTGGTGAGACTTGTGGTACTGTGTTATTTCTCTCATCTTCTGCCAAGGAGACTTCTCTAATCTTTAATTATTACCTAAACTGCATTTCCAATTTACTGGAACAACTTCCAAAATGAATACAAGTGTCTCCTGTCTGTCTCCATTACATATATCTCTGGCCATAGTAGGTTTTGTATCTTTCCATAAAGCGTGTGCTTGCTTTAGGGCAGAAAACAGTTTAGCTGTTTCACCACTGTAAGTTTAAGAAAGTCTTTCTGCCAAAACAGACATGTGAGTGTGTACTTCGAGGGTAACACTTGGCCAATTGTTTTATTAATGTAGTCCAAGGACAGCTCAGTTGATCTAAGAACGTTCCCAAATGGAAAACATTGTGCAAATTGTGTTCCTTTGTCCATCTGTTATGCACCCAGTCCAAGCATCTCTCCGGAGATGGTCCATACTATGACAGATACCATGGTGATGGGCTGCTGAACGCAACCCCAAGACTCCTGTGATACACTTACTCAAGCAAAACAATACTAAGACTTGCAGTGACAGCTATGGGAGTTTATTGCCATTTGCTTTATAGAAAATTGAAGATTGGTGTATATGAGGTGTCACTGCAGAGATCAGCAAAGAACTGTTGTCCTGGCAAGGTCAGGTATATTCTCTGCCTACTGATTCACGGGATTGCCTGCATTCTGCACAATGAGTTGCTGCTTGAGACTGACATTAGCTTTGCATGTTCTCAGCAACCACCTGCCCCTCCAGGGCAATTGGTGTTACCAGATCTTCCAAGATAAGTTTTCAAGTGGTTTGCAGTTGTTACCTTTGGGGGATGAACGTTTCTCTACTTAGGAGTGTACTGACCTGAGTTTTCAAGGCAAAATATTAAAATGGAACTTCTCTTACCATAATCTTAAAATGTCCTGGAATTCATTAAATGAAATATATGTGTGCACTTGACAATATAGTCAGGTAACAGGAAAAAAACCCAAACCCCTCAGTGAAGCAGAAATGGTTTCAGTCATGTTTTTCTTTAATAGCTTCTGAAGAAGGGGAAATAATTGATTATAGCTTCTATAATGAAGAACATCTATTTGTATGTGTATTCGTAATCCAATCAGGTGCATTGCATTTAAAAGAAAGATGGAGTGATGTCTCAACCCCTACTGTGAGTTACATCTCCATCTGCAGACTGAATTTTCACCTGGCATTTTCATTCACTGCAGTGTGGACTCAGTGCCATGGGGTCCCCAAGACCCACCAAAGTTCTCAGCAGCTCTGTTTTCAGGGGTGTGGGCAGAACATGGCCACAGATGAAGGGAAGATGGGAGCCATGAGGGGTCAGTGCTCATTCTGAACATCTACTGCTGTATCCTGGCTGCTCATGGCAAGCATTTTTCTACTCTAAAAATTCACACTCCTGCTGAATGTTTTTCCTTCTAAACCTATACATGTATTAACCTGATTTTTTTCTTAACTGAAATCACATGGGTTTTAATGTTTCTCTGTAATATTTCCTCGTCCACAGTAGATAAAAGTCTCACCCTATTAGATATAGCCACCAACTCAGAACGTTTATATTCATCATTACCTTTTGTATGCTGCCTTCAATTAATTTCCAGCCCCCATCAAAGTTCTTTTACCTAAGCCTATTTAATGAGTTCTCAAGGTAGAATTTCTCTGAGACAGTATCTGCCACTTCACTCCAAATATAATATAGATTCCTTAAATCTGCTTTGATAAGATTATTGAAAAAGAAATCAGGTTTGGCTAGCAAGATATATTTTTGATAAATTCTACTGTCAGTGCTTTTCTGAACTGCTTAAGAATTGAAAGATCTCAGTTATTGCTGGTGTGGAGAAAGACTGCCTCAAAAAACATGGTTTTGTGGAAAAAAATCTTTCAGTGTATTTGTATCTTCAGTGTATGACGCTGACAGTGTATCAGCCTTCCTGTGCCAGCACTCATGGGAGCAAGAGGGTTAAATGCTGCCCAAGCCACATATTTGCCATAAAACCTCTTCTTAGATCCCAGTTTGTGCTTCAAAAAAGAGCAGGAAATGAAAGGCTATTTTCATTTTCAAACAAATGATCAGTGAATGATGGCAAGATTATAGCCCTGCTCTGTGTATAGCTGATACATGTTTAGCACATTGTGCTGGTTAGAGCTCACAGACAGAGCTGTTTGTTTTTTAAGCAGAAGCAGCTTGTAATAACGTACATAAATTTGGGAAGATATGCTGTGTAATGTACTTCATTTTAAGATGTAGCTGATGGAAGAGGAGTGTTTGGATTTGGATATGCAGCCTGTGTGACTTAAGTGCTACGTACAGGCTGGGTATGACCATTCGCAGTGAGCTTCAGTAGCCACATTTATAGTAATCCTGTGCATGTAGATCATCAAACTTATTCTTGCTGTTGTCATCTATGCTGCGTTTGAACCCTTCACCTCAATCATAAAAGAATGTGCATGTCCACTACAGAGCCCTTCCTTCTGACATTTCTCAGATAAAAAAATAAGTGTATTCATTGCCACTCTAGCTGGCTTTTAGAAAGATTTATGGGTTTTTTTGTTGAGCTGGATATTATAAATAATGACTTTACTTAAGTAAAAAATTATTGGACAGATGCTGCCTTCATGTCAAGTTTGATTGAGTAAATGCAATGAAAAGTAGTTCTTCATAACAGATTCATCTTCTGACATAGAGGATATCATTGTATCCTTGACAACAAGGCTTAAAAGAATAGCAAAACAAAGGTACTTGTTATGTTGGCTGAAAATTAAGTGGATGAAACCTGGATCGATCACTTCCTCACTGCACAGTTCAGTAGCTGTCGATGTCCTCTGCTCACCTTTCCTTTCAGTGTTCCCATTACTGTATTTCAAAAACATGCAAAACAGTGAGATGGCTGATGTCTGGAAACAAAAAACATGTTAACGATATTAGGAAAAGAACATGATCTAGGCATTAACCCAGTGAGCTTGCCTATAAAATTCATCTTCCGAAGCAATGAGCACAGCCTTTACAGATGTAGCTTGTGGTGATGGTTCTCATGTAACAGGTACATTAATTCCTTTCTTGATTTAGTTATATATATACACATAATCTACCTCTACAAACTTAAATTTGTAGAGGAACAGGCATATTGTTCAGTTCCTAAGCTTCAAGGGCTGTACTTCCACAAGACATTGTCTGTGTGAGACTTAGAGCCACTAAATGTTTTAGGGAAAAAGTAATGAATTCTGAGCAAGGTCAGAATCATTACCAGCCTGCACAGCTGATGGATTGTGCTGTAGGCACTATTTGTGTTAGTAAAAATCTGCTTGCTACACGGCTTGTTGTGTCAAGTCATCCAGGCAGGTGTGATGTGGGTGACGAAAGTTCTACCAATTAATGTTTAGGGGTCAGTTTTGTGTCAGAAGGGAATCAGAGCAAGGGGAAAGACCATTTATGAAACCTGCAGAGTGTCCACACTTTGGGAATGACTTATTCTCCACAAGAGTGGTTTGTGAGCTGCCGTGTCATCTTCCAAGTCGATTCCTGAAGTACTTCATAGGCATCTTCTTCATGATAGTAAAGAGCATTAAAGGAGATCCTAAATAATTTACTCTTGACTAGATATTGCATGTAATGGTTTGCTCTTCCTCCTGAAGCATGGGAGAAGGATTTGTGTCTGGTTCCCTCTTCAGCACTGTGCAGAGCAGTAGGCAGCTGCTTTATTCTCTTTGTTTAAGAAAACTGTCACTATAGTGTTTTGGTGTATAGTTAATGAAAATTGAGAGAAAGGCTAATGAGCCAATTATAAGCAAGGGCATACATTTGTTCCCAGAATTTATCTGTAGACTTCATCAAAGAGTTTTACAACATCCATTTGAAAAATTATTTACATTTCCTCTGGACTTGCTATTTATGTAACATAAATCAATAATGAATTCATTCCAAACTCTTCCAAGAATGTAAGAACTGTAAAAACTCATAGGAGGCAGTTCCCAAATAGGTAACTGGAACATACATGTGGGCAGCAGTAACTGCAGCTTTCCAAACATCCAGGAACTGCATAAGCCATTTGTATTGGCCATTTCCAAAAACAGCCAATAGAAGTAGCAGGTCTTCTGGTGACTGCTGGGTGTGACTGTGCACACAGGTATGTGCCTGTGTCTGGGGAGCATCTACATGTGTCCTCCCTCCTTCTCTCTCCTAGTCTGCCTCCATCCCCTGTCCTCCTCACATTTTCAGTGCACAGTCTTGTTTGTGAAAACCCAGCACAATTTCTTACAGCTAATGGGCAGACTCCCATTAACTCCCAGTATGCTTTGGAGTAGAATCTAAAGGCACAATCTCGCTCTTAACATTGCTGTACAAACATTCCTGTAACACTAATAACATACAAATACCCATTTACTTTGAATCATAGAGAAATCTTCCTTTGTTTTGTCAGTTATTTGAAATGTTCTGTGTGCATGGTATGTGGGTGGGGAGTGAAAACCATCATATGAAGGGGATGTTGCCTTCCTGACACGTTTTCTTGTTTCTTCTAATGTTCATCAACTCACGTGCACTCACTGAACTTGCAGCACCAGCGATGGATTCCACTCATGCCCAGCTCAAGTCTACCACACAAAAGACTAGACATTGAACATACTGTGTTTCCTCCAGGGAAATTATTTTTATGCAGTGCCCAAGCTCTGAGTATACCATCTGCACCACCATGACGGTCGGGCGGAGGTAATGGTTATGGTTGGAGGTCAAGTTGGTTTTGTGTGTCATTAGGAAAAGCCACTGAACTGGCAGCTGAGGTATTGTGGTCCTTCAGTTCTGTGAAACCATATTTTGACAGAAAAAGCTGAGGTGATTCTCACAGTCATTCCCAGTCTGCATGCCCATAATTTAGCGTGGTGCAAAAGTAGGTTTTGACTAGCTTTGGAGATAGGGAGGTCTGACTCCATTTCTAAGGTCTCCCCAGTACTTGTCTCTGAAATCCTGTCTGGGATTTTTGCATGAGAGCTCTACATATGCTCTATATGCTTTTCCTACCTACCACCACCAATCTACTGAGCACATCTCATGAACAAGAAGCTGCCTCTGCAGCACTGTGGTGTCAAATGCAGAGCTTTGAGTGTGAAGCATGGACAACAACGGGGAGAAAGACTGGTGTTGTGTTAGCTGTGCTAGACAGCATGGTAGTCAGGCAGCTAGCAGCAAAACAACCATGACCATTCCTTTAAAATGAGCTAAAACTTAACAGCTTACACCCTGAGAAACCTTTTAAATATATGGTTTCTCATTAGCCCAGGCTGAGGTCTCCTGTCTCCAGCAACGCTGAGCATTGTTGTTGAAGTAGTTGAAGGCTTCGGTTAAAGCTTGAAACATAAGGTTTTATCTGTTTTCTGATCTTGCTTCCCATTTTTCCTTCTTGCTATTACTTGTTTAACTGCCTTATTTGATGCTTCAGAGTGCATGGGATGAAGGCAGATAGGGGTGGCAAAAGAGATCTTAAATCATCTATGCAGATAGGCAGCAGAGCCTTCAAAAGGCCTAAATTCCCACAGGAAGAAATTTGAGTTTGCAGGAACTTTACCTAGACATGATAGTAGTAATTGACAGCAAAATAAGAACATGCCAACTTTAATATTTGCAATTGTTTGTTGCTCACTGCATGACCACAGCTGAGAGTAGACGGGATCCTCAGCACTGTAGAGAGCTGGGGCTGAGTAGACCCTGTATGTGGCATGGAGATGGGTGGCTTTCTGCCTCCAGGATCAGAAAATCCTCCTGGATCAGAATCTTTCCATGCCAGGTTTATGTGAACAGCTGTAATGCAACAAAAACATGCAAATATGAAGGTTTTGGACTTGAGATGTCTCATGAAAACTGGAGAATGACAGCAAGAGTAAACTAAATCTTTACATTAGTACCAATTTACTTTATCCTTATGTATCTCCTTTGTGAGTGTGGTTTGTGCCAAATTGCAGCTTATTCTGTGAGGCCAGTGTGTGAAGCAAACTTGATGCCCCAGGAACAGCTAGTTAGCAGAATGTGGCCTTACATAGGCAGCTTAGCTTGGTGATTTGCTGAATTGTTGTTATGATTATTTGGAAAATCTGATAATTACTTAGTTTGAAATGCATCAAACATTCTTGGAGCTTGCTAACTGATTGTTGCAAAAATAATCATTATGGTGCATTATGCTGAAGTGTTTGTTTTATACTAATTGTTCTGACCTTCTTCATCTGTATTTGATGAGATACCTATGCATAATTAAAAGGCCCTCCAGGAAAAAAAAAAGAGCAGTCAGAGAACTAATCTATAGGACAAGTGAATGCAGATCATTTTTATCACCTTAATGCGTTTAAAATTCGGTCTTCCTTTTTTTTTTAAGACTTTTGCTTCATCAGTGTTTAGTATGAGGGTATTGTAAGCCACTTGAGCCTGTTATTAAGATGCATGCGGACTTTTTTCCCCCATTTTGAAGCATAAATTTTTAATTTCCTCATATTTTAAGCTATTTCTTTAGGAAACAGTGTGTGGAGGCTTTATCCCCTGCACTGCATCCTGCACAAGTTGTGGAGCTCATCAGGCAGAAGCAGAATTCTTCTGGCCAGTGCTGCTGCTGCTGAACATCCCTCTGTAATTTCTGGGGCCCAGGAATGAGCCTAGAGGAAAAGATTTGTTCAGTCTCTCTTAAAACAACAGTGCAGCTTACACTGAGCAGAAATTTATTTGAAATGACCTAACCATTTCATGTCTTCAAGATGGAATTCAAGTTTGGCAGGTCCTCTCTTAGAGAACTGGGCTTACGGTCTCCAGAAAAATCCACTAGCGTGTGGCTAACGTGTTATGCCTGTGGAAAAAAAAAGTGTGCAGTTTCCTGTACCTCTAAAGGGTGTTTGCTGTATGAAGGTGCTCATTTCCCTCTCAAGCAGTGTTCACCAGGTCACTAGGCAGGTGTGAGATAGAGCAGGGATGTCCCTTGCAGCTCCTAGGGTAGGGGAGAAATCAGCTAAGGGAAAGATTAAATATGTGGAGACCAGAAGGGAATTTAAAGGGTGATGGAAATCTTTTCAGAGGAAAGATGTGGAATCTCACCAGAACAAGAAAGGAGATTTGAGACTCTTCACAAAATCCCTTTGGAAGCTGCTTTGCTTTCATCAGCATCCTGCTGAATTTCTGGATATAGATATCTGAAGTGGTGATTTCATCAAGATTAATGCAGTTATTCTTCCTTACAATAAAGTGAAGAGTTTGGGGTCTTTTGTTTCCCTCCTTCTTTGCCCTATCAACTTTAACCAGAAGCCAACACACAGAGGCAGTGAAGTAGTCCTGAGACTCTGAGAGCTCTGGGCTTTATTAAGAATTTCAGTCTTTACTTTCAATTATGTGAACTACCACTATAGTGGTAGTTTCTGTACTTTCAATTAAGCAAACTACCACTGAAGTGAACAGTAATTTAGCTAATTTGAAGTCTTAAAACATGGCTATTTGCTGACATCAAATTTGCACACATCAAGGTATGCTTCTATCCTCTAGTAATCTAGGTATTTTGGTTACGCCATTCTGTCTAGATGGTTAAAAACCCAACAGATTTGTTGCCCCATGTTAATTGCAAATAATTGCCTCAGCTGTTGGGCAGCCTCAGCAAAGGGGACTGTTGTAGACAGAAACTACATGTTATTATGGGTGGAAAAAAAAAACCCAAAATTAAAATAGACATGAAAATTCTGTGTTGATTCATTTCTTTATTTTATGCTCAGATATCAAGATGTCTTTGGGGTAGGCAGTGTTTTATCATCTCTGTAAAGTGCTTGTTGTCTTGTAGACACTAAAGAAGAAAAGGTGAAAGACATCTCTGATACACTGTTTAGGGAATAAGAAAGCTGGTTCAAGGAGATCTAAGTAAGGACTGAATCCTGATAGGGCTTTTTTGCTGAGGAGCTTATAGACCACAGCCCTAAGTAGCTGTACTCATATCCATGACTTAAAGCTAAGTTCTGAGTCCCTATTTAAATAAATGTTATGTGATAGATTTTGTCTCCATATCTAGAAATACACTGAAGTATGCATGTTTCTGAATAAGGCCAAGATGTTTTCCATGATATTATAAATGCATATGATACCTACTATGTTCACTAAAGAGATTTAATGGGGATAAAACTTAAAAAGACAGAGAGCTGAGTGTTCCAAGTCAAGTGTCCAGCAAAACAGTGCCCATGTCCATGCATAACAAGATTTGTGTCTCTTTAGTGTTCTTTCCTACTACAACCTTGACATTTTAAATTGGTCAATAGATGCAAAATTGCATTGATTCATTAATTTTTAAAAGCAAACTTTAAAATGCATCTCAGTTCTTTTTCAAAGTAAGGTGCATATTTAGAAAGGTTAATTGTTGTTTCAAGTCACTTGGTAAAATCAATACGACTTGGAGCTCTTTCTGTGCCAGGTTTTTGCAGAGAAGCAGCTAATGGCTCTTAACTCTCCCTGCTGGAGCCCAGGAGTTTTGTGCCTCATCAAAACAAAGCAGTGGCTATCTAGGGACTCAGGGCTTGGTCTTTTAGCAGCTGCCTCAAGCTTCTAAAAGATGAAGGAAAATAAATGAAGCATTATTTTTTGCAAAGGACAGACTAGGTTACTAGGAGTCTTTGATTACATATGTGCATGTGTACCACCCATAAACCATTTTAAGAGCCATTGGTGAAGGTTACAGAGAAAGTGCCTCTGGAAGCAAAGGGCACAATTCCACGTTTTTATCTGTTCCTCTTGAGTGAATTGCAATGTGGCACAGCATTTAAGGAAAAGCTTTTTTTATCTCTGCTAAGGGCCATTTGAATGGTACAGAAGTGGCAGTGGTCACTCTGCACAGAACTGTTTGGAAAAGACCTTTAAGTTTATCAAGTCTAACCATTCACTGAGCACTGTCAAGTCCACCAGTAAAACATGTCCCTAAGTGGCACATCTACATGTCTTTTAAATACCTCCAGGGATGGTCACTACACCACTTCCCTGGGTAGCCTGTTCAAATACTTGAAAATCCCTTCTGTGAAGAATTTTTTCCTGGTATCAAATCTAAGTCTCCCCTGGTGCAACTTGAAACTACTTCCTCTTCTCCTGTCACTCGTTACTCAGCAGAAGAGACCAACACCCTGCCCCACAATATCTTTTCAGGTAGTTGTAGAGAGCAGTAAGGTCTCCCCTGAGTCTCCTTTTCTCCAGGCTGAACACCCCCCAGCTCCCTCAGCTGTTCCTCATCAGATTTGTGCTCCAGACCCATCACCAGCTCTGTTGTTCTTCTTTGGACACATTCCAGCATCTCCATATCTTTCTTGTAGTGAGGGACCCAAAATAGTATTCAAGGTTAGGTTTCACTAGTGCTTCCTAGTTTAGTTTGGTTCCTTGGTCACATTCTTTTTGTAGGGGCTTGAATGGAGACTGTCCACCTTCCTTGAACTTCACAAATTTATGATTTCTCAGTTGCAGTCTTTCCAGAGGTTCTGCTGGAGAAGGAGAGGGTAAAATGAATAACTGCAAAACTTTATTTCAGTTCTACTATTATGTGTTGTTGCTCAGTGAAAGGCAGAGGTGAGTTTCCATGCAGGCAAGCATCCAGACACAGGTAGCAGAGACTACTTTGACTTAATAGAAACCAGTTCTGCAGAACTTCCCCAAAGGAAAGCTGTAGCTTGGAAGGATGTTTCTTAACACAGGTCACCCATGCTCATTCCTCTTGACCTCCTGAACCCAAAAAATTCTAATCCCCATAAATTAACTGATTTAGCTAGAAGATGTCTTTTAGAGAATGTTGAACTGCAAATTTGAAGAGATTTAACTGAAAGATTGAGAAACTTGTAGAAAAAATAATTTAAAAGCCCCAACAGTCTTCAAGCAAACACTATGTCTATTTGCTTATGGGTAACAGAAGTATATGCCATCTGCTGCGATTTTCGAGAGGGACAACTTTGGTACTTGCTCCAGGAGAGGTGCTTTTGCATTATATTGTCTGCTGTTCTCTTGTGTCCAGGTTTATAGCTCCTATTTGCTTGGAAGGAAAGCAAAGAGAAGTGACACATCAACCAGAACGAAACAGATGTCCAGTTTCTATCAAGTCCAGTGGGAGTGATGTGAATGGCTCCCAGACCTTTCCTACCCCCGTGTCAGGGAGCAGTGTGGGCCAGCTGCTCCCTAAAGGATGGGGAGCCCAGTGCAGTATGGTGGACAGGGTGAGAAGCTCAGCAGCTGGACTCCATCCCACCCTGTTATGGGGCAGGTGAGCAGAGTGCTGACAGTGACAGCTCTTGACAGTCTGGTGATTGTCAGGCAAAGACAAGGCAATGAGTGGGGTTTAACCAAGAGTTGAAACCATCAGAAAAGACTGTGGTTATGGGGCAGGACAAGGTCAAGCTGGGAAGTCGGTCTGCAAGCCTGGGTCTGGAGCACCATGGTCCATGGTTGGGCACCGGCATGGCAGTAATTGACCAGGGGCTTTTTAAAGCATATCAGTGCTCCTGTGGCCCTGAAAATAATGAAATGTGTTATGGTTCCAATCTACTATTGCCATGTGATCTGAATTTCATCCTTTGTCTTATTATTCTCCAAATAGCTGCAGGGCAGATCCCCTGGGCTTTCCTCATTTCCGTCCTTTGTGTTTGCCATATATTTTTGTCTGAATTATTTTCATGGCTTGGATAGTGCAGTGTGCTGTTACTGCCAGAACAGATCTGGTCTGTTCCTGGTTATGCTCTCCTTGGGTTGCCTTCCTGTTGATTTCTGCCTTTTGTCTCTTCATCTAGCTCCCCAGCTTCCCTTCTCTATTTGCTGGTCCCTCCAGTTCATGCATCTCCAATACACTGTATTTTCTCTTTTTTCTTCTGCTTTCATGTAGCCTCCCTTTGTTGACTTAAAGCACATTCCTGCCATCCCACTTTGTCTTTCAAGCATAAGCAGAACAGCAGGATTTGCTGTACACAGGTCAGGTGGGCTTCCATGAAGCTAAACCAGCTGAAATTGGACACAGTGTCTTATTGCTGTCTCAGGCTGAAACTGGTACAAAGTCACCAAAAAGTAATTCAAAATAATCTAAGACAGGATGTTAACTTTGATAAGTCCCAGGTTAGGGCTGGCCTTGAAAACCATTTTTGTTTGGTACCGCTGTGTATACCAGGGTGAATTATTCACTGCAATACTGAGCTGAGCTACACTACTGCATGGGTTTGGGTGCGGAATTTTAAAAGTTGCTCTAGGCAATGTCACTGTGAAGTAGATGTAGCTGAAAGTGGAGCAGAAAACAAGATGGGACTTTGCCACTGCACACGTCTGGTATCATTTTTTCTCCTGGGATTCCCAGCCTATGCATCGTGCATGCTTGCTTACAGCTCATTAAAGAAGCACCTGAACACTCTCCTTCTCCAAATCCTCGGATGTACCAATACGAAATGCACAGCTGCAAGAGATGTAATTCTAGAAAATTTTAATAAGAAAGTTGAAATTGGGTTCCTAATGCAGTTCTCTGAACTTAAGCAATCTTAATTATGTTTAGGAAAGAAAAATCACTAATCTTTGGTTTTACCACGACATTTCATCAGTCTGTATCAATTAATTCTAAGTATTTCCACTATAATTGGACATTTAAAAAAAAATCTAGCTGATTTTGCAGACAAGTACATATAAACAGACCTGTAAGCTCATTCCTCTTTAAAACAAAGGGATGTATGAGGAGGGCTGTGAAAAGCAATCTTTTAAGTCTGCAGAATTTTAGTACTTCCTCAAGCCTATAGATGTTAATGAACTTCATCTTGTGGAAGGTCTGTCTTTAAAAAAGAATTAAATAAATGGGTCTCAAGTATAAGTTCCTGAATAATGGAACCTCTCTCAAAAAAAGACCACCACAGCAGTGTGTTTTTAAAGAGCCTGGAACCTCTCAAACAGGCTAGGGACAGACAACAGCTGAGACGGAATTGTTAGGTTGTGGTTTTTCACCAGGACTCTCCAGTAAATTGATAAAGATGGAAAGGGCTTGTGATAATGTGTGATTAAAGGAAAATGGAGGTGGGATTGGAGAAGGAGCAGCTTTAAAGCAGTTGCTTTCCTATATTCCTACAAATTATTTCCAGCAAGTTTCTAAAGACTTCTGAAGGCTTAGTGGGTAAGATTTGGTCAGCTTGAACACAAGACTGTTGGTAAAACAAGGATGATGTCTAGACAAAGCCTCAGCTAAATTTACCTAAGTCTACCACTTGCTATGAAAGGAGGCAGCTTTTTCTTAATACTGTGTACAGTTTTCCCACCTTAGCATAGATCCAAAATGCAGTTAGTTTGGACGCGAGGAAGCCACCTTCTCGAGTCTGTCAGATCCTGTAGTCACAGAGCAGAAGGAGCTGTGTGTAGGCCTGAGACTTCTCTTTCAGAAACCAAACCACTGAGACACGGTTTGATGTTGAGCATCATGACATGGAGTGACATCTCATTCTTTTGTCTTTCAGATGCAAAGCTCACTGATGGAAGCCTTCAATACCCAACCTAAACCTACTGTCAAAACCAACTACTTCTTGCCCTTAAAACCCACTTTTTATCCTCAAAACTGACTTTTTACCATCAAAACTCACTCTTTACCTTCAAAAGCCACGACGCTTTACATAGAACTCAAAATTACCATTATTGACCGTCAAAACTTAGAAATAATTATTGAAACATTAACCATCAAGACAAAATCCAATCATTAAGTAGTGCTTAACATTTCTCTACACAATTTTACCATGAAAGACTCTTTTTTAGTTTTTAACTTGAGACTTTGTTTTTTAAGATATACTTCTAATCCAAAAGAGTGGGAACTTCTTAGAACTGCTGAACATTGTAAATTACCATCTTACTATCTCACAAGTGTGAGATAAGGGCCAGGAATAAACCATCTCAAATGCTGTTTATTCCAGACTCAGGTTGACTTTATGTTATTCATGTAATGTTACCCCAAGTTAGACAACTGGTGCAAGAGCAACCAGGGATTACAAAAATTGCAAGTGACAGTCTGTATATTTGATCCAGGGAGTTACAGACCAGTCAGTCTCACCTCCATGCCTGGCAGAATCTCAGAGCAGATTCTCCTGGAAGGCATGGTAAGGCACATGAAAAACAACAAGGTGCTTGGTGACAGCCAGCATGGCTTCACTCAGGGGAAATCCTGCCTGACCAGTTTGGTGGCCTTCTATGATGGGGCTATGGAACCTATGGACACAGGTAGAGCAGTTGATATCATCTACCTGGACTTCTGCAAAATGGTCGACGCTGTCCCACATGACATCCTTGTCTCTAAATTGGAGAGACATCAATTTGATAGGTGGACCACTCAGTGGAAAAAGAACTGGCTGGACAGCAGCACACAAAAAGTTGTGGTCAACGGCTCAATGTCCAGCTGGAGACCAGTAACGAGTGGTGTCCCTCAGGGATCAGTGTTGGGAGAGGTCTCGTTCAAGATCTTTGTTGGTGACATGGAGAGTGGGATTGAGTGTGCCCTCAGCAAGTTTGCCAATGACACCAAGCTGTGTGGTTCAGTTGATACGCTGGAGGGAAGGAATGCCATCCAGAGGGACCTTGACACACTTGTGAGGTGGGCTGATGCCAACCTCATGAAGTTTAACCATACCAAGTGCAAGGTCCTACACCTGGGTGGGAGCAATCCCAGGCACAGCTACAGGTTGAGCAGAGAAGAGATTCAGAGCTGCCGTGTGGAGAAGGGCTTGGGGGTGTTAGTCAATGAGAAAATGAGTATAAGTCAGCTTCAGTGTGCGCTCACAGCCCAGAAAGCCAACCGTATCCTGGGCTGCATCAAAAGGAGCATGACCAGCAGGTCAAAGGAGGGGATCCTCCCCCTCTACTCTGCTCTGGTGAAACCTCACTTGGAGTATTGTGTGCAGTTCTAGTGTCCTCAACATAAAAAGGACAAGTGCAGAGGAGGACCACGAGGATCATCAGAGGACTGGTGCACCTCCCATATGAAGAGAGGCTGAGAAAATTGTGGCTGTTCAACCTGGAGAAGGCTGAATGGAGACCTCATAGCAGTATTGCAGTATCTGAAGGGGGCCTATAGGTATGCTGGGGAGGGACTCTTCATTTGGGACTGTAGTGACAGGACAAGGGGTAATAGGTTCAAACTTAAACAGGGGAAGTTTAGACTGACTATAAGGAAGAAATTCTTTACTGTAAGGGTAGTGAGGCACTGGAATGGGTTGCCCAGGGAAGTTGTGAATGCTCCCGTGTGATGTTCAAGACCAGGTTGCACAAAGCCTTGGGTGACATGGCTTAGTGTGAGGTGTTCCTGCCCATGGCAGGTGGGTTGGATCTAGATGATCTTAAGGTCCTTTCCAGTCCTAACTATTCTATGATTCCACGATTCTATGTTCACCGAAGTGACTGATGGGCATGTCTCCAAATGTAAGAATGTGCCTATCTTGTAATTGTTATATTCCTTGGGAAACAGGTCATAGAGAAGTGTGAATTCATCACATGCCTCTGAAGCATGTAAAGGTGTAACCTTGTTTTCTATGGCATGTGTTACTAAAACAAGAACAGAGCAACAGCTGGGAAAATGTAATATTTCATTCCCAGATATATATTTGTTCAGAAAACAGTGATTTCACTAGTAATGTCATGTCATCAAACAACACCGGTAAACATGACATTATTGCTAAAAGTTTGTTTTTAAAATTAACTTTTTCTACAAATATTCTGCATGCATCTAATCTGAACGTTTGTGAAGTAGGCACATGAGTATTTTTGGAAAAAATGGCATGAAAGAAGTTATTTTTTTTCCACAAACAAGTTGTCTTCAAAGCAATTTTGTCCTGGCTAATTCATGAACATTTTAGTTAATTTGGTCTATGAAGTAATAGGAGTCGAAGCATTTTTAGTTTCTGTCATTTTTGTTGGGCTGATGTGTGAGTGATTATGGTACCCTGGGAATGAAGAATTTGGTTTTGTTTATTTTTTTTATATGTGCTATTTATTTTTTATGTGCTATTAGTCATCTTGCAATCATATATTTATAGACAGTAGAAAACAGAAACAGTGAATCTGGCTAGCTGAAATTGTGCTGATATTTTGGTGAAGAGAATTTCCAGCTATATATCTGGGCTTGTATGGTATCAGAGCATAGCTTTTTTTGTGGACTTCGGCAAACAAGTTTTCCAAAAGCACTTGAACATTAGATTTTGATGCTATGTAGGTGGAAATGTCTTATATATACCTACATCAGAGATAAATGTCTTTTTTTTGTGTTTGTCAAAGAGGTGAATAAGCTATTTCACTTTGCTTACAGTCATTTGGAGGAAATTTAATGACATATCATCATCACGCTTGGGTAATACTGTCAGAAAGCAAAGCCCATTGAAAGAAGTGAAGCAAAAAGGTTTCAGACTTTGGGACTGTCCTCTTCTTTTAACCTTGCACATACTCTGCATGGAGCTAATGGGTAGATGTGAACAGATCTAGTGCTCCAAAAGGCTCCTGGCAGTTCCTCACTCTGGTGTATGGGATCCAGGCTGCTCTACAGGACAGTATTCATATAGTAATGTTGCATTTGTACATGAGGATATTTGTCTGAAAAAAAGATTTGGGAGAGAAATAAGATTGTAGGGCTGTCAGTCTTTATATTTCCTTATTCTTCTGTGAGTTCAGATGCTTCTAAATGAAGAAGTAACAGAAACATGTATTCACTAACCTTATTTTCTTATGGAAATCAGCTCTATCAGTTTGCAATCCAGCATGCAGTGCAGCATGAGAATGAAAACCCCAGACCATCAGAATTAATAGTGGATATTGTGCATCACTTGAGCACTGTGTTGCATGCACTGCAGCTTGCAGGCTAAAATGACTGAAACTGCATAGATCCATAGTTTTATGGTCCCTTCATGCTGCCAAAGTTCTGTAAAATGACTTTAAAATAACTGGCTGCTAAGAAGGCTGATCGAGTTGTTGGGCTAAATGGATCAGCTGAGCCTCAAGAGCTGCTCATGAGTGTGCCTTTCACTATGGAGTAATTTGACTTGTTTAAATCACATTGTTGTAGCTTGAGTGAGGTTGAATTAGTTCATTTTTTGCTGTACCCATATGGACAGCTATTCTGGCTCAGCTGACATATGGCATCGTGTTGAACTCAGCCCCATGGCTGAGCTCCAAGAATGAGTAGTGGTGTATCCAAGCTGGCTATCATGACAAGGTTAATATGTTGGGCCTTTTCCTTCTCTATGCAGTTCAATCATCAGCTGTTTATGTTCGTAGCCACATGCACTAAAAAATAGTTTATGGCAGAGCTGTAAGAAGGAAACATGGAGAAAGGCCATCACAACAAATGCCCTTCAACACCCATTACCCTGAAGGGCACTAAAGCCTAATTGACAACCTATAAAGAAAGAAGTGTCATCTTTGATTCATGCTGCTGTTGAATTAAGCAATATAATCACTGACAAATCAATCATTACCAGCCATAAACGACCAGTTTTTTAGTTTGCCTTCCTAAGGCAAAGCCATGAACCATTAACATGTTACACATTGGGCTGTTAACAGCAGTAAGAATCAGCTCAACACTGTCAGGAGAATTACTGATAATAAAAGCTGGTTTCTAACATTATGAGATGTAAAGCAGAATTGGAATCAATCAGAATAAATCAAAACTAATTCTTCCAAGCATAAAGAAATTACTATATTGTAAATATAATTTTGGGAAATAAGAGATTCTGGTAGAACAATATAAACTGTTCAAAGAGTATTTTTAGGGGGATGTCCTGAATTAAGCAGAAGTGTCAGCATTTTAAAATTACCATTTCACTGGAAAGGGCACAGACCTTTCTTGGAAAGGCTAAGTGATATATTCTAGTAGGACTGAGAATTTTTTTAAAGAAACAGGAAGTTTATGGCTATTTTTCTTTTTTTCACTTGATTCAGTTCCATTATGAATGATTTTAAATTAAAAAAAAAAGTAAACACCTTCACTATACTTTTCAGAGATCAGCCTTTGCTGCATATTCACTTGAATCAGAGTAGCATTATCTAAGACAAAATAAATGATTTTTACTAAAGAAAAAGGGAACCTACTTGTGGAAAAGCTGAAGATTTCCAATGACTCCTGTTCTGATTGCTGAGCTTCTAGGATACACACCCACAAGATGGGCCTTGACAAGCCAAAGACAATGCCAGAATTTTACCTTATTCATTGTAAACAGATCTAATTTCTTGATGGATGTTCTTCTGTCTTGCTGGTTTCTCATATTTTGCAGCAGCTCAGCAAGCCTGTTATGGCTTTCTGCTTTTTTTATTTCTAACAGCTCTTCACTTATTATGCATAGAAAGAGGCAATAAAAACACTCATAAAAAGCAAATGAAGAAAGAGCATCATGTATGCCCTCACTCTTCCTCCTATATCTGCTATAATTCTACCCCATCACATTTCCATCCTTGTCCTTGCCTCATAAATCTACAGGAATCAAGGAATCTGTCACACTGCCCATATTTTGAAATAGTCTTCTAAATTAAAAAAGAAAATAAAAAAATCCATAAATGCCAACAAACCTGAGAAGATTATTAAAGAAAATAGTGTGTGATTCAGTGAGACCACGGGCAATTCCAATAGCCAAATCCTTTCATTTAGTCTTTTGCCTCAGCTTTACTAAGTTAGAGGAGCATTAACACTGGATACTCAACCACGACAGTGACCCACATGTCATGAGGTCATGGCCAAGTTAACTGCAAGTTAGCTGCAAGAGGAAGATCAAAGGGGCAAATTCCAGTTACATCTGGAAGGGATCTGGATAGTCACTGCAGACCTAAAGTGTGTGCACACTATTTAACCTTCAAGAATATTGATGATAACCTGTATTATTTGCAGGTATGCACTCTTGGAAGTCAATTCTTGAGTCAAACACTTGGAAATGTTGGATCCTACAGAAACTTCAGTGTAAAGTCCTGTGGGAAATTACTGTGGAAGGGATCAGCTCCCTGATCTTTTCCTGTTCCCAGTTGCCCACTGACGAGCTAGCTATTTAGGACAAAAAATTGCAAATGAGAGGAAAGCAAAAACAGGAAGACAGAAAAGAAATGTTGTCCATTGGCCATGTCAATGGCAATGCAACACAAGCAGCTTTCCAGGCCAACTAGACAAGAGTGCAGAGAGGATTACATAGTGACAGTTCATCCAAAACACGACCCACTGCCTGGCCAATTTGTTAATATAAACTTCTGTATGCATGAAGAACAAAACAGGTGTTTTTATTAAAGACCTCTATCTAAACAAGATAAAAAATAATCTAGAATAGTGATGATTAATTGTAACCTGTGCTGGGTGGTAGCCTGGTGCTTCAGATTAATGGTGAAGCAATGCTATATCCAGGTCTCCAGAAAAGATTGAGACAGACTATCAGGCTCAAAAGCAAGGAACCCTCAAATTGTGGAAAGATTATTTCTTGAGGATAGAGTTTCAGTTTACAGATTAATTCTGGAACCATCACCAGGGTTTACTATGCTTTATTTATTTGTATTATTTACCTTGTTATAAAATAAGCTTATCAGGCCATCTCTGCCATACCTGTGTGTGTTTATGAGCACAGCACAGTGCAACTGTGACTTAGGTCTAGCAGCACTAATGTGTTACAAATTATGAATAAGCCTTTTTAAAATCTAAAACTGTACCTCTCTCAGATAGGAAATCTATCATATCTTTACCTCTTGATTTTCTACATACACTTTATGAATACTTTATATCTTTCTTGAATCAGTTTATTTACTGTAATAAAGTAGTTTCTGTATAAGGGAGGCTGTGAGCAGAGTAGTTCTGGAAACTAGATGTAAAGTTATTTTTGTATTTTGAAATAAACACTAGCAGGTTTGTTGTGCCTTGATGTAAACACAAAATGAATCACAGTAATGACAACTCCAGATCAAGGCCCTGTAGAGTTATTATGTTTTATGCATGAGATCTCTGCTCCTCCAAGACACATCAAACGTTCATCGCTGACCACTGATAAACACATTCATCCTCATTTGAAAGCTTTGTTGTAAACTGTGTTCTTTTCTTGTATTTCATAATGGTCTCTCAGCAAACAATCCTCTCTTGGGAGACACTGCAGTCCGAAGCCAGGTTTCAGCTGAGTCATCAGTTCTGTCAAGGTTTTCTTGTGGTATTTGTGGGATTTAAGGTGCATTGCTTTTCAGGACTTCTGAGAATTTTCATGTTCTTTACCATGTGCTTCCCTTTCAGCCTAGAATCATGAGTGATTTGCCAAGCTCTGGGCCTGGATCATTATCTTTTACTGAGCTGCAACCATGGCCAGTATTTTGCTGTGACCTGGGTTTAAACTAAGCCCCACCATAAAGACATTCAAGCTGGAGGGTCCAACTTGCAGATGACTCTGCCTCCCTATTGTCTCCTCTCTTAAATTTGGGTCTTTTAGGAATATGTTAACCTGGCTGCACACTTTCTCTCTTCTTCCTCAGTTCTCTTTTCTGCCTGGTTAGGTATCCACTTGGTTATGAAAGAACGTCTTTCTTGAGCCAGCTGTTGGTGGGTCGGTACTTGTGTTTTTCCCTGTTTAACAGGTTGATCACCTGCTTCTCTGGACTGACTGTAATCTGTTTGCCTGACACCCAATGACAGAAGCAGGGCTGAGATGTTGTGTGAAATAAACCATATCATGTCTCATCTGTCACAGGGAAAGAGGATCTGCACAAGATTAAGAGTGAGAAAAGTTAAAATCACTGGATTATTAAAATTCCAAGGTGAAAGGTATGTCTTTTTTTTTTCCTGATAAAAAGTGTTGGGGCATTGTGAGATCATAGAATTAATGGAGACTGTTCTTATTAAATGGGAAGCTGCTTCTCACAGTAATAAAAGAATTTATGGAAGACCACAGCAGTTCAGCACATATCAGCTTAAAATACATTCAGAGGCCAATCACACAGCTGCCTGAGAGCTGCGATGAGTACTGAATTAATCAGGTGCTTTGGACTCTGAAACATGGTGAAAAAAAAAAAAAAGAAAAAAAGAAGAAACTGAATGAAAAATGAAAAAGGAGAGCATATCTGCTCACTGAACTGCCTATAGCTGCAACAGTACCTAGGGACCTCTTTAATAGAAGTCAGCACTTCATTACCGAAGTGCTGACTAGGCACTTTTCAAGGTCTGCTTTTCAACATCTCAGAGAAAGAAATACTGGGCAAAAACATCTGCTTGGAATAAGCAGTGACTCACAGTCTGTAAATGGACTAGTTTCAAAGGAGGATCCTGGCAGAGTCCCATTTTAGGCCTGTAAATGACAGAAGGATTTGTGCTTTGTTGCTGACTGCCTGGTGTGTTATTTAGTCTATTTAGTTCTCAACTCTCTAAGGGGAAAATGGGTGTAATAATTCCTCTTTTCTCCAAACTTCTGTCATAGCTTTTGGGCTTGAAAGCACTTCAGTGCAGGAATAACATTTTTTGCTATAAATATACCTGTACTGGACATATGGGATGCTGGGACCCTGCAGAAATACTGTGCTATTTGCCTTGTGTAATAAGTAACTGAAAGGTGTGTTTTGACTTGCTTGACCATTAATGTAAAATCAGTATAGGGTGACGTATATAGTCCTGTATCACAGCCAGCATTGCACAGAACTCTTTGGCATGCATAGGGTAGTGGAGGCTCTGGTGTGCAGCTTTCTGGAGTAGGTCCACTGGCAGTGCTCTGTTCATTCAGGTAGCAAGTGCATTAATTACAAATTTATTCCAGCCATGAGTGACCATACAGCAGGACAATGGAAGTTGCTTTGAGAGAATTGCTGCAGAGCAACCTGTTTTGCCGTAGCTGCTTCAGTCAGTTTCCCTACACATGCGGGGCTGTCCATCAGGACATGGTATGAAAATGCCAGCCTCTCTGAAGACAGCTGGAAAAGAGAGCCTTGGGTTTTCCCAGAATGTAGAATGATTTTGTTCTGCCTGCAACAAAGCAAATGGGTCCACAGGTTTGTGTCATACCTTTTTTCCCCAGTCTTCACTATATTCTCTCCAAGGTTGCTTTCAGCTCCCTACACCATATGCTTTGGGTACACTAGATAGCACATCTTTATGCAATTGCTTCTCCCTTGAAGATTGCAAGGTTTTCTCCACCTTCCTTATTTCCATGCACATGAGGAGGTCACTGGTGGTGGCAGATCCTGGATGAATGAAAGGTACAACATTTACCTCCTCTTTGTTGCTCAAACCCATTAATGTTTGCTAACCTACAAGATTTTTGTGTGGAGCAGGTGGGACAATGCCTCTTCACAATGTGTCCAAACCCTCTGCATCTATGTCCTCTTTCCTCAAAAAGATGTGGGGGCCTGCATCCCTCTGCAGCTCTGGAAAGGCCAGGTTATAAGTATTCAGATATCCTAATTCTGAAGGCAAATAGTGGGATTCATATCACAGGACTTTATTTTAAGGCACATGGTTTAAAAGTAGTTCCTCAGTACACTCAATGAGAAAGATGCTTCTAAGAAAAGGAAGTCTTTCCATCTACCTTAGACAAGGGGAGGGATGAATCACACTTAAGGGTGGCCTGCTCTGCAGTTGTTTGAGAGAGCAGCTCCAATCCACCCTGAAGGATTTTCATCCTGGAAACTTCACAGCTTAGGCAGCAAAAAAGTTTTGGTGAAAGAGGTGGTAATAGCAAGATCCTTCCCATAGAACAGAAAAATTAAGCCCTGCTCCTCAAAGATATATTTAGAGCTCTAATTCCCATAGCAAATGGGAGTCCTGAGGGGCTTGGCAGAAGCTGATAGAGTTTCACAGCATCAAGATTAGACAAAGCTGTTTGCTTTCCTTTGATCTGTAATTCTCTCCTGGTTTTTAATAATAAGAGCCTCTTAAGACATGCTATTGTTTCACTGCCAGACACTGCCTGCAGGCAGCAAGAACCTGAGCTCCTGTTTTCAGGTGGGCAATATGGGGAAGTTTGAGGAAAGGTATGGTGCAAGAGTTGAGACAAGCACTTGTGTTTGTGATGCCACTCATCTGGAATGGTGTCAGACTTGCCATTTAGACGCAACAGCACTCCTAAAAAATCTCCCAACCACAAACCAAAACTCTGATGAGTTTTAGAGCTGCTTTATGCTAAAGTATTAAGAAGTAATTAAAAATTATATTTTTGCCCATTTTATTTCTTCTACAAAAGCTATCATTTTAGAAACAACAGAAAAAATAAAAGGGTGAAGAAAACAAAGTCACACAGGATGGCAAGAACCTGTCTCTCAGTGCTCAGGACTAACTCACGGGATGGTGTCTTTTTCCACTGACTCACCCCCTGTATGATGTGGGTATAGTGATGTCAATGAATCCTGCATTTCTTGTTCCTCTTTTTCTAAACTACCTGTTCCTCAGACAGTTTTCAGTTTATAATCTCTGTCAGTGCTCAGAGAGCTTCTAGAACCAATAGTGCCATTACCATGAACACTCTTAATCTGCTATAAACACCATGATGCATGTCATAACGGAAAGTGAGGGGTTTAATGGTTTCTCTATGCTAAATGCCATCTTTTATATTCCTAAATAGTTTTGTTGTTGTAGTTTCAGCCTGTACTGTTGCATATGATGGAAGAACAGCTGGTCAATTATCTCCTACAGTCAGAAGCAATGTTAAGGGATTCAGAAACTGGACATAAAATAAAATCTGGACAGTAAAGGACTTGGCTTATTTGTCTGTTGTATACTACAAAGTAGCACCAGCTGCCTTAAGTTGGTGGGTTTGTATGACAGTTAATCCTCCAAGGCATTATTTTAATAAGTAGATTGAAGAAAGGAACACAGGTGCAGCATAGGTGTGGAAAGAAAGTCTCCTCCCAGTGATCACAGTATTTGGTGGCCTCAGAGTTTCGAGCAGATGGGTTTGTAACAGTACCAGTCATAACTTCAGCTGTCACTGATGTTGCAATTTTGTTTGACTTCTAGCTTGTTGCCTGCCAAAGCCCAAATAAACTCATCTGAAAAATGGTGAGCGGAACAGTTTGGAAGGTGGGCAAGTGAGACAATAGCAAGGTCAACTGTGACACAACCAGGGCCAGTCGGTCATCATCATCTGCAATTACCAGATTTGCTTTACTGGTAATGCTTCAGCACTTTTTCCTATTTCCCGTATTTTTCCCATAAATGTGTGAGTGCATATCATAGAATTATGTCGAGGACACCAGAACTGCACACAGTACTCCAAGTGAGGTCTCACAAGAGCTGAACAGAGTGGCGTGATCACCTTCTTCAGCCTGCTGGTCACACTCCTTTTGATGCCACCCCGTGTATGCTTGGCTTTCTGGGCTGTGAGAGCACACAGCCAGCTTAAGTTCAGATTTGTTCTTATTGGAGAGGAGCTAAAGAGCCTGTTCGGACAATGAAAATTAAACCTGGATGTTGATTACATTCCACAGTTTTTCCCATGTAAATTGTCAGGGAAATTGCAAAAAAATCTTAAGTAAGGAATGAAGTATGTGACAAGAGAAAATGGGAAGCTACATAAAGCCAAACCTTTTTGATTGCAGGCACTGACAGCCTCTGCAGAACTGCAACATTGATGTCGATAGCTTCCCAAAGCTGTGACATCCTCATTAGCCCATGAGTTTCTTCTTCAGCTTCAATGCAAGCTGTGATGTGTTGCTCTTGTCCAATGCTTTGTTAAGAGGAGAAAGAAATTGAACTGTGAAGAGGTTTCTTCTAAATCCATATGAGAATTTAGAAACAGTGTTTATTTCTGATTTTTTTTTTTTTACCATGGAACAAAAAGATATTTCTACACCTTATACACCACAAAAATATTCCAATATAACTATCAGACAATAGATGAAGTATACTAACATCTTTCTTAAAGAGTAATTTAGACTCAGTAGTTGTCAAGTTGTGTTGACTATTGTTACAGAAAAAATATTTTCAAAACTATGAGTTTAAAGGGTGCAGAACTGCACCATTGTGAACTTCATCACAGAATGGTCCCATCTAAAACTGGCCAGACACTATCTCATTGAAGATGTTAATCATCAGCTGCTCTTCAGGTGTCAAGTAACTACACATACCAAAATAAAGTTTAGTTCAACTTGCTGATCTTTTAGAAAGACACAGTTACCGTAATTGCAAAATTAATATTTAACTGTCTCATTATTTGAAAATTAGCATTCAAAGCCCATCGCTTACAAAGACAGTGCCAGCCATCTTGTCTCAAGATGAGGGAAAGCTAGGCAGACTAATGAGGTATTTCTGCTAGGTCAGGGCACAACAGTGAAATGATGAACTAAAAATTACTAAGGAAATAAAATTGCATAAGAAATTTGCTGACATTTTCTGAGAGAAATTAATGTGATGGAGAAAATTCGGGGGGGGGGGGGGGGAGTAATTACTGGAGCAGGGAGGGAGGGCAGAGCTGCTCCTCAAGTGGGAGAGATGCTGAGGAGCAAATGAGCCAAATGTATGACTTGCCCTTGGGAACTGACACAGGACATACCTGGGTAAGCAGGAAAAGTCGAGCTGAACTGAAGAAGAGACCATACACTAAGAGCTCTTTTACAAGAGCAAGAAAGGTCTCTGGTAATAACCTGGGTGAATATGTAGTCTTATTCCTAAAACATGCCTCTGCACTTTTAGACAGAGACAGTCCTCTCCCTGATGCTGAATGGACAAGGGACATCTGCAGTGGGACAAAAGCCTAGAAGGAACCTTCTCTTCTGATCTATAGCTGCTGATCTATGAAGGATACAAAGTGAATGCCCCAGATTAGCTGCTGGAAACTGACAGTAATGCATAGGAGGAAAAAAACCTGTAACAAAATAACTGCACCCCACCCCCATGTGATTTCTCCACGTAAAACACACTAGGTTAATTTTTTCTGCCAAGAGTAACTCATTGACAACTTTCTTCAGTAGAAATAAATTAATAGTTCAGTTCTTAATACAAATTAAATGCATGAAGCTTGTCTTTGCTACTTAATATTTAAAAAGTGCCACCCACAGGTGTTGCTTTAGCACTTGATAGCTATTTTTTCTGTGCCCAGTTACCTGTATTTCTTTGGAGAAAGTGCCCATAAAATCCCACCATTTGGCCATGTAGGCGTTTTTAACATCAATTTTGCAGCTTGGTGCAAGTGAGATTAATCCCCTGAACAACCCATAACATTCATAGCAAAGGATTAGATCCTGCATCTTTAAAATGGGAAGGAAACCCATAATTTCATCACTATGTCATTGAGAACATGTCTCCTTTGAAAGTGGGAAAGGAGGAAAAAAGTTTTTGCAAAAACAGTTTATAATACCTACACATTAATATACTGAAATATATTAATTGTTGTGGGCTTTTCAGGGAAATACAAAAATGCACATTACCACAGAATCCCAAGGGTTGGAAGGGACGTCAAAAGATCATCTAGTCCAAGCCCCCTGCAAGACCACGGTAACCTAGAGTACATCACACAGGAACTTGTCCAGGTGGGCCTTGAATATCTCCAGTGTAGGAGATTCCACAACCCCCCTGGGCAACCTGTTCCAGTGCTCTGTCACTCTCACAGTAAAGAAGTTCTTCCTGATGTTAACATGGAGCCTCCTATGCTCCAGTTTACACCCATTGCCCCTTGTCCTGTCACTGGATATCACTGAAAAAAAACCCTAGCTCTATCATCCTGACACCCACCCTTTACATATCTGTAAACACTGATGAGGTCACCCCTCAGTCTCCTCCAAGCTAAAGAGACCCAGCTCCCTCAGCCTCTCCTCGTAAGGGAGATGACATGTACCAGAGCTGGGAGCAGAAGTGGGTTTTGAAAAGTGGGGATAAGGAGAGCTGTGGTGCCAGAAAAGTACTGTACCTGTAAAATTCTCATGTGCTACAGCTTCTGTATTTCTGCTGTCCTGAACACAAGTATCTTTCTAAGAGATTTTGTCAGGTTTTGGGTTTTGTTTTGTTTTTTGGTTGTTTGTTTTTGTTCATTTTTTTAAAAAAACAGTTCCTCTGCCTAAGCACCCATCTAAATCTCCTCCTATTTTATAGCTTTTTATGTGACAAAGGAAAAATGAAACAAAGAAAAAAATAATTTAAAATTTACCATTTCAATCTACAGGGAATTTTTGAGTAAATCAATGTTTTTAATTAGCTTTAGCTCACTTTGTAATTTCAGTCATGTAGAAGAATTTCTAACTGCAACACAGCTAGGTCCATCATGGTGGAGCTTGTACCTGCATGAGAGCTTTGTTCTATTTGTATCTGGAGATGCACATGATTGATAAATGAGTATTATTAAATGATGAAGTCAGTTGTATTATGATGCTATGGAGTACATAGTACAGGAGGTTTTGGACAAATATACTCTATCTTTGTGTAAGCTGTACCACATATTCTACTTTAGGAAAGTACAAAGCATTAGTTTAACTTACAGTATATAGTTGAATCTCAGGGTAGAAAGATAAATAGATGATCAGATAAGCAGGTCCTTCATACACCTTTTAAATTGGAACTTCAATAATATTTTTCACTAAAAAGAAAATCTTCAGAAATTATGCAGTCCCTCCTATTTTCCCAATGCTCCTTTTGAATGCACATTATGGATTTTCAAAATCCAAGAAAGGGTAGTCACTGGGGCAGGTATAGAGAAGTAATGCACTACATTGGTGCTTGCTCTTATGCCTCAGTCCCACTGCAAGAGCAGTGGCTACTGCTCAGGCTTAAACGTAGAACATGCTAGTTGTAGGACACTTTAGCTGTAGAGCATCTTCAGTGAAGCAGGGGCAGAGAATAGGTTCACTTAAGGACCTCAAGGAAGAAAACAATGAAAAATTCTGGATTCCAACTTAGAAAGTCAAAACAGAATCCCATAGATTTTATTGGAGACAACCCCTGTTCTCCAGGGCTGCTGTAGCCAAAGCTGAGTGAACAGTAGTGCTCTAAATTTATCTTCAGGCTGCATATGCCCACCCAGGTGCCCTGTGTGTTAAGCCCACCAATTACTTCCTAAAGTTTCACCAGCTGAGGAGATAATAGTCTTGGCTCATGGACCCACAAACAAGAAACACAGCGTACAGATCTAGATGGAAATCTTTGCTTCTCATAGCCTCTCAGTAATATTTTTGCACGAGAATTACAGCCCACATCACATATCATCATTTTCTGCATATATAAAACAAAAAGCATTGCCACATATGGAAGATTAAAAATTACAATTCATTATTCAAGACACCTATTGAATTGCAGTTACGTTACAATCAAGTTTTTGTGACATTACCCATTTGTCACCATGGGAACAATTTGGAGATCACAAATATGGACTGTGGCATTAATGAATAAATAAGGAGGAAAGAGCGCTGATTATAAAGAAGGTATAAAAAATCTTCACAATTAGCAGTAATAACAATAGAAAAAATGTATGACAGCTAATAAACGATAAGATTCTCAGCATTATGTTGAAAAATCCACTCAAAAAATAGCTGCTGATCAGATCTTCATTTTAAAGGATGAATTTTCATTACAAAAATAACATTTAACCATTATCAGTTTCCAAAATCTTGTGAAGAGAAATATAAACCTGAAAATGGCCATGAACAAAAATATTTTCCTTTTCATATTTGATTTTAAAATGCTTAAAACTGATGGGGTTCTTTTTTTGTTATTTGATGAAATCAGAAGAAACCAGCCAGAAGCCTCAGGCTAAAATTGGTTCTTAGTAGAAGAGTTTTATTATGACCAGATTTCTACTCTGTCTGTCTACAGGATATAATGATCCTTGCCTCTGGTTGATGATTTAGCAAAGCTGTCATATGCCTACAGGCTTATTGCTCCTGGAGCAGGCTAGACTTGTTTCTTTCACCAGTTCTTCCAAAGTCTTCAGCATGCAGAACAGGCCAGCGAGTCAGGGGGCTGCACCACAGACCACAGCCTCAGTGATGCTCATTGGGTTTGTAATTCTTTCTACATCTGTATCATACCTGGGTGTGAAATACGAATCCACTTCTCTAAACAAGATAACAAGGTTTTATTAAGGGACAAAGTCAATAAAGCAAAAGCAAACAGCGCTAGGTGCGTGACCGTAGCCAGAGGTGCAAATGATTAGTATTTGTTACAGGTTTATATACTTTCACAATTCCATTAGTCACATAGATATTCATAATCCCTGAATATAGGCAGGGAACATTATAATTAAGTCCAGTAATTTATTATCATAAGTGTCCTCCTCTTGGCGTCTGCGCACTGCTCTTCAATAATTGTGGGTGGGGGTCTTGAGTATGAAGTAAGCAGTCTTCCTCATGTGAGTAGGGGTCTTCAAGATGAAGTAAGCAGTCTTCCTCACAGTGTGCTTTTCACCTTTGGCCCAGTTGGACACCCCAGTAATTATACAACTCGCTAAAACCAGCCATATCTGTAATTATTCTAATAACTAACAAATATTTGAAACAGTGTGACCTTCCTGCAAAATTTATAGCAGGACAGGAGTATCCCAAGCTACCAGATGTTTGGGAGGCTCTGTCTTTGAACTAACTGATAAGTACAAGGATGGTGTGAAATAACTTTTTCATGCTCAGTGGGGTCACTAAATCTTGTTATCTCACCACAGACTTACAATACAAACATTGTTCTTTAAAACTAAAGATACTTTAGAGGACCAGTGTGAAACAGTTAAGTCACATTTAGTGCGGCCACTAAATTCCACAGGTTAACAACATAAACATTGTTCTCTTTCTACAACCTAAGTTAAGCTAAAAAGTACTTTATATTTTACAGGCACTAGCTTTTCTTCTATCAAGCATGCAACCGCCCCCCCCCCCCCTTTTTCTTCTTTTTAACTTTACAGATTCCTCTACTATACGACTTTGGTTTGCTCATCTTATGTCTTTATTGAGCTTTGGTTTTGTTACTATAAACTCATATAATTATATCCACATAACCACACCTATGATTTGCAAAAGCCAATACATTTATGTGTTTATCACACTGGGGAAAATACTGTGTATGTGGAGACTTGTTTGCAATATTATCCATGTCACAAACGTGTTCACCTTCACCAGTGGAAGGTCCTGGTGTCAATTGTTCATGGCAGCATGGGTAGATGATGCACCACCATGAGTCAGAGCTAGTGTTGGCATTAAAGATAAAGCTAAGCAGTTCATCCACAAGGTATTCTAATGCTGGGTTCAGTCTGGGCCAAATGCAGTAGAAAGCTGTAAGCTGCTTTTTTTCTCTGCCAGCAGTTGCTCACAGCTTTGCTGAAGGTAACATGATCCCTGGAGTTTAGACTTTTCCTACCAGCAAAAAAGGTCAGTGTTAGGACTTGTTTGATGCACAAATGTGTCCCTCCTCCTTGCTGCTGCCCAGCTGGCCTCAATGTTCTCATCCAGAACTTTCTGTTAATTTCAGATTGTGAAATAAGGCAACTAGTTCATGCCAGAGATCCTTTAATTCATTCTTACGGGGAAACATTCACAAAAGGCTTGTGGGTTTTATCTGCCAAGCTGGTGTTTCTGACAGTACATTTAGTAAACATCTTCCCTCTAATAGGAAAGGGAGACAACAACATTTTCTAGCTCTATTAAGGTAAAGACTTTAAATCAACAGATTTTAATAAAGAAGGTAGGCAGGATATACCACATAACTAATATATTTTGCTGTCATGCCAAGCCCTGGATAATGTCCACTGGGGATGGCAGAGGCTAGGGAGGACAGGAAAATACTGACAATTATAAAACTCAGTTATGCCAAAGCATAGAAGAACAGTGGAGCAAAAGTAGCTTCTGGGGCTCACATGGGATAAACATTAACAGCACAATGAAATTATGTCTTCTCTGCATTTCATTAACAGCTGGCATTGCTAGTAAGAACCTAGGTGTCACATGAACTCCTGCATCATGGAGTTCAATGTACTGCTACTTTAGCACTTCATTGTGAAATCCCTTCTATAAACTTATTCAACACAGATTAAGCACAGTCTGTACCATAACTGTAACAAATATAACACAGTGCCAATATGTACCTTGTGTGAGCACAGGGTGAACACAGGAGCTGAGCTTCCCTGTTGTCTCCCCTCCTGAGGAAGAGGAGGTTGTAGACCAACCGCCTCCAGCTATTTTGAAAGTACCCGTGCAAAACTGTCCATCAAATCCCTGACACCACTACCATGATCATCATTATTCCTTTTGGGTTTTTTTGTGATTTTGCAACAAGTCAAATGACCCTCTCACAAGAATTTTACTTTGCTAGCCTCACAAGCTTCAGTAGCTATTCAGACAAGCTTTGCACCTTCTTTCCTTGGTTAGCCCACCGGGCTAAATTGTCACTGGAGTTTCATTCTTGCCTCCATCTGTGAGTCTGCGATCTGTTGCAAACATCTTTCATTGTAAATTCAGACAAAATAATCTAAGTCTGCAAACAGTTCACGTGTTGGTTAAATTTACTCGTGTTTGTTCCTACTGGAGTGACGCATGATTTTTCATCTGTACAGAAAAGCTGTCCTCTAGAATATTTTTTTACTATGGTTGGCTTCTTTTCTCGAAATTCATGCATTCAAAATCTCTTTGTATGGCAAAAACAATGTTCAGAAGTTGTTGAAATCACTTCTTTAATATGTTCATACATAATAAGAACAAATGCCTGTAGCATGGGGAGCAAACAAGGAATTAGAGATGTGTGCACATCCATGAGGGTATGATATAATAGGCACCACAGAAACATGGTGGGATGGCTCCTATGACTGGAATGTTAGAATGGAAGGCTACACACTCTTTAGAAAAGACAGGCCTGGCAGGCAGGGATGGGGAGCTGCTATTTGTGTTAGGGATAAGCTGATGAGTGTGGAACTCTGTCTGGGGACAGGTAAGCAGTTAACAGAGATTTTGTGGATCAGGGTTAAAGGGAGAACAGCGATGGGGGACATTACTGTGGGTATCTATTACAGATCGCCTGATCAAAAGGACTCTGTGGATTAAGCACTCTACAGACAGATAGGAACAGCCTCACACTCACAGTGAGGCCCTTGTTCTCATGGGGGCTTCAATCACCCTGACATCTGTCGGAGTGACAGTACAGCCCGGCACAAGCAATCCAGGAGGTTCCTTGATTGTGTGGAAAACAACTTCCTACTGCAGGCAATAGAGGAGTCGACAAGGAGAGGTGCCATGTTTGATCTCATGCTCACCAACAGGGAAGGGATCGCTGAAAATGTGATGCTCCAGGGCAACCTTGGTTGCAGCGATCATGCGATGGTTGAATTCTAGATCCTCAGGACAGTGAGAAGAGAGTACAGCAAGCTCACTGCCCTGGAATTCAAGAGAGCAGACTTTGGCCTCTTCAAGGAACCTGCTTAGTAAGGTTCCATGCGATATAGCCCTAGAGGCTTGACAGGTGGACCACTCAGTGCATAAAGAACTGGCTGGATGGCCACACACAAAGAGTTGTGATCAATGGTTCAATGTCCGGCTGGAGACCAGTAATGAGTGGTGTTCCTCAGGGATCAGTGTTGGGAGAGGTCTTGTTCAACATCTCTGTTGGTGACATGGAGAGTGGGATTGAGTGCGCCCCCAGCAAGTTTCCTGATGACACCAAGCTGTGTGGTTCGGTTGGTAGGCTGGAGGGAAAGAATGCTCATCCAGAGGGACCTTGACATGCTTGTGAGATGGGCTGATGCCAACCTTATGAAGTTTAACTTCATAGAAGCCTTCCAGTATCTGAAGGGGGCCTATAGAGTTGCTGTGGAGGGATTCTTCATTAGGGACTGTAGAGACAGGACAAGGGGTAACGGGTTAAAACTTAATCAGGGGAAGTTTAGATTGGATATAAGGAAGAAATTCTTTCCTGTTAGGGTGGTGAGGCACTGGAATGGGTTGCCCAGGGAGGTTGTGAATGCTCCATCCCTAGCAGTTTTCAAGGCCAGGCTGGACAGAGCCTTGGGTGGCATGGTTTAGTGTGAGGTGTCCCTGCCCATGGCAGGGGGATTGGAACTAGATGATCTTAAGGTCCTTTCTAACCCTAACTATTCTATGATTCTGTTCTATGTTATACATTGCAGGAGCACACTCTTAGCACATACACAGCTATTACTGAATGTATTTTATTGCTCAAATATGCAAGTTGCCAAAGTCACATACTTAAATACACTCAATCTGGAAATCGCACTTGGAAAAACTGTCTATCAACATTGCAGAGAAGCAGCAACCTACACTTGTATTTTGTATTTTTCATGCTTTTCTGAGGAAGAATGAAATATGAATTACTTTCAGATCTAACAGGAAAAACAGTTTTCTCAAATGTTTAAACAACAAGTGTATGTAGAGTTATCTGTGCTGGACAGATATAATTCTGCAATATGTATTCAGTGATATTACTGTAATATGTTAATATCCATAGCTTATTTTATACGTCTTCTCTTTAAACAGTTAACGTTGTAGTCCTCATGTGTATCATATCTCACCAGAGCAATGAAATGTGACTATTTTTCCTATTATCCCTATTATTTTTCAATTTATTTCTTTCAGAACCCTTGGAATTTTTACCCATGAGGGTTTACTGTTCTTGAATTTCTTATGCTAGGTTTTGGAGTTTTTTATAGCTTCCTCAGAGACTTCAGTCTCTGTCAAAGTCTCATTCTAATCTCCCACAACAAGTGCCCTTGGATAAAGAAATTGTGCATTGTATTTTAAATGGAAAGGCAAATGGAAGACCTATCATTTCATTTTCCAGCTACTTTACCATCCATCAATTAATTCATTTCTGCTTTCTTATCAAGAGGTCCTATAGTCATCCAGTAAACTTTATTGTTACTAGCAATATTTTTTCTTCATTTATTTTAATTCAATACTGTTTGTGATGTAAGTGAAGGTTTGAAATAATCAGTTTCTTTTGCCGACAAGAATGTTACCATATGTCAAATGGCCTGGTATGTCTGTTTGTAAGTTCCTGCCCTCTAGCAAACACAGGGTTGAAAGGCGATGTGCGCTCTCTCTGCAAGCTCAGTTGAGTTTCCTCAGAAGTCCTTGCTAAGCCTACACACATGAACAGGTTGAAGGGACCAGAAGCAATGTGTTCCTGACTTTGTGTCTGAAGGCAGGAGCTGGCTCTTCCCAGTTTTTTCAGGTAAAGCAATTAGGACACAGGAAAAGCATCTTGATAGCTGCTCTCTTACAGTTTGATGGGATATTTTCACATTGCAATTTTTACTTTTTTTTATAGTTGAAGCATTTTTTTTGTGGGTCATGGGGAGGGGTTCAGCTCTAGTGCACAGTCTGGTTGAATGGTGTCTTTTAAGAGTAGAAGACATCTTGCTCTACCATAGGACTCCAGGAGATATTTCCAGCTTTAAGCTATAGCTGTTATTCCTCTACATATTTATACCATAACTGTGGCTAGTTAGTTATGTTGCTGTTTCCCCTTTCTGCCTCCCCCTGTGTGATTTCTTTGGATGTGGTCTGAATGGCACTGTCTGCTGTACACTGCCTTTGTCTCTCTCAGATGCCACACAATCAGTGTTATCTTCTCTTCCTTTGAGGGAAGCCCTTGTTGCACGTATCTATGATCAGATGCTCATTGCTCAGATCTGGTCCCAGTTCTGCATTAACACTATGGGAACAAATGTGTCAGATTTACATCTGTATGGGAAGAAAACAAAACTTCAGGCTGTTCAGAAAAGTGCATTGGTATCATTTTTATTTTTCCTACAAAAGCAAAAAGCAATTCTGATAAAAATAATGCTGAAATCATATACTTTTAAAGTAGAAATTGTGATGCCAAAGATATTTAAGGCTAAAAAAAATTATCTAGGTTTTTTTTAAGATTGAGCCATCTGAACATCTTTGAGTTGTATAATTTTTCCACAAATATTAGTTTATACAATACTTTGTAATATTGATCATATCAGAAAAGACATAATCAACCCATTTGACCATTAATAAAATGCGAATTATATGCAAGCCCTTCTCTCTTATTATTACAGTTCTTTTGTATTTCTTAATTTAATAAATCTTTGCAGGACTTAATAAAGAGCAGAAGATTTATATATGTACTGAGACATTCATTTAGTCTTCATAGTGTCTTGAATTTATTTTCATTGGATTCCTCATCACCTGCTAGTTACCATATTTATTGCATTCTCTCAATTGCTTCTCAAAGCACGTACATGTGAAATGTTCTTGGAAGACTGTCTGTACAGATGTTGTGTTCATCAGGTAAATCTAACAAAATCATCCGGTCAGCCAAGCTGGCAAAGGCTCTGACCACACCACCCAAGACTTGGAAGGCAGATGCGGGGACTGGGAGAATGGAGACCCTAGGCCCACTGTAGGAGAGGATCTTGTTCAAGACCATCTTAAGAACCTGAACCTGCACAAGTCCATGGGAACTGATGAAATCCATCTGTAGGTCCTGAAGGAGCTGGCAAATGAAGTTGCTAAGACACTGTCCATTGTATTTGAAAAATCATGGCAGTCAGGTGAAGTTCCTGATGGCTGGGAAAAGGGAAATATAACGCCCATTTTCAAGAAGAGGGAAATGGATGATACAGGGAATTACAGACCAGTCAGTTTGACCTCCGTGCCTGGTAAAATCTTGGAACAGATTCTCCTGGGAGGCATACTAGAGCACATGAAAAACAACAAGGTGCTTGGTGACAGCCAGCATGGCTTCACTAAGGGGAAATCCTGCCTGACCAATTTGGTGGCCTTCTGTGATGGGGCTAGGGAACTGATGGACACAGGTAGAGCTGTTGATGTCATCTACCTGGACTTGTGCAAAACGTTCGACACTGTTCCACACAACATCCTTGTCTCTAAATTGGAGAGACATCAATTTGATAGGTGGACCACTTGGTGGAAAAAGAACTGGCTGGATGGCTGCACACAAAGACTTGTGATCAATGGCTCAATGTTTGGCTGGAGACCAGTAACGAGTGGTGTCCCTCAGGGATCAGTGTTGGGAGAGGTCTTGTTCAACGTCTCAGTTGGTGACATGGAGAGTGAGATTGAGTGTGCCCTCAGCAAGTTTGCTGATGACACAGAGCTGTGTGTTTTGGTTGATAACGCTGGAAGGAAGGAATGCTGTCCAGAGGGACCTTGACACGCTTGTGAGGTGGGCTGATGCCAACCTCATGAAGTTTAACCATGCCAAGTGCAAGGTCCTACACCTGGGTGGGAGCAATCCCAGGCACAGCTACAGGTTGGGCAGAGAAGAGATTCAGAGCAGCCCTGTGGAGAAGGACTTGGGGGTGTTGGTTGATGAAAAAAAATGAACATGGGCCAGCAGTGTATGTTTGCAGCCCAGAAAGCCAACCATATCCTGGGCTACATCAAAAGGAGCGTGACCAGCAGGTCAAAGGAGGTGGTCCTGCCCCTCTACTCTGCTCTTGGGAGATCTCACTTGGAGTATTGTGTGCAGTTCTGGTGCCCTCAGCATAAAAAGGACATGGAACTGTTTGAACAAGTCCAGAGGAGGGCCACAAGGATGATCAGGGGGCTGAAGCACTTCCCATATAAAGACAGGATGAGAAATTTGGGGCTGTTCAGCCTGGAGAAGAGAAGGCTGCATGGAGATCTCAGGGCAGCCTTCCAGTATCTGAAGGGGGCCTACAGGGTTGCTGGTGAGGGACTATTTGTTAGGGACTGTAGTGACAGGACAAGGGGTAATGGGTTAAAACTTAATCAGGGGAAGTTTAGAATGAATATAAGGAAGAAATTCTTTACTGTGATGGTGGTGAGGCACTGGAATGGTTTGCCCAGGGAGGTTGTGAATGCTCCATCCCTGGCGGTGTTCAATGCCATGTTGGACGAAGCCTTGGGTGATATGGTTTAGTGTGAGGTGTCCCTGCCCACGGCAGGTGGGTTGGAACTGGATGATCTTTGTCCTTTCCAGTCCTAACTATTCTATGATTCTATTATTCTATGCCTTTACACCTTAAGGAATGAGGGAACAGGCTCCCCATTAGATGAAGGCACAAAAATAGTTTCTACTTGTAAGATTAAATTTTCTCCACCTTCAACTCTGCAACCTGCTTCATCAGATAATACTATTTTCCTTCCTTTTTCAACCTGGTATACAGGCCTTGACCAAAATCCCCTCTGGAAGGGAACCAGATATTAGTCACTTTTCTTGGTGTTGGTCAGCTACATTACTCTCATTTACTCATGACACTAAAAAACTTATTAATTGCTGGCTATCTTCTCTTTAGCCAACAATGGAAAGGAACATCAGATTACCTGGGTAATCTTTTCTTTATTGAATCATTTCAGATCAAAATATCAGCTATGTTAGCATTCTGCTCTCAACCACAGCCAACAGAAATAGTTAGAGTATAACCTTGAAATAAGCAGAGACACTTGCTAGAAAACATCTTTTCTTATTTCGAGTGACTAAATCTGTCTTCTTGGATGAGGTTTGGCATATACAGAAGGCTGAGTGGATTAAGAAATGTGTATGAGAACAGCCCTTAATACCATTACAAGATTTTAGCTAGTAGTCTTTCCTCACTGACGTTGTTAAATGATACCCTGCTCTCCTGTAAAAGCCCTTGAAGTCTTAACATGATTACATTAATATTACTTGAAGAGATAACTCTAAAATGAAGCAACCTACTGTACAACTTAATGCGACTGCGACAGGCGTTTTGAACTATGTGAAATTTTCTTTAAAGCATTATCTTGTTTACCTGTTTTATCCAGATATCTGACATTAAACATTTTTAGAACATTTCAAAGTTTTCCTATTTTCTTTTACTGCCTGTCCATAAAAATGTTCATTTATTTTATTTTTTTTAACTATTTATTTTGCTGCCTGTTGGCAAAGATACAAACCCAACTCAGGAAAAGAAAGAATCAAAATATTGACTAAAGCAGTACCAACCGAAACACAGAGAATATTGCTTGTGGTTGTAAAAAGACAGTTTTATTTGGAGAAAATGCAACTTTGTAGCACTACAGAACTACACATCTGTTTGAGCATTTATAAAGCTGTTCCCATACCCCAGAGAAAGATTGCAACATGCCTCAGTTACTGAAATAGAACAAATATATACTGGAAAATTGTATTAGAATAGCCCAGATGGAGACTGTCAAAATATAAATCTTTGTAAGTAACTGTTATATATCTCAGGAAAAAAAAGAAACAAACAAAACATGTAGGACACTGGTAATGAATCACATTTTTCATAATGCTCTTAATGACTCAGGCACGGATACCTTGTGTAATTAAATTATAAGGAAGCATAGTTTAAGCAGATGGGGCTTGTCAGAATTTTAATATGCTGCAAAATGCACTTCATACTAGAAACAAGACAAATTGTTTCTTCAAGATTTCTATTCTAGCACAATCCACCATTTTGTGTTTTATCTTGCCAAATAGTTATGCCCTACCTACATCACCTGAGGTTTGTTCCAATTATGTTTCGATATTTTTTGTGTGTTTGTTTGGTTGTTTTTTTCAATGATGTCTCCCGAATCCTTAGTTTAGCCTCCATTTCTGCATTCATCATAACATGGATAGGATTTATATTAGACTAAAAAGCTTACTCCAAAGAGCTGTACCAGCTGCCACTGGAGGGATCCCCAGGGAATATGTTAATTATTCTGATAGTAGCAAATACCACAGAAGTAACATCATGTTAGACAGACAGACAAGAAAGTGCTATTAAGCAATTGTTAAATGGAGACACCCAATTGTGTCCATCTATTTTCCAGATAGACATAACTGAGTCAACATGAACAACACTCTCCAATAGCACTTGTCTATCTCACATTTCCTGTCAGTACTTGCATGCGGCTGGCTGTGAGTTCGAGGTAAAAATCTGAGAGTCTCCCCAATGGATGCCAAAGCATAGGATAGTGACTTCAATAACCTGTAAGAGAGAAAAAACACTGCCTGGTTAATGACACAGAACAGCAATAGTATCATTTTTTGATAGAAAAGGGAACGATATTTTTTGGCAAATGTGCATCCTTTCAGGCTTCTTTTTTTATCCTATGTCCTTTTTTCTATTGATAGTCTTAGTTGAAAATAAACACAGTCGGTCTGGAATGAATATTGAAAAAGCATTGCTGCATAATCTCCTCTGACCTCCTGTACATTACAAAACTCTATATTTCACTCACATACCTCTACAGAAAGCCCCCGAAAATCATGTAAAATATACTGGGTTTGTTCTTATGGGAGTAAAAAAGAGGACTGAGGTGTACTAGTACCGAAGACTCTGGAGGAGACACGACCAGTTAAGATATGAGAAGATCTAGGACCTACACTTAGAGGAAGGCAAAACTCACTATTAACGTGACTGACACTGGTAAAATTCTTACTGGGAACATCACTTTGATCTTTTGCTTATGGCCAGCCATGCAAGAACCCCAGAACTGCTGTGCTCGATGTCTGAAAAATGGTGAAACTTAAGAAGTGATCCTCAGGTAGTTACTTTAAAACTCACATGTGCTATGAAGAAGATTAATGTTTAAATTTCCTTTGCTAACTCCTACCTTATCATAGAATCATAGAATAGTTAGGGTTGGGAAGAACCTTAAGATCATCTAGTTCCAACCCACCTGCCATGGGCAGGGACACCTCACACTAAACCATATCACCCAAGGCTTCATCCAACATGGCGTTGAACACCGCCAGGGATGAAGCATTCACAACCTCCCTGGGCAAACCATTCCAGTGCCTCACCACCATCACAGTAAAGAATTTCTTCCTTACATTCATTCTAAACTTCCCCTGATTAAGTTTTAACCCATTACCCCTTGTCCTGTCACTACAGTCCCTAATGAAGAGTCCCTCACCAGCATTCCTATAGGCCCCCTTCAGATACTGGAAGGCTGCCCTGAGGTCTCCACGCAGCCTTTTCTTCTCCAGGCTGAACAGCCCCAACCTTCTCAGCCTGTCTTCATATGGGAAGTGCTTCAGCCCCCTGATCATCCTTGTGGCCCTCCTCTGGACTTGTTCCAATAGTTCCATGTCCTTTTTATGTTGAGGACATCAGAACTGCACACAATACTCCAGTTATCAATGCTAAAAAGGAAAATGGAAATATCTACTGAAAAATTCTGCCTTTTCATCATGTCTTAAAAGGTTACAGTCTTTATGTAGCAATGATCTATATGCAAAAGCTGCCCTGCAAGATTTTTTTTCCTAATATTTCTAATGACTCTTTATGATCTTTAATCCTTTTAGGGGTTTCTAACTCATTGCTATCTTAGCTTCCCCAGCCAGTCACTTCGCTTTTCAAACTTCAGCCCTCTGTATTATTTTAACAAGAAGAGTTTTTCAGCCAGTTTTGAAATCATGAACAGCTAATAGAGTGTTCTTAAAAACTGTTGTCTTTGTACTTCTCACTTTAAATACGTTCCCCTCAGGCTATGATGCTAACAGCTCCATAAGCTTTGCCCCATTGGTTTTGGAAGGCACAGGTCTACATGGATTGAATTTGGATCAAAACTGGTGAGAATCGCACAAGTTCCCATCAACTATCACCTCACTGTACAGTCCTACCATTGAAATCTTGACTCAGAGTCACTATAAGAAGGTTGTATCTAAATAGTGAAGAGGTATCTATGTTGTATTTTTGCTTTGTTACTGTTATATATATTTAATAGGATGTCTATCTGATGCTGCCTTGCATGGTATTTTCAGAAGGTGAAAAGAAGGGGTTTATGTGAAGCCACCATATGATATGCATGATCAATGTTTTGTTGTCAAATTCAGAGGACATTTCAAATTCATTTTTAGAGGACTGAGTCTTGAGTTCAGTTCTATTCAATAATTTCTTCATAGCTTGCTTGGTGAAATAAAGAACTCACCCATGCAATTTGTGGATGGCAGCTAAGAAGGAATGTGAACACTCTGAAGTTAGGAGCAAAATTTTGAATTGGACAAATGCCACAAGAATCCCAGTGAAGCAACCGAGCCAAGACAGAGGCCCCTCCGTGGTGTGCTTTTAAAAACAAAACATCTGAGTGTCATGTAGAAAACAATTTCCTGATGCAGAGCAGTATGGGGTTAGGATGAATACCACAGCTAGCAAGAGAGATGTTACAGAGCACACACACAGCAGTACAATTCCATACATAGGATGCTGTGGATTTGGAAAGACCCCAGGGGATCAGGAAGCTGCTCCCTTTCCCAAAAGCAGTGCAAGCTAATCTGGAGATATAAACCCATTCAGTAATGCTAATTTTCACAGTCTCATCATGTAATTTATTCCTTCTCCCTTCTTTCCCCATATAAAATTCATGGTATATGAACCTAATTAAATCAGAGATAATTAATATTTACCTATTATGTTTTGGGAACTCTACAATAACATTAGGAAGTTCTTCTGCCATTCTGATGGCAGTATGTCATCCAGTTAACAAACCCTGGTTCTAAAGTACATGATTATTGTGATGGAGTCCCGAGTGTGCTGGAAGTTTTCTCCCTGTGAGGCTCTACATCCCTGACCTATAGAACGCCTTCCTTCTCCTCCTAAAACACAGGCTTTCAACTCTTCAGTCCTTTTTTTGGTTGCTCAGAGCACAGGCTGCTAAGAATGTCTGGCCAGAACATGCTTATAAATCGACCTTGTTTGGAGAGGAAATGTGTTGTATTGTTTTCCTGGGATATTTGTGCTTGTGAGGGGTTTCTGTGTGTGGGTTTTCTACTTTTATTAATTTTTGTTTGTTGTTTTGGTTTGTTTGTTTGTTTGTTTTTATTTCCACATCTCTTAAATCATGCATTTGCAAAAAAAGTGTTACAGTCCAAGGCATAATCACCTCATTGTACTGAACACATCACAGCCTGCAGTTAGTTTATTACATAGCCATTCCATGTTAAACTATATTCACAGCTATTAAAGGTGAAAGAAAAAGAAGTATTGAGGAACACGTGGCTACTGCTGCTCTAATGCTTACAGACAACGTTTCAAGCTCCACAAGGTCATTTGCATTTCACCATGCCTAATTAAGTTGTTCTCAATGTTGACATCTGAGAAGATATTCAAAGTAGTTTATGTATCAGCTGTGTTAAGTAGGATATTAGCTGTATTGGGGTAAAAACAAATAATGTGCAAGAGAGAATTCCTTACATCCTAAACTATCAGAACATGATCTAAGGAAAAGTTAATTATAATGATTCCTTAAAAATACACTTTACTATGCCAAATTGTGGGACCAAAGGCAAAACAACTTTTGCCCTCTTATGCCTCTAAAAAAAGAGCACAGAGAGAAGGTTTGCACAGCTCTTTCTGTTTCTCATTACAGCCCAGGAGGTTGCTGGAATCACAGTCTAATATTGGGGTAAGCTAACAAAATTCCAGGTTTTAATATTGGTTGTGTGAACACAAAAAATACCATTTCCATCACCATATGCTTATTCTTTTGAAGGCATGAATATACTTTGGAAAAATACACAGAGAACTACAAAACAACGGGAATATTAAAATTGAGCTGGATGCTGAGGAGACCAGGCTGTACATTTGATCCACTACAACAACATCCTAAAGCTTGACTCCCTTCTTAGGCTCTGCTCATGGCACCTACAAAGAATAACTTCCTTTGACAGAATGTTTGTGGGTTTTTTTTCAGGCATTTCATTTCAGTTGAATGAAAAAATGTTTCTCCAGAACTGAAATTGTCTCTGGGAATTTTACCCTCTTCCTAATAAAAAAAAGGTATTTTTGCAATATTTACTTTCAGGTCATTAAGAACTGAAATAGAGTACTTTCATTTCTTTCAGCTGTGGTCTCTGTACCACTTCTACTACACAACATCTTCAAAAACTCATGAAATTTCCCACATTCCTTCCAGGAGAGCCTGTATTTCTCTGCCAGTGCCCCAGCTGCTCTGTGGGCAGCTGGGAGCAATTCTTGCCTGCTGCAACATTGGTATGCGGAGCTTGTACTCACAGCAGGCCTGGAGCCAGCAGACTGCTTTCTACTCAGGTGACTTCAATAAATTTATCCAGTGGACTGCAATTAAAATGAACTGAGTAATTCTGCTCTATACCAAGACTTTCAGGTCATCTCAGTAGTACTGGGACATTCAGCATGAAAATGCAAGAGATTCATAAGTTTGCTTTATTTTATATAATGCAGAAAATTATATGTCTCTCCACATGAAAGAAAATAAAAAAAGACAGCTTGTTCACACTATTTTCCTTCTTAGTATGAGTCATTGTGACACAGGAAAGGAAAGATGTGGTGAAGACAAAATCCAGTTGTCAATTGAAGTTAGTGCATATTATAATTTATATAATTATTTGAATTAAGATGTCCATTTGAGAAGAGAATAATAAATGGATAAAGAATATCAAGAACAGAGATTAAAAATAATCTAGTAAGCAGTTATTAACCAAATTCTGGCCAGCTCTTTGCAGTTTTACCTCGCGTGTCTACTTTGGACAATTATGAAAAATGTTCCAAAAATGGACCACTCTTTGTTCTCTTCCCTAAGTTACAGTTTATTGCATTGTACAGTCAGTGGTAGGAATTCAGGAGTTTGTCTCTGCAGCTGTTCACTGGAGCCCCACAGTCTCATCAGACGTAATTCAGTGTAGCACTTGTGACGTCCATGGAGCAGTGTGTATTTACACTGCCTGACAATCCCACTTGAAATTTGGTCTGAGCTCTGAAATCCTGCAGGATCTGCTGCCATTTTTCCTTTGCCAATCCTCTCAACTATGCTTGTGGACCACACAGTATATACATAACAGGGAAACCTTTCTCACTTCTTTTGACATAGGATTTCCATGCTAGGCTGCACTGAACATTGTGCTGCATGCAATTGCTGGCGTGGCATCACAAACTGACACAACACACAAATACGAAACTGCTGGATTGATGGTTCAAATGGCATTTTAGCTTTCTAAATGCTAAAATAGCTATAGCAGTTAGAAAATGCCAAAACCAGGCATACACTTCCTACTTTTGAATTACTCAGGATATCCCCCACAAAGACCTGAAAGGGCTTCCCTTTATGTATCACCAGGGTGACGTATTCACCAGGGTGCCGTATCTGCACACAAGGCTGCTGTTTGCAAGTGTTAAGGTAGAAATCCCATCTTCCAGAATATCCCCTGGAAACACAGCACTGTATACAGGGATCTATGGATCATTCATCGCTTCACTGTCATGGAGGATGCTCTCATCCATGGCAGCCATTATCTTCACAAGGCGGTTCACTGGTTGTGCTGAGTGTGTTCGATTGTTATTTTCACCTGAAAATGCCTAAGCAGACTCTATATAAATTTTAAACTCAGGGTTAATGCCCCGCATAAATGGCTGGCAGCAGCACTGTGTCTCCACAGAGAGAATTTCTTGTAACACAGTTAGGAAAATACTGGATTGTTGACCATCGGCTGCCCTCATTATTCCCTGTGGGATGCTCTTTGGTCAGAGCCTAGTTCCATCCCACACAAGTTTAAGAAAAGAAATGCACACAGCAGTGTGTGTAATGAGCAGGAAGCTCATTAAAAGTTAGGAAAACAAATCTGCCAAAAGCTAGAAGTACTTACTCATGCTTGCTTTGCCTAAGCTCAAATTCATTGTGAATCTGGAAGGGGAAACTGGGCATGTTTGCTGACATGAAGGAAGTCTCTCCCTATCAATGAGCTTTTGGAAGTGGGATGAACAAGCTGGAGAAGTGCATGTTTATATGCATAAAGGCTCTGGGTTGCTACCTATGGACCAGTATAGGCAGGCAAAGCCATACAGATCCTTGTACTTACTATAAGCATTGAATCCAACCTTACTACTCTAAATTATATGTTAGATGGGCTTGTTTTTAACCAACCCTTGTGCTTAAGGTACAACTCAATCTCTTGCCCCCGTTATTTAGCTACTTATGTTTCAGGTGAAGTGACTTTATGCAAAAACTAACTGGGACTTGATGAGGGAGATGGACACCAGCCAGGGCAGGAGGCCAAAAGCTTACTTGCCATGGATCTTTTATTAACTTGGCAATTAGAGACTTGCTATAGCTTTGCATGGGATCTCTTCGCCTCCAAAGTGAGACATGGCATTGCTTTCGCGCCCATGAACCCATCATCCTGTGGAGCTGGCAGGGAGCCCACTGCCATCCCCTGGCCCCTCCCCAGCTGTAAATTGCCCACGTTGGCTCCCGTGTGCAGCATCCACCATGAAAAATGAACTTTCAAATAAAGAAGAAATGCAGTCCTATAAATCTGTTGAGGAGAGGAAGAGGAATATACTTTGCACGTGCTTCGGTTGTAGAATAAGCGATTCAGCCACAAAGCCTTTCTTCTAAGAATAAAGAAGTCAAAGAGAAAAAAAAAAGTGTGCAGGAAAAGAGAAGGCACTTTTTCAGCTCGGTGCTAAAGGAAGGGTTTAGGGTCACAATCCCTCCTCTCCCCTGCAAGGCAGCCGTGCTCTCTGGCATGCTGGAGAGGTCAACCCACCCAACCTGCCTGGCAGCAGGGCCCCAGCTCTCATGCTTTGCACGGAGCAACACTTCACACAGCAAAACACACTGCTCCCTTAAATATCCGGTTGTGCCATTTTTCAGGGTTGTTCAGAGGAAGAGGAAACTGCTTTAATTTCTGTATTGTTATATTTCAGTTGTTATATTTATTGTTTTTTTACCCTGCTCATTTATTACAAATTCATATTGTGCCTCGAAGTTTATTTTCACAGTTCCTCATTCCTGGAACTTACAGCCCACTGCCTGGCTCATATAAATTGCTTCCTTTCTGTTACTGACTTCACTTTTGGCTATGTTTTTTAAACAGGCCAGTGCTCTGACTGTCTGACCATCCCTGAGTGCCTCAGCACATGGCTGTGTTGCAGGGGAGAAGAGGTCTTGAGGCTCTGACTCATCATTCAGCACTGAACTGAAAAGGTACATTTATGTATTCGCAGAGGTCTCATTTTCTACCAGTATTCTTTGAATGCAGTATGTTCAGGAGAAAAATGTTCTTTTTAGATGGTCAGTCAAGAATTATATGTTCTTTACTTTACCTGAGTGCTCTTTTTGTACTTCTCCATGTTTATTCCTTTTTTTTTGAGGATGGATAGAGCAGACATTCAGCAAGTAAAACACTTGCTACAGGAAACTGTAATGTCAGCCTGAACACTGGAGTGTTCTGCATTCATTCCCAGTAATACTTTCCTCTGCAAGTGGCATATTTCTGCTGGGCTAGCAACAGAGCACCATTAGTTCGCAAGTAGCTTTCAGGGGAAATTTAGCCCTTATTTTCCAAAATGGTGATTCCAAAAATGGTTCATCTGTTACTAAATGGGGAAAGTGTCTAAAATCCATCAATTTGCTTTTTTGTTTTTAAAGCAGGATGAGCTGTCTTTATTGTTTAAGTCAAAACAAATACTGGGGGTAATAGTTAAGGGGTTTGGTTCCATCTTTACACGAAAGAGTAATAGCTGTGCTTTTCTTTTGCTTGGCTTGAGTGTAAGCCTATTTTAAGTGACTTCACTTCATGACTGGCATCTTGCAGAGTTGCAGTCCCATGTCCTTACCCACAGACTTTGAGGGGCAGCTGGAGAGGCTTTGCAGGATGGGCAAGGACCAGCATGTCTGCAGCACCCTGGGCTTTGTCTCTGGAGCTGCCCAGATGCAAGGTGAGCAGGTAAAGCTCAGGACATGAACAACCCCAAGCACTGCAGCATCTCAGCTCTTCAGAACATTTTCCAAAATAGCAGACATAGCTATTTACTTTAAAACACTCATGAAAAAAATGCTAGAAATGCAGTTTCTTCTTATTGTGGAGTAATATGTCAAACCTTCACTGAAGCCAAAGCTCTGTTGTGGATCACCCTGGGTGCTTCACTCAGAACTGGTGATTTCACAAAACTTCCAAGCTACTGATCCCTGGCCATCTGCTCTCCAGAGGCCTAAATGCTCTGCTCATGTTCTGGCATAGGTTGAGATGCTTTAGCTGACAGTGGATCTTATCAGCCCACTAGGCTGGGAGCAGAGTTCATCAAGAAAATATGTTTCAATCTTAAATATGTTGGGTCAAAATATCTATTTCTTAAAAACAAATAAAACCAACAACAATGACAACACTTAAAAACAGTTGGTACCTAAACTATGGAAGTAATCAGAATAAACTGGTTTAGTCTGTAGGGTATAATGACTTTTTTTTTCTTTAATTAGTTCAGTTTCTATCCTACACTATCCAGCAAGAAAATAGTTGCAAGAAAATGTAAATTATTTTAAAGGGTTCATTTCATCAGACTTTTGTGTGACTTCACTTTAGACTTGATAGAACTAAGGTGGAACAAGGAAGAAGTTTAGTCCACTGAAACCAGAATTAACAATTTCAGTCAGAACAATGCTGGTTTTGGACTCTGGTGTCTTTGTGCAGACTATGTTTAGCTTTAAATTAAAACTCTGTCTATTCTCCCAAAGTCTGTCTAGTTTTGCCCACAGGTCTCCTGCACACCAGCATCAGTATGTTTCCTGAATGTTACCCTGCAAACCTCATACATGTGGGAATTACTATGAAATAAAAATAAGCTTGGGCTTGTTCACATCCACCTGCTGTTTGCAAGATGAAAACACATAGGAAAGCAATTTAGAGTGACAGAACACTTTTTAATTAAAAAAAAAAAGTTTTATGGAAGCCTAGAGCATCAGCAGAATTGTGAACCAGAGGAGAAACGTGTCTTAGACTTACTAAAATCTCTTGTACAGCACAGTACTATTAAAGACCTCAGAGGTCTACCAGGAATCTAAAATTCTCTAATCAATTAAAACAAGCTAATTCAAAGCAGCAGCATGTATCAGGCCTTTTTATAAATGTTTCCATGCTTTAGACTTTTTTATATACTGTAAATTATCAAATATTTCATAGCTCTATTTTCTTTACTTTTGTGATATTTTTTCCCCCATAGACTTACTGAGGTATTTCCTGCAACCAGAAAAGACTTGTTTTTGTCTTACCCCAACCTTTTGTAGAATTCCAAGTTTCAGTATTTCTTTTGCATGTTTGAAAAAGTACCATTGGGATGGATAAATGCTTTTGCTGGCATACAGTGGTTCATCTACAGCTGCAGCAAGGTGTGCATTACCCCAAGTCCCATTAAAGGCTCACTTAAATGAGCAGCAGTTTTCCATAGTAAATTCTGACTTCCCCAATTTTCAACTAACTCAGGCAAAAACACACATATTTTTCCACTACAACAAAATCAGTCCTATGGAAAAGACTGGGAGAGTCTGTCTTTGCTGAGTCCTGCTCATTAGTTCTGCCTTTCCAGGTGGTGACATCCTCTTCAAGATGGTTACAGACTGCAAACAACCTCTAAACAAGCACCCTATAACTCTTTCTAAAGCCTTATGTATCTCTGTACAGCATGTCTTATAATTTACCATCACTTTTGCTCCCCCAGGCAGCAGTATTACACGTAGGTCTTCCAGTCCTGCAGCCATGTCCATCTATCCTTGCAGCCTGATGTGATCCCTGGAAACAAGTGGTAAAAGGAGCTTTTCCTGAGCTGTGCCTAAGATGTAACAACACAATGAGTCTGGCTAGCTGCTCATTGCTTATCTACCAGGAAGGACATTGGGAGCCAACTAAAAGCAAACTTTTTGAAATACCAGGAACCATCAGAATGCACAATTGCTATCCATGAGTGTGCATTTGTACCATTGCCCCACATATTCCCAAATATTCCTGTAGCACCTCATCTGTATTTTCTCCCCAGCCTCCTACCATCCAGGTTCCAAATTTGTGCTTAGTTAGGTCAGGCTTTAAGCCTTTTAAGCAGTCATTTGATAGATAATATTAAGTGTAAATATTCCACTGACATGACTGGATATGCTGCTGTACTCAGAACCACACTGGTATAGGGTTCGCTTGACAGCTGATCAGTTTGGGTAGTTTTGTACTGGATATAGAATGTTTCCATCTCATTCATGGGTGGGGCAAATCTCAGAAAGTGTGCTTACATCAGTAATTTCCAGCATTTGTTCTCCTATTGGTTAATAGAAATGAAAGTAATTGACAGAAATATGCTGATTTTTATTGTTTTTTCTATTGCAGAACAAGCTAACACACAAGAATGAAATGGTTTTCACTTTGTGTCTTCTGCTTCAAACTAACTCCTCCAATACATAGACAGGAAAAAAAAATAATAAAAGATTTCATTTATTGAAATACAGTTTTCTGTCTACTCCAAACACTTGTTATGGTTTGTTTTCAATAGCTTTGTCTAGGCTTTGTTTACAAACAGTTTTTAAATTCCAGGTTTTTTTGAGAAACAGCTCCTGCCCACTGCTGCTTAATGGCAGTTCAGATGTTCTTACTGGGGAGTGCTGCACAGGGCAGTGCATCCCTTTCTAAATCCAATACTATAAAACACCAGAAGTATTTTCAGCCTTAACTTTGTGCAAAATCACATCCTCAGACTGGCAATGTTTCCAAGGCACTCTCCAGGCTTGGACAGCTTAGAGCTATGAGGATCTAAGTGAGCACAATTAATCTCCAGGCTGTAGGAAGGCTACCAAAGAGTCCTATTAGCACTGAAGCTGCTTTCACTCAGAAGGATCAATAACACTTATTTGCAAGTGTTTAGAGTACATTATTTGCATTTGTGAATGTAATGAAAAAAGTATTGAATTTTAATTAGCATTTTCTGGTTCTTTTGGGAGAACTCTTCAATCCACAGATGCTTTCAGTGTAGTTCAAGACAATCATTGTGGACAAAATTCAGAATAAATTCTGATGTTCTGCCATTACAAAAAAACCCTCTAAAGCATAGATTTTCATAAACTACCCACTGCCACAACTTATTACAGAGGCATAATAATAGGTCTATTGTACTATAAATTGTTTTGTCATTTTAAATTTCTGGTAACTACTAAGAAATATTAAATAAATAAAATGGCTGATTTTCTTTTATGAAACCACAATTCAGCTGTGAAAATGTTTGGGTTTTTGTTATACTGCACATAACAACATTTAGATAAATAGATTGGCTTTTTCTCTACTACATACTCCAGAATAAATAATTGTACTAAATGTCCATGTAAATATTTTAGATAGAAAAATACACAATGGGAGATAATAAATACTGTAAATCAGAATGGTCACATAATGTAGGATTGCTATTCATCTGATGAGAATGGTTGTACTATAAACAGGCCTTTCAGGTAAGAAAGGTAAACAGAATAATACATAAATATTTTAAAATAGATCTTAAAAGAAAATAGAAGCAAGGTTGTTTTTACAGAGAAAGTGAAATGCCTCAATTTCAATTAATGTTCTTAATGTGTGGACAGAGTTGAGACATTCAGATTCCTTAACTATTAGTTTCTTTCCCTCTTTCAGACTATTTATATTTTGAACTGTTGTTGGCTCTACACTCCAAATAGATTTTTATTTTTATTTTTATTTTAAATACATGTTTCCAAACTCGGAATAATTAATAAAACTTTTTTATTGATCATAGTTACTTCACTAATGAAAGTGAAGCAAAATTTTGGATTTAGCAAGTATCAGTCTCAGCTTCTGTCAGGAAAGACATGACCCAAGTGAATCAAGTATCAACTCCCTGTGTTCAATGTGGAAGGTCTTCCAGAAGATCAAGCCTCAGCAGAGCTGATGTGGTCCTTATCTGGTCCTTAGTTTAGTAGAGCAAGCCCCTTTCAATCTGGCCTGAATGTTATCTAGAAGCTGTCAAGAATAACTGGTGCTCTGCATGTGTGTGTGCATGTTTCTTCGGGATTAGCAAATACATTCCTATATAGGAATTTAAACAAGAAGGAATAGGGGTGAGGTCTTCATCTGAATCACTTGACCACATGAAGAACAGGTGCTCTGAGAAGTAATCTAATCTGAAGACTAGCACTGCTTTAGAACTGTGAGGAAATATAATCAAAACCATGAAGATGGATGCAATGTGAGATGAGTGTGACAGGTGATTGCCAAATGTAGCTCATGCCACCTGTTGACCTTGGCTGGATGCAAGGCACCCACCAAAGCTGCTCTATCACTCCCCTCCTCAGCAGCACACAGGACAGAAAATATAGTGAAAGGCTTCTGGGTTGAGATAAAGGTAGGGAGAGATCACCCACCAGTTACCATCACGGGCAAAACAGACTCAACTTGGGAAAATTAGTTTAATTTATTACCAAACAAATCAGAATAAGATAATGAGAAATAAAATAAAATCTTGCCCCCACCTCTTGGCCTTTGCCAGTGGCAGGTCTGTCTTAGAACCACCTGGCATCAGCTCCATTGGACATGGGGGAAGCTTCTAGTAGCTTCTGACAGAAATCACCCCTAAAGTCCCCCCACTACTAAAATATTGCCATAAAAACCCAATACATGAGAAAAAAGCAATCGCTTTTCCTGTAACAGCTAATTTTATAGGCAACAAAAATATGGTAGGGGCCATAGATAGGGTTTCAATGTAACATTTACTTCAGTGAGAGAATTTGGAGATCACGGTCTAAATTCAGGAATACAGGATTAGTACAATCAATACAGTGACATGATGTCTTTGCCCATGGGAAAGAACCCAATAATTTTGTTTCAAACCAGAGCAGCTCTGTGGCCACTAATCCTGTGGTTTTCACAGAAATCACACTGGATAGGGATGTTTCCAGGCTCACTCTGGGTTCCTCTGAAACCTAGTACTTGATGAAACAGCAGGTCCCTAAGAGAAAAGCTCTGCAAAGGAATAAGCATCATCAGAGTACTCCTTTTTCCAGTACATCTTCCACAAAGGTATCCGAATGGAGCATACCCTTACACTGCCCACTATTTGGTCCCAAAGATGAACACACGTGGTTTATGGCATTTACAGGGCAGAGTTAAGAACTGCAGTACAGAATTTGGCATGTCTGGAAACATAAGAAAAACTGAAACGGTCTTTGTGTTGCTCATCTTCCACATTTTACATAAGCTCTTGGTATTCAACATCAGTATCTTGATTGTATCTTATGCATGCATGGTCTACATCCATGTGCACATGTATAACACCATCCAGCACCAAATGAAACCATGAGATGGTTGGAAATAGTGTGTCTTTGAATAGTTTGAAGTAAATAGGTTTGACTCTACAGACTTAGAAGATGATCTTGAATCATCTCTGTTACCTGCTAAGAATAGCTAGCACAGTTTTTTAATTCCTCCATTGAAATTCTGCCCCAGCTCCAGTTCTTTCATTGCAAGCATCCCATTCATCAGCTCTTTCATAGTGTTTCAATTAAATCCTATCGTGCTCTGAGGCAATGTAGCATCCACTCTGGAGTAGAATTTCAATTCAGTAAACAGGCCTGTAAATATGCTGCTGTGGATAAATTGGCCATCAGTGTGATAGAAAGAAGTAAAGTAAAATGTGTGATTACAGCTAGTTTTTATGTGCTAGGAGGCTGCTGAGACATTGCTAGGAGCAGGAACTGTGGTTTTGCGCCCTGTGCTTATCTGGCAGTTTTGTACCTGTTTTATATTAGCTATTTTCAGGCAAATGTTCTATGTCTGACTGATATTTCTGTCTTGGAAAGCTACTTTTAAAATAATCTTGACCTAGATATTTGTAATGAAAAGCAGCAGACAATGCCAGAAAATGTTGTGCTGTTAGTGCATTTCATCGTGTATTTCATCTCCATTCACAGTTCATTTAAAAGATACGAATTTAATCCTGGGTGGAAGATTGATGGACCAGCACTTATATTTCAAGCTTGTATGGATTTCAAGCTGAACGCTCACTTGAAATGTGTTTCTGCTGGTGGAAGAGCGGGCTCTCCTTTTGTGGAGATTATTTCTGGTTTCATCTTTGTTTGGTTTTTGAGTCCTGCTCTAGGCAGTAGTGATGGTTTGGGCATCATCCCAGAGGGCAGGGCAGCTCTCCCTGCTCATCTCACTACCCCTAAATCTGACCGCAGAGCCTCAGCAATGGAAAAGGATAACCTCTTTATTTCAGTTCATTGGCCAGGAGAACCTTTGGGCTGCAGATCAGCAGTAGCTACATCATTTGTTCAGCCTGGAGAATAAAAGGCTCCAGGAAGGCCTTAGAGCAGCTTTGAGAGCCTAAAGGGGCTAAAAAGAAAGCTGAAGAGGGGTTTTTGACAAGGGCCTGTAGTGACAGAGGGGAGATTTAGATTAGATATTAGGAAGATATTCTTTAATGTGAGGATGGTGAGGCACTGGCACAGGCTGCCCAGAGAAGCTGTGGCTGCTCCATCCCTGGCAGTGTTCAAGACCAGGTTGGATGGGGCCTAGAGCAACCTGGTATTGTGCAAGGTGTCTCTGCCAGTGGCAGCGGGGGTTGGAACTACATGAGCTTTAAGGCTGTTCTATGATTCTAAACTGTTTTATGATTCTATGATTTTGGCAACCTGGGGATTGAGCAAGTGTAGCCTGGTACCTTCTGCAAAATATTGACTGTCTGAACCCATTTCCAGTCTCCCCATTGGGATTGGAATGCTGCAGGAATTACATGCATCACATATTTTACTGATCCTCCTAAGTTTTTTACCTTATAGAAAATGTCCAAGAATAAGAAAAGAGCACTTAGGAGCAAAAACCTTTTACCTTTTACCAAATAAATCTTGCCCCAAGCCCAGTTATGCAGGGAAAACTACCACAGCTTAGACATGGTAAATGGAAAACAGAGCAACCCTCCCCCAACCCCCACCCCACCCCCCCCAAACACAGAGAAAAGCAGTCTTGCTCCCAGGCTGAAGTTATCTGGCGACTCTCCTTCAAAATGATGAGTTCAGTTAAACTCAGGCAGGAAAATGTGCAATAAATAATTAAATTACAACTTTAGTATCAAAGTGAGTTTCCAAAAATAGAAACATTTTCAGAAAGTATTAGCCGTATTCAAAGGAGGATGTCTTTTGGAGCATATTAAAAATGCTGATTTGGAAATAGCTTAAACTGCTTATTCCTGGCAGCAGGGAGAATATCTTGGGGCAAAGGTGATCCCTCATACGCAGTCTTCCCCAACATCTGCTGTTGCTTATCTGCAGACATGACACCAGTATAGAGGATCTTTAGTTGAATGGGGTTTTTTTGTTTGGTTGGTTGGGTTTTTTTAATGTAAATAGCAGCTGATACCCACCAATAGGTGTTCATCTGTTTCCCTATACAGGTGAGGAGCAGATTTTACACATTCCTGTTGCATCCTGCCACATCTGTTCAGGTCACCATCATGGTGCAAGGAGGCTTCCATGAGGGAAATAAAGCAAGAGGGCATTAAAGCTAAAGTTCTGCATGAATTGACTCTTCAATTATGCACTCTGTAGAGCTGGAGCTTAACTTTCTTCAATGTCACATAGTAGTGGAACAATGCTATTTCTGTGATGACTTCATTCGCTTTGTCACTCCCTGCTCAGAAGTTCCTGCAGCAGTGATGGGCTGGTTGCTGGCTGCAGTGACGAGGGGTCCCAGTATGTAGCCAAGAGCAGCCATCCCTCTGGGAGGCTGGGAGTTTACAGGACTGATCATGGACTTGACAGCATTTGGTTAATGGTTGGACTTGATCTTAAAGGTCTTTTCCAACCTAAATGATTCTCTGAGTCTATGTGTCTCAGCAGAGTTTCTTTGGAAAAAGAGGAAAAAAAGAAAAAAAAAGTATCTGAATGATTTCTTTGTGCTGTCTTGCGCTCATCTTGAAAACATCCATGGTCCCATATACACAAATATGTGGTGTAACAGTTATATGAAAGGGAAATTTAATTATTCTGATTTCTGGTGTGCTGGTAGTGGATTAGCCTGAGTTTCACTGCTGCATATTGGTTATGTTTAAACATGAATTTTCTTGCCTGTATGCTATCCTCACCGCACCTACAGCATATGGAGAGTATGTCCATAAAGAAATAAAATATGTACATTAAATATTGTTCTTTTATAGTGTGAGAGTTACACTGAGATGGTAAGGCCATGATATTCAGCTGTTTCTGTGCAGTTCTGTGAACGCTGAAGAATCCCAGTTATTAGTATTTCTGTATAATCTGATGTTGAGACAGCAATGCATGGTCCAAAAGCACCCATTAGAGCTCTTGCGAGTGTTCTTTCATGGCCTTGCTTGAGATCTATAAAGTAAATACAGCTGCGTTAACTGCAAGTGAGCTCTATCAGTATGGTTGATTATAGACTCCTAGTTAATCTCTTCTGCCTGCTTTTCTTACAATTTGAAATGCTGAAATTCCCTTCCTTCCTCACCTCTTTCACTGCAGCACAATATTCAAGAGGAACATTCAAGGTTCTGGTTGCCAGATAAAAAAAGAACACTGCACTATCTATCTTCCAGTTGCCCTTGCACAAATGCTGGCCATTTTAGCCAGTTTTCCAGTATCTTTCATAAAATGCTTCTTGTGAGGCATTTCATTTCCCTGCAGAAACCTGAAGCTCAGCTAAATCCATGCCCTGAATAAAGTAGTTATCCACTGGAGGTGCTGCATCTCTTTTTCCTCTCAGTAGATTAATGTTTTATGCAGTGAGATGTGATGAAGGACAGCATACAAATCAACTCAGATGGGAAAGACAGAGCTTAGAAGAAGCTTACACTATGTTTTGGGGGAGCCGTATCATCCTGTCAGTACCAGAGACCTACAAAATACGGAATACTGCACACTGGCAAGGTTGTAGTCTCTCCTTGGTCACCCAAACAGCAATTGCAGGAGAACTTCCCAGACTTGGGATTGCTGGGATGTATTCACTATTTATGGCCCCTGTTAGATACTTTCAGATATCTTTAAGATCCCTTCCAACCAAAATCATTCCACGATTCTGTGATGATCCCATGCTATCAGTGGCAACTATTCAAAAGACACATAGCTCTGTGGTATGCAGGTATGCTTTGTGCTTCATTTTCTTAGCACATATAAGACTTTCTTGTTTGGTCTGATGGTACTGTACAAATCACTGACAGACTAATGATATGTGCCAGAGAGCGGGGCTATATGTCATCAGAAAATTTCATATGTCTATGTTCTGTGCCTGATACCTACCTTCAGCTCACATACTGTGCAGTTCAGCATTTGGTCGAAAACTGAGTAGTGTTTGCCTCTTTGAATCCAACTGGTGCTTGGACACTCAGAGAGCTTATTGTCTCACCTCCACCAGCCCAACAAACATTTCCAGGACTCTTCTGAAATATTCAGCTTGATCCCTAGCCTGGATGCAACTATGCATCAGATTGTTTGCTTAAGCCAGCAGCATTTAATTTATTTCTGGAACACTTTAGCAAAGTCACCAGTGAATTCTCCAGTCTGTTATTTTGCTTTTTCAAACCTGTTTTTCTCCCTGCTATATTCATTAGAGCTCCAGCAGCCTGTGCTATGTGAAAGGACAAACTGTAAGCATTCAGTGCTCAAAACAGATTTTATAAGGCATACATCTGAACTTTTGCCAGGTTTTGAAACTCTTTTGATTTTGCCCATGAGTCTGTTATAGCTTCTTTTCTGCTTATACCTGTCAAACTCTTGCTCTCTAGTGTTTGTCAACAAGATCCTAATCTATAATTCAATTTAACCACTTTGATTTTCTCTCCTAATAGGCTGGTGTGAGACTGTGAGGTATCTGAGACTGGACTTAAATGTAAATTAGCTTAATCAAATATTTCCTTTTAATTAGAATAATTGTTTTGCTGGATTTCTTATATTTATGAGGATATTCAGCCTATGGGTAAGTAAATTAAATTTAAGGGTATGTAATTCACATTGTATAATTATTGCACTCTGAATCAGAACTTCATTTTAATCTTCATTAGAACCCCAGTTCCTCAAAACAGGCAAAATGTGTCATAACAATTTAACACGTTATGTACCTTTCCGATAAATCTGGTACTCAGAAAATAGTGCTATGATTCAGTGCAGTAAAGCCTGGGTGAGAAGCTATCACTCTCTTAATCAGCAATAAATTTGTGGATCTTGAAGTGCCAGGAAAAACCTAGCTGCCGTCCCTTGGTGATGGCAGTAGCTCAGATGCTGAGTGTTGAGTTGAAATGGTGAAGTGTCAATGGCGAGAACTGGCACAACAACATGGCAAGGTAGATCTGCGTTACCTGGAGACACTTGCCACATCAAGCCAGCTAACAGACTCAAATAAACCAAAATTAACTTCTTTTTTGTTTGCTGCCAAAAGCCAGGAGGACCAATGTCCAGCTTGCTCTGAGTGTTCAGTCAGTGCTCCCTGTAACAAAGCAGAATCTAAAGGCTGAGCTGGAACCTGGGTGTTCAGTGAGACATCACAATTTGAATAATATATATTCCTTTAGAAGCTGCTGGGTGTCAGTGTTAGGTTTGAACATAACAACTGCAATACAGTGACAGCCACGAGACATTAAAGATAGCAGTGAGGTTCCTGGTTTCTGGGGAGCTTTTTGGTAGGTGGGAGTATACAGGACAATACTTAGGCAACTAGATGCTCCTCCACAGTCATCACAAGTAGACACTGCTCACAGTCAAACTAGCTCTAATTATAGTAAGTAGTTCTCATGTTATCTTAATGCTGGACTCTCCACTTTAGCATCATTAAGGAGCTCATAAAATCATCACAAAGCACAGCACCAGATGACAGTGGAGCTGAAACACCAATATTCTTTGGTCCTAATGATATACTTTTGTTGTAAGGCTATTCAGGAAGTATTTACCCTGCTGTTTATAATGACAGATTCACACTGTATTTTGTGGAGTGGGGATGTATCTGCAGCTCAGCACTGACTGATTTGATTGAAGCAAAGCTTGAGGAAATCCCTGTAAGAGAAGCTGGAGAAAGGAAGAGTGTAACCAAAGGACGAGGCAGAAGATGGACTTGTTGAGACCTCTGTAGCAGTGTGAGCCCTAGATGTGGCAAAGAAGAGAAGGAAAGGGCTAGAATAAGCACTCTAATGCCAGTTTTCCAGGAGAGAGGGTGTTTACATTTATTAAATGGTTTATAAAAAGAAGACATCATTTTGCTTTCATTTCTCATTTATTGTTTCATTGGAATAATAAGCAGCAAAAAGGAGGACGACCACCAGAGGGGGCTGCGCAAGCGCAGAAGAGGCTGATGTCGTAATAGATTGATGAGGCAATCCCTGATGCATATGTATTAGTTAAGGTAGCAATTTAGGTTTAATATGCATTGATTGCGAAACTTTTGATGTATAAATTGTGAGCGCGATGTGACAGGGACGAAGCCAGATTTGGGCGAGTGCCCCTGGTTTCCCAGCGCTGCAATAAAGCACCTCATATAACCATTCTGGTGGTTATGTGTGCATTCTTACGCTAACAGTACCACATAAAGTCACTCAGCCACAGGAGGAAATGTGTCTTGCACCAGCCTGACAGGGGTGTGGTGGTCAGGAGGTGCATCACCACCGTCTTCAAGGTATAGCTGGAAAAGCGTGTGCCCACCAGCATGCGGGTGCAGAGCTGCAGCCAGTTGAGCAAGTTTTCGTCTGGGGTCTGTTTGAACATCCACCAGAATAACTTCACCTCTGCCACACAGCAGCTCAATGTTCATGTTGTGCTTGGTGTGAAGATAGCCTGTCAAGCCTGGCTGCTCATGAAGATATCTGAGACATCTTGATGCACACCAAACACCATCTCAATGAGCAGGGTTCTCCTAGAGACACCTGTAATCGGCATTCTGCAGGAGCAGCAGGCTGAAAGGCAGCACATTCAGAAGGTAGTAATGTAAACGTAAAGGACACACATTCGCCGTGCTTTCCCTCACCAAATCCTGGAACCAGAGAGCAGTTTTCTGAACATCTAGATAGGAGCTGGTGAAGAGGGTGTGTAGGAGGCTCGCATCTGATTCTTCCTCAGCTCCTCCTTGGGGTCATAGAAGAAGCACAGCATGTGCCTCGCCATCTCTTTTGTAGTGCATGTGCACTCCAGTGCCACACAGACACAGGACTCGTCTGCCATGGTGAACAGCTGCAGGCAGAAGGTATGCCCACAGTGGGGCCTCAGGCACACAAGCAGGTAGCAGACTATGTCATCCTCCTGGGAGACTCCAGCGATCAATGGTGCTGCCCACCCCAATGGCTGGTCTTGCATGTTACACATGAGATTTGTTGGCATCTTTGCACTGGGCAAAGCTCCCAGGGGGAATGGACTCTCTCGAACAGGGAGGGTGGTCACTGTCCAGGTATATTGTCCGGGTTTAGAAACCTGCATTTGTATCACTTACTAAACAACTGTGTTCTTTGGCAAATAAATTTAATTTTCATGTAGTACAATCACAGTTCATTTCCTATACTGCCTCAGAATAAGCATTTTCAAGAGATACAGGTGGTTCCAGAAAAACAAGGTAGGTGCAGTAAAGAATGGCAAAAAATGGGTTAAAATTATATATATATATATATATATATATATATATAAAGCACTGTTTGAATTTGGTATCAAAATTTCAGACTTCAACTCTGCTGGAGCATTTCTGCAGATTTAGAACTTACATTCAGAATACCCTATACACACAGACCACCTCCATCAAAATTCTTGTGAAAACCCTGCTGCAAAATGGAAATGCAAAGGATAGAAACAGCGCGGATTGGGTGTGGTAACTTTCAGATGATGCACAACACAGAAATGGAGCACTGCCAGCCCTGTTATTTGAGCAGTGCTGCTCTGGGCACCTGTGGGGAGCATCTTCTGGCTAAGGTGAGAGATGAGGGAGCTGAGTCGAGGTCAACAATAGCATTGTATATGCATGTGGGACTGCTGGATGCAGCAAACATAAACTCTCTTATTGCTCATAAACTTTCAATGATGGGGGAAACAAAAACACTGCTGCTGTCTTTCAAGTTGAATATAAAGCACAGCAGAGAAATCTATTTTAGGAATACCAAGAAAACCCACAGCATTTTAGGAAGATGATCAGAAGAAGAAAATACCTGTAAAAGTGACATGTGTTAGGTTTCTGTATTACAGCAGCCCAATTGTGGAAGATCACAGTGAATATATCCACAAAGGACTGTATCTGAGATGCTGCTAAGCAGCATCACAGTCTTAATCCTTGTAACAGCATTTGAAACTGGAATTGCCTCTGCAACTTGAAGGAGAGCTTTTTCTTTCTTTCTTCTCACCTTCTCAGCTCATTTTCATTCAAAGTTGTGGAGGCTGCAAACTTTATGACTTCCTTCTGAACTGAGCCTTTGAGCTGTGTTCCCCAGACAATGTGATAAAACAACAGCAGAGGTGAGCTGTCGTGCTGGATGATGGCTACTGACTGATAACCTGTTCACAGAGTATCCTCCAGTTGGTTTATCCCAGCCTGTACTCATTAAAACTAAAAGTCTGGCAACAGCTAGTAGAAAAAAGACAAATACATTACAAGATTTTACAAGTTATTTTAATTTCAAACTGAATTTGTATGAGAAGGGTATGAACACCTGAACTATTTCAATATGCAGATCCTTTTGGGGGTTCAGCAGAGCTGGAAATTAATGTTTTAATACATTTAGAAGGTAATGCAAAAAATACACACCTGACATACAACACTGGTAGCTCTCAAGTGTCTTCATTTATGGTCCCACTTGTGACACAATTCCCCCTTAGTTTCCATCTCTAGGCTCATGACACTCTCCAACCTGACCTTGAACACTCCTGGGGTTTGGGCAGCTACAGCTTTTCTGGGCAACCTGTGCCAGTGTTTCACCACCCTCACAAGGAAGAACTTCTTTCTAACATCAAACTTAAATCATCCCTTTTTCGGTTTAAAGCCATTCCCCCTTGTCCTACCCCTACATGCTCATGCCAAAGTCCCTCTCCTGCTTTTTTGTAGGCCCTGTTTAGGTATTGGGAGGTATACCAATGGGGATGATGATTGTAGTAGCTAAATTTATGTAGAGACATCCACCTCTGAACACCTACGCATAAATACGTACGACTTGGTTAGTGTGTACATAACTGAGGAAGACACAAGAACAAGATTGCTTTTTCAGTAGCATAAAGACCATTAAAATCTGCTGTTCTGACTTTTTTTGACCTGACTTCCTTTACATTTATTCACATGGAAATTTCTATATTAAAACATCATACAGTGGTGCTGTTACCCACAATGTCAGGCGACCAAAGGAGAAGGGGATTTTTCACTGGGGAATAGACACATTGCCCATAAATGCATTAGGACTTCTAGCAGGAAAGCACGTATTACATGACAACATGCAATACATTTAGCTAGTGCCTGATATCTGAGGAACAAAACCTTATGCTCTGTTTCTGTTTTCTTTGGCTTTCTGTTCTTTGTAACACAACAAGCTTTCCACAATTATTATGATTTTTAAAAGATATATATAATAATAAAAGCAAAGAAGGCAGAATTACATTTTTTAGGGTGAAAATCTGAGAGTAATTCCGCTAGTCAAGTTCTTGTTATGGAGATGAGATTTTCATGCTTCCCTGTTACAACATAATCATGCAGCTCTCTTGGGATTGTTTTTCTGCCCCATGTTTTTTTGAAACTGTCATTCTTATCTTCCACCTCTCATTCATTGCCAAAAAGTCAGTTCTTTCTCCTCTTCTGTTATTCCTCAGCTGGTGATGTAGCTTCTGTTACTGGGTTTTCTCTTCTGCTGTTGAGGAAGCACTCAGTAAGAATAATCTTGCAACCAACTCAATAGCTACTTTATTACTTATGATCCAATTGCATTTATCTTGAAAAAAATGAAAAAAATCCTACCAAGATGTTACATTTAGATATCTGTACAGCATAGCATTGGCCAGTATAGTCCTGTTTATCTGCTGTTGGAATTTTAGAAAAGTTCAAACAGGGAAGTGTGAAATACCAGTGAAGCACAACTGTCTGAAGGGACTCTAAGGGTCTGTTAGTAAGTCACAACTTATGCTAAATAGTTGAAAAATTAATAAAGTTTTTGCCTATATTTTTATCAAAATTTTTCATTGTTTGTTGGCCAAATGAAGAAACAAATTTCCTGAGAAGTTTCAGAGTTAATTTTGTAGGCCTTTTTTTTACTCTGATCAGAAGTGTCAATTATGAATATATTCCCACCAATTTCTTACAGCGTTCGTTCCTGTAGAATGATGCTAAACTCTAATTCCATTTTCCATTCAAGTCCTTGAGAAACTCTTTTTCACAAATTTGACGTTACTCTTCTGTACTTTATTAGTGAAAAAATGAAAACATAACAATCAGAAACCCTGGCTTTATACTTCATGCTTATACTTTTCATGGAATTTATAGCAACATTGTGAAGGAGCGCCCCTAGCTATTCCACGGAAAACCATTTTAATTTTTGGTTTAGATTTCATAGTTATTTTGAAATCAGAATTGCTTAAAATTGAATTTGAAGTGCAATTAAAAATCTCACTTCTACAAGCCTCAAAACAAAATTTCTAAAAATTCACTTAGGCTGCGAAGCGAAGTATTCAAGGCCAGACTGGACAGAGCCTTGGGCAACATGTTCTGGTTGAGACAATCACCCAGAATTTCCAGTACTGCCAGGCACCAAAGAGCGGGGCTGTCCAGGCCACATGGGCTCTGCTCCTTGCTCCTCTGGTCCTCGCACTTCTGCTCCAGCTCCTGCAGCAGCCAACCCATCTCCTGGCTCAGCTGCTCCAAATGCTGATGCGTGGTGTCATGGGTGGGTTCATCCAGCTCACCAGCGAACACATGCACGTTCAAAATGAGATGTTGCAGAATCCAAGAAAGTTTGTGACAGCCATGGTCTGCAGGAGAGAGAAGGAATTGAGTAGGGCTCGAAAGGAAGGAGAGAAGCAGGGAGGGATGCAGGGAGGGAAATGGCGGTGTGGGGAGTAGGGAAGGGAGACACATGGAGCTTGGGACAGGCAGGAGAAGGAATGAGGCAGCTGGGAAGCAGCCAGGCCTGGAGGCAGTAACAGCGTGCCCTGCCCAAGGAGCTGGAAGCCAGGGCCTTGATGCCCCAGTGACAGTATTACAAAGTTTAAATATTGCAAAGCCTTAATACTGCAAAGCCCCAATATATGAAAACAACACAATTCTGTCCTTTATTTCCCTCCTGTATGAGGTGTTTATCTGCCCTTGGCTGTGAGCTCTGCAAACACAGCCCTGTGCAGGAAAGCCGCTTTCAGTGCCTGTAGAAATACTGTATTGAAAGCAGATCTTGCAGTTCCTGGAGCTCATGCCCTGCCCACGTGTGGGCAGCTGGATCATGTACCAGGTGCTGCAAGAGTCTGAGTGGTACAGGTCTTTGCAGGTCTTGGGGAAAGGTAATCTTTTCACTCATGTGCTTGGTACCAATGAAGATGTGTCTGAGGCATTTCTTCCCCATGCAGAGGGCCGGGTACCAAATTATTTCATCCAGCTGTTCCAGGAAACAGCTCCTGTGCCAGCCTGCCAGGGGCATGTTATTCAGGAGTTGCACCACCACTGTCTTCAAAATATGGGAGGAAAGAAAGGCAAGTGCCCACCATGAAGCAGGTGTAGAGTTTCAGGCAGCTGAGGTGGCAGCTGTCACATGGGATCAGCCCGGCCATTAGCCAGAAGAACTTTACCTCTGCCACAGCATAGCTCATTGACCATGTTGTGCTGGGAGAGAAGAAAGCCTCTGTAGCCTGGCTGCTCACAAAGACATCTGAGTCACCTTGCTGCATGCCAAGCATCATCTCAATGAGCAAGGTTTTCCCAGAGACATCTCTAAACGGCAGTTTGCAGGAGCGGGTGAAGGGCAGCACCTTCTGACATTAAACCCTCTGCATCTTCATCATCTTATAGTTGTTCAGATAATACACAGAGGGACTTTGAAATCTTCAGCTTTCTTTTGCCTCCCAAACCTCGGGATTAAAACAACTCCTGAATCCCTCTACCACAGCAAAGAGCAAGATCTTTGCCATAGGTAACATGCAGTATCATGACACTTGCATAGGAGTCAGACTGTGTTTTAGAGTGATACAGCGATTCTCTCCATCCAGATGCCACCAGTGTTTTCATTATTCCCCACTGGGGGTATTTTTAGGGCAATAAAGACCACTTTTTGGATGGTTATGAGCAGGGAAAGAAGTATTTTTGCATTGCAAATATTTAAGTCAATTAAGCTGAAATCCTACAGCGGAAACCAGGTCCAGCTGTTAATAGCACCCCAAGCGGTAGAAAAACTATGGGCTTTCCTCTTCTTTCTCCTTTTCTAAAGCAGATAAATAGATCCCCTTGAATCTGTGTGCTGGAAAGAAGCTCCAGAAGCTGCAACAGATCTCTGAGTAATTGATTTTTTATTATGTCTAAAGCTAGCCTTAAGTATGCTTCTATCTGATTTTGTGAGAAAAAATGGGTACATGCCTTAGTTAGCTTGTATGTAGGGATTAAGGATGCTTAAAAGTGAGTACACGGGCTAAAAACGACTTTTTATTTTCTGACCAGGAAAAAAATAATAATGCTTTGCTGATGACATACGCATAGGGTTCAGCTGAAATCCTAGTCTCTGCAGGGGTCCAGATAGGAATTTTGTCATTAAAGGGAACAGAGTGTTAGGTGGGCACAATGCCTCCTTGCCACACCTGTTCAGGTTTCTGGTGTTTATGCTGCAAGACATTCTTTTATGTCTTCAATGTTTGTAAATGCACTGGAGGGATTAATTCAACTGAGAGATGCTGTATTTCTGAACTAGTACAGAAAAGTAATTTTCTTTATCAAAAATGTTCCCTTTTAACCTTCCAGGGTAGTTCTGTAGCTGCCACCTCGAGGCACCAGCATTGCTTTCACCAGCGCTCCTTGCAGATGAGTGCACAGTGCTGCTCTGTGGCAGTAATACATCTGCATGTGATTCAAAGAGATTTTTTTTTTGCTGCCAGTGGCTTGAACACCAAAGGGGTATTGGGTGGGGAATTAAAAGGACTGCATTAGCTAAAAGGAACTGTTCTACAAATCTTATCTGAGTTTTCACTGATTCGAATGGGCTTCTGTTAATTTCTTGCACCTCTTCCATGCCTGTCAGGGGTACCACCACTCCCAAGAGTTGCAGGAACTGGCTGCAGCTGGGGAATAATTTTTCTTGTGTTAGGGAGATCCTGCTTTTCACTCTCCCCTCCACATTCTGCTTACTAGCTGGCTTAATTGTCCTACTGTCTCCGTAGACTCCGAGTAATTGTAAAACACGAATTCACTCCGCTAGACGAGATAACAAGGTTTTATTGAGGGGCAAAGTCAATAAAGCACCCTCAGTACCTCTGCGGACGACACCAGGCTGGTTGACTCACGGCCGGCGGTGCCAGGAGGGACGGCACCGCCCTGAGCGGGTGAAACCCGCCCCGGGAGCGCGGCACTGAGGGCGTGGTGCTGGGGTTGGCGTCGGCAGCGCGAGCGGGCAGCGAGGGCCATGGGGAGTGCTCGCCACATGCCCAGGGCCTGGTCTGAGAGCTGGCAGCCCCAGCGGGACAGGAGCTGTCCCGGTGGTGCCCATCGTAGGCATCCAGACAGAGCCAATGAGAGGGGAGGCTGCAGTACAGAGCTCGGGGTGTAGAGAGTGCCCAATGGGCAGGGCTGCACTCGGTGAGCATTGGTGAGATCGGCTGAGCTGCGGGATGCTGTTAATAGACTGAAAGATGTCAGGGAAGCTGAGAGGAAGCTATGTTAAAAAATGTCAACATTTAAGGTTTTAATTCGGAGTAAACAAAACATTTGCATCAGTGTAAGCATGCATACACATACAAACACAACCTCATTTCTGTGGATTTTTTTTTCTCATGCTGTTTGTAATATGTTTCAAGCTATTAATGTTTTCTCTGGCATACGGTTTTTCTTCATGTAAATGCACAGGTTTAAGCTCTAGAAACCGTTATTATCTGGCAGTAAGAAGATTCCAGAGCCTTTAGCAGAGTCGAGATCTGCGCCCACAGCAGGCAGGCTGCTCCATAGACCTCGCATGCACTGAGTATGCACTGTTGCTAGCTAATGCAAAAAGAGAAATAAGCTTTAAAAATCATTCTCACTCCATTCTACACATCCTTAAAGCTGGAATAGCTGGAGGGGAAGATTTTTTTTCCATGTGATTTATCACTGAATACTATGCACAGTGAATAGCCCGTGTTTTTTTTTGTATTCAATTTCTGTGGGATTGAGAGAAAATAGAGGAGACCTGTATGTCACAAGCATGATGAGGAGAATGGATAAACTTTCTGTGCTCTTGTGGGATTGCAGCAGGGCACTGGATTTGATTTGTTTAAAGCAAGTGTTTTGATTATGCTGAGGCATGTTGGGGAGGCTGGAGGTCTCAGTACCTTCTCTGCTCCTCAGGGTAATAAGCAACAAAACCAATACCAACAAGAAAAGTTGCAAATACTGGCTTGTTAGTAGACCAAGATGAAGGCTGGAGATAGGTAAAGTAGGTTAAATGGATAGTCTCCTGCCAAAAAGTGAAGGGTGAATCTGCATTTAGAGGGAGTATGAAAGCGACATGGGCAGCTCTTGGGCTGGAAGAACAGACTCACTGTGAAGATTCTTCAAGGATAGTACTGCACCAGAAATGCAAGTTACAGAGTCGTTCACTTTCATATGCTGTGTTTCTACCAGCCTGCCCCAGTCTTGCTGTGAAATCTATAGCAGCATGAAGCCAGCAGATGCTCTGTTCAGGAAAGTGAAGTCACACACAGTGTACAGCTTTTGCACAACTTAGTCTCAGGACATTGTGGATGATAAATATTGACATGGGTTTAGGAATCAACTTGACAATTTCATAAAAGAAAATACGTCTGCCTAGGATTTTGCATCAAGAGCAGAAATATCAAGGAATCACTCAGACTGCTTCATGTTAGGGTGGTGAGGCATGGGAATGGGTAGCCCAGGGAGGTTGTGAATGCTCCATCCCTGGCAGTGTTCAAGGCCAGGTTGGTGGAAGCTTTGCATGGCATGTTTTAGTGTGAGGTGTCCCTGCCCATGGCAGGGGGGTTGGAAGTAGATGATCTTAAGGTCCTTTCCATCCCTAACTATTCTATGATTGCCCTTGCCAGTACCTGTCTCCAAGCTGGCTCCCACATGCAGTACTCTCTTGCAGACATCAGCCCAGCTGTACGTGCCACCTCTGCCAGGTTTCCACAAGTGAAACATTGAGATGTGCCATGTAGGACAGAAGGAAGGAATGAATCCAACTGCAGCCCCAGAACATGGCATGCCGTATGCAGTGTCACAAAAGCCTTAATATCTCCCTAGCAAATTACAGTAGTTTATGAGTTTAAGCCTATAATCTCATAGGGGTGTTCCTCTACCCTTCTGCTTTTTATACTCCTGTAGACCTTTAAATGGCGAACAGGGGCATCCTTGACCATTTAGGAATTCTGAAGTGAGCTTCAGACACCCCATCAGGAGTCTGTCTGTGTAGGAACATGCCAACCATGCAATCCCTCCTCATGTCCACATGGAGTTAAAAGGGTTTCGCCTTGCCTGGTGTGGTTGCATTGCCCAGTGCTTGTGGCTGTCCATATCAGATCTTTGTGGTGTCAGTAAATAGTTGTTTGCTTTGCAGTGGCATTTCTTGCTCATTCAAGGTTTAGGTCACGTTCTTCCCAGGGCCTGTATAATTCAGTAGAGAAAACAAACCAGTAATAGAAGGCAAAGACTCAGGTAAATACATCACTGCCAAGCTCTTGGGAACATGAACAAAGTTAAACACAGTCACAGCATTCCCAATACTGATGGTGAACTTTTGAACTAGGAGATGCTGTGAGCAGTTCCCAAAAGACTCCTACCATTGCATCATCTTTGCAATTGCTCTGAGCTTTGGCTCATTTTGTCCCCTTTTGTATCAAGCTCTTGTTTTGTTTGTTTGTTTGTTTTTTTGATCTAGTGTATGTCACCTGCAGGAAACGAGATTTAATTTGGATGCCTCCTCAGTTTATCTGTTGTGGAAGGTCATGAAGTCGTGGGCACATCATTTTGTCTTATGTTTGGATGGATGATAGCTCCTCACCTATTGAGATACTGCAGATATTGAAGAATGTCTTACAAGACTGTATGAGCAACCACCAAAAGCCTGTAGCAAAAAAAAAAAAAATAAAATCTGCATAAGCGGATTTTTTTTATTTTCTTGTGATTAGTTTTAAATGGCACTATTTATTTTCAAAAGTACAGCATAATTAGGAAGTTAATCAAGTTGTTGCAATGCCTGCCCGAAGAATCCAACTGCCATGTGTCCTTAGAAGCAAAACCAAAGGTGTTTCTTATAAATGAAGAACACAGAGAGCACAATGATGCCTGTAGTTAATATTTTTCAAATCCTGTTATAAATGAAAGCAGTCCCTTGTTACTGAGATAAAAGAAGAACAATTTCAAACTCCTGAAATTTTCTATCAGATTTTACGTTAAAAGCTTTCTGTGAACACAGAATGGCTGAAAGCTTCCTGTGAACATCAGATGCCGTTAAAGAAGTGTCATTACATTTTTAGCTTTTATGAGAGAAAGCATTATATGATAGAAAAAAAACTTTCAGCTGAGGATAAGAGGGAATAAATACTGATTTTTTTTACGTAAAAATCCTTTAAATTCACACGGCGTTGTATTATATTCCAACACATGCTTTTACAAATCCTAATACAAGTGTGTTTCTTACTCTGCAGTGATTCGCAAATGCTACTGTAATAGAGAATAAAATGCAGCTTTTAATAATGCAGATAGAAAATTATAACTTTTGCTACTTTTTGCTTGATTTGAATACACACTTTTGCTTAAAATGCTACTGAAACCAATTCTGTAAGTATATTATACTATTACAATGGTTTTCCTAAACATGTGGATTGACTATGCTATTAAATTAAAGAAATTGTTTTACCCAAACCAATTATGATCTCTTACAAAAATAATTTTTTTTCTTTTATTTTTTTTAAGCAGATGTAATAGTAGATCAAAAAGATAAGCATATGCAACACAAACAGAATAAGGAAAGTGTTCTTGTATTTTCACTTTCTCATGACATGTAAATGCCATAAAAGAGCACCAGAAATTTGTAAAGAAACATTTGGGACACAAATTAACTATTTATTTATTTATTTATTTATTATTTATGATTTTGAAGGTAGGCTGTACTTTGGTTAGTTCCTCAGGAATATTTGGTGTAGTGAGATTGCAGGCAGTTCTGGTGCCCTCAACATAAAAAGGACATGGAACTGTTAAGAACAAGTCCAGAGGAGGCCACGAGGATGATCAGGGAACTGCAGCACCTCCCATATGAAGACAGGCTGAGAAAGTTGGGTCTGTTGAGCCTGGAGAAGAGAAGGCTGCGTGGAGACCTCATAACAGCCTTCCAGTATCTGAAGGAAATGAATATATGTGAATATATGAATAAAAATCATATTATTTACTTTCTGTCATGTGTGAGGACCTGAGTTTACAGTTATAATTCACTGTTGTTTCCTTTCATACCTTGCTGATGTTGAAGAGACAAAGAATGTAGCATTTCCAGCTACTAAACTGCCATAGTGCTCTTGGGTTTGCTGAAGTGTTACAAAAAGAAGAGTCACCATACACAATTTTATTCTCTCCTGTTGCAATGAGACTGTGGAAATACAAACATATTGCTATGTTGGGAAGTGTGTTCACTTTATCCTTAAAGCATTCATAATCCAAGGCAGAAGGTATTTTCCCCAGGAGACAATACACCAGTGTATTTTTTTATCTAATCAATGCGATCATGTCTTTGTCACCTATTTTTTCTTTGCTGTATCTACTAAGATTCTAGCAACACCTTACTGAGCTTAGTTCAGAGTAGTTCCATAGCCTTGGAAATCTCAGTATATGTTAAGCAATGTAGTCCATCATATAGGGAGACCTAGTCCAGCATTCAGGAACTTGAAATGGGCCACTCCTAGGAACTGTTTAAGGACTTGGGTACTTCATGAATAAACGGAAGTGGTGTTGTTACTTAAGTTTGTTTCTGTACTACTAGACATAAGTATTTGGAAACATTTTTTCCATTTTACAGGCCAGCCTTCTAAAAGACAGGTATGTTTTGTCAACATTTTTTCACTTGTTATACAGTAGTTTCCCCTGGATCATATTCCTCCTTTTTTTCTCACACAAAATCAGGGTTAAAAGCCTTGCTAAAGCAAAATAGATGTTCCTACCTCTCTGCCACCCACTGAACCATTACAATGTCACAGAAAGAAATTAGGTCAGCATGACATGATCTGACAAATCCATGTTAGCTCTCCCTTCCTTCACATCTTTGAAGTCTTTATTGATGCATTGTTTCAGGATATGTTCCAACATTTTTTCAGGAATTGACATTGGTCGAGGTTGAACTATAAAAAAGCATTACAAATCTCAACCTTCCCTGCATTTTCAGATGATAATTTTTAAGACTTGGATTGCTGGAGGACCTGTTTTCTCTTTTTTGACTATTGACATCCTCAACAGACTGATTACTTAATGTTTCTCTGTCTGCAGCATCTCATCTTTTGCTTTGTTCCTTCTGATTTTGCCCCATCATGTGATTGCTGTTTTTTTTTTCTACTCCTTTGCAATGAGATGAAACAACTTTTAATTTCTGTGGCCTTGGTCCTCATCTTGTGCTCTTTCTGAGCACCCTTTGGTGTGTTCATGGAGATGGAGTTGCTGGGATAAATTGCTATGAGCTTTCAGCTGATGGTACTGTGTCCTCAGCTTGGGGGTATTATGTGCATATGACTGACCCAAATCCAGATCTCTATTCACCAGCTGTCCTGGTTTCAGCTTGAATAGTTAATTTTCTTCTTAGTAGCTGGCACGGTGCTGTGTTTTGCCTTTAGTCTGAGAGCAGTACTGATAATACACCAATGTTTAGCTGCTTACCCTGAGCAAGGACTTTTCAGTCTCATGCGCTGACAGTGAGGAGGAACACAAGAGCAGAGACAGGACACCTGACCTAAACTAGCCAAAGGGATATTCCATACCACAGCATGTTGTGCTTGGCATAGAAACTGGGGGGAGTTACCTGGAAGGGACTGATCGCTACTCAGGTGAGGCTGGGTATTGATCAGTGGGTGGTGAGCAACTATTGTGCATCACTGCTCTTTGTGCTTTTTTACTTTTTCCCTTTTAGTTTTATATCTCTTCCGTTCATAGAATCATAGAATAGTTAGGGTCGGAAAGGACCTTAATATCATCTAGTTCCAATTCCCCTGCCATGGGCAGGGACACCACGCACTAAAGCATATCACCCAAGGCTTCATCCAACCTGGCCTTGAACACTGACAGGGATGGAGCATTCACAACCTTCCTGGGCAACCCATTCCAGTGCCTCACCACACTTACGGTAAAGAATTTCTTCCTTATATCCAATCTAAACCTCTGCTGTTTAAGTTTCAACCCATTAGCCCTTGTCCTGTCACTACAGTCCCTAATGAAGAGTACATCTCCAGCATCCCTGTAGGCCCCCTTCAGATACTGGAAGGCTGCTATGAGGTCTCCATGCAGCCTTCCTTCTCCAGGCTCAACAGACCCAACTTTCTCAGCCTGTCTTCATATGGGAGGTGCTGCAGTCCCCTGATCATCCTTGTGGCCCTCCTCTGGACTTGTTCAAACAGTTCCATGTCCTTTTTATGCTGAGGACACCAGAACTGCACACAGTACTCCAAGTGAGGTCTCCCGAGAGCAGAGTAGAGAGGCAGGATCACCTCCTTTGACTTGTTTTAATTATTATTATTAGTAGTATATTATACTTTATTTTAGTTACTAAACTGTTCTTATGTCAACCCACAGGTTTTGCATTCCTTTGATTCTCCTCTGCCTCCTACCCAGAGAGATTTAAAGTGGGAGGGTGAGTGAGCCACTATGTGGTGCAGAGTACCGGCTGGGTTTAAACCACACCACCAACCAAGCAGATTGTAGTTAAGTCACTATTCAGCCAATCTTATTTTTTCAATTCAAAATGTTTTGATTTTAACACAGTTTAGAATGGAGAAAAATATAGAATCATAGAATAGATAGGGTTGGAAAGGACCTTAAGATCACCTAGCTCCAACCCCCCTGCCATGGGCAGGGACACCTCACACTAAACCATATCACCCAAAGCTTCATCCAACCTGGCCTTGAACACTGCTAGGGATGGAGCATTCACAACCTCCCTGGGCAACCCATTCCAGTACCTCACCACCCTAACCCTATCCTTGCATTATTATGTTACTCCAGTTGGTAAATAAATGCTTGTCAAATAGTGTAAAAAGAGTGTACAATATAAATGTGTGTTGCTTACTTTTTATCCTGAAATAGAGAAATATTGGAATTGTAGGGGTTTCAAGTGGTTTTGGTTTTGTTTCATGGTTTTTCTATGGGGGGGGTGATGGTGTGGGTTTTTTGTTGTTGTTGTTGTTGATGTTCTTTTTGTGTTGTAGTGGGTTCGGGTTTGGGTTGTTTTTTTTTTTTTGGGTTGTTTGTTGTGGTTTTTTTTTGGTGGTTTTTTTTTTCCCAAAAATTATACAACTGAATTATCACTTTAATTAGCAGGAGAAGGAAAATTACTTCTGTGAATGAAAAGTAACTCAGACAACTTTGAATCAGAAGTGACTGAAACTGTAGAGTTAGAAGGGTTTTTAAAACTGTATTCTATTTGTAATCAGCTAAATCAGTCAACAAGGTGGATTTCTCATTGCATAAAGTATTTAAAACACAACGTGAGAGTACTCCAACCGTTTACTTTTCAGGCTGCATTATGTTAGCAATTCATGGAAATATAGACACTGCTTATATTCAGCTGAAACAAGGATTTCTTGGACTTATTTTTATGATTTTTGTAAATCTTTTCAGTATATTATTGCCATCGCCTTGATGGCTTTATGATTTTTTAAAAAGGCTATTGAGTATTTGTTTAAAGCACAACTTCCTAGGACAAGATGAAGTGATGTGGAAGTTGGGTGCAAGCTTGTAGAAAGAAGAGTTTAACTATATTGTTATATATTAGGTCAAACAGAGGAGGGTGTAGAGCAGATGTACACATCTAGCCACAGATTCCATCACTTAATGGGAGAGTTGCTTTCTGCAGAGGATGTTGTTGTGCTCATCAAGCATCTGAAATCAGATGATAAACGGGGCTCACTGTAGCCGAGGAGCAAGAGATGGAACATGCATTTGTGGCTTCTGGTGTTCCTGGACATCTTGATGGCGGCCAAGCAACTGGCTAGGAAACATGGTTAATTTTGAAGCAAACTTTGTTTCTCCATGTCCTAGCACATGCCTAGAGCCACTCTGGTATGTTGGAGATCATCAGCACCAGAGCCAAGAAGACATGTGATATGTTGCTCACAGCAGGGCAGAAATTCTGTGTCTCTTGCTCTCTTGATCAAACAAGATGAGTATATTTATATATAGGATTCTCCTTCTGTCCTCACAAACTACCTGCTGTTTGAACTGAGACACTTAGAAAGGACTTTTGTTCTGCTTTTTTGTATGTGATTTCTAACTTCTCTTACTCTTTTCTAATCATTTTTTTATTCTTTTGCCTTGGTCTTTTATTTTCATTTAATGAGCTTAGTACCCAGTGATGATCCCAGGCATGAAAATAAAATAATTTCTTGGGTACTTTTTTACTGAGGGAGTAATTTGAATACCACACAAAGCCATCAGGCAGAAATATTGCAAATTGTGTAACACTGAGAGACTACTTGGTCCTTTATTTATTGAACATTCTCATTATTGATGTGCTGGATGGAGAAATTTGTGTTGCTTCAGGCAGCAACATGAAATAGCAAGAATTATCCATCTATTTTCTGTTTATTATCTGTTTATTTGGTCAAAGTCTGATATGGGTAGGGTAGAGGATGAGGAAATGCTACAAGTTCAGAGTGTAATAAAATGAACAGAGAAGCCTAGCCTTAGGAAACCTAAAAAAGATTGAGTGAAGTCACATGTATATATAGAGGAAAAAATGTATTTCTTCTGGTTGGGCTTCTTGGTGCTCCTTTTAAGTATCCCTGCTGAAGTCAGCATGTGCCTGAATTATCTGGATTATTTCATCCTTCTGATGTAAAAATGAAATGAAATCAACTAAAAATATATATTTTAAAAATCACATTTACTCCTATTTTATTTATGAGCTATGCAATTACTGCTGATCCACGTGCATATATGTGTCTCTAGTCTCAGTCACAGGCTTTTCTGTATATATATAAGTAGTAGCTGGTCATTAAAACAGTTTCACTGAGTCTCAATGAAAGTTGTCTAAAAGTCGTGTTTTAGCTGTGTCATTAGGGAATTCGAAAGATGCTGAAATACCTCAAGCACACAATCATTAGCTTTCAGTAAGGCCTTTGAAAGTATTAACCTTTAGCTGACCTATTGAGTATTGCTCCATGGATTTACTAGACAGAAGATAAAAAGATCTGGACACTGCTTGTTTGTAAGTAGATTAATCCCTAATGCAAACCCCTGTGGCATCGCATCCCCTAGAATCTCCTCTTCAGCTCTCCTCAGCACTTTCAGATACACATCCCCTAGAATCTCCTCTTCAGCTCTCCTCAGCACTTGCAGATACACCTATTTCAGGAGGCGTTTGTCTAAGACCTCCTCTACAGTTTGAACTACTCTTAAATCCCACGCCTGTAAGCAAGTTTTCATGTATATGTAAATAAACTTTTCTTGCAAAAAAATATGTAAACCAAACCCAAACATAATGCATATGAATATTTTTTGCCTTGAAACAGTGATCATAAACATTTGTGCTAGCGGGGTTGCTGACTCCTACAGAGCTGGCTTGTTACCTTGCTGAAAATGGAGTAATAATTCATGACATTTCTGTAATTTCAGGGATGCGGTCTGCTCTCCTTCATGAAGACAAGACCCAAATTTGAATGAATTTTGGATATGCAGAGAGCAAAGGTAGCTGGCCGTAGTCTGTACACACCCTTTAATGAAATTAAGAGCTTTTGTGGTAGTCAGAGCACTGAGCTCTTCAGTACCTCAGCAGGGAATATTCCTTCATGGTCCCAAATCTGTCGCCTGGTAAAACTATGTATACCATGATAGGAGCAGTACTTGTACCTGCTAAGGAATGCCCAGCTCTTTACTAGCCTATAACTATCTTCTAAAGCCCTTCAGAGATCTGCTGAAAGCAGATAATCTGGCAGCTATCACTGAGGGCAAGCATCATTTTCCAGTACAGATTGGCAAATAGCTGAACATTGGCCTGACATTTGATCATGATCATTGCTGAAAGTAGGGTCGTTACAATAGCTTCCCAGTGCTACAAGACTGGGTGTTTCAGGGTTTTGTTTATTTTGAGGTTTCTGGGTTTTTTAATTGTGTTTTGGGTTTGTTTTTTTTTTGTTGTTGTTTCTCTTTGGGGGGTGGCTTGCAAATTGTTTGGGTTTTTTTTGTTGTTATGGTTTATTTTGGTGGGTTTTTTTTTGTTGTTGGTGGTGGGGCTTTTTTCCCCCCCCAGGAAAACAGACAACCCTCTTTTTTATCTATCTGAAGACTTTCCAAAGAAAGAAATGAACACAGCAAGTAATTCAGATTCCCAAGCTATGGCAATGATAGACCATTGCAGTCAACAAATTGTCCCTGTTCTAGTTTGCATGGACATTACATATTCTTTTAATATTAATAATGATATAAAATTAATTATTCTAATAACCAAGCTCTTGTAAACAGCACAATTTCTCATTCTTAATAGGTTATTAAATTTTAGCTACATAAGACTGTAAAGCAGCCTTTTACTACGTTAAGGTAGCCTGCAAGGAATCTGGAGAGGGCATGTAGTAATAGGACAAAGGAGAATGGCTTTCAGCCTTTTCTGTGACCTCAGAGGAAGACAGTCAGCAGGTCTCCTGGAAAAGACTATTAACTCTTCGGACAAGGCTTACTTTGTGAACCAGCAATTCTTCGTTTTATTTGAGGAAAAGGATTTGCTGCATGTCAGCGAATGGTTCTTCTGTTACTGACACTAGAGACAGCAGAGCAGGGAACACTCTCCTTTGCAAAATCGAGTCCTACTTTGATCATATGCTGGTTATCATTAACACACCCATAAGAAGACAGCAGAAGAATACAACCAAAGCTGCCTCCAATTAAGCTGTTTTGCCTAAATAGGTATTAATTCTTTCCTTTTAGACCTATGTTACTGGTCTCAGAAAAACAAAACAGAACAATTATTATTAACTGTGTTGGCTTCTCTATTTTCCTTTGGATCATCTCTTCATCTTTTTTTTAAGTATTAGGAAAATACTGGGTAACAGTTAACCATTAAGTATTAATCAAGCTTTGCTTCAAAGTAAAGCAGTGGTTCACAAACCTCAATATTTTCCTTTGGGATGCTTATACCCTTTCATCTGAGGTGTTTGATTTTAGCAGATACTATCTTGCATCTGTCTTGCTGACAAAGATAAAACTTTAATTCCACCCACAACAGCAAAAAGATGCCTGCTGGATATATCTGCATTTTCCATGTGATCTACCTCATGCACAGGCCTCATATTTCATTTTTAAGAAATGCCGTCACTGCCCTCTGAGCACTGCCTCATCCTTGCTCCATTTGGCTTCCCTTATCAGTAATTCCTACATTCTCTTTTAACTATGAGGGCAGTTTGCTCTACATTGCTTTTATTGCATCTGCGGGATTTTATTGTTTGTGAGCACATCTTTGAACATTTCCCATCTTTCATAAGTATCCCCTGCATTACACTGGCAGGGCTAATCATGCCAAAAATTGCTCTGAGCTTTGGAAGAGAAGTTTTGATTATCCATACTCTCCGGTGTCCATTTTGTCAAATACTCTCCAAGTATCCGAGCGAACACTCAAGCCCACAGGCAATAAAACGTTGTTGCGGTCTACAATGTCTCTCTCATTATGACAGTGCAAGAGTTAATGCACTTTTATAGACTTGGAGCTCCTTAAGTGTCTTGTGGTTCACACTTCTCTTTGCTTTTAGATACTTCATGAAGAGCTGTAGGGTTTCATAGCCTGTTGTCAGTCATGACAAATGTGCTAGCTGAGTGAAGCACTAAAACCATAAATGAGAAATGATTACTCCAGGAGCACCTTGATGAATTTGGGGAAAATCAGAGATCACTTTCTGTCCAGATAGTCAGTGAAGCAAATTAATGGAAAGGTTGCTGAAATGATAATAAGCTGTAAAAGCATATGTTATGAGTAGCTAATCATGTCTTTTCCTTGTTGGAAGTGATTATTTTTCATTTAACAGATCCACACAGCTAAATAACTTGCATCTTTGCTCACTTCATTCCTCAGTACCAAATTACACTACGAAGAATGAAGCTACCCTAAAGGTAAAAAGAAAATGGAACAATATATTAAACCTGAATTTTAAGTAAACATGTATTTTCTTTAAACAGTCCTTTTAAAATTACTTTTTCTCAAATCCTTGAGTTATGGTGCATACGCAAAATGTAAAAACAGTCACAATTTACATGCTCTGAACAAATACTTGCTATGTTATTGACAAACAATCTTTACAATAATGGGACAAAATAGAGCATTAGAAATATTTTAGAGTAAAATTTGTAAGTCTCAGCATAAACTAAGAATGGATTGTTAGTGTAGAAATAACCATCAGTTTGCATAGAATGTCATCACATATTAATTGCTTTTTATGGATTTGTAGCATCATGCTTCTTATTATATTAAAATTTTTATCACTTGTTTTCTTGTTTCCTGTTGAGGTAAGAACTGCCCTGGTCACCTTGTGATATAGTCAAAGCCTGGGAAATACTGAGATTTGTTGTCTAAGTATGATTATTATTGCAATGATGCACCCACTGCTTCTTGTCTGTTGCTGCTACTCTACATTAAATGAAATTCAACAATCCATTAAAATTACCATCACCATCTCTCTTTTAGGGATATTAGTGTCAGCTTCAACTTTGAGGATATGTTTGTGAGATATGGGAAGCTTAACCTTGAAAAGGGAAATTTTAGGTCTTGCAAATTGAGGCTTTTTATGTAGTTTCTTGTTTATCTTTTCCTAAAGATATCTCTGTTCAGGTACCTTTTCAGAAGATATTTGAACAGAAACATCTTATTATTGACGGGCACCACAAACAATTATTTCTAGTATGGGCAGTGAAAAACCTTCTCATCTTTGGCTTAAGGACATGAGATCTTTCACATCATAAATTTGGTCATTTTAATTTTGCCCTTCTTACCATCTTTTCCTGTTGATGTATCCGATTCCATGTGAGAATATTGATTCTCAGGGACAGTCACTGTTAGCTCATATTTTGTGTTTCCAGATAAAGCAGACAGGATGGGCTCTTCCTGATGTCCCTCAGCTTCAGAAGAGCAAATGCTTCTTTCTTTGGGGACCACCAGAAACATGTGTGTTGATCCTGTGAAAAAAAATTTAAAAAATAAAAAATTGAGAAAATGCAGCAGGAGATGATTGGAGGGGAGACACAGAAGACTGAGCAAGGTCAGAGCAACAGGACGTGCTTAATGGCAGATCAAAGGGAATGTGACCCAGGGACAACCCATGCCACTGCAGAAGAAAGGCATAAAAAGGAAGGAACAGCAAAAACAGAGTGAGAAAGAAGGACCGGCACAGAGAAAACACTACAGTTCTCTGTAATTTTCAAGGAAAGACTATTAGGAAACTTCCCACATCTATGCAGTTACATGTCTGGGTAGTTTCTAATAATAGCTAAAATACTTCCATGGTTCAGAGATAAGGCTTATATGTTACTTAAGCCATTTTCTTCTGAGACTGAATGCATAATCTGTATCTATATTAAGAGTGGTTCCCCTGTCATGACAGAAACATGACAGATTGACATCTCCATTTAGCAGCTAGGTTACTGCTACACCAACTTAATATTAAATTCACAGGATTAATCTGAAGTCCAAATATAATCACATACAGGAAGTAGAATTCATATACGCTTTCCTAAATCACCAGCTATCTTAAATGCATTTTGAGAAAAGTACAACAATTTCTCCTGCTACAGAGCAAGATGAATTTCACTTACCCATAACAAAGCCATATCTTAGGTTCTCACTCTCTGCTTGGGATGCTACATCATTTTCAGGATAGGCCAATCTTGCTTAAAGAAAGGAAAAAATTCCTATTCTTCTCCCTGCTGTAGCTTTCAGACCCATTGCACTGGCATTTTAATAGATAAATGCCTGCAGGGTATCAGGCATATTCATCCTTTAAATGTGAAAACATACAAAACAAGGTGCATTATACATAATAACTTCTCCACCATCTCCTGAGCATTAAAACGCAGAGAAAATTGATGTAAAAAAATGGCAATATTAATATTACTGAGATTAGTAAGCAACACTCAGATTCCTGGTTAAATTATATTTTAATATCATATAGTCTTGATGAAAAAGGCACGACAACTCTTTCCCAAGCTTAGGTCTTAGGAGACTTGGCTTTCAAACCCTGCTCAGGGGAAGAGTATTTCTTCAGTTAACTTATATAATGGATGCTTGGTAACTATGAGCCCTGCACATGAATTTCAAGTATGTTTGGCCGGAGAAACCTTTCACAGTCAAAAAAAATGCTTGTTGTGCAGTGCTGGTAGCCAGACTCATTCTAGAGAAAAGCATCTGCTGCTGGAATCCAATCTGGATGAGGCTGTAGGAAGCCAAATGAAGTTCTAAAGCCAAATTCAGTGACTTTGTGGGAATGGGACAATGATGTCCTATGGAAATATTTACCATCAGAGTAGTATAATGGAGTTATCCATTCTAATTAATTCATCAGGGAAAGAAAAGTGACAAAGGAGGAAAGAAAGATTCTGAGAACATTCTATGAATTCCTTTTATTGAGATAAATTTACACGATCTCTTACTAAGTAGAATTTCCCAAGGAAATAAGTGTCCAGAAAAAAGACAATTACTTCTTCCAAAAGCCTGTTTTAAAAGAGCTTGCTCCCATGTGGAGGGCTGGTCCTGACCCAGGGAAATCCTCTGTGACATGGTAGAGATGGAGGCCCATGCTGGCTGTGTAAAGCCTCTGCACACCAAGGGACAAACATATCCCTGGCCATGTTCCTAGATCTGACTTTCATGCTGCCATGGCATGTCTACAAAACACTCAGCTGTGCAAGCAGTCATTCATCATCTCTCACAGCACTGGGACAAGAATAAAGGAAGAACAAAAGCAAAGAGTCACAGAACAGGAAAGAATTAGAACGAAAAGAGTTACAGCTGGCAAGAACATAAGGCAAAGTAGCAGTAAGACAGTAGAAGTAATGAGAGACAGAAAAATTACACTTGTTTCATGGGCAAGAAGAAACAACAAACAAGAAGGCAGCTTGAATGCTTAAGGACCATTTTACTCAGTCTTCACAGAAGAAAATACATGAATACTAGATAGGTTCTCCCGAGAATTAGTATTAATGTAGCTAACAACACTGCAACACAGAAGCAGTGCAACATTATTTACCTCAGTTATAAATATTCAACTCATCAATACCTGGTGAAATCCATCTGAGCACTTAGGGAACTAAACATAACAATTTCAAAACCATTAGTGATTACCTTGGAAAACTAAAACAGGGCTAGTGAGGTCCCCCAGGTACAGGAAAGAGCAAATACAGGACCTTCTTTAAAAAAAGAGAAAAGGTAAGGAGACAGAACTATAGATTTAATCAGCATAACCTCTGTAAAGAAGGACACTGAAACACTGTTTAGCAAACTTTATAAGTGCTAGAAGAGTAAGATGATAAAACAGCCAATGTGTTTTTCTCAAAGGCAGTAGTGTCAAGCCAACAAATTTTCTGTTATTAAAAGAGTAACTGGAGAAAAAAAATAGTTACTATTTTTGCTTTAGCAGCTCTTTTTACATAGTTGTACCTGAAATTCCTATGAATGAAATATGATTAAGGTGAAAACATCAGATTATTGGTGGACCACTAGCTGAAGCACTCTAAGATTGGTTATCAGTGGTCTGTTTAAGGGCATGTGAAATGTGTCTTGCAAAGGGCCCTAGATTTAGTACCCTTAAATATATTCCTTAGCATGCAGATGATGAAATGGAGAATCTGGGACACACTAATGTGTGGCTGTGAAACTATTGTTAGTGTTGATATTAAAGAGTTTTTTTTGTTTGACAGAAATATCCTGCAGATTACTTAGAAGTTTTTGATCCTATTTTAGAGCAGGGAGATGGAAAAGATGACCCCCTGAGGTCCCTTTGAGATGTATTTTCCAATCACTATATCACTCTCAAACTTTAAGAATTTATTATAATTAGAAAAATCTGTCTTCTCATTACACTGATGGGGATTATCTGCCTTAGGGATGCATCTGACTTACACTAAACTCTTCCTGTTTCAAAGTGCTTCATCCCTCCTTTAGTATACAGCTGCACAAAAAGCTTTTTTCCCATTGTCTCTGGCTTTGGGAAGTATTTGTCATCACCATGCACTTTCTTCCACCTTTTCCACTGTGAACAAAGAGGGCAACCTACCTCCAGCTCTGAGTTTCTGGTTTCCTCTGTGTTTAGTAGTTTCATTCCACCCTTTATCTCTCCTCTTGCTCGTCCATTAAGATATGGTGCTAAGTCTCAGGACTTGGTTAAAAGCACTGGGGAGATTTATTTTTTTAAATATATACACCATTTGTATAAAACAATTTCTTTGTCTACTCGTTTCTAACTCACTCTTTTCCTTCCATGTGGTGTTCATTAGTTTATTAAAATTGTAGAATCGTTAAGTATGGAAAAGACTTTTAAGCTCATCAAGTCCAGTCATTAACCTAACACTGGGCTTGGAGCCCACAACTAAACCATGTCCCTAAGCACCACATCTATACAACTTTTAAACGCCTCCAGGGATAGTGACTCCACCACTTCCCTGGGCAGCCAGTTCATGCTAACAACTCTTTCAGTGAAGAAATTTTTCCTAATATCCATTCAAAACCTCCCATGATGCAACTTGAGGTCATTTCTTCTTGGCCTATTGCTTGTTACATGGGAGAAGAGACCCACCTGCACCTTGCTACAACCTTCTTTCTGGTATTTTTAGAGTGATAAGGTCTCCCCTGAGCCTCATTTTCTCCAGACTGAACAACCCCTGTTTCCTCAGTTGCTCCTTGTAAGACTTGTGTCTGAGACCCTTCACCAGCTTCGTGCCTATCATTGGACAATTCTTTATTCTTTAGCTTCAATATATTTAAGGTTTTCAAAATCAGATATGAAATAATGGTCTTAGATTTTAATACTAGACTGAATATTGGAAACATTGTTTAATTTCAGTTCTATTTAAAATGTCCTTACTCTGATCTTGGATGAATTTTACACCTGTGTAATGAGAATAGCAGCATTTCCTACAGCTCAGCCTTTGACTTCTTGGTGCATTGAAACTGTCAATGCTTCAGAACAGAGGTTGTGGTGCCAGGTGCAGCTCCATGCTCCACTCTGATGAGTTGGTTGTCTTGACTAAGGCATCTGTAGAATTGCAATAATAATTATCGATATTAATATGTAAAATATTGTTATTTACCATAAATGAAAATTAATTCTGAAGCATGGTTCTTGGACTCCACTGTAATTTTGGAACTCCTTGGGACTTGCTTTTCCATTTATTTTTCTTATTTTGTTTATCTTATACACAAAGAATTTTGTGTCAGTAGAGTCAGTTACAGTGGACTAGTAGATTTCTTGGCCTTTTATACATTAGCATTGTGGAATATTCATTACCGACGTCTTTCAGTCTCAACCAGCAATACTCATAATTTATGACATTTAATGACACTTCATGGCATAACACATTTATTTTAAAATCTCTGCTATGCAGAGCACTGCACAACAAAACACATCTTTTTTTTTATGGTACCTAAAAGATTTGAAAAATGTAAAGAACTGCACTCTATTTTCATTTTGGCAGTCACATTCATTAAAGCAATTAAATTGAAATTAACTTCAGAAGATCTTCCACATGCTTAAAAACACTGTATTTCCCTACAGTCTTTTGTTGTTACTATTCTTTTGACATTACTGCCTGATCAGTTAAGAAATTATGATTAATGACACTTAAGAAATGAGCTTGATTGCCCTGAAGGCTTGAACCATTTATGAAAATATTGAAACATTGAGCAGAGAGCGTTGATTCTCGTTCACGAGATGGTGGACCTCAGCCCCATTCACACTCACAGGGCTTGTCACTTCACTGCCGTAATAAATAATCCCTCTCAGTTTCCCTCATCACATTTCAAAGCACTTCACAAATATGACTGTATCTCTACAATTTATTGTAGCAGATTAAGGAAAAGGAGTGAAACTTCCTTAGACTGGGAGCGTTTGTGCTCCACTGTTATGCCTAACCTGACAACTTAGGTAAAATTTAGCAGTGAATATCTGAATAAAGGGAAAATCCCCACGTATACTGCATATCTTCCATTCTGTCTTCTGGGTCAAGATCACTTACCAAGAAAATGTGCTTCTGCTGACCAAATAGCTGAAAAGAAAACTTTTAAAAGTCTTCTGATTAGAATATGGAATTATGGGGTCATGGAAATCAGTGATGAAACACACCCCACTGATGTCTGTGACACAAAGCACAGATTTAAAGATTAACTTGAGCAATTATAAAAGTGAACATTAGTAGTGATAGAATTTTTACAGCTGCTTTGGATCTGAAGGATTCACAGTATCTGGCACAAATGTTAAATGTTATTTAAAGTGATGAAACTATGGACAATAACAGATGCCCAAATTTTAACAATTCTCTTGGTACACATATTAATTAAATGGAGGACAAGAATTTCTTTTTTATTGGCTACACACTGCAGATTACAATTGTAGTTATGTTTTTTGCTCTCTTAACTGCTGAACATTGCAGATTTTGATGGAGGAAATTTGTATATATTATCCCTATATACAGCCATAAACATGGCAGGGTGAAAAGTTTCCAGACACATTACTAGGTACCAGAGGCCAAAGGGTTGAATATATGCAGATGCAATATCTACCAAGCTGCTTATCAGCAATTCAGCAGCAATATAATGATGGCAAATATAAGTAAATAATTTGGCAGTAATAAATGTTGCGGTGTTTATGCATCGCTCATTGGTGGTGCACTTCAAATGTGTTGTGAGGGTATGTATCTCTAAAAACATTTTAACTCAGGGATGTGAAAGGTGATTGTGACTGTTGAAGATCCAGGAGTGGTCAGAGGCTTCTCTAGGTCTCCTTACAACTAGAATTACTGTTAATTACTGCACAACCTAGCCTTTAAGGGCAAAAACCCCACTTAAAACAACCAGGTTTGGAAGAGCAATGGGATGAGCTGCCTTTTACCTGCTGCCTAAACCATGGACCATACTTCCCTTCAGAAGTGTTTCCAAAGCAACAGTAAATAGTACCCCTGTTGAGACAACAGTCTATTGCGCTCCTGCTGAGAGGAATTTGCATTTCATTTGCAGGTTATTAGACCCAAGGCTTAGTTTAAACTGCTTTCAAATTTCCTTTGCTCCTATTGGGTATTTGTGTCTATGTCTACATAGAATTTAGAAACCTGAAATTATTTTCACATCAAGTACAAGACCATATGTTTCACCTCAAGGAGTTTGAAATAAGAAATGTCCATCATCTCACACAAAGAGCTGATGTAAAATGGACAGATGAATAAATCCAGGAGGAGCCACATTCTCTTCCATCTACACGTATATACTTTTTGGAGAGCATAGAATCATAGAATCATAAGAACTTAGGATTGGAAAGGACCTTAAGATCACCTAGCTCCAACCCCCCTGCCATGGGCAGGGACACCCTGCACTAAATGACATCACCGAAGACTCCATCCAACCTTGCCTTTGAACACTACCAGGAATGGAGCATTCACAACCTCCCTGGGCAACCCCTTCCTCACAACCCTCAAAGAACTTTTTCTTTATATCCAATCTAAACTTTCCCTCTTTTAAGTTTTAACCCATTACCCCTTGTCCTGTCACTACAGTCCCTAAAGAAGAGTCCCTCTCCAGCATCCCTATAGGCCCCCTTCAGATACTGGAAGGCTGCTATGAGGTCTCCATGCAGCCTTCTCTTCTCCAGGCTGAACAGCTCCAATTTCCTCAGCCTATCTTCATACAGGAGGTGCTGCAGTCCCCTGATCATCCTTGTGGCCCTCCTCTGGACTTGTTCCAACAGTTCCATGTCCTTTTTATGTTGAGGGCACCAGAACTGCACACAATACTCCAAGTGAGGTCTCCTGAGAGCAGAGTAGAGGGGCAGGATCACCTCCTTTGACCTGCTGGTCACACTCCTTTTGATGCAGCCCAGGATACGGTTGGGTTTCTGGCCTGCCAGCGCACACTGCTGGCTCATGTTAAGTTTCTCTTCAACCAACTCCCCAAGTCCTTCTCCGCAGGGCTGCTCTGAATCTCTTCTTTGCCCAACCTGTAGCTGTGGCTGGGATTGCTCCGACCCAGGTGTAGGACCTCACACTTGGCATCATTAAACTTCATGAGGTTGGCATCAGCCCACCTCACAAGCTTGTCAAGATCTCTCTTGATGTCATCTCTTCCTTCAAGCTTATCAACCTTCTAGTTTAAGCCATCCTGTTGGGTGAAAACTACTCAAAGTGAGGAGCTGATGAGGTGGGATTTGCTGTCAGAGTCCTGCTGCACGCCAGCAGCGCTATCTCCACTATCCGGAATTTCTCGCAGACTCTGCCATGCTGTATCTTTTGCTTGAGGTCTGTTGCTCCTGTCCCTGTCTCAAAAGTCAATGCCATAAAAAATAAATAAACTAAGCAGTAATACTGAGCAGATGGGTGCTTTTTAAGCGAAGTATCTTTGAGTTAAAATATTTTTGAGAAAAAAAAATAAATTGAGGATGATTAAATAAAATTTCTAAATGATGCATATAAAAAGAAGCATAACCAAAACCTTCAGATGACTTCTAATTCTGTGTTTGTTGCTCATAAACACAGTTAGACAAAATTTCCTATTGGCTGGCAAGGAACGAGAGTTCCCAGACACTCAGCCGCAACACTCAATTCTCAGTCAATGAAAAGATGGAGGTGAAATGTTTTTTTGATCATTAATAGGTTGCAAATTCTCCATATCCAAGCAGATAAATAATCACAATTTATTGTATAAAAGTGAGAACTTAGGAAGCAGACAGATATTAGGAATGATAATTCTCATATCATTACTATTTTTCTTGGTCAACTTGCCTTAGTAAATCAGTGCAGTGGTACAGCTGTTTTCCCAGTGATGTGCAAAACCAATCACTCTATCAGGTAAGTATTATCCGGGGTGATGTTTAAATAACATGTATTAAGGATAACACTATAAGCATATTAGTTATTGGTAAATTATCTTTCTATCTAAGATTTTAAGGGGAAAATGGTTCATTTCACATTCAGAACTGTACTTGGAAAATGCCCATTTTAATAAAGAAGTGTATTTCATTGATGGTTGATATTTAAGGATCACCTACTACAAGCTCAGGAGACTTGCATCCCAGCTGGAAGTGCAGCACGAGGGCCAGGAGACCCCCTTGGATGGACAAGGAGCTGTTGAGAAAAATTCAAAGGAAAAAAGAGGCTTATAAAAGGTGGAAGCAAGGGCAAGTGGCCTGGGATGAATACAGGGATCTCATCCAGGCAGCTAGGGACTGGGTTAGGAAAGCTAAGGCCCAGTTAGAGCTAAACTTGGCTAGGGATGTTAAAGATAACAGGAAGGGATTTTATAGGTATGTAGCAGCTAAAAAACAGACTAGGGACAATGTAGGCCCCTCTGGAAGCTATCGGGAGAACTGGCTACACAGGATTTGGAGAAGGCTGAGGTTCTGAGTGACTTCTTTGCCTTAGTCTTCACTGGCAAAGGCTCTGACCACACCACCCAAGACTTGGAAGGCTGACGCAGGGACTGTGAGAATGAAGACCCTAGGCCCACTGTAGGAGAGGATTTGGTTCAGGACCATCTTAAGAACCTGAATGTACACAAGTCCGTGGGCCCTGATGAAATCCATCCACGGGTCCTGAAGGAGCTGGCGAATGAAGTTGCTAAGTCACTGTCCATTGTATTTGAAAAATCATGGCAGTCAGGTGAAGTTCCCAACAACTGGAAAAAGGGAAATACAACCCCCATTTTCAAGAAGGGGAAAATAGATGACCCAGGGAATTACAGACCAGTCAATCTCATCTGTGTGCCTGGCAAACTCTTGGAGCAGATTCTCCTGGAAGGCATGATAAGGCACATGAAAAACAACAAGGTGCTTGGTGACAGCCAGCATGGCTTCACTAAGGGGAAATCCTGCCTGACCAATTTGGTGGCCTTCTATGATGGGGCTGCAGAACTGATGGACACAGGTAGAGCAGTTGATGTCATCTACTTGGACTTGTGCAAAATATTCGACACTGTCCCACACAACATCCTTGTGTCTAAATTGGAGAGACATCAATTTGATAGGTGGACCACTCGGTGGAAAAAGAACTGGCTGGATGGTCGCACGCAAAGAGTTGTGATCAATGGCTGGAGACCAGTGACGAGTGATGTCACTCAGGGATTGGTGTTGGGGGCGGTGCTGTTCAACATCTTTGTCCGTGACATGGACAATGGAATTGAGTGTGCCCTCAGCAAGTTTGCCAATGACACCAAGCTGTGTGGTTCAGTTGATATGCTGAGGAAGGAATACCATCCAGAGGGACCTTGACACACTTGTGAGGTGGGCTGTTGCCAACCTTATGAAGTTTAACTATGCCAAGTGCAAGGTCCTACACCTGGGTGGGAGCAATCCCAGGCACAGCTACAGGTTGGGCAGAGAAGAGATTCAAAGCAGCCCTGTGGAGAAGGACATGGGTGTATTGGTTATTTATGAACATGGAGGGAGACAGACATTAGTGGAGCAAAATTCCAGCAGTGAGTGAATTGGGGCACTGCTCATTTGTGCAGCACAGTGGTGCAGAATGTGCCCTCATCCAAGCTGGGCAGGAAGGCATGAAGTTTTGCATAAGGCAAGTGATGGGTCCTGATGCTGAACATCCCCTCAGGATCAGAGGGCAGTTGCTGAAATGCAAAGGTAAACTCCTGAGACCCATTCCAGTCCAAAATCTGTAGGATTTCAAACATAATGTAAGAGAAGTTGGGAAAGGACAGTAGAGAAGGGGACTGTCCAGCACCAGCCCTTGGAAGGCCACCAGGTAGCATTCCTGAAGGCTGAGAGAATAGCAAAGCTGCTGGCATCACCTTCTTCAATAACACAGAGCCTGACAGCACCAATGGTCCAATCCTACAGTCAGCCACAGAGATTTTACCCGTTTAAACTCCAGGGCAGGAAGAAGTATGAAACCATGCTGCCTCATAGGACACAGAAGGACAGCATAGATCAAGGTGCAGTAGTGGGTTCTTCTGAGGAACATGGCCATGGCTGTGGGCAGCTTTTTTTCAGGCAGATAGAACAAATGGACTAGTGGTATAACTTTCTGTTTTCCCTGAGGTATAAACTGTTTGGACAGTGACAACACTAGTGGCTGTTGTTTGCTTTTCAGCTTATAAAACTGCAACAGTTGTAAAGATTAAGCTACTGGCTTTTATCAAAGCAGCAATGGAGACCTTGCATATTGTTTTCTTAATAACCATGGTCATATTTGCTTCTTAAGATGCCTAGCACTTACAGCAATTTCAGCATCCATATTACTTTCGTGATATTTTTAATTACCCATTGGCCTTCAGTTCTGTTCATCTGATGTGGACATTGCTATCCCCTGCAACCACCTCACCTGGGAGCAAGGTACATTTGCAGAAGTGGAAAACATTTTCCTTTTCTCTAAAATAAAAGGCAGGAAATATATTTCACAGTAATTATTCCACTCTCTCTGGAGGGAAGAACTAGATCCTATTCTGTGAAACAAGACTCAGATCTATATTATCATTTTCCTGAGCCATGAGCTAATCTACAACTTTATGGACCTTAATTGAAAGGAAAAAAAAAAACATTCTGCTTAGTTGCAGAATAATGTGAAAGCTTATTAATACTTACACATTAGCTATTAACACCAGAATACCCTGAATCAGTTATGGAGGGAACCAGTCTCTTCTGTAAAATTTAGGTAGTGTTTGGGTAAAATATAGCATGGCCCTGAAAAGGAAGTACCCGTCCCACTTCCTCCAAGTGACAGCCAGCTAGCGGTCAAACAGGAATTTTTCTGTCCCAGTGACTTCTCATTTTTGTGATTTTCAAGCTGATACAGCTTCAATGAAAGGAACAAACACTGCTACTATTTTTTTTTTCACCAGAACAGCCTGAATCCTGCTTGTCGTGTTCCTTCTAGCATCCACCTGAGGTGGGCAGTAAAGGCAGATGTCTCCTGGTCTGTGTGAAGGCTCCAGTCAGACTTGCATGGGTGATTTTGTCTGGGAAGCAGTGGCTTGCTCTAAGCATGAATATCTGATGTGCAGTGAAAGAAGGAACCATGGCTTCCACCTTCCAACCCACGACCCTGAGCACAGAGCATCCCCATCCAAATCTTTTTCCCTGGTTTGGTTTAAAGCAAGTCTTCATCACCCCTATTAGTGGTACTGAAGAAAATGTTCAGTATGTATGTGCAGACTATAGCTCTCATCCCTAGTTCCCTACATTACTTCAGAGTTCTTGTTGCCCATCTCACTTGTCCATAGCCCATGGGATGCCAGCTGTGTCCTCTGCATTGAAGGACTGCGCAGATGGAACCTCTACTCCAATAGCTTTGAGATGATGTACTGCATGGTGGTACTGAAGAAAATGTTGGAAGTCCTGCAATAAATAGAGAATATAATAAGGAAAATACATTTTCTCATTCCTCTCTGCAAGCTGATGACTCATTTCCAAAGGAAGGTGCGTTTATGTCACTTCCCAAAATAATCATGTAGCATATAAACCCATTAAATCATTGAAAGACCATTGAACATCTTACAAATGAAGTATAGATCTAAATGAATTTGCAGGAGCATTATTCTAACGTCCTTCAAAAGTGTGCTAAATACTTATGTCTTACTGCCTGTTACATTATCTAGCCATTAAACATGTATTATCTTTTGAAGGAAAAGCAGAGATTAATGACCCAAACCAAAATGATGGATTCTCTGTGCAAGATGAGGCAGACTTCTGAAACAAGCCAGCAAACAGAGGCACGAAATATTAAAACTAGATAAATAATAGAACAAGAAGGTCAAAAAAGGAGAAATTAATAGGCTGTTATTTCAAATTATTTGAATTCCACTCCTGACACTTTAAAAAACATTAACCAGCTACATATATATTTCCTCTGTGCTGACTTCACAAGGAAATCTCTCCCTATTGCAGTGTTATGTTGCAGTGTAAAATACTGATATTGCAGTAAAAATCGAGGATGTGTTTTAGATGGGACCTGAGAATGGAGCCTGTCACCTGCTGAGGCTGTGATGCTTCTGACAAGTTTCCTGGGGCAGCAGGGCTGGAAGACCAAGGGATCCATCATATCAGGCTTGTCCTTCTGTCTACCGTGACTCCCAGTACTGCTACTGGAAGTGCATTGGAGTAGTTCCAAAAAAAACCACACTTTGCTCGTAATGTTCTATCACCTTCTTTGTATGCTGTACACAAATCATAGCCACTGAAACTGAAATTTGTTACATAAAGGATATTAATGTGGCTAATAAGACAAGAAATCGCCCACCAGTGGCCCTAGATATATACAATAAGTTTTTAATGACTTTTTTTACTGTTACGATCTACTACTATAAAGCCACTATGCCAATTTATGTCTGTTTCATCTTTAACAGGAGGATTTCTGATGTGAGTAGTTTTAAATATTAGCGCTTTTTTATAACATTTGTGTATGCAATTCTCCCAGGAAGCAGGGAGCATTTGCAGGGCCAGTTTGCTCCAGGATTCATTTAACTGTTCAGAGGAACCTATTTGCATTTATGGTAAGAAGTGTGCACTGAGCAGGCTGTAAAGCCATAAGGTACACAGTTGAAGCAATTAGTGCAGCTTCACGGCAAGCAGTGATACCCACAGGTGACACAGCAGTGTGCAAAGCCGCCATGGCCATCCCATTGCACAGAGAATGGCACCACTTGTTGTAATTGTGAGACCTTTTGCCTCTCCGAAACTGCAGGTGCCATTCTGTGTGGGGAGGACACATACTGCTTTGTGACAAAGCAAGGAAGGTTAAGATGCTGCTCCACTAGCGGTTCACGTGAATTCATAACACTTCACCAGTGGTTTTATTTCTTCAGCTCCAGTACATGTTTTGCAGTAGGGAAAGGAAAGCCATGAGTTTATTCCCTACAAGCAATCCTCACTGCGAAGGAAAAATCATCAGGAGAATGAAAACAAATGGGTACAAATAAGCCATTTGTCCATGCTGTGATAGAGACAGAATAGAGAAGAGACCTGGAATAGCAGGAGATAGGAGGGGTTACTGAAACACTCACTGCTGCAGAAGTCTGATACTATCCTCAGGATTTGAAAAGGTATCCCAGTTTCAAGCTGCCTTTGGGGCAGAACAGCAGGAATCCATGTGGAGAGGAAAGCTAACAGTGATCAGTGCACTCCTGAAAAGCAAAATGATTGTTAGGGAAGAGAGTCAGGGCTCAGCATGAATGCTGGTGGAGACTGAACCTGCTGTACAAAGAAACAAAGCAGAAAAATATCATTGTGAAAGTAAAGGAAAAGTACATTCTCTAGTTGAGGAGTGCTACACACATGAAAAATACTAGTTCAGGGAACTGCAGCAGCATGGCTGGTGCTGCCTTTGTGTATTTAAAATCTATATTGGTTTTGTAAACCTGTATTTGCAATTCAGCTAGGCTGTGATATTCCAGTCTTTCAGGCAGTGATTAGATATGCTGGTAAGGGCAAAATGCAATTATTTATTCCTTGGAAAGAATTAATTTTATGGTGTGCTGAGTGCCATCTAAAATCTTCACCCATTCACTCTCCTGTTAAGAACACCTTCAGGTTTCCCAATGATGGTACTAAGGCACGAGATGCTGGATTGTGCAACAGGAGTGTGGTTGTTTCCAGGGCATCCCACCCCCAGGCTGCAGCTGAGCCTCTCACTGCATCCAGGCCCTCCTGGCAGATTGCTTCCTGCCAGCAGGACTGAGTGTGTGATGCTGAGGAATGAAAGAGATCTGAACATCCAAAGCAGCAAAACAGAATAAAATACGAAGTGTAAGGTTGTAAAGATGGCATACATCAAGATTTTGCAATTCAGATCAAGAAAAAAGCATGACTACAATAGCAGTGCTCTTCCTTTGTAGCTGAAAAAGTACTTTACTGCTTACTGGGAATTGTGGCACTTGGTATTCAATGTGCACTGTGCTGTGTACAGATACTGCATAGTTTTATAGGAGTTACTGCAAAACAGCATTAAAATATTTAAAACTAGCACTCCCCAAGGCCTTGAGCTACTGACAAAAATGATTCAAGTTCAGGCAATAAAATTAATAAATAAATAATAAACTTTTTTTTTTTTTTAAAAAAAAGAGGTATATATTCATTGAATGACAGAATGGTTGGGGTTGGAAGAGACCTTAAAGAGTGTCCAGTTCCAACCTGCCATGGGCAGGGACACCTTCCACTAGACCAGGTTGCTTCAAGCCCTGTCCAACCAGGCCTTGAACACTGCCAGGGATGGGGCAGCCACAGCTTCTCTGGGCAACCTGTGCCAGTGCCTCACCACCCTCACAGAGAAGAACTTCTTCCTAGTATATCATCTAAATCTATTGCAGCAAAGTCTTCCAGAGCCCCTGTAAAAAACTCTCTGACCTCTGCTGGCCAGAGCTCTACAGGTAGAAAATGAATTAGTGGTCAAGTTTATAGCACAAGAAAAATGCCACCAGTATTAATTTCACAGATCTTCAATGGCAGATCACAAATTATGAGGGTCCATTAATAAATATGAAGAATGGTATCTGCTGGATAAGAAGAGAATACTATTGCAATTGAAAAGGAATTTTTTTGTGTGGTCTCTAACATGATATAAACTTGCTGTGCTGGGTTGCACAGTAGGAAACAAAAAAGCACATGCTGAAAGAGAAGGGAGTAATCACTTTTACAATAGAGATACTCAACATAAAAAGATTACTTGAGAGCTGAGGTCCAGGGTTACAAAATGCCACAGCTCATCACACAACCTCATGTAGTACTGTTAGCAGCAGCAGGAGAAAAGATGCACTTCGTAGCTTGTGAGACATTATCTAAGGGTCCAGACATAACCTGTGGTGATGAAGAGCAATGGTAAGAGAAAGGAGTCCCCTAACGAATATTCATATTTGTACATCAGATTTGAATTTGCACATCAGACTGAATATTTTGTTTCTTGTAGTAATAAAATTTTCATCAAGTATGAGTGCCCCTTTCCTCTAACTCAGATGCTGATGTTTCTCTTCTACTTTCCATCTTGGTCCCTTTGCCCTACATCAGTCTACCCTTCCACAGTCTTCCTCATATCCTCTTTAATTCCATTATTATTCTCTGTTGTCACCTGTCCTTGTCCTCCAGCTGTTTGTTTGCATGACAGAAGCATACATTAGACTTTTGCATCTTAAAAAAAGCCCTGTGGCTTTACTGTTCTCTTTCACACAAAGCCCAGAAAAAGGTTTATCCTTTGTAACTTCACAGCTGTCTTTGAAAACACAGCAATAGCCCTTTTGCTGTTGTGTCCTCACTTGTCTCTCCTCTCAGTGGCCCTCACTCACCTCCCCCAGTTCTCTGTGTAGGTACCATAGGACTGGGTACTGTAGGACTCTGTTTCCTTCCTTCCACCTTAACCACAGTGACTTCAATTTCAAGCATAAGTTTACCTATTTCCAACAACTCTTTAGCTCCCAGTTTGTGTGTCCCTTTCCCAAATACATCACTAAGTATCTCAGATTTTTCTTCTTGGCTGTTGAGCCATGAGCTTAAATTCAACACATATAACAAGATTTCTACTTGTCCAGGACATCTTTGTTCCTACTCAGGACAACAATGCAGGTACTAATATTGCTAGTAATCAAAGCAATTCTTCACTACCTACCTGAAGCGTAAAGGATTAAGGAATGAAATAGAAAAATTATATGAGTACTTTATGAGTTGTAATGTCTACCTGTCTACCCACAAGAGGAAAGAATTACACCAGAGGGAAGCTGAGAACCTGGCTGAGGACCAAAATCACATCAAAAGGGGAAAGAGTAGTTCAGAAATGCCTTGACCATTATAAAATAAATGTAACTATACTGAATGTGCATTATGTTAGAATTCTGACAGGTTATGAAGACCTGTTGAACTCTTGGAAGATTTGCCTTTTGTGGGAGACAAAACCTACACAACCATGATGATAAAACCTGGGAAATATAAGAAGCAAATCTAGAAATTTCATTGAGGAGGCAGCATGTCACAGAGAGAAATGAGAAGCATGTTATATATTTTTTCATCAGTAAGTCTGCCCTACAACCCTCTCATTACTCTTACCTTTCTTGACAAGAAGTCTGTGTTTGGGGAAAGCCTTCCCCTTTTCTAGTTTCTCTTCTCCAAATAAACTAAATTTTTTCTGCACATTGTTTTTTTCTTGTGGTGCTAAAATGAAAAGGAGAAACCCCCAAAACTTAGCTGCAGCTGATAAATCAAATCATCTGGAATGGGTTGCCCAGGGTGGCAGTGAATGCTCCATCCCTGGCAGTGTTCAAGGCCAGGCTGGATGAAGCCTTGAGTGTTATGGTTTAGTGTGAGGTGTCCCTGCCCAAGGCGGGGGGGTTGGAACTAGATAATCTTGAGGTCCTTTCCAATCCTAACTATTCTATGATTCTATGATAAACTCTTTGTTTAAATCTTGGCGTACTAACTTTGCTGAACATGACACATGGATGACTTCTACATCAACAGCTGCAAGGCAGTTCTGCCAATCATTTATATGATTTGTATGACTTTGCTGCTCATCATAGTAGAGACAGAAGAATGAGCACCTTAGGCTTTTGGCTGCCTTCCTTCAAAAAAAGGAGAACAGAGATTTGGTGAAGTGAGAACTCTGAAAGGAAACCTCTAAGAACCCTTTGCTCATTCTCCCTTCCCTTCTCCAATCCCTTCTTTGCACTACTAGATTGCAAATATGTCACACAAAACCTGTTGCTGACCCATTTTGAGCTTTAGCAACTGGCATTTGTGTGCTATCCTCTTGCAAGGCTCCCTGCCATCTTAGCATGGAGGTGTGTTCTGATCAGGGAATGGCAATGAACTCTGTTACAGCCAGCTGTAACCTACTGGTTTAGGTCACTGACCACTCATAAAGGGATGCACATACCACCTCAGCATTTGCATATTTGGCAGAAAACCTGTAGATTTCTAACTGCAATGCAGGGTTACAGAAGTGTGGAACTATGCTTGCAAGAGTGAGGCAAATGCTGTGAGCCCCAGAAAAAACACATCTTGCAATGAAGTGAATTCATCCCTTTACTGTAGTGTGTAAAGCTTACTCACGAGATGCCTATTAGCATGGGCATTGTGTGTTTTTAAAATCCTTCCCTGGGCAGGTTTTTGATAAACATAAGCTCCCAGCTCTCTCTTGTGCAATATGTATCTGGGTCAAGATCTTTCCAGCTGGAACTGAAATTTCTTCTTTATTAACTTTTCTCTTTGCCAATGGCTGAGGAGAGGGTGGATGTTTTCAGCACAGCAGATAGCGTCAAACAGCTTCACAAGAATTTATGAATGGGAGAAGCAGACACCTTAGAAATGGATAACGACTGAACCTAGCTCTCTAGAAGGAAAGAGGAAACATGAACAACTATGACTGAAATAACACTGAAACACTAATAATAGGACGAGAATCCACTGTTTCAGCTGCAGCACTGAGAAATTCTTTTTTTCTTCATGGTTATATTTTTGGCTCTGGTAAATCCAATCAGACAATGACTTACTACAAGGTTCTATTTGGTATCATTTCTTCTCCAATAATAATATTCAATGATTCATTTTCGAGTTGAAAAAGAAAGTCAATATTGCAAATGCCCTCAACTTTAACACAGCAGATCCTTTGGGACATCATACAATCTAACTGACTTTGTGCTTTCCCTAGTACTCAGGCTAAAACTTCCTTGCCTCAGGGATCCATTTTCTTTTTCAGTGTCTGCATCTCCCAGATAACAGGTCTGACTAAGTGAACTGAAAGAGGGTAGATTTAGACTGGCTATAAGAAAGATGAGGGTGGTGAGGCACTGGAGGTGTCCAGAGAAGCTGTGGCTACCCCATCCCTGGCAGTGTTCATGGCCAGGTTGGATGGGGCTTTGAGAAACCTGGTCTAGTGGAAGGTGTTCCTGCCCATGACAGGGAGTTGGAACTAGATGACTGTTAAGGTTCCTTCCAACCCAATCTATACTGTGATCCTATGATTCTATGATAAATGTCAAAATAGCATTTGACAGCAAATGAAGCATACCAGGTTTTTTATTAATTCTTCACAGCCATTTCAGGTCTGTCACCCCAGATCATGCATAATAGCATAAAGCTATTAGTTCATTTTTTGTCTGAATCATTACTACCAGCTGTGCTAACTAACACTAAAAAAGACTAATGCATTCCTTGAGGGAAATTTTATATGCAGAGTCAACCATTTTTTTTTAAAGGGGCAGGAAATTATCACTACTTTTATTTAATGATGCCTTCTTTGAATATTTGTCATATTTCTTGGAATAAAAGGCTATAAATTTTAGCATTCACTTGAAATGGAGTTATTGATTCATCCAGCATCAAATCTACTGTCTCACAATTGCAGACAATAAAAAGCTTCTTTCTCCTTCCTAACAGTATCAAGCTGTTAATGCCAATCAGAAATACTGAAGAGCATTATAAAAATTGAACAACGCAAGATGAATGTTGAGACTTACTGTTCAGTCCAATCCTGAGATGCTGAATGTCATCAGGGTGCCTGGCAAAATGTCAGTGTTATTTTCATGTAATTTGTAAAGGAAAATAGCGCAATTGTTTTGTTGTAAGTAAGATTAGTGTATATTTTGAGTGTTATTACAGCATGGACTATGTATCTTGAGCTAGTATTAGAGTTATGGCCAAGAAAATATTTATTGTAAAATCCTTTCAACAGAGAACAACCTATGGTGACAGGTGTTTTAAGTAAAAACTAATTACAATTTTCATTTCATTTAAAATGTCCTGGTTTGCATTGAAACACATATAACAGCTTGTTTAGTTTTAATTAAAAAATACAAATTTTCCTTTCTTGCTATGTAGATCTAGCAGAGGAGGAGAGGCCACACTTCCACTTTTTTCCTGAAGTATCACTGGTAGTATACAGCAGTCATTGTGAATGTTCACTTTTACTGACTTGTCACTAGCAGTATCCAATATGAACAACTGTGGCATTTCACAACACAGACTCAAGTTGATGCAGACGCCTAAATCTTCGTTTATTACAATCAAGCCCTTTTTATCCCCTTGTTTGTTACTTTCCCAACCTGCACATACATACAACGTTCAATCTCATTGGCCACTGTAAAACTCTCCAGGTAAATAGTCCAATCACAATGTTGCAGACCTTCTCACAACCCCCACATCCTCTGGTCTCCAGCTGAGATTCCTGCCACAACTACATCCTGGCCCATCCTCCCAAGGCTTGCTTGTTTACCTTTCCTGTCCTTCAGTGTTCCAACTCAGCCAGGGCTTGTCAAGCACCATGGCCTCAGAGCTCTTTTTCATGCAAATCTTATAACCTTCATTCCCCACAAACAATTATGACTCAAAACACCTATGTAAGCAATGCAAAACGTTCATAAGGTTTAGGTTTAGATTTGAAAGAACTGTGTTCATCTTGCAGTACTAGAAGGAAAGATATTAAAGCTAAGGGATTAAAAGCCATGTGGATTGCCACAAGAGGAAATGCCTAAAATGTTTTAGACATTTTAGACCTCTGTGCCCTCTCTGCCTTCTGGTGCATGTAAAGAGCTGGCATTTCCAAAAACAATCTGTAGAGTCTTAAGAGATTAAGCCTTACATTTTCCTTGCAGAATATTGATACAGAATGCAAAAAGACACAGGGTCTCGAAGAAAATAGCTTTGCTTGAGCAATGACTTATTGCAGACACCCAAACCTCTCACTCTGACTTTGTATTACTGAACTCCAGCTATGCCAGGTGTTACACTGTATGAGATGTTATCCAAGTGCTCTGCATCAAAGAGCCTCAGCTCAAGTTATCACAGTTCAAACAGACAAGTGTGTACCTCTGGCACTAGGGCACTGAGGTATGACTGCTTCAGTAGGCACAATGGCAAAGGATCTCCAGCTGAGCCTGGGGCAGAGCCTAGCTCTCCACAGCACATACAGGCTCAACAGTGAATCCAGCACCACTTTGCTCCCTGGCTACATAGAGTCCAAACATCAAGATACACATTCCTCAACAGGAAGGTTGTATCTGCAGAACAAGGCAATGGTGATGTGTGGGGAGGGAATAGCCCATTGTAAATGCTTCTGCGAATTGAATATGTTAAAGATTCAGGAACTTGTCATTCAAGAAAAAAGGAGAGATTCATTTGAACTGCAGTGAGCCTAGAATGAAGAGCTGGAGGATGTCATGACCTGTCTTCCTTCTGCTGAGACTATAAGTCTGGCTGTTACATCACTACACTACCATGGTGCAGCAGCTAGCACTGGATAGCCTTTAGAAGCTATACAGCCTTGTTAGGTTCCAATAAAAATTGTGCTACAACCTTCCCACTTCCAAGCAGTGTTTCCACCCCTTGGGTCAGTGTTGTGGGTGATGCCTGTGATGAGGACCCACAATCACTCTAAGGGAGGTCAGAATCCTTCCATTTTCTTGAAGGTTGCTGTTACCTTCTTTAATAGATCACTGGCCTGGTTTACTCCAGCTCTCCCCTTTGGGTCATGCAGTGAATTACAAATACTGTTTGAAGGCAGTCTTGTAAAACTGTCCTGCCACATCTTAACAACAGTAAAGCAGCCTAAACATGACACTTGGGTTTATAACAGCATTAGTGCTTTGCTAGCTTCCCTAAAAGTTTAAGCAGCTTGAACTTGTACACAGCCATTCATCTTTTATTTGAAATAACCGTCCTTCCACTGTCTTCCAGAGCTCTCTTTTTCAATTCAACAGCTGGTCTCAGTACCCAGCAGCTCAGTCTGTTTTCAGAGGTGGACATGAACATGTGGATGGGACACTCCAGCCCACTGCGCCCAGGGTATATATTTTGAGAAGCCCATTATGGAAAATGAAAAAATTGCAAGCAGGGGTGATCAACCTGTGTGGCAGGAATACTTCCTATCAGCTCAGCTGATCCAGGGGGAATGGGATTGCCTGATCAACACCATTAGTACAGAACAGGAAAAAGAATACTTCTGTGAACACCAGAAACAGTTGAAGTTAGGCTTAATGTAATGAATGAGTAAAGCCTCAAGTGTGGTTTCTGATGCCTAATATTGCACGAAGTAAAAAGTAACCTTTTCTCAGTTGTTGGAGCAATACTGAGGAGCAAGTGTTCTACAAATTTCTGTGAAAAGCATATAAACCTGCCTGATACTGGTACATCACAACCACATTTGTTCAAAGTTGACTAAAAATTTGAAAATATATTAAAGGGACGCAGAGGAGTTTGGGGGCTGCTGTCAGAGCTGGATTCCTTCTTTAGGAAGCAGATTAAAGTTGAATTAATGAAATTGGAGGAAATGAAACCACGCAACAGCCACTAGACTTCTGTTCCAAAATAAACTGTGCTTGCTCAAGAGTGGTGTCAGACTCACTGCCTTTTTAAGCACTAAATATGCACTCACAGAAACCTATTTCCCACAACCCAGAAATACACCTCCAGATACATAGTACTGTACCTGTACAAATTACAAATGATGGTTACCTGAATTTCACAGAAATCTGGGATAAGAGCAGGCAAACAGCTTGTGAAGAAGAGAGATTGCTCGTCAGTGGTAAAGTAGGTGATATACATCCGTACAATATGTTGCATGGGGACCTGGGGTTGAGGGCACACAGCAGTGAAAGACAGGAGGGAGAAGCGACCATGCCTGTGCCTTGGGCTCTGGGTGCCCACAGTGGTGGCACTGGGTGGTACTCTGAGAAAGAGGGGACATCCAGCCATTATTTGGCTCCCATAACCAAGTCAAAGCCAAGGGCTTCAGGGTTACATGCACCACAGTTCATTGCTCCCTTAAATGTAGATGATGGTATGGGCATCCTGGGCATGACATTTTGTCTCTTATTCCTCCTCTTTTAGACTGTGAATTCCTTGGATGAGGAATACTGTATCAGAACAGCATTCTGCACATGGCATTGCAGAGTGTCCACAGCTGCAGAAAAGCAAGTAGCAACAATAATAGTAATTAACATTAATAATAATAATAGCATTAATAATATAAATTATAATAAATCTGATATTGTCACCACTGGACTCATGCCAATGGGTGTTGTATTAGCCATTACAGAAAACTCTACCAGAACCAAGTCATCAAGGTAAGAAAGCAGAATTGTTGCTCATCCAGCATGTGCCAGATTATTAGCCAGGTCATGAAAGATTACAACAGTAATTAAATAAGGGTATAAAATAGATATGTCAAATTACTCTTGTATAAATATTTGCACTTTTTGAAGTGCTTGAGGTAATTACTAAGCACTGGAACAAATTCGCACACCATCCCCCTAACCCCCATCCTTTTTAGTTTGGAAGGAAAATGAGAGGAATAAATTATGCACTTACTGCAGGCCTCTATTGCTGCCTGTGTGTTTGCTAATAGTTTTTCTTTTCCTTCTGAGTATGTATTATTTATGTATGTTAAAGAACAGTGCATACCCACAAAAGAACTTGGCCCTCAGTCTGCTCTCTTAACACAGGAAAGAGCAAGGTCATGCTGCAGATTATCTGGTTTATAGTGAATGGCTTTATATGCTAATTCTGTCAGCTGGTAAAGCAGATTGAAATGTCTTCACATTCCTCACACATAGCAAGGTGGAGTGTGATTATTTTATGTTGCATTTTGTTTGAGATCCAATAAAGTCGGAAAAAATGTACTTCATTCCCTCTTTTTCCTCACTGGTTGCTACCAGAGACTCATGGAAACTTCAAGATCAGACCAATACTGGAAACATTTATTTGGATTTGCTTCTTCTGGTTTTATTTTGTTTTGTTTTTTTAATTGAAGCAGAATTTTTCTATTTCAAGCCTATTGCAACTGTGGCCCAACAATAAATAAAATCCAAATTACTCTGGTTCTATTCCACAGTATCTGTAATTTTGTTCACCAGGTGCAACTCACCTGAAAGCAGTACCTTGAGTAGCAAACCAAATACTAGATTGGTAGAGCTGCCAATACATTCACACTGTTGTGGCTGGCTTCATGGACCTCTGCCATGGTGGAGACACAAACTGTAACTCCTGATTCAAAGGAAGGAGGTGCCAGTGAGGATGGATGTCTCTACTGACCTGGTCTATCAGGGGAGAAACACATAGACATTTCCGAAGAAACACTCATCAGGGAACAACTTCAATCCCTTAGCTTTCTCTGGAGGCAGGAGTGCTTTGCAAAGCATGTTTCACTATTGCTAAATAGCCACCCTTGGCAAGTGAAATGGATAAAAACACCCAACACAAAGGGGATGTATGTAGAAAAAACACATGGGTCTGGGTAAATGCACTGTTCTGGAGCACATCAGACTCCAAAACTGACCAGGTTATGGACTTGGTGATGACAAAAATACTTTGAAAATTAATGAGGCAGAGAAAAGCAAACAAGCATGAACATTTGTAACAGTGGGAAGAGACCTTGGGCAGAAAGAAGTAAAAGCTGGTTTAACACTAGTAGAAGCAGCTCAGATACCACCACAACCTCTCCAGTGTTTCACAGAACAGCCTTCCTGTGAGGCACTGCATTCAGGAGGGGGTTGTACACACATCCTCTGTGTGTGTGTGCATGTGTAATTACAGCTTTCTGGGATTTAAGACAGATCTTCAGAAATTTGTAAGCATTTATCACCATTTTGTGAGTGTCCAGCATCATGGGTTACTTGTGGTAGCACCAGTATTGACCCTGAATGTGCAGTTCACCAATTGCAGTTAATTAAGTGCTGTTAATAAATCAATAAACCACTTTAGCCTTGTTTTTTTCAACTACCTGAGCAATGCAGTTTTTCCCTGCAGCAGACAGGTAGTGCTGGTAATTCCCCTGCAGGGATTCACTCATTTCTAGTGAATGCAAAAAGGGATGGGGGTTCCCTGGGCTGTACCCACAGTTATTTGTAGGAGCTGTTCTACAAAATACCTGAAAACTGTAGCTGTGATAGACAGGCAGAGCAGGGGACTCCCAATCTGCCCATTTTTCTTACTGCATAAGCAAAGTCAAGAAAAGAGATAAAGCTTCCTAGGATCAGCTCTTCAAGAAACGCAGACTGAAGTTTCATGGGCTGGTGGGGCATGCGAAAGCTGCTGCCTTTGAAGTAGTGGCGTTAATAGCTTTTTTGTTTGTTTGCTTGAATAGAGACAGGGCTGGGTTGGGGATAGGCATATAGTTGCAGGATCTGCCCCAGCTCCCTGCATTCCCATGGTGTGAGGTGCACAACAGGCAGCCACTGCAAAAAGCCAACATGGGTGGTAAACCTTGGAGAGCACATGGGAAACACTCTTTACAGTTTGTCTCCTGCAGCCTCTGCTCAGCAAAGATGTGACTGACCTGGGAAGGAGTGGGGAGCAGTCTGCAAATGGGCTAAAAGTTTCTTCTGGGAGGCAAGGGGAGGAGGAAAATAAATAAAATAAAATTCCCAAAACTGGTAGGAAGGAGAAGTTACCATAGCAACTAGCACCATTTTGCCAGAGCGAGGAAAAAATCAAAGATGAGAAAGAAATAATCAAACCAGCTTAAGGAATATAAAAAATAGAAATTGTTTATGAATTATATATAAGTCTGCTAAGAACTCTTATAAATCAATTCAAAGGAAAACAGATGTGTTGAATGAATTTAAAGAAAGGGAAAAAGATACTATTTGCATTCTAACACTTCACTATAAATTCTGGATCTTTTTGTTTTCCTTTACTGCTTTGTTTGAGAAATAATTCAGTGAAGCAAGTGAATTAATAAAAGTCCAAATATTTAAATATAATTCAGACTGTGATAAGAGCTGTCCAGATGCTTACAATGGCACAGGATGCTCAGCCACCATCTTGGGATAGTGGGCAGAGAGCCGCTTTGGGTTTTCACTGTAACTCTTGCAAGTACCCTACAAAGAGGTGGAGAGACCAAATTAGCTTGAAAAATATCTTGTTCTAAAAGGAAAGTATTTTCTGGCACAACACATAGTCATGCTAAGAAATTAATTGCCAGAAGAGACTCAGTAGAAAATAATTACTAAATATGGTTAGGAAGAATGAGAAGATTTTAAATTAAAATAGTGAAGATACAAAATCTGAGCAGAGCTTTCATTACAGCATTTTTCAAGGATTACAAAATCCTCATGTGTGATACATAAAGCCAATTGAAATCCATATTGATCAGCAGAAACAAAGGTTATTGTATACATAACGCATCCTGCCTTGCACTTTCACTGTCTGGTGGGTGCTGCCAGTGCTGGGGAAAGCACACAGGACAGCTCACCTCTGCAGTGCCTGTGTTTGCATGGGGCTGGGGTTTTGAAGTGACATGGAGAAGTTTTCTGTTTGCCTTCCCTTCAGGAGCAAGTTCTGGTGGAGAGCAGCCAGTGGGTCAAAACCATTACGTTTTTCCCCAATATTCAAAACAAGTCCCTGAGGTTCCACTTTCATCCATCTTGCATTCGTTTACCCAAGCAGCCAAAGACATGTCGTTGCTCTTTGCCAATGTGCTAATTAATGCCATTTATCATAAGTTTATGCAATCTTATTGGCATGCTGGTTGCATTACTTGGTGAGCAGTTGCATACTTGCTTTGTGACTCTCTGGTCTGAGGATGTCCTCGATGCAAGACCTCTGCATTCTGCCTCTCTGCTCTACCAAAGTATATTAAAATCTTTCTCTGGAATATTTGTCCCACTCAAATACAAAAATCTTGAGCTCCTAAAAGGAACTTCACAGAGAAGGTGGTTTATTTATTAATGTGCACATTTATATAAAGTGCCAGCCACGGCAGTGGCTTACTGTTCTAAATAAAAATGCCAAACAGGAGAAGGGGTCAAACTCTGGCGCATTAGCATGCATGCTGCAAAGTCCTCGACACCCACTTATGGAGATGTGCAGAACTCTGAAGAACAGCTCCTCATCACTTGGTGGATGTAAGCTCAGCAGCATCAAGAGATATCAACTCCTCACAAATTTACCTCAGCATGAAGGCTCCCCACTTCAGCAACCTGGGCTTGGGTGGCAGTGAGCACCCACAGCTGTGGGTTGGACACAGGCTTTTCCAGTGTATCCTCTCTAATCTCACTGAAAATGGTGATAAGAAGAAGGATTAAGTTCCTAACAGTCATATTTTCTAGGAAACACGCATGTGAAGATGTAGGCAGGCCTGTAGACATATGCACAAACTGGAAAGTTGCTTTATTAAGTGTACAGAAGGATCTGGGTCTCCCTGGGCACAAGGGCTTGATCCAGTTGGGTCACCAAGTCTCAGTAAACAGCAGTGAATGGAATTCTTTCTTGACCACTGCAGATTCCACCTGTGCAGCCTGAGACATGACCTACTTTTGAAACACTACTTTGGAAACCCAAAACAAACGTTGATGGATATGAGACGTCAGAGTGCTCTGTAAAACCTATTCCTGCATACCACAGTCTCTTTCATGAAAAAAGCACCTTCACAATAGAGACAACTTCATTGTTTTATGCTACATTGTATTGAAATATATTGCAGCTTCATCATAAACACATGCACTATATACTATGTTGGTATCAATTATTAATATTTTATATTGCATTGCACATAAAACCTACTAGAAAAAATATATTAGAACACAACAGTGGTCACATAGGGAAATGGAATAGAAATTTTGTAAATACCATGAGTATTCAGAGGTAGAATACAAAACGTGAACAGAAATGGAGCTTGGAACAGTCTGCATTTGGTGTTCCCTAAATATGAACAGTTGGCTATAGGCCTACATCTGGCATTTCCTAAAGCCTCAGACTATAGAAACTAAACAGGTTTGTGCCCATTGTGCCCCATCACTGTCACATGGCTCTTCTAGGAGCTGACCACATTGCATGGGTTTTTTTTGAATCAGTGAAGCACATTTCCTCCCAAAAATACTGCTCGAGATATTCCTAAAGGTTACCCATCCTTTTCTTTTAGCATCTTTAATGAAGGAGCATATCTAAAAAAACCCCACCAAACCCCCCAAAAGCCACAAAAACCCAAACACTGCCCTCCCCCGCCCAAAAAAAAGAAAAATACAACCAAAAAAACAAGAAAACTACTCAATGTCAGCTTTTGGTTTTTATATTTAATAAAACAAACACTTTTTCTCCTTGTCCTAGGTTCAGCAGTAGCAGTCATTTTTCTCTTTCATAGTAGCTGGTGCAGTGCTGTAGTTTTGACTTTAGCCTGAAAACAGTGCTGATGACACACTAGTGTTTTTAGGTTTTGCTCAGTAATGTTTACCCAGACCAAGGACTTCCTCAGTCTCATGCTCTGCCAGAGAAGAGGAGAAGCCAGCAGGAAGCAGAGACAGGACACCTGGCCCAAACTAGCCAAAGAGGTATTCCATACCACAGCATATCATGCCCAGTATATAAACTGGGGGCAGCTACCTGGAAGGCTCAAATTGCTGCTAGGGTTGGGCTGGATATTGGTCAACGGGTGGTGAGCAACCCTATTGTGCATCACTTGTTTTTATTGTCTTCTTTTCCTTTTACCCTTTTAGTTTTACATTCTCTCCCCTTTCTTTTATTATTGGTGGTAGTAGTAGTAGTTCTGTATTATACACCAGTTCCTGGACTGTTCTTATCTCAACCAATGGGAGTTACATTCTTTAGATTCTCATCCGCATCCTTCCAGGAGCTGTGGGGACTAAAGGAGGGAGTAAGCGAGCAGCCGTGTGGTTCTGAGTTATCAGCTGGACTTAAACCGCAACATTTGGTTTGGGGTTTTTTTTGGTTGGTTGTTTTTTTTTTTAAAAAAAAAAAAAAAAGAAGAATCAATGAAATAAGTATACTGTGTTCTATGAAACTGTGCTTAAACTGAACAATCTTTTAAAAAATATTTCTATCAAAAATCAGGTCAGTTGCAGGGTGGGTACTCTTTCAATAAACATCAGGACAACATCTCTTTTTTTACAGGTTTGGTTTGTTGCTTTTTAATTTTACCACATCGTGGAGAGTAGATAAGCAATGTGACTTCACTGAAGAGATAGAAAAATTCCAACTGCCCCTGTGAGTCTCCTAAATCCATTTTTTAACTCTAGGAGTTTTTAGAGAAAAAAAAAAAACACACAACCAAAAAAACCAAAACCAAAAAAAAACCAAAAAAAAACACCCCACCCCACAGAATTGTGTGAGTGCCAGCCTAGACACATCATCCCAGGGTGGGGGAAAAGAACAAAAAAAGCTAAAGGTGGCATTTTGCCATTTTGGCAACATTACCCAGATTGCCAAAGTCAGCACAATATCCAATAGAGCAGCTCCTAGATCCCTGATGAGAAAGGCTTTGAGAGGCCTAAATTCAGTCTCCAGGTGGTCACTGTGAAGACTTATTATGCCAATTTGAATGTCTACTTCCCAAACTGTTTACTTGATCCAAAGATAGGCACAGGAAGATGGGCTGCATAAAGTCACTTCTGGCTGGGGACAGGAATGTGCCACTCGGTGAAAATTTAACCTGTCACCTCTACCAGTCTTTGTGGGTTTTGTACAGATTGGCTGAATATTTGCGTGATAGCAAGTCTATGCCACTCATTGAGATGATTTTTAAAGAGCAAAAACACCAACCACTTCAAGGTCACCATCTTTACACATGCAGACTCCTTTAAACATCTTAATTTCAGGCCCATTTCTATCAGCCTTTCCAGTCTAAAGAGTGCAAAAATGCATAAAGTAAGTAACAAAGAGGAATTAAGGTATAAACAGCCATTCATATGAGGAATAGTTAAATAGCCTAAACTCAGCCTGAAAGGTAGCACATGACAGAAGTCTACGAAGTCAAGAATGGCCTCAAGAAACTGTGCAGGGAATATTTTTTCCTGTCACCTCCAACAAAAGAGCACAGAAGCATCAGATGGGAGACGGATTCGTAGCAGGCACGAGAGGTTCTCCTCCACACACGGCATAGATAATCAATGAAACCCCTTTCTGCAGGTTCTTGTGGATGCTAATATTAACATGGACTCAAAAAGCAATTGGATAAATGCATAAAATAAAAGCATTGAGAGCTATTAGTGTACAGACACCCGACCTGAAGTTTCTCAGCTACAGCTCTTGAGGGAGTACAGCTCCCTGTAGCACATGCATCATTACATTTCTTTGTTGTTTCCTATTGACACTTCTGAGGACAGCATGTTAGGCTGTTTCCTATTGACACTTCTAACAACAGCATGTTAGGCCTGATAAAGATTTATTATGGCTGTGGAAAGCAGCTGGTGTGTTTTTAGTTTGGGGATCTGCTGCTGAGGGAGTGTCTTTCTTTCCACAAAGTCTACTAGATGGTAGAAAAATTATCCTTTCATAACAGTTCTTTGTGTTCTGTAGTCAAAATGGAGCTGTTACTGCTGAAGGTCCCTGTCCCATTGCTGTTTCCACAGGACACATGCTGCTTTCCAAAAGAGAGAGACCAGAGACAATCACCTCCAGCATGTCAAACCATGACTGTTGCTTCTGAATAGCAATGTCTGGCCTATAGTGAAGTTATTTTGGGCCAAAACAAGACAGCTACACCAGAAGAAGCCACTACTGGCTTGAAGACTCTCTTCTGTCTGGGGAGAGGGCAAAATTACATTCCTTCATGTAATATCTTCTTGAAGGCATTTCAGCAACCGGATATCTACCTTTTGACTGGTTTTGGCAAACCTACTCCTTACTCTTCTCACCAAAACTGTGTGGTTAACTTGACCCTCATATTAACTCTGAAAGACATGGCCAACCCGATGAATAAAGCAACAGAAACAATGAAGAACTAAAAATTTGTTTAACTTGTATCTAACACATTTGGCTACATGCTTGAAGCATTTTTTTTTGTTCCAGGTCTTCAAAAAGCCTAAGGCAAAATGAGAAGTTTCTAAATTCCTTGCATTTTCTGTAATACTTGACCTTCATTATTTTAAGCTCAGTATCACTTACAAATTTTTAAGGTGAACATAGATATAGACACATCCCTCAAAGCATGCTGGTATTATCCATCTACTAACTTTCATGAATGAATTATTTTTACAAAGTGCAAGACATTAATTAATACTACAGTAACATAACCTTAGCTGTAGCCTGCATGATATTAGCAACACATGGAATTGTATTGAAGGATGAAATATTCCAGTGCCAAAAAAAATTCCATGTATAATTTGTTCGACAGGTTAGACAATTCTTTCTGCTGCTGAAAGCCATCAGTAAATATCAATAAAATTAGTCCCGATTATCATACAATTGAAGGCTGTAGTCTTTTGTCACAGTTAACTAGATCATCTACCCACCAGATGGGACTTAAACAGACTTCAACAACTGTGTGGGCAAGTTAATTTCCACAGGCTTCAGAATATTTTTAGGTTTTGAAGTCACTTCAACACATTCCTTTTTTCCCCTGCTCCTTAGCCGCAGACTATTAAAAATATTACAATGGACACCATTTATACTACAATATAAAGGAAAAAAAATAACATACAGCAGACGAGAAGATGCAGGTCTGATTCTGCTTTCGTACTGACCAGTGGCATGGAGATGTTTCTGACAGTTTGTCACTGATACAGCATCACTGCACATTTACAGTAGCACAATACAAGCAGAGCTTTGGAGAGCAGAGCCAGTTATTTCTGCATAAGAAAGCTCTATGTTGAGCAAAGGATGGATATGGAAGACAACATTCACCTTAAAGCACATCACCAGGGGATTTCACTTATTTATCACTGATTTCACATTAATTTTTAAAATTTCACTTACTAGAACTAATGCATTTAAAAAAAACCCAACATTTGGAGGCAGAGACCCACAGGGTGAGTAAAACACTTTATAATTTCTTCGCATGCCACATGAAAGCTTACTAGTGTTCTATTTGAGCCCCAAAGACCAAGGGTGTAACCTCGCATCCCCTTTAGAAAATGAAAACAGTGAAGGGCAAATTTGTCAGGTTTGAACTGACTCCGCCCAACCCTGATATGAGTAGGACTGAATCCACATTCACTATGTACACATGTACTGCTTGACAAAATAGAGGTAATTTGTTAGGTGGCTAGGAACTGAGCTGTTATTAACTAGTAAGCTGTCCTTAGAAAACTCTTCAGATTCATAGACTCATAGAATAGTTAGAGTTGGAAAGGACCTTAAGATCATCTAGTTCCAACCCCCCTGCCATGGGCAGGGACACCTCACACTAAAGCATGCCACCCAAAGCATCATCCAACCTGGCCTTGAACACTGCCTGGGATGGAGCATTCACAACCTCCCTGGGCAATCCATTCCAGTGCCTCACCACCCTAACAGTGAAGAATTTCTTCCTTATATCCAATCCAAACTTCCCCTGTTTAAGTTTTAACCCATTACCCCTTGTCCTGTCACTACAGTCCCTAATGAATAGTCCCTCACCAGCATCCCTGTAGGCCCCCTTCAGATACTGGAAGGCTGCTATGAGGTCTCCATGCAGCCTTCTCTTCTCCAGGCTGAACAGCCCCAACTTTCTTAGCCTGTCTTCATATGGGAGGTGCTGCAGTCCCCTGATCATCCTCGTGGCCCTCCTCTAGACTTGTTCTTAACAGTTCTATGTCCTTTTTATGCTGAGGGCACCAGAACTGCACACAATACTCCAAGTGAGGTCTCATGAGAGCAGAGTAGAGGGGCAGGATCACCTCCTTTGACCTGCTGGTCACGCTCCTTTTGATGCAGCCCAGGATACAGTTGGCTTTCTGGGCTGTGAGTGCACACTGAAGCTGGCTCATGTTCATTTTCTCATTGACCAACACCCCCAAGTCCTTCTCCGGAGGACTACCATGAATTTCCTTTGTGCCCAACCTGTAGCTGTGCCTGGGATTGCTCCCACCCAGTTGTAGGACCTTGCACCTTGCGCTTGGCATGGTTAAACTTCATGAGGTTGGCATCAGCCCACCTTGACCACAACTCTTTGTATGCGGCCACCCAGCCAGTTCTTTATCCACTGAGTGGTCCACCTATCAAATTGATGTCTCTCCAATTTAGAGACAAGGGTATCATGTTGGACAGTGTCAAATGCTTTGCACAAATCCATGTAGATGACATCAACTGCTCTACCCCTGTCCATCAGTTCTGCAGCCCCATCATAGAAGGCCACCAAATTGGTCAGGCAGGATTTCCCCTTAGTGAAGCCATGCTGGCTGTCACCAAGCACCTTGTTGTTTTTCATGTGCCCTAGCATGCCTTCCAGGACAATCTGCTCCAAGATTTTGCCAGGCACAGAGGTGAGACTGACTGGTCTGTAATTCCCTGGGTCATCCATATTTTCCTTCTTGAAAATGGGGGTTATATTTCCCTTTTTCCAGTTATTGGGAACTTCTCCTGACTGCCATGATTTTTCAAATACAATGGACAGTGTCTTAGTGACTTCATTTGCCAGCTCCTTCGGGACCCATGGATGGATTTCATCTGGTCCCATTCTGTAAATGCTCTAGTGCACGAACCTAGCTTGCTATGAAAACTGTCAGTGATTAAGTGATTTCAATCCAGAGCAATTTGGTATATTTATAAATGACATATCCATTTTCCTGATTCAACCTATACCAAAAAGTTGTTAGGAAAATAGTTCATATCAATATGTACTTGGAAACAAAGTTTTTCAGAGATTTCAAATACAGGAAGAATCTCTGTTTTTCCATAGTCATTTTGTTGACTAAAGTTTAGCAGCTCTGCTGCAAGAGACAGCGATGTCAGCTTGTTCTGACATAATTGCAGTGTAAAAGATATAAATCTTCCAAGTCATTAAGTAAATTATGAAAGTGTGCCAAAAAAGGTGGATAAAGGACTTCAAGAATGTATAGAGAAAATATACCCAAAACAAGATTATCACATCAACATTAAAGTCAATTAGTTTGATAAATCATAATCAAAGAGCCCTAATAAATAATTCCTTGACATAACTACAAGAACATGAAACCAGACTCACTTGTCCAGAAGGGACCCCATTTTCATGTGTGGAACAGAGTACAGACCTATTTAATGTTTCACAGCAGTAATTACAAACTCAACTAGGATAGGTAAATTATTTACATACTTGAATCAGTAAATCATTATCTATCAGGAATTAAGATTCATGCACTGAACAACAGATAGAGGTGGGATTTTTCTAGGACTTTTCAGCTTTCCCAGGGCCTGTTGCAGACTGTGGTTTGAGCTTGAACCAGTCCAGCTAAATCCTCAAGTTGTCTATGTCTCACTTCACTTTAGTCAAGTTTCTCTCTAGAGGTGACAGGGGCAACAGTCACCTCCGGGCAGTTTTCAAAACAGAAAATTCAGTGGCCTTTTTGGCAATGCCTCTCGTACTCCCCAGTAATATCATAAGCCCAGATATACAGATTATTTTTTTAGTGAACTTTATGTGGAAGTAACACTTTCCTTAGTTTACATAAACTATATCAACAGCAAAATATTATTGTTTTTCTGTCATAAACCATGTTTCACAGAGTGGTCAAGGTTGGAAGGGACTTTCGGAATTTGTCTGGACCTGGGATGTGTCCAGACAGTTTTTTAGTATCTCCAAGGACAGAGACTCTACAACCTCTCTGGGTAACCTGTACTAGTGCCCTGTTACCCTCACAGCAAGAAAAGTTTAAGTGGAATTTCCTTTGTTGCAGTTTGCAACCTTTGCCTTTCATCTTGTCTCTGCACACCATGAGAAGAGCATGGCTCCATCTTCTTTGCCCCTCACCTTTAGGTATTTATCCACATTGATAAAACCCATGAGCCTGAATAGTCCTAGTTGTCTTGCCCTTCTCCCCTCAGATGATAGATACTAGAGTCCACCATCTTCATGGCTCTTTGCTGGACTCTCTCCAATATGTCCCTGTCTTTCTTGTCCTGAGGAGCCCAGACCTGGACCCAGCACTCCAGGTATGGTCTCATCTGATGCAGTGAATCGGCGTTAAGCTCACAGTTAAGTCACTGCCACATCATCAGCGATGCCGACGATCTCACACCAGGAGAACTGCTGTCTATTTGTCTCATGGGAATAAAAGCGTACAGCTAAAATAAAGTTGTAACTCCAAAAACTTAAAAAGAAAGGAATAAACCAGTCTGCCCTTATCAGTCAACCAGAATACTGGGTAGGAGAGAAAAAAAGGAACCTAATTAATTCATTGCCTGACACCAGAAGTTAAATGGTTTTATATAAAACCATCAGATGTGTATAAAATCACACTGCAGAGGTGAGAGGAAAGAACAAGGTAAGAGCTGATGACTAGAGAGAAAGCTGAAGCAGACTTACCACAATCAAGACAATAAACTCTTTGGAAACTTGCTTAGGTTGGATGGGATTGCTGATCATATTGCTTCTATCACACTGCTGTCACATTGTCTACTGACTTCTTTTTAAAATCCAAAACTCCTTAGTGAAATAACTGCTCGTTTAAAGGGCAACCTATGTTTACACATTATGCTGCATATTTACATTTGCATTCAGTATCCAGAGCCAGTTGTATTAGATTCTGTATGTATAGGCAGGAAAACCATACATATTGTCAGTTAGGACTGACTATAATAAAATATAAAAATGAGAAATAAAGTAGAAAAGCTATGTGAAGAAAAGTCTATGGCATTCATATGTGAATTGGAATATGTCTGTTTACCCTTCTTATTAATAGAGAATGTGGGCAAGTCATGCAAAGAACTTCACTTCTGCAACTCATTTACAACTTCAGGCTTCTTTTGGGCAACAAGGACAGATAAGATGTGAGTAGTTTGAATGAAGATGGAGAGATTTTCTACCTCGTCCAATAGAAGGTCACTCCAACTGATTTTGTTCGTAAGGCAATCTCTGCTTTAATTACACACTTGGGTTTTCAAAGAAATACAGATTGCTTTAAAATGTGTTTCAAACACTAAAGCATGCTGGTGCTTGGAAGATTATCCCATTGGCCATTTTGATGGCTCAAAAAATATCTTTGCTAGGGTGTTAGTGCAATATAAAAACTAAATCCAGTTCACTAGAATCATATGTACAATATAAACAGAAGGAGACAAAATGTAAGTTATCACCCTTTAGAGTTTGGACAGTGCAAGTTTACTACTTTTAAGCTAAATTCTATTTTAGGCCACTTTGAAGAGAAAAATCAGAAATCTGGTGTTCTAAAGCAGTCAGCCACAGTAACTGTAGACTATGTAAGTTACTAAGAAGCGCCTACCTGTGTCATTAACAATTTGGCTATTAAGAATAAGTAGAAGAAATATTAGAATCATAGATCATCTAGTTCCAAATCCCCTGCCATGGGCAGGGACACCTCATACTAAACCATGTCACCCAATGCACTCTTAGAATAGTTAGGGCACATAACAAACAACTCACATACAGACTTACAAGCAATTACCATGAGTGATTGTCAGACCACAGGGGACAATCCAATGTACCTTTAGCACATTTAAGTCCCTTAATGGACTTTGCAAGGCAACAGGGATCCTTCTATCCTAGGGCATTTCAGAGAGCATTGATCCTGTCATTCAAACCTTTTGATAAAAGTCGCACTGTGAGTTACCCTGACAAGTTTGTTTGTTTGGGATGCAGACAGGTAAGCTCTCACGTGCTCTTTTTCCCTGCCCCAGTAACCTAGGGTAGGGGTTTTGCAAGCTGTCCCTCCTCTCCCTTAACCCCCATTACAATAAGCACCATTATGAAGCAGGAATACTCTGCTCCTGGTTGGCACTCAGTAAATGAATGTTTGCATTTCAGGTCTCTGACCTTCCACTACTCATGACAGACAGTAATGCTATTTTAGAAACCTCTCTAACATTCTTTGGTTCGCATTTAGTTGGTTAGTTGGGTTTTTGAGTGTATTTTTGCTTGCTTAGGGATTTGTCGTAGTTTAAACCAAGTCCACACGACTCGTTCACTCACTTCCCCCCTTGCTCTCCCAACTCCCGGAGAGCTAGGAAGGAGAAGCCAAAGAATGTAGCCCCCATGGGTTGAGATAAGCACAGTTTAATAGCTAAGGTATAACACAAATCACTCCTGCTACTACTACTACAAATAATAATGACAAAGCAAATAACAAGTGAAGAGAATACAACACTTCACCAGCCACCGACCCATAACTCACCCCACCCTGCCCGACCGAGCACTGACCGATACCTCCTCCATCCCCCCAGAGCTCCAGGCCTTCCGGGTCTCTCCCGGTTATATCCTGGGCATGACGTGCTATGGTATGGAATACCTCTTTGGCTAGCCTGGGTCACGTGTCCTGTCTCTCCTTCCTCCCAGCCTCCCCTCCTTCCTGGCAGAGCATGAGGCTCAGAAAAGGCCTTGGACAAACCAAACATTTGAGCAGTAACGCAAAACATACTTGCTATCAGCAACCGTTCTCAGCCCGAAAGTCAAAACACAGCACTGCACCAGCTACCAAGAAGGAGAAAAAATGACTGCTACTGCTCAAACCAGGACAGGATTTTTAATTTTCCCCTTCTCCCCCAGCTGGAGAATTTTAATGGCTCATTCAATACAGAAAAATATGTTTGAAAATTGGTACAAATGTCTGGAAATGTTCCTCATTAAACAAGATATTTAAATTTCACATTTGTTTGGGTTTTTTTTAACTGATTTAACCAAGTATACATACCTCAGTTTACCTGTAATGAACTTATTTTTATATCTTCTACATTTTCCAACAGGATATGAAACCAGGTAAGACACTAATCTGATTTCCAACATGCAGAAGCATACAGTTCTTACCTGGAAAGAAAGCTATATTTAAGAAGTAAAATAGATTATCAGTTTTAGATTTGGCTCACAAATATATTGTTTCTCATTTGGGGTGTAATGGCTTCATGGGGCTTTGATGAAGTTAGGGCTTTTTAATAATATAGGAAGCTGATAGTAACTGTCAATCAGTTAAATTCAGAATTTCATCTTCTGACTTATTCACAATATCCTTTCATAGAAAAGACAGCTTTGCTCTTCAACAATATTTTTGCTTCTTTTTAGCCAGTCCATACAAGAAAAGCAATTTACCTACAGGTAAATTAGAGAAGGCCTTGTGTGGCAGGTCAACTCTAATTTTCTTTATAAATCCACGTATGACCACAGTCTAGTGGAGAAAAATTTACCCCACTTAGTTTTAAGCAAACAAGTTTGTTCAAAAAAAGTTAAGGTGCAACAGCATATATCAGGGTGTCGTGGTTTAAACCAAGTCCCCCAACTCCCGGAGAGTTAGGAAGGAGAATCCAAAGAATGTAGCCCCCACGGATTGAGATAAGAACAGTTTAATAGCTAACACAGAATCACCACTGCCATTACCACTACAGATAATAATGATACAGCAAACAACAAGTGAAGAGAATACAACACCCCACAAGCCACCAACCCATAACTCACTCCACCCTGCCCGGCCGAGCACCGCGTGCTCCTTCCTCCATTTTCCTCTCGAGCTCTACCCCTCCAGCCCTCTCTTTCCCAGTATGCCTCCTGGGCATCACGTGCTATGGTATGGAATACCTCATTGCCTAGCCTGGGTCAGGTGCCCTGTCTCTCCTTCCTCCCGGACTCCCCTCCTCCACCTGGCTGGAAAAAACCTTGAACAAAAATACCCTCAAAACATGCTCAAACCATGACACAGGGCTACAGCTGAAATATGAGTCCCCTGATTAAAGGCAAACCATAGTTCCTACCCATAGGGTACAGATATATGACAAGGGGAAAGAATCCAGATATAACCGGTCAATGGTTTCTTAAATACAGAGCTGTAAATAATTGAGATTTTTCCCACTTATAATACAGACATTCAGAACTATACTGGCTTCATTTGCAACTAGATAGAGTAAATAAACTACCTGTCTGGCTGGAAGTTAACAGACATAGTTATAACCATACCCTTCTGGTATTCACCAGTATTTCATGGCTAGCAAATCATCTGTTAACTTAGAAGCTTTGGTCCTGCTCTCCCATGCATAGATTTTACGGCTGTGCGAACATACATTTCAGTGACAGAATAATTTCTCTGTATCAAATCTTCCTGAAAATGGCAAAGATTATTGTTTAGTTTGCCCAGGAATAATCTTGAAATGGAAGAGACCCAAGACTTACTAAGATTGAAGCATATGGTGAGAACATATAATAGAAATGACCTTTTTAACATAGCATATGTAAAACACAGCAAGATATTCCCACCTGAACCTGAGGAAATAAGAACTGAACTAAATCACAGCATTTTAACAGTATGAGTCATTAACTGTAAAGATTACCGGCATGGAAAATGTTTGACTTTAATCTCTGAAAAGCTTCAAGTCTAAATATCTGTCTGGAAGGCATGTCTTAATCACAATTTCTAAGGTAGAATTCAACAGCAACGTAGAAAGAGACCTTTGACATACAAGTTGCAAAATTAAAAGCATGGTATTTCTGTTTAAAACTTACCCCACTTGATTTAAAGCATTACACAGAGAATTTACTCTTCAGGAAGCTCAGCACAGTGTCACTGAAAGCACACACATATAGAAGGCTGTCTTTGTTTTCCATTTAAATTAAAGTGATTCCAGGAAAATATTTGGAACAGCTGGAAGTGGTCAGCTGAAGGAAATCCCAGGACTGACTGACTGACATAGTGTGAATAGTTTGAATGAGGGTTTCCTTTTTTGTTCTTCAATTTTCAGGAGAGAATAAAAAAAAAAAAAAAAAAGAAAAAAAGAAGACCAGATCTTCAATTTTTGTAAATAATTGTTGCTTGGATGGCAATATCTTTAGATCAGCAAAAAAATCCAGGGCATCTTTTTTGAGCCTGCTTGTCTAAGTGGCTGACTAACCTTGAAAATGCTTCCTGTAGTTCTTTCTTTGAGCAATGGAGAATTTTTCACACAAGAAAGAGCTACTTCAACTTATGCTAAAGAAAAATCCTGTTTCTATTCACAGGATGTATACCCTCTAGGATATGGCCATTGAACTTTTCATTAATATGTTTTTTTTTAGTTTGAAAATTTATTGCCAAACCTCCTAAGGAGCTCTAAGCACAACCATGGAGAAGGGCACAGGAAAATCCCCTTAACGGACCAGGCTGGGAAATCCAGATAGACTTCACTAAAAAGAATTAAAACTGATACAGCCTAAGGAATAATTCAGTGCTATTTGCTAGTATTTTCCATCAACTCTCTCCCTTGAGTTCCCATCTCATAGAAGACTCCGAAGTAGAACTTGTTACTGCAAAACACTTTTGGGGAATGTCCATGCATCTCACCATACTCAAAACAGCTAAAAGTCCCCCTGGGGTGGAGGGTACATAACTCAAGTTGGCTGGCAAATGCATTTGCAGAAGCTCTTGCATTGAGGACAAATCCCTCTGGACCATGGCAGGTCTAATTTTCTCCTAAGGAAACTTCTCCATAGAGGTGACATCCTGGTGATTTCACTGACACAGCTGGGAAAGGTTTCATGATATACAACCTCCCCTCCAGTGCCCATTACAGTTCTGCTGCCACACGCTTTCCTGTTGACACACTCAGAGAAGGGGCATGACTCCTTCCTTTTATAACAAGCTCTCAGGTGCTACAAGATTCACAGCCTTACTAATTGCTGTTCTCCAGCAATCCAGGACAACTGATCACCATTACACAGGAGGTCATCAGTTGACCCTGCTCATTGGGTGTGCCACATCAATATCTGATGACACCTCCATACCAAAAAAGCTTATTTCATCCCCTTCCATCATCTCTCCTCCAGTCAAGACAGAGCCAGTTCTTCCACCTTTCTGTGGAAGAAAGGCCAAGCTGTTCAACCACCTTATCATTCATGGCAGTGCCCTGCAGAATATCCACCTTCTCCGGCTATTTCCTGAGTTCTAATGCTCAAAGATGGACCCAGTTTTCCAGACCAGTGTTAATCAGTGCCAAGTGGAGCACAGCAGGTAGTTTCCTGCCCTTGTGCACCACACTTGTGTTGACACTGCATTTCCTAACAATCCAAGAGCATTTTAGGAGGTGAATTATGGTTTCTTTCTGCACTGAGTCAATGCATTTTTCACTGGGACACTCTGCTTTGCTGGGAAATCACATTTTATTGGTAAGTGGAATAAGCATCCATTCCCCTCCTGATTCCCACTGTACTTTCTTACACTGCCCATTCAGCAAGAGACACAGCCCTGAGGGAGAGCATACTGACTCCTATTTCAATTCTCCAGATTAAACCTAAGGTTGGTTTTGTTTGGTTGGTTGGGTTTTTGTTTGTTGGTTTGTTTCTCCCAAGGAAACCCCACCATTTCACTATTTCCATTTTTTCCTTGACTGCATCTCCCATGACAAACTGTGGCTCATCCTAGTTTTGAAGTTTGGAACCAGGTGTGATTTTCATCAGGAGCTAATATTAGTTTTTCTCACATGTGAAATGAAAAACTTCTATCTCTATTATAATCCATTTGAATTAATTTTCAAATAGAGCAATTGGAAAGAACTTTAGATAATTTCTGCCTAGATGAAAAGGAATATGCAATAACTTTTGGCTTAAGAGAAAGAGGGAAAAAAAAACCAACATGGATTTTAGCTGGCATCTGGTCTAAAAATAAAGGAAAGCCAGGCAAATGGTGGCTGTCCTCGAGTGCTGCTCATGATGTCTTTGGAAAGGATAGCAAAACCATGGATGCACTGGAGTTTCTTGGCAAGGATTCATCTCTCAGCTGAAGGCAGGGAGATCTTGAGAGCAAAACCAGCACTGGCAAGAAGGATTTGTTGTCTCAGGGGCACTAGAGAGAAAAAACTGCTGTTTCTCTCATCCAGACATAAACTTTAGTAAAGTTGCACTACACAATTTTTTAGACCTATGTTGGGTCAGGTCAGCAGTTTGGATCTCTCTGAAGTATGATGTCTGGTGGATATATCCTTAAGGTCCCAGAGATTTAGGCACGTGATTACATGAACATGATCACTTCCAGGCAGTTATTCACTTGAGCAAAACTGAACATACGCAAAAGTTTGTCAGGTTTAAGAACTTCAGTTGCATTTTCCAAGTTATTTCGAAGTGGAGTGTGGTGGGTGTTGGTGGGACTCTGAAGACTTGTCAAAAACAGGAATAATTGAAATTGACATGAGTGTTCCATTGAATTAAAGTTACCAAGATGAAAAGAAACCTAAGCAGTAAAGCCAGCACATCTGTATGTGCAGGTGAGCCTGCAAAACTGATTAGCATATGTAAGGACAAAGAAAAATATTTCCAGAGATTGTTACTTGTGAAGTCTTGTCTCCTTCAAGGTTAATCAAAAGAACCAATGAATTTAATACATTCAGACTAATGTCTGTAATTCAAAGCAAAATGTAGAGTTTAGTCTGGATGTCAATATGGTGATGTTCCTTAAGGGACTAAAATTAAAGTTTATTAGAAAAATAAGTATACCACTTAAAAAATTAAATGGAACATGTACTTTTAGTAATGAAATTAAATTTCACTACATCCAGCAAGAGAAGCAGGAAGATTAGTTGTTCACTTAATTTCTCATCTTAAATAAAAAAAAAAATCTCTATTATAGAGAAAATGCATTTAATATGCCAACTGGGTATATAATATATATGTCCCAGATGTGAGAAGATTTTCATTAGGAATGACAAAGCAAGAAAATAATGGTCTTCTGCATAACAGCAAAGGAAGAATTCAATTAAATTAATAAAATTGAAGGAAGTTATACTGAGTTACCAATTCTTCAGCTTTCTCTGCAGAGATTAGCGTTGTCCCAGGGAGTATGTCTATGAAATCGTGTAATCATCTTGAAAAATGAGCCAGATCCTGTGCTTTGTATAGAGTGTGTAAACATGCTCAGGAGGGGCTCTGCAAGAGGCACATAGCTTCAAAGTGCTTGTGCCCTCCGCCTTTATGCTGAAGCCCACACATTGATGTATTGGCTTCAGGAGGAGGACAGAACATGCAGCTCTCCCTGCTTCAGCTGAACCTGCTATGCACAAGGTGGCACAGCCGTGATGCCTTTCCTGAATACACACTTTAAGGCTGCGGTGTCTGTGATTTTTCTGAACAGGCCAAATGTAATCAGGGGAAAAGCCACCATCTGGACTCATCTTGCCTCTCCATTGCAGAGACCATGATGAGAAGCAATATGGTATGATAACAAAAGCATTCTTTAGAAGGAATTGGCCAGAGCTCCATTTGCAGGAAGCACAGTACTTCTGGCATGGCCTACAGCTGCACACCACAGGATCCCCTGAAAAGGATTGGGTTGGAGTTAAAAGCCTGTCTTAAACTTGCTGAAACTCTGACAGCTCTTGGAATGCTCAAAAATTGTATATGGTGTGCAAGGGCTGCAAGGGGTGGTGGTTGGAACATGTTGAGAGTGCACAGTAAGCTCCAGGACTAAGTGGTATCTGTCCAGAGATTATTTTTATTACAATTTTGGAATCTTGTCCCAAAACCTCTATCTGGTACAACCCTTGAGCATTCAACTGCACCACCCTCAATGGCCCAGGGCAGAAGCTGAATCCCTGGACCTTTCCCTGTAACATTCAGTCCTGCTGGGACAGATTTCACAATCTCCATCTGCTCCAAAAATATCTCAGTGCTTTGGCTTCCTTCTTCCTCAGGTTGCTTCAAGCCTCAATATCTCCCAGTGTTCAACGAGGTGAAAAGGCAGTGGTAGCAGTGTGAGAGATAGTGGATGAGTAGAGAAAAACTTCAAGGAGAGAGTGGAGGAAGGAGGAGGAACACAGTAATGGGGCTAGTCCAAATAAAGTTGACAGCCACTGTTGTATTTATTTAGAGAGTTCATGTGCTTAGCTTTGACCATGTCATTAGATGACAGCAGCTCATGGAAACAGATGAACTGCAATCATAAATTCTCCACACAAGGTGACTTAAAATTGTCATCTCAAAAGCCAAATTCTGACAACTGCCCTGCAAACACCAGTCTCATGTATCATTCTGTTCCCAGGGCAGAATGATAGATTTGTGATATTTAAGTCCTTGCATCAGATACAAAGAGATGTCCTACCTAGATAGGGCCTCATCCTATAGATCTAGAAAAGACTGAGTAATCATCAGGAAGGCACCACACATTGGCTGACAATATTTCTGCCTTTAACCACATACCAAATATAAAATCCTGCTTGATTACTCATTTGAAAAATATGCTGTGAGGCTGGTGTCTACACTAAGAAAAAATTCATGCAGTTTAAGTGCAGATGAAATTCTTAGATCATCTGGATCATAACCTGAAAGCCACAGATCATTAAACTTCATTGGAAAGACCTATATCCACTTTCATGGCAGGAAGTAAATGGAAATCTTTCATTCTTTGCAAAAGGATAAGCTATTCTAAGCCACAGGAGGCCAACATGTCATGGATGCATGGGCAGAGAATTGAATAAATGACCCATGCCAGACTGTCCTGTGGAGGAAGGCAGGAAAGAACAAAACAATCTCTATTAGTTCCACCTGGTCAAGAATTCCTTCATGGCCTGAAAATATGCCAGCTTGCCTTACAAATATGAACAAGAACCATCGGGACAGAGCAGCCATGAGTACAATCGGCACAGCCACCCTGTCCATCTTCTGCTGTGGCATATCTCTGCTGCTTCAACTTCACAGCAAGCAAATACAGCCAGAATGTGAGTGTAAGCAGCTGTATCCGGAGGTAGATTCTTTCCTGGCACCTGCAAGTAGTTGCCTGAAGCCATGAGACATGAGATTTGATTATAATCACAGTTCACAGGTTTAGAGCATGCTTTGGGTAAGATAGGCTTTTCTTTCTTCTCTTTCCTATGGAGGGTGTGTGGGAGATTGTGGAGAGTCACTGACCCCAAAATCAAAACGGACTACAAACACTGACTATAGCTGAACTTCTCTTCCCAAGTGTACTGGTTTTGGCTGGGATAGAGTTAATTATCTTCCTCATAGCTGGTAGAGTGCTGTGGTTTGGATTTAGGATGAGAATACTGCTGATAACACACCAATGTTTTAGTTTTTGCTGAGTGGCACTTATCCTGATCCAGGACTTTTCAGTCTCTGCCAGTGAGGTGGGGCACAAGATGTGAGGAGCGAGTAGAGACAGGACACCTGACCCAAACTAGCCAAAGGGATATTCCATACCACAGTACATCATGCTTGGTATAGAAACTGGGGGAGTTGGCTAGAAGGGATCTGTTGCTGCTCAGGGAAGAGCTGGGTATCAGTCAGCAGGTGGTGAGCACTGCATCACTTGTCTGTCTTGGGTTTTATTGCTCTCTTTTTCCTATTATTAATATCATTATATTTTACTTTCAGATATTAAACTCTTCTTATCTCAGCCCACAGGTTTTACCTTTTTCTGACTTACCTCCCCATCCCATTGGGAATGAGCAAGCACTTACATTGGTACTTCATTGCATGCTGGGATTAAGCCACAACACCAAAATAAAGCTTTTTACTATGCAGTCCTTCTTTTACCATGAAATTTAATCTCACCTGACACACCCAAATCAATGATAAACTCACAATTTCTCCTGGCAAGGTATTTCAGTATCAGCATCTACACACTACTAGCAAATACTACACGTTTCCAGGACTGATGTAACTACTGCAACTCCTGGACTTCAGAGGCAGTGCTGGTCTTGAAGGAGGACAGAAGGGATTGGATACCCTGTGCAGTGTATCGGTAAACTCAGATTTTCGGTAACCTGATACTCACTGCTTGGTTATGGCAGTCCCCTATTTTCTAGGTCAGACGAAACTTTGTTCTCATTCTCTAGTACCTCTCAATTTCCCAATAAAATACTAAGACTATAAGATTAATCATTCTTACCAACTTGTTAATTTTACTAGGAAAGGGCTACTGTAGCTAGTAAAAGATTTCTTCACATTCTTCACTTTTCTCCCTTGTCCTAATGTCCTGTGAGTCTAAGAGAATTGAATATGCAACTTTTTTTTTTTGTAGTCACTGAATCAAAGTATCCAAACCTGGCACATCTGCATTCTCTTCTTGAGGGTGAATTTGGTCTGGTATTAAAACTCTCACAGACATACCTGGAGTATGTTTAAACTGCATGGCATAACTGTCATTAGCACCCAGACTCTCTCAAGGTTGACAAGTGCAGGGACATGCGATTCTCTAGCATCCAAAGCACTTTTTGCTGAAAATGGAGTTCTCAGTCAGTTCCTGGTGTGAAAACTTTCCCACATAGCTTTGGACAACTGAGACGTGCAGCCACTCACCAGACCTCAATGTACCCAGGCCCACAGAGTCAATCTCAACTTTAGAGTTGTCTCTATCTACTAAGACTCAATGACAGGTAAACACTGCAGCATCCTATTTTCCTTTATTTTTTGAAAGATGATTAAGTCTTTGTTATCCAGAGTCAAACCTAATGCAGACAGCTGCTGCCTCTCTTCCTGACAGCTCCTATTTCCCACAGAGCATTGCTATCATTATTATAATGCTGCTGTTACTGGTAACAGCACTAATTTCAAATTTGCATCTAGTGGTCCTAACAGGCAGCCTCATTATACCCAATATTGAACAAATACCCAGGGATGCATGTTCCCCGCCATGCAAAGGGATGATGTCCCAGATGTTCCCTAGACTGAATCAAATAGAAAATGTCAGACAGCACTTTCAGGCAGTTATCCTGATAAATACGTCTCTTTAATTAAAAAGAGCACTTGATTTTATTATTTTTTTAAATCAAATCAAATACTTCCTTTTCTTTCAAGTGGTCAATCTCCTTTACATTAGCTTCACATTAGTATTTGTCTGTGTTCAAACCCAGCAGGGAATGGAACTTGCACTGAGAAGCCTCTTGCTGAGTGAGCAGCCAGACCCATAATGACAATTAAAAAGAGGTTTAGAGGCTATTTAAGCCCCAGTCTCCCCCAGTAGCTTTACACAGGATGCAATTACCACCTATTAACAATGAGGACAATTTATTGGTAAGTTTTTGAACATTTTGTCCTTTAAAGCAAAACGGGATTTGTCTTATTTCTCACTTTCGGTAAGGAAAAGTGAGTCTAAGGACATTATTAAACCCTTGAAAAGGTCTCTCCAAGACTAATGAAATGAAAGTACAAGAAAGCATCAGTGATGTTTCACAAGGGAATGGGAAGAATAACATTGGCAGAGATGATAATAACCAGAGGAAGAATGACGTGGACTTAGAGTGTAGGAAACCCTGTTGGTTACCAGATGTTCATCAGCCTGAGAAGAGCTCCTGAAGAGGTTTCTAACCTCTTCAGGTCTTGATGGGTGATTTCCTAAAGAAAATCCCCAACTTTACTTAAACAAATTTTCATTGTGATCTCAACTGCCCTTCAAACCCATTTGAAATGGGACAAAAATTTCAGAACTTATTAATGGAAAAGGACAGAGACATAAAAATTACTCACAGAAGGATTGTGTAAGCCTTGTCCCTGAGGAATTAGGCTGAAAATGTCAAGTACTACTGAATACTGCAGAAAAACAAATTTTTGCTGCACCCAATATAAATTGGGATTTACATGCCTCATCAGAATGTTATTCTTTATAGCTATGTTTTCATTAATTTTTACAGCATAATTAAGGAATATGAGAAAAGCATTCTGTTATGGTGGGATTACAGCAAATAATGGGGATTGTGAAAGGACTAGAGCCACTGTAGTAATACTTTAATCCTTGCTAATACACCCCTGTTCTCCTCTCTTTAAAAAAACCAAAAGTAACATGCCAAAAAACCTCCAAACAAGAATAAAAAGCATTCTCTAGGGAGACAGATATGACAGTCCTGGCAGCTCGACATGCTGTGCTACTCACATCCAGAGCACTAACACATCAACTTCACGAAAATAAGCAGCTGATTAGGAGTAAGCATTGACCTGTGCATGCAGTCTGTTTTACAGACTAGGCTTGCCACCCCATCCTGGCTAATTTTGCTCTGAAATGGTCCTGTTCTGACAGATTAAAAGTTTCCACAAACCAAAACTCAGGTAAAATCTATCCAAAACCTGTTTTTTTTTTTTTTTTTTTTTTTTTTTTGTAAACAATACCTATATAAAACATTTTTGTATAGATGTTTGTCTGTCTACTAACCTCCAAAAATCTTTATGGAATTGAGCGGAGTGCGGACAGTGAGGTTCAGCTCTTGGTCCCTGAAGCAGATGGGACACAGGATGGCAAATGAAGGCAATGATGCAGAACACCTCCATTTGAAAGTGGATAGCTTAATCAGCTTTTGTGTAAATACAATATATATGATACTTCTAAGAGTAATATTTATAATACTGTCCATGTTCATACTCACAAGTATGTGCCCTTGGATCTCTTCTTGGCCCAGAGTGCAGCTAAGACATAATTACCATGAGGGGAAAGGGAAGCAGATCAATGCATCTGAAAGGAATAAAGTGCCTCAGCCCATAGTTTGAATACTGAATATCCAAGGACAGGATGAGGGAATGTAGAATGGTTTCAAGCTGTGAGATCAAAAGGAAGAGTGAAAGTTTGTAAGCTGAAAAATAAGAGGCCAACATGATTCTTTTTTTAAGCTGTGAATTTCATTGTGCTGCTGTTTGTCACTGTCTGTGGTGGAGGCCACTGGAGAGAAAGACTTGTCTGGAAATGCTTAATTTTATCTAATTTGAACAAGCCGACAGCTGACAGTCACAAATTTAATCAAGAAAATGATGGAGGCATCAGTGTAACTGAAAAGGGCAAAGAAATGTCAGCATTTGCAAAATGCAGCAAGAAACAAAATATGCTTTCGTTTATGTAGATTGTAGTCTCATTTCACTTACAATAAAACCAGACTTTTAATTCTGAAAGGTTGTAAAGAGGTTTATCTCCACACAGACCAACAAAAGACAGCCAGAGCAGGAACCACAAATGAGGGCTCCCTCTTGAATGCTGGTTTGCTGTCTGTACATTCATTTTCCCAACAGTGTGACATGGACATGCAACATGCCAAATCAGGGCACAGCACTTTACTCTTCATTTGTACCAGACAAAAACTCCAGAGAATTTTAATGATCTTAGGCCTTTTCAAAATATATAGTAGTTAGCCCATGAAAACCTGAAGCCTTCGTGTTCTTAAATGAGCAAATACAATACTTCAGAAGAAATAACTTCTAATTCTTCATGTTATTGTACACTGGAAACCCCCTGATTAAAAGTGTGCCTGACTGCACTATAAGTGCATAGAGCTTGAGATAGCTCGTGGCACTAAACTGCAGGCTCAACAGAAGAGCTGGATGAGAAGGAATACCCATGCCATGTCTTCAGCAGAGAATGGGCATCAACCCCATGACTGATGAGGTCCAGGACAAACTCCATAATGGACCATGTAACCACTGACCTTGACAAATCCAGATTCTTCATGCAGTAAGGTCCAAATTGGATCTGGAGATGCTGTGCTAGTCCACACCATTAGATGAAGGCAGAGATATATTGGATAGCTCTGTACTCTTGAAGTAGCCTTGTCTGGAATGGTGCATACATCTTTATGCAGGTTTCTTCCCAGGGACTGTGCGGGCATTACGGAAAGTCAAAGAAATGAACTTCAGCCCTCAACTGTCTGTATGGCTGGGTAAAACCCTGTTACTCTGCTGGCATCATGCAAGGGAAGGAAAGGACCAGTAGATAAGATGGTGGCATGGCCTTTTTGTGGTCTAATCAAAACCTTTCAACACTTAGCAAGAGGTGGAGGGCTGGGATGGGGAGAGATAGTCCTCCTTTCTTACATCTCTCAGGAAGGCAGGGATGCAATGAGCGATAAATATTGCCCATCAAATCCAATCCCTCCCAACTCCACTCTTCCCTGCAGTGGATCTGGGGGGCAGAAGCAAGGGCAGCATGCAGGTGAAGAGGACAAGACAGAAAATACAGCTGGCAATTGAAAAGGTAACCAAAAATACTGAGTTTTTTTTTCTTTTTTTTTTTTTTTATAAAATGTACATAAAGAACATATACCCTTTGAGGTAAAAGTGAGACCAGTTCGTATTGTAACCAGATACATTAACAACAATGACAAAAAATAAATCTACAGTGGGTGTGCTAGTAAAATAACAGACCAAGTTTTGGCTATATACAATACTTCAGATCATTAAAATGTAATAATCATTATATATACATTAAATACATACAATTACAGTTATTTATATAGTATTTACACACACAAACACAGATTTTTTTCCCTTTGCCATTGGTTGTGTGCAAGCAGAAACACATCTGATCTTTCCTGAGAAGGTGCTGAGGCTGCTAATTCTTAGTTGCAGTAACGTGTTTCTTCAACCTCTTTTGTGGTCATATCCGTCAAAATGCATTCAAGAATTTACAGTCATGGTTGTTGCAGTGTTCCTCTCTCTTCCTTACTGGTGGGGAAGCGCATCCCTTCAGCCTGCAGAAGGCAAAGACTTGTTTCATGCAAAGGTCCTGGATCCCAAGGAATCAGCAGTGATATTTCTCCAGTTGTCAGCCATGACCTTAGCTGTGAGCAAAGCTATATTAATATTCATTTGTCCAAGCACTTGCCAACATTCATGTCTCTCACTGGAAAAAAAAAAATTTACACAGAATAGAAATGGAAGGAAACTGGTTGCAAATCACCTGTCATAGGTCTCTAGTGACATTCAACATGACCATGACAAAGAACCAGCTAGGAGAGACCATGTTAGGTGAGGCTACCAGGATGCATGCACACATCTACAGAGCGAACGCAAACATAATCATTTTTGTTTCTGTTTCTTGTCCAGATTTTGTAATCGAAGTATTAGGATTGAGCTCAGTAAGATACAAAATGCAGTGAATGACTGGGGGCTTATTGCTGAACTTGGATGTTTTGGGGTGTTTCAGAAGGAACATGCAGGGAGGAGGGAATTACCCCATGTACAGTGTCATTGCATTCTCTAATGACCTGATCCGTTTATTATCACTTGAGTAGTCTCATCATAACACAACTATTTCTCTGTGAGGTATGAGTAAGATGCTATTTTATAAAAGGGAAGTCTTAGTGTCAGCACTGCAATCTCTGAAAGACTTGCTCTCCAGAAGCACTCCAGTTAAGTGTTCACAGACTTCGGATGTGGTATTCTGGGGAGAAAATACAACAAACTTCCCATAATATAAAGCTTCTACTAAACTCCCTAATCTGGCAGATAAAAAGGAAAACTATATCATATTTTATCTGGGTTAACAATATCCCTTTTTTGTTGTTATATATCTTTTCTAGCCCAGAGATTGAAATATTGTAGCCTGACCAAAACAGAAAAAAGGGCAATCTGAAGCTGGTATGGGGGTACGGAGGGATCAAAGCTTAAAACCAGGAAAGGGGAAAATATGTTTTAACATTGCTGGCACAAGAACAAACAATGCTAAACTAGCCATGGACACATTTATGCTGGCAAGAAGAATAGGGATGGAAAACCTTCCTGCAGCAAGGTTTTGCAATAGCATTACGGGCAGTGTAGAGCACAAAAATCAAATGTATCCTCCCTCTTCCACCTTTTAATAGGTTTTAAGATTGATATATTTGTGAGCAGGGCATGGTTGGTGGTTGCTGGCTCAGGTGTGCCTAGTGCTTCCTTCTCCAGCCCAAGACCTGCAAAGCACCTTTTCCTGCCTACACCCTGCACCAGGCAAGTTCCCATGGGATCTTTGGGGCAACACAATGGTTATGAGTTTCGGGAAAGATGACATAAAAGCTCTGAACACTGAAGGTCCGATGACTGCAGGATTGCATGAGCTGTAGCTTCATAAGCTCCTTGCATGAAGGAAAATCAAATGGTCAGTACGTGCTGGTTTAATTCTTTCTGGGCTGCTGAAGCTTACACTGGCAGTGTGCTTTTATTGCAAGAAAAAAAAAAAAGAAAAAAGAAATATAATTTTTTATAGTTTTTTGTGGATTTTTTTAAATGGGAAAATACAAGAATTTTGCACCCAATCTCTTTATTAGCATATATAGGCAAAGAGTGCTTATAATGCCAAACTGTTTTTTTTTTTTTTTTTGGTTTTATTCAACTATTATAGACAGCCATTGTTCTGATGGATCACATTTTTTCTTTAGGAGGAAGAGAGTTTCAATTACCCTTTCATACATGAAAAAACATTACTAGAGAGTAAGCCCTTCAAAAATGGAAGAGGCAGACCTCTTCCACTAAGGGTGAAAAAAACCCTGATTATTCTGACTACACCACTCACTAGAAGGGGATTTCTCTGACCTTACAAGGCATTAAAAGAGAAATCAAACTTCACTGATAAGCTAATGTTTTAACTAATCAACTTTGTTTTAAAATTTGGAGACCTCAGCTGCCCCCAGAGCTGTTCAAATTAAATTCTGCCATTTGCACTGCTGCATGCAGCAGACTCAAGTCTGGGTGTCAAGAAAAACATCTGCTCCAGCATCAATGGAGGTTGGTACTTGTGTGTGCAGCTTGCAGCCATTCAGGGACTAGGAGCTGCAGCTCCACCTCATTGTGACCAGCAGTTCCTCTCCCAGATTCAGAGGAAATTTCACATTTCGAAGGATTTCTGTGGGCCTGACAGCAGCACACCTTAGATAATAGTCTCAAAATACTGGCTGATGTGAGATGGGCTCAAGTAAACACCCTATCCTCCACTAGTTAACGCCTCCACCACGTAAGCCATGTCCACTTTGATGGGCTCTCAAAGAGCTGCTCCTGCCTTCAAAATGCAATTTTGCATTTGTAGGGATATAGGGAGATCTGAAATGTGTTTGCCCCCTTTTAGTCTATGCTCTTTTATCACCACTTGTGTCCTACCCAGGATCCAAGCATGGCTGAAGCCAGCTGGAGAAGTGGTAGGTTGGTAGCAGAGTGAGATCAAAGCATTTCATCTGGGATTTCACATTCAAACTATGTGCTTTGTGAAAGAACTAAACATGCATGGCGTTGCTGAATGCAATGAAAGGGGAGTACTCCAATAATGCCCTTATTTCCCCACACCATTCTGTGAAAGAATTAAGAAGTCTTAGCTTGGGATCTAAACAAGCAAGCATGATCTCCACTTCTTTGTCTTCAAGGCTGTCTTCCTCACAGCTGCCCAAGCACCAAGTGCTTTCCAAATCCTCCCTTCCCATGGAGTCACTCCCATGGCATCACACCACTGCCATCAGTCCTGTGGCTCAAGCTCTGCACATTGTTTTGAAGATACTTCTCCTAGCATGTGCTGATCAATGGGTGTCCAAATTTCAGTTTACTTTGAGTCTATTTTTGGAAGGGATAAATCAGAGGGAAAATCAGGGAAATACTTTAAAGCAAATGGAATGCTTCATGTTTACTTCAAATTGATTGACAGATTGCCACTGTTTTCTATATTCTCTGTTTCGTCTGATCAGAGCAGTGAAATCGAGTGTCATAAAATACAGCAAAACAAGGTTTGCCTTCAGCTTAGCATGGTGAAGCACAAGCATGTGGGAACTTCACGCAGTGCCTGCCATGGCTCCAGCCCAGCTTCATTCAGGAGCAACACTGAAGCTGCTCAAACTAGAAAATGAGCAAAACCGAGATCGCACAATGGTCAGAAACAAAACAGGAAATGTAACAGGGGAGCCTGCTGCAAAACCCTCATGCATTCATTTCTGGCAGGGCTCCTAGCAGCCTTGGGCAAAGCCAGCCCCTCTGAAGACTCATGCCAAAAGCACACAGAGGGAAATCTCTCAGACAATCCCACAGTTCTGCGACTTTCACAAGAGATCAGCAGGAGAATACAGGTGAAGGTTTGGCTTCCACAAATCCTGAATTATGAGAAAAACCAAACTCCTACACAAAAATCAGCATCAGGGTCTTACCATACCTGACCTGCTTCTCCATCCCCAGTTAAAACCCAGTGCTTGCCGGTGGGAAATTTGGGTTTTTTAAAAGTGTCATCCCATAGTTCATCCAGAATCTGAGATCCCACCATCTTCAGAGCAGCCTTCCTGCTGTGGTGTGGGGAATTACACGTACCACAAACTGCCTACAAACCAGGGTGCTGACTGCATCCTCCAAAGCTCCAGCCCCCGAGCATCGCCAGAATCGACCATTATATCTTCATGCAACACCAGTTTATCACAGGAAAAACCAAGCCATGCCAGTTGCACCCATCTGGGGTGCACAAGGCACTCTGCTCAACAAACACACATACCACTTGGCATACCTTACCTGGAAAGAGGCTTTATTGAACATAGCTGTAAAATTATCTCTTTAGTTGAATTACTGGATTTGCACAAACATTTCTCTACAGAATAAAAAAAATCAAGCCTTGTCATTGTTTTACTGCATCTCGTTGTGCTTTTTATACTCATATTTGCAAATATTATACTCATCTGTTTTTTTTAATGTTTGTACTCCAATTATTTGCATATAGTTTTTTTATTCCTAGGGTATCAAGAGAACACAGAATAATAATAATTATAATACTCTTCTTTAGACAAAAGTCTTTTTTTTTTAAATGAAGTTAAAAGCTGAGATAATTTAAGGAAAAAGGTATTCAAATTGTCATAAACAACTGTAAGGGAACTTTACAATGCAGTGGAAAACCGGCTGGCTAACGGTATGTGTTCGGGTAGCTCAAAACCATTTGTACAGCCTTTTTTTTTTGTTGTTGTAAAAGTGGATTTTTTCTCTTGTTTTTTAAATTTCGCTACAATAACAAAATAATCTTTAATGATCTGCACAGAGTCTGGCTCCAGGGCAGAGGCACAGCACCCTTGGTGCTTCGCTGGTGCCAGGGTTGCAGTGAGCTCTGCAGTTTGCTGGGTGTCTCGGCATGCACAGCTGTCCCCACACATGCCTCCCCATCCCACTAATGCTGGGGCTGACTGCCTTGCGAATGGAGTTTACAGCACGAACATCTCTTCTGTGTTTTACCACCTTCTGCACTAAGTATATCTTAACCTTTTTCTCTGGTTGACCCACTTGATAACCTGGAAAAACAACATCAAACAAAAGTGCTGCTCCCATTTCCAGGACCAACGGAAGCTATTTTCTAATGGGTAGTAAGCTGAAAGGCCATGGCTGTCTGGAACGCTAAACAACAAATATCTCATCCAGAAGGGCTTATGCAGCAGCTTAGGTCCATCCATCTCCAGAAGTGACTTCGTCTCCTTGCCTGCAGTCTGCACACCCAGGCTCCGTAGTTTGTTTAGAAAATAGTTTGCAGAAACCACATTTTAGCAGTGCAAGCTCCTGTGTTGAAATTATTATTAATTTTATTTATTTATTTTTAAATCAGGCTTGTTTCATTGAAGGCACTTGGTTTCCATGGCAATTTATAAAAGACGGTGGTTTGGTTTCTTCACTTCATTAGAACAGATGACTTAGTTGGGGAGGGGAGAGGGGTGTTCGAGTGGCCGCAAGGAAACTCCAATAAGCCTGTGTAATATGTAAGCCCAGGTTGCACATCCTGGATAGTAATGCATGCAAAAGGAGACAGCATACAGTTATCAAGCATAGCCATGAGAAATGAAACATAAATGTCTTAAAACACTCTGATTTAGGGTTATTCTCTAGGCGATATGACAGCCAAAGTAGAAAAGGCCTACATTTATTAACTCTATACTAAAAACCTTCTTCAAGGGAAAATGAATGCCAGCTCTTCACATACCCTGTTTACAGTGAGGTGTTTCTCTCTCTGTTTTTGTTTTTATTTCCTCTCCTTCCTTTTTACCTTTTTTTTTTTTTGGCAGGCCATTAGGTTTCCATGGTAATAAGCAAACTATTCATTTGAAACAAAACCAGCCATGACTTTGTGCTTTGACAAGGGTTTCTATAGCTCTTTCCCAAGAGTTCAACCAGATGATGCTGTATTCATTATTGACCACAAAAGCACCTGAAGGTCTCTTCCTTACAAGGCCAGATCTTGTTCTCACGCATGGTTCATAGTGAGTTACACTCCTATGATGCCTTTTATGTCCCCAGTGCTTTTTAATTTTTTTATTATTTATTTATGTATTTATTTAACTTTTGAGTCAGTCAGTGGAGGAATCTTTGGTAGTTTGTTTTTAAATGTCCATTTTACAAAGACTCTTTCTTCATGCCAGTGCCTGGTGAATCTTTTGTAGCCTCTGCCAGGATAAGGTCACCTCTGATGACTTAAGAAAGACATGAGGATGATAACTGGGATAAGTCGTATATGCGCTAATGTCCCAACAGCACCTGATCGTAAATCTACAAAAAGGGGGAAAAAGGTAGAATTAAAGAGCTGCCCAGACACAGTCAGCATTGCTACAAGGCTTAGAAGACAAAAGACTAAGCCACTGAATGAGGCAGGAAACGTTGGGATAAAAAAACACCTGGCTGTGTAGTTAAGGTCTGTACTATAATGCAGACACCGGGTGTGGAGGGATGGAACAAGGTCCATAGGGAATCACAACACTGATATTCATTAATTTCATATTGTTTACACCCCCTGATATATTTTAATGCTGCTTTATCTGTCTGCTTATTTCGAATCACGGCCGCCCAGCCCAGCCCCACTGTGGAGTGCAGCCTGTGCCTAATGCCCACCAGCTTTTCACTTTCATCTCTGCTAAAATCAGCATTTTCCTATCTGAGCAAAGACATTTTGACACTAGAGCTTGCTTCCAAGGATGAAGTTTTACTTTAAGTCTCTCCAACTGAACTGAACTATATATTGCTCTTGAGAAAATCCATTTCAGAAGGTGTCTCAAATTTATAATGACAAAAAGCAATTTGCTCTCCCCCATGTGCAGAAAAGCCACTTACTGTTGGCTGGTTGGTCTGATTTCATACACTCTCCTTCCACAATTGATACATCATCAATAGCAATATCACCTTCGATGCCAGGGCCCCGGATCCCTTCAAATATGAGCTGCAAAAATATAAAGCAGCAGCATATCAGAGGGTGATGAATGGAAAACATTCAGCTGCATTTTGCACAGCATTAAACTACACTGATGGGCTTGCAGTAATTTACAAACCCTTCTATGGTGCAAAAAACTGCAACCAAGTAAGGTGAACACAGAAGATGTGTGAGTTGTGGAGGCTTTTAATCTTCTGAGCTGAATGAGCTGAAAAATATCAGAGCTGTCAGTCATCTGCCTATTTGTCTGCCTGGTGCCTCCAAGTCAGCTTTGCCACTATGTTAACTGTAAATGTGTGTATGCATGTAAGTACGATATTCCTGGAGAAAATAGCAGGATTAAATGAAAGAAAAGTTTTAAAGCTATTTGGGCTGTTTTCTCTTAGAAACTCCTGCCACCTGATGTGGATGACAGAGGCACAACTTGACGAACAGCGTCTGTGACATATTGAAGGGCTGATCATCACTTGATCACAGACTGCACGAAAACACACATGAGCTGGAAAAGCTCCACAGGAAGATGAAGTTTCAGGCTCTTGAAGGTAGCTCAACCAGTCCCACCTACTCCATCTCCCACACTGGGGTCCCTCATCTGCACCCTGGTGGCAACTTCCCTGCAGGCAGAATGAGGACAGGAATTGACCCTGAAACCTCTCTTGGACCATGAAAGATTGTGAGAAACCTCTCAGGAGCCAGATTGGTGTCCCTTCACCCCTACTGGAAAGCTGTACTTATCTCAAGGAGTAAGGAAGGGACTACCTTTGATTCAGATTCCCTGAGGTCTGACAGTCTGACAGTGACTTTTTGTGATCACCTCAGTTGATTACAACCTCCCAAATCTCCACCATGGCAGAAACTGATGGCAATGACAGCCCTGTTTCTCTCCTTCCCCTTTTAGTGGCTCATCATCACATCTAGAGGCTACAATCCCCTCTAAGAATGGTTTCATATTTATCAGATGATACTGTGATGTGTTTTAATCACAGAGAGGGTCAGGGTATACATCTATTCCTCTTTAAGGCTTTAACCTCTGCTGAACAGATGCCAGTGACTTCAAGGTCCTATTAATCATTTATTTCAAATATTCCTAGTCTGAAACCCCTACTGCTACAGCTGGGAAAAGAAATGGTGCCTGTATGGACATGGGTGGCTTGATGCAAGGTCAGTAATATTTGCTGTAATGTTTGTTACTAGATATGGATTACTATTGTACTAAAGTAACAAAGTTATCCTTTCTCCTTCCCCAAACCCAACATGGTGCTGTTTTGCCATACAGCTGCTTAATTAGCTTTGCAGAAGAGTGGACTCATTCTGTGTTGCAGAAATTTATTCACTGGAAAACTTCAAAGCCTTTCTAAAGAGATGAAGGAATTATGTAAGGAATAAATTTCCCAAGCAGCAACATTTGCACAGTTATCTCTCCTTTCCCTTTTCCCTTCCTTTTAGTCCTTAGAAATATTTTTGGTTAACTTAGATGACAAGTTTTTTAACTTTAATCTGCAACAATATATGCATGAAATTCAGTGAATTTATAAGTGCATGCTGTGACACTAATGGAGACATTAACTCTTGGGGGTAGAGACAATTTGAAAAAAACCCTAATTCCATCTGGAGCAAAATACTTACATTATATTTCATAATGATCCAACTGCATCAGGGACCTGTCTGAGGCACTCAGGTAGGCTCTCTCTGTTGTCATTGAATTCAACAGAACACAGATATAAGCCTTTTCTTTTGGCAGCTTCCAACATTTCTTTGCTCATTACTGCAGTTTAACCAGAGCTACTCAATTGAAATTAATACCTTTCATTATAAATGATGAGTAAACACTCAGGGCAGTGGAAAATGACCCTGTAAATCACAGGGGTCCATCAGTGAGTCCAGCTGGATGAGTGTCACACAAGGACTGTATCACAACAATGCATGATGCCACCAGACATTCCACTGCACACAAAATTCTCCACTGTGCCTTTCTGCAGAGGGCAGGTCCCTCAAGCTTGGCCAGATACATAGAATCATAGAATCATAGAATGCTTTGGTTTGGAAGGAACCTTAAAGATCATCAGTTCCAACCTCCTGCTGTCCTTTTGCTAAGCTGAGCATCCCTAGTGGATGCCTGACCCTCCAGTAGTATAAAGCATGTATTTACAGCCTGCCTTTTGTGTTGTAAGCCATGTGGCAAGGTCTGTGCTGGGAGCATTTAATAACATGAAAGCTGTGCATTTGGAGTCAGAGACTCCATTGGCATTTCACTGAAGTGTGACACTGTAGGTTAATTACTGTAACAATGTGAGTATTAATGTAATAGTGAAATGTGACTGAGAAAACGGTAAGTTTTTCTACGATTTGCCGTGTCTCAAAACAGTGTCTCAAGTAGTTATCCATCACAATTTTTCGACTCTGCCCCTGATGATGGTCAGTATTTAGCTTGAAAGTGTCTTCTCCCACAAAGTACAAGTTGCTCTCCTGCTCCTTGGCAGCAGGCATGTAACCAGTCAACAGAGTTTAAAGTCAAATCTTTCCTGATACTGAAAAACACTGTTTCTAGACAAAAGGACTCTATACAAATACAACAGCCAGCATTTAATTAAAATCTGCATTTGGCAGTGTGTTTTATGGGCTTCAAAGATGGGTTGCTATTAGCCAGCTTGGCTACATGCTCAGAACAAATCACTGCAGGAGAGAGCTGGCAAGGCATGGAGCAAAACCCAGCCTGCAGCTCACAGCTATTTGCAGGAGGTGCCAGATAATCAGAATCCCCTATCAGTATCCTGCAAAACCTATTATCTGCATGTCATGACTTTACAAAGCTGTTGTTAAAAATACTGCATTTAGCTGAAGAATAGTACAGCAAAGGCCACTTTGGTCTCTTTAACAGGGGAAATGGAAATAAACCCCTATAGTGCCTCCAGAGTTATCCTAAGTGTCTCTGGGGTATTTTAGCTTGTGCTTCTTCAGCAGGATTTCAGACAGGTTTTACCTTCTTAACCAGTTTCCTAATGATCACATAATCATCAATTTATAGAATGGTTTGTGTTGGAAAGGACCTTAAAGCTCCTCCAGTTTAAACCACCCTGCCACAGGCAGGGACACCTTCCACTAGACCAGGTTGCTCAAAGCCCCATCCAGCCTGGCCTTTAACAATGCCAGGGGCAGCCACAGCTTCTTTGAGTAATCTGTGCCAGTGCCTCACTACCCTCACTGGGAAGAATTTATTCCTAATATCTAACCTCAGTCTCCCCTCTGTCAGTTTAAAGCCATTCTCTCTTGTCCTGTCACTACACGTCCTTGTCAAAAGTTCCTGTCCATCTTTCCTGTCAGTCCCTTCGGGCACTGGAAGACTATTTATAAGGAATCCCCAGAGCCTCCTCTACTCCAGGCTGAAGTAGAAAGGAGCCTCCACGATTGTCCCCTTCTGGACAGCATAAGCCCCTTAGGCTTACTACTGGGGGATGAAAATCTGAGTGGTCCAGCAGGCTCATTTACTTAAGGACAGACGAGTCCCTCTTTTGCCAGAAAACATCTTTGACACAAGAAGGTGTCAAGGAGACTATAGCTAAAGGCAGTGCAGTGTTCCCGCTCAAATCTGAACTAAAATTGACCCCTTCTAGATGCGAACATGCCATATATCACTTCCACATGTTCTCCTTTTTGCGTGTTTATTCTTTAAAAATACTTAGAAAGTATCTTACTGAGAAAACTTGTATGCAATACTTTTTCTTATTCAAAGCACTGTAGTCCTCTCAGTTCATGACAGAAGCTTTGTTATATACCACAGGGACTGGGAAGGTATAAAATCTAGGCTGCAGTTTACCCATATAAATTAACCTATAAAATGTTTTCATTTCAGTGTCAGTGTACTGTTTTACCACAAAGACTCACTTCAATTCACTCTCCTTAAACTTAACTGGGAGGTTTCTATTCTTTCCTACTTAAGACTCCTAAATAGAAATAGTTTGCTTGATGCAAGAACTCCTACAAAAGTAATTTAAGGTTCCAGCCACTCTGACATTTATTTGTCATATTTGTACAGAGCTTCATGGCTTCACACTCATTTTATGCATAAGCCTTTAAACACAGCAATGTAAAAAGTGAAAAATAGCCACACAGAGAAGCTCCCATTTTGTGTACCAGCTAGTGGCACCAATGAACACGGTTTTAGAACAGCATGAGCAAGGTGCGCCAGGAGCAGCAGTGACTCCTGTAACTCTTCTGAAAGCAACAGGGCCCCGTGCAAGGACTGGTTCTCAGACTCCATGGTGGAAGCAGCAGCCTGGGTACCAGAATCTGTGAGCTGTGGACTCTGGCTGCTCTGCTATTGCCTCACCCCAGATGGCTGGGTAAGGGAGGCACCCCAGCTTTCTCTTCCATCCAAACCTATGACTTCCTCCTCTCTGTGCTGGAGAGGTGACAACAGGTTTGTACCCCATCACCTTCCTCTGCTCCTCTGCATTGCTGGTATCAAATCCTTTGCCCAGAGCTGATGTCCTCATCCTTCCCTTCTGCTTATACCTGTCCCAGATCTCAAGAATCCCTCTCTGACACAGCTACGATCACACTGGTTTCAGCTTCCCCATGTGTTTCTTCTCTCCCTTTACCAGAACATTTATTATGTTCACATGCTAAATCATTACTCTCTCCTTTACTGTCCAGACTTTTGGATTTATTCTGACTTCATTCACACACTCTCATCAGCTCCTTAGTACTTGGCCCCATGCTCTGTGTGTACTTGAACACTCTTATCTATCTTCTGTGCACTCTTCCTCTCCAGTTCTGCCACTTTGTTCCACTCGAACAGCATGTAATGCTATACTTCGCATATCTCTCCTTCAATTTTCCTCTTACTTCCCCCTGTGCAATGCTTCTGCGATCACATATGCCCAATCTTTTCTTTTGTCATTGCCTCTCGTGCATGGAAATCAAAAAGAAGGGTTAGGATCAGTAATTACCCATAAAATGAATCCCAGTCTGCATGTTTAAGATAGCAGTTTTGACTTGCATTCAATGATTCTTTTTCCCAAAAGCTGGTATCTCCCTTTGAGATCTGAAGGTTACAGAGAAGGGACAAAGCCTGGAGAACACTGCACTGCAGGGCACAGCCCATGACTCCCATCATCCATAATGACATTCCCAGCCTCAAACACATGAGGGCTTGCTTGTGGCAGCTGCCTTTTTGGGTCTGTTCCAGTTCCAAACAGCTCACTGTGTGAATGAGAACTGCCTGTAATAGTCTATCAGCCTTTCACTGTCAAACCAAAACTGGAATGTGTGAAAGCCTGTCATAACTTCCACACACCTAGGGAATGAGGTGTGCAGCTCTGCCATAGCAGTAGCTGTGTGCAGGCAGCGCTGCTGCTTTGGGACCTTTCAGCAGAGACTTCGAGATCATTCCTTTTTCTGCAGAAAATGCATGTATTTCAAGAGATCTCTAACACAATGTACCATGGGCCCTAGATTTTTTTTATACAAGAATAATTTTGTACTGCAGTTGCTAATCTGAAACAAAAGAAGTTTTATATCAGCTACCAGCATCTCCTGAAAACTTAAAGAAATTTTGTCTTCAAGCAAACAGCTGCTGTTCTGCTATTAAAGTGTACATTATTAAGCGCCATGGTGCTCACCTATTTAAAGCAAAAAAAGCAATTATCTGTCCATAAGGCAGCTTTTGGAGCTCAAATGAAGCTGTGAAATTGTATGTTAGAAGGAAAGGGTCAGCATACACCCCCCCCCCCCCCCCCCGAAAACCAAATACTCCCATTCACTGAGTGCAATGCACAAGACATTACCTGAAAAGAAGTTGGGGGGTTTATATTAACGCGGGCTTGGTTCCAGTGCTGTCCCTTATTTCCACTTGAAGACCACAACGGGTTCTCTATCGCTGTCTGGCCTTTCAACCTCAGGTAAACATTCAAGCTTCCTGCAAGAAAGGTGGAGAACTGGAATTGGTTAGGCTTTCTGGTGGAGCAGAGATAATGGTCTGGGTACAGCAGTGAGTACCCTGCTCACCCCCCCTTCCCATTTCACATGGGCCTTTGAGAGGTGTGAGTGCACCTAAGGAGTTTTGTAAATTCAGAAACTCTTAAATTTGGGAACACTGTGTTCTGGTGATGTAAATCCACAGCAGAGGGAAGCTGACGTCCACTCCCCTGCTGTGGGCCAGGCAGTTGCACCAGGATGACATGGGTAAAAAGGAGTTTGCTGTGCTTTAATACAAACAAAGCATTTATAACCTCTTTAACCAAGGATCAATGAGCAACTTGGTTGCTTTATGCTTAGCTCTGTTTTATGAAGATTGTCCAACTTCTTGTTTATTTTGTACATCATTTAACTAATAGAGTGCCATAAAGCTGGGTAAATCTATCTCAGAAACAGATGTGATGCTCTTACTCCTGCTAAGGAGTATTTTTGAAGGACAAACATAATCCTCTGAGTTAAAATAACCTCAGTAAAGTCCCTCACTGTGGAGAAACTTCACCCCCAAAAATCTGTGTCTTTCCCCACTGCTGACCATTATGTTACTGGTTTAAGTACAGACACTATTTGAAACAGGTAACAGATTGTCTGCATTCAGCAGCCCTTCTCTGTGGTTAACCTCGCTGTCTCAGACCATGAACCAGACTATCTAGGTGCACCAGGAGACAGCAAATGCATTGACTTCATTTATCAGGGTTCAGTAATTCACATAGTTTGTCAATTTTGTTCCTTCTTGCCCACCACTGTTATCTGCAGATGTGTGGGGCAGTGGTGTCTCTTTGTGCTATGTAAACTACTGCACTTCCCTTCATTCGAGAAAGTTCAGAGTCCAGTTCACACAAGATTACTGTTTTTTTAGGGTGTTAGGCATGCCAGCTGGGAAGCTCATACAAATTATATCTGCAATGAAACCTCTCAGATCTGAGACAGCTGCACAGTGACTCAGCTCCTGCTAATAAAAAGTTCTTATTTCTAGCAGTAGCAAAACTCACTGCCTTGAAAAACATAAGGCTAACTGTGTAATGGAGCAGCAAATATTCTCATCACGGCTATTTCACCAGGGTGCCCAGAATGCATCCATACATCTTCATTGATGGAGGTGAGGGGAGTGATACTCGCCAGAGTGACTGGGCAGCACCATGTCTCCCACCTGCTTCCTGCTGCAGCCTTTTAGTTTCCAAAATGTAAGGGAGGGTGCAGAAATAGCACAAAGGAAACTTGGCTTCTAAGAGGGACATTCCATCTCTGCCTACATGCGCTACTGGGTAAAACAAAAAGACCTGAAACAAGGTTTGCAAGCAGAGAAATGCGAGGGTTGCTGGCAGCAGGCCTGCAGCCCAGCCCAGTAATATGTCACAGGCCTATGCAGGGCTGCTCACACCAAGTGGCTGCTCAGCCTCAGACCTCTTCCAAACGGCAACAGCAGCTCTTGGGCAAGATTGGTATTAGTCAGCTACAACAATTTTCCCTCCCTTCCCATCTGCTGCTCTCCAAGACTTTTTTTACTGGGTCTGTAGTTTGAAAAAAAAGGCATACTATCAAACAAGGCTACCTAACATTATAAAATAGAATTATATATAATGTTATTTTTCTAAAAGACAAAAAGCAATGCCCATACCAAGAAACACATGAATTGCTGGCTAATTGTTCCACCTGTTTGTGCAGGCTGATATAGCCCAGGCTACAGGGCTGTTTGGAGTAACTGAGTAATGCAGGTATGAAAAGCATGCAATTCCATCACCGCTAAAGTTAGAGGCTTAAGACTGTTCACAGCATTCTCAGCCTCACATAATTTCTTCAAATTAATAGCAGAATGATAGCTGTCTTATTTAAAATACAGAATAGCCATCACTGTACTAGCTATGGTCAGTTGTTGCCCACCACAATAGTTAGTATGGATATAACTGCCTGACCCTCATTGCTAGATACGCACACATGCCAGCCTGAAACATCACTGAAAATTTAACTAATGGCACCTGCAATCCATGCTTACCCTTGAAATTTTGCCAGTAACATTCTGGAAGTTACATGGCCTTTGCAAAGCTGATGCTGTGTGGGAGGCCAGGTTGGCTATAGGGTTCACGCTGAGGCATGTCCAGCAAGAATTCATCTAAAGGTTTCATACTCCAGACTCCACACAAATGGGTAATGAATAGATTCTTGAGCAGGATTAAAAAACAGTGGGCAGGAGGAACAACTGTGAACTAAGGAATAAAGTTTACTTTCTGACAGCATTATGCCAAGAGGGTCTCGAGTACTCCAGAGACGTCACCAGCTGCAGCACTAGGGTGGTATTTCGAAGCTCATCACTGTGCAAGCACAAACAGCTTTCACAATGTGCTGACAGCATGCTCTGCATCCCCTTTTTGTTTTGTGATGGCTCTCTAATGACAAGAAAAGGTATTGCTCTTGAAGCATCAATTAGAAACACCCGGTGTAGACAGAAAAATTGGAATTACAGATTGCTTTAAAAGACAGTGACAGCTATAATGGAACTACAACCTCTTTCTGTATCAGTGTAGAGACACATTAAGGGCAGTGACTCTTCATTTTCTTATTCCACAACAATGGCTTTCTGTTTTCTGCAAATCAAGTAATGGGAACTTCTATTTCTCTTATGCTTCAGGAATAATCTACCTTCTCCTTTTGAAGGGTGTGAAACGAAGCACATACAGTTTCTCTGGCAGCCAGCACTCTCATGTTAGCTCTGTGTGATCTGTCAAGAATTACAATCTGACTTGTAAGAGACATCTATTTCAGGTAAGGAAATGCTTTATCTTCCTGAATCTAATTGCCATGACATGGGATGCAGGTCCTTGTTTATCTTGTCAGAGCTGTGCTGAGGTGTAAGTGCTAATCTCAGATCTGTGCTCTGCTCTCTGCATTGATTTCCAAGTTCCTCTCCTTATCACTACAGAAATTTTCAGCCTCTTCTCCAGAGACACGACCTGAACAGCAGTCACAGAAGCTGAGCTGGCTGAACTGGTAAGCTGACTTTTTCTTTTATATATATTGCAACAGGCATATTCTTGAAATGATGTCACCGAGGTAACTGATTTCTAAGAATGGAGGATGAAGTTTCTTTTCCCCTAAGCCTCCAAGAGCAGTCCACACCAGTAACAGAGCACCATTCCAGGACAATACCTCATTTCATTAATGATCCTTCAAATCCATGTCAGAAATGCAGAAACATTTTGATGAGCATCAGAACTGTTCTGAAAACAAAGTACTTTCCTTAAGATATGGGAATAATAACTGTAATACTACTTGGAAAACTTACGGATGCGGATAACTGGGGAGAATGAAGCAATCCAGTGGAAATGCACCAAAGCCTGCTGCACAGTGCTGCAGCACTTTGGATGAAAAATCAAAGGTTAAGGGCCATTCATCATCTCTGAATATGCTATCCCCAGATCCAAGGAAGGAAAAGGACAGAATTTATTAAAGCCAAATTGCCCTGAAAGGCAATTCCAGTTTGCAATAATGTCAGGTCAAGAATCAGCAGTTCACCATTGTTCAAAAGAGAGATCCTACAACACAGAGATCACAGATGAAGTCTCAGTTAGCAGCACCTATCCTGCTCTTGGGAAGAAGTCAATGAGCTGGCAGTACTAAGTACAGCCAATAGCTGCCCTAACTGGCAGTGCTCATTCCCAAATGGGTATAAGAAGCACCTTCTATATGTTGGCTGCAAATTCCAGAACAGCTGTGAAGGGTCGAGGCTTGTAGCAGCTTGTGAATAATCTGTTTTAATAATAAGATTTGGAATTATCCATGAGGGATTAATGTAATTAAAGAAAATGTAACAAACCAAAATGTTTTTCTGAAAAAAAAAAAAAAATCACAGAATAGTTTTGTTTGGAAGGGACCTTAAAGCTCATTCAGTTCCATGCCCTGTGCCACGGGCAGGGACACCTTCCACTAGAGCAGGTTGCTCAAAGACCTGTCCAACCTGGACTTGAACACTGCAAAGGATGGGGCAGCCACAGCTTGTCTGGGCAACCTGTGCCAGGGCCTCACCACCCTCACAGGGAAAAATTTCTTCTTAATATCTAATCTAAATCTACTATTCCACACAGAATTGTTGAGGTTGGGGGTACCTCTAGAGATCATCCCATCCAAACCCTGCTCAAAGCATGTCAGGTTAAAACAAGTTGCCCAGGATCGTGTGCAGTCAGATTTTGGCTATCTCTAAGGACACAGACTCCACAACTCCTCTGGGTAACCTGTTTGACAACCTTTAAAACGTGTTTGACAACCTTTTTTTTTAAGAAAAAAAAAGTAAATCTTATGTTTAATAGATTTGCCTCTATTTCAATTTGTGGCCCTTTGCCTCTTGTCCTGTCCCTGAGCATCTCTGATCTTCTTTACATTCTCCCTTCACATATTCATTTAACATTGATTACATCCCCCTGACTCTCTCCAGGAACCCCATGTCTCTCTTGTGCTAGGGGGCCAAGTACTGGCACAGCACACAGATGTAACTCTCTGGTGCTGAGCAGAGGAGCAAGATCATTTCCTTTGACCTGCCAGCCACACTCTGCCCAACACAGCCCAGGAGGATGGTGGCCATTCTTACCAGAAGGACGTATCACTTGAAACACATGATAAGGTTTCATTGTCTGGGCAAATCATTGTGTTATAATAACCCCTTTCCTAACCCAAAGCAATTTTTAAGACCACAGACCTTCAAAAACTCATTCAGGCAGTTACCTCATCAATACAACTATTCATACAATAATCATGTGCTTAAATCATTGAAGTCTTAGAATTTCATCACTCATTAGTTTTTTCTTTCTTCTTCATTATCCTCATGTGAACAATTTCAGTGACAGAGTTCACACCTGGGAAATCAAATGGCATATATTTGCTGATTTAATAATTTATTTCTTGTATGCATGTTGCATTCTCATGTGTTTCATAACATTTTGTTACTCTGAGGAATTATAATTTTGAATTTAGTAGACATGTATAAGCGTCCATTCAAACACATGGCTGATGCTATTAATTTACTATTTTTCTGACAGTTTGCTCTTCAAAGACAGAATAATATGTAATTTCATATAAAGCTATTCAAAAATAGACCATTTTGAACATTAGCTATAATGATGGTAACTATATTTTTTAACATTATGGAACAAAAGTGATACTGAGCAATTTTAGTTTTCGACAACTAGGTGTCCACATTACCGTGAACAAATCCAATGTAACCTATGCTCACTAATCATTGTCACCATCTTCACCTGTGTGTCAGCTCCGTCAGCCAACATATGTGTCAATTCACGGAATTACACATAAACAGGAAAGAGTGATCTCAGCACAAAAGCTAAGGACACAGATCCTTGCTGAAAAGGTAGCCCAGGAAAAAAACAACAGAATTTCAGTGAGAGGTCACTGTCTTGTGGACAGATGCCAGCCTCAGTGTCTGTTTTCCTTATACTTTATCCCAATCCTAAGGTATTCCAGAAAAATTTCTTTGACCCATTATATTTGTAACTTTACTCTTTACTGTCCTATACCAGAAATAGTGTGGTATATGACCTTATAGGGCAGTTTATATTTTTTGCACTGAGCGTGGCATGGCTGAATCACTTCCTTCCACTAAACAGCCAACCTCACTCTGGAACACAGAGCCAGGAGAATTTAGACCTGGAGCTGAATTCATGTGTGCACAGTGCAGACACAACTAACAAAAACCTAAGTGAACTTGTCTGTTCTCTTTAAAATCTGAACTCCTCCTGGGGGCAGACAAAGGTTTTCTGAAGCAACCACCAGGATGCACTCTGAGGATGTGCTTGCCCTTGAAATACATATAAAAATACATCAAGTCAGGCCAGCTTGGCACTGCAAAACCTCCCAACACACTGGTAAGAACTGAGCATCCCACGATGATTTACAGGATTTATAAAAATTGGCTGTCTATTATTTATACTTTCATATATTCCCACACCTTTTTTTTCACACAACACAAAGAAATTAAATGTTTGTGTTGAAAGAGCTATGACTAAAAAGAAATGTACAGATACATCTTGTAAGTATATACTCCTACAGCTTGTGAGCAAATTGTTCATGACTTTTACGAAGAAACTGTGTGCTGCTGCATTGCACACAGACTGTGCTGCCCCAGCTGCCAGCACATGAGTAGTGCTGCTACTAATTGCTCGATCCTGAATCTAGTGATTCAAAACAGTGTTAGTATCAGGCAAAGTCCTTGCAAATATCATCTTTTCCATTTTCACACTATAAAGTCCCCTGCTGTGGCAGTGTGCTCTCCCACAATCTGACCTTTATTTTGTGTAAAGTGATAACTACCAGTGGCAGTCATAATGGATGTGTCTGGTTATGATGGTTGCACCTGGTTGACCCAAACAAAGTGGATCTGGGGAAGACACAGAGCAACACAATAGCCAAGGGCTAATTTGAGCAACATGTGCCCTCCTAACCATAATGCTGGTCAAGGCCCAACTCAAGCCAAGTGTGGAAGAAACAGACATATCTAATTGATATACAAATATGACTGTGGGTCACTGATCTCACTCCATAACCCATGGGCACCCCAGAGCTCATGGTGCTCTCCTGTATGGCAGTGGCTGCACACCAGAATCCCCTCTGGCACAGGAATGCCTCTCAAGGTTACTCCTCGAGACTGAGAGATTCTTGGCCACAATAGATCCTTGATAAGTGATTGGCAGCATGCTGAACTTTGATCTTAGCTAAGTGATATAAAGGACTGATTGTGCAGCTATAATCCTTTAGACATAAACTGTTGACCACAAGTGGAACTAAGTCTAGATCCAGCCACACCTCAGCTCCTCTGAGAAGGATTTCAGGACACAAGGACATCCTTTCTGAACCTCATGACCCAACAGGAGGGTCTTTCCACCAGGTGTCTGATCCCGTCCTCTATGCAGTAAATACTCAAGTGCACCTTGCCATCGAATCCATTAAACCACTATCTCATTTACTAAGAAACTTTGCTAAATCACTATTTTATATCAATAAACATATTGCTATTTCTTTCTCATGACTGAAGTACATCGCTCCACCAGCAACATCTGTTCAAAACCTCATGCATGTGTGAAACACCCCCTAGATGCAAGAAGGGCTTCTGCCAGTGTGCTGATTAGTGGAAAACAATTTTACAGCAATTTGATGCTGACAAGCATCCATCTTGCTAGCTTTGGTAGCAACTGGCCCTTGCAGGTGTTGGCAGTCCTCTCATGCTTTTCTTTCACACAAGTGGACACTTCTGTTATTTCTCCCAAAGTGGAAAGACAAGATCATTGGCTTTCTCTCACCTATGTGCTGTCCATACATGTGATAGTAGAAGCTAAAACAATAGGCTGTGTTCGTAGCTCCGTAAGGATTTTTTGGAGCGACACTGAAAACAGGACTAACAAGTCTGGCCTTTTCTCCTTCCAGCCTGGGACGTGATGTCTCAATGTACATGTAGAAACCTAGGGGAGTCCAAATGGAAATCATTAGGTTGCAGTCTTCAAAACCCAACACATACACATGCAGGAAGACACAAGGACTACTAAGCATCTTGATTCATTTTTCACATGCATCTGACATCACCATGGTTTCTGGGACGTATTTCTTCTGCATTAAGTCCATGTGCTTTCCAAAACTACTTCAAAGACATGGTTTATACCAAGAGCATAATCAGAGCTAGCAGGTCAATACTTGTAAACAACTTAAAATCGATGTAACATTGTATATGCACAAGAAAAGAAGAAAATCTTTATGATGGGGTTCAGACTTCAGTCTCAAGGTTTCAGTTTGTTCCTATAAACACTGAGCGGGGATGACTTGTAAAATAAAAGGAAAATATCTTGATGGAATCCTTTCACAGAACATTTTCAACTGTCTATGCCAATCAGATGATCAAAAGCTCATTTTCACAAAAGAAGACATTTCATTTATTCTGATTCTAGACTGTGCCAACAACAGAGAGGATTTACTTGATTCAACCAAGCAAATACAATACAGTATGATTTTTTTTCCCCTTCGATAGTGCAAGCAGGAAACATACAATAAAATAGCATAAGTTACTGCAGTACTTGATAAATTCAGTACAATATGTCTGACTTTTCAAATGCAAATATACACTGCAGTCAAGATGGCACGCTTCTGTTAACTGGGGTAGCAGATTGAAAATTACACATTTCAGCAACATCCAAAGTAAAAATGGGGCAAAGAAAAAAAAAATCATCTCATTGTGACAGTCTGAGAGAGTCCAAGTTAGAATTTAAATGACATAAACCAGAAGAATATGTCAAGATGCACCAGAATATTTCCCCACTAGACTATAATGTGAAAGCAATCACTTTGAAAATGGCACAATAGAAACAATACAAGATGGTTAATTGCACCATTAGTGGGTCGTGCTTTGGGACAAGCCATATGACAATTTCTTTTAGAAGTCCTTGAAGTATGCTTATTCTTGGTATAATCAGGAAAGTTGATGCAGCTGGCTGTATGGGCTGTCCTGGACAGGTCCCTCACCCTGGTGCAGCAGACACACCAGTGCCAGGAACCCAGCACATGGCTGGAACTTACCTTCCTTGGAGCCAGTCCGATCTGCATTTGGCCCAGTGTTCGGAGTGTATTTTGTGTCTCTAGTGGCAGTGCTTTGTTTTGTCCAGTCAAAATTGTCTGTGTCATCTTGAGTGAAAAGGCAAATGTTACCATCCTCAAACCCGCAGTGGAACTCTCCTGCCAGTGCAGCAAATAAGCAGAAATTTAGTGGCTGAGGTTATTCTTCCTACACTTGTTTGTCAAAGTACTTGTCGATTATAATAAATAAATCTTACAATGATAGTTATTAGCAACACTGAAAAATAGACATACATTTATTTTACATCAGTTTCTAGTGTTTAGTGTTTTCCATTGCAGTAACTTCAATGAAAAAGAAATTATGGTCATTAATCTGTGTTGGTGTTACTTAAAATTATATTAAAATCTATTGTATAAATTTTCCTCACGTATTCAGATGTATACAATTGCTCTTAGAGACTCTGTCTCTTCTGACTCATCTAGCATTTCTAAAAAACCAAGAAGAAAAGGCAGCAACTCCTTAAAACATGAACTGTGGGAAATAAAAGTGAGAAGTGAGTGATTTTGGTTTAGGGATAAGAACATTAGGGAAAAGAAGATAGCAACTTTTCAAAATAAAAAACATCTCCAAATGACATGTCCTAAACTATTCTTGGTTTTCAACAGAGATGAGAAAGCAATTCATGGCTAAAATGAGAGCAAAGGAGCTTTAGGGTAGACATGAGAAAAACCTCTAAAAATCAGGGCAGTGAAGCATATTAATGGATTGCTCAGGAAGACCACTGAGCTCCAGTCACTGGATTATAATAACCAAATAACTGGGAGCAAGGTTTAGGTCTATCTGAACCTATCTGGGCAGGACAGGACAGGTGACTGTGTACGTCTTGAAGACATCTTCTAGACTTCCACCAAGATATCTGCTATGTAGTTGAGATCAAGTGGTAAAAGCTTGGGTCTAAAGAACAAAAATGCCAAGAACCCCAGAGAGAATTAATGAGATCCTCTCCTTTGTGAAACAGAGGTCTGTGAGACACACCAGTCCAGAGATCCTACCTTCTGGGTTATAATGGGATGAGAAAATCGTACTGCCAGAGATTTAGGAACAAAAATAAATCAAAACTTCAAGGTTCAGTTTTCATCAGACCAGAATAAGGCTTCATGTAGTAAAGTGTGCAAAAGCTTAATTTTATGCACACCATCAGTTCCTGCTGAATTTACTCTTCCAGCAAAGTCAATTGATTTATCTGAGAAAACAAGCAAATCTCTCTTCTCTAGGGAGAACGTAGCTCTCTGCATACTGTGTCAGCTACAGCCTTCTTTACAGGGGTGCAATTTATATTCATTGTTATGAGGAACATCAGGCATCATAGCTAAATTGAGAAGGTATATAAACGTTTGCAGTTTTGGGGGTTTGGTGAACAATAAATCCACTTAAGCCACTGGAGCTTCACTGTAAATCAGTGAAAACAGACGGACCTGGAGCTTAGCTTGGATATGTACTGCTTAGCAAGAGTGCTGGTCTGAAGCTTATTTAAAATCAAGTAATACTGCAGACTCAAAAAGCAGGCTTGAAAAATTTATTCCAAAACACAAGGTGCAGTAGGAGTGATTTCTAAGTCTTCCTCATTCTGCTTCTGCCTGTCCAAAGAACAACACAAACAACCCTCTCCACAGCAGTCAGCATAAAACACCATTCTATAATGCCCATTTAACACAAAACTGCAATCCAAAGAAACTTCCTTGGCTATTAGCACCTCAGGCAAATTGACCTGTTTTCTCAGTAAATCCATCAACTTTATTAGATCCTCCAGGAAAATTCATTTCCATAAGCACAGTTCCTTAACTGGCAAACATAACTGACAACCAATGGCAGGATGGGATGCCAGTTTCAGGACCCTGAACTTTGGTTTGGTTCTAAAAGCAAGGTCTTCTGAATCCTGGATTTTGAATGATGAAAAATTGGCAAGATAGACAATCATTCAGTGTGTAAGCACCATCACCTGCACTGCAGGTGATGAAAGGCAAGTAGAGGCCTGACTGTGGTTCTTCCTGAGAGACAAGTAAATCAAAAGACAAGGCCATAAGGAATAAACATGGGCAGATTACATCCAAAATGCTTTGAGAGAGAAGCAAGTGAATAGATGCAGAGTGACATCTCTGTCTCTATCCCAAAGACCAGGAAGGGAATGCAAAGACCCAAACAAAGCTCTTGAAAGATCCAAGGACTCAAATGAAGTACTCTGAACAAAATGCCAGCTGTGCCTCTCATCTCCAATACCTTTTACATGACTTGAGCTCCAAATTCACTTGGTTTACACTGTATTTTGTGTATCTGGCTGCCACCTCCACTTATGCAAGTCTATAAGTAAAAATGGGCAGCTTCTACACAGTGTGATCAAATTAACAGGCAAAGCAGTAACTCAAGAAGAAAAGTTCTGACTACCAGACACAGTCCTGCATCAAAGTGAACTAACACAAAGCATTTTCAGCCATTCAGCAGTTTCTAACACTGCCCCTCCAGTACCTTAAACACTGCATTTGCATGTCACACCATGCCCTCAGAGCTTAATTAAGAAATTACACATCAGCAGAACAAAAGTTTTCTTCAAGTAAAAAAAAAAAAAAGAATTCAGGCCAGATGAAAAAAAAACAAAGTAAAAAATTGTCATTTATTTAATAGGAAAACACTAGTATCGTATAGAACTTCTCTGTTTGTTATACGTTGGAAAAGGTTAGTGTTAAATATTTTTGGCACTGAACACTTCTTAAAAAATGGCAGGAGAATAAAAATCAGAAACAGTTCCCCAGGATTAGCTCAGTACATTTCTTATGCAAGAAGGAGGAGAATTTAAGTAGATCTGGATGGCCTTGACCTGTTCAGAAATGGAGCACATTGAGTGCAGGAACAGCCAGCCCTTGCTGGGTGCTCCAGCTTGTGACATCACTCAGACCACTACAGTTTGTTGAAAGCACTAAAAATGGTACTAATTAATATTAAAAGTCATGGTCAATTTTTGTTAAAACAGATGCCAGCTGTGGAAGTGGATCCAAGTTATTAATAATTTATTTGCCCCAATTAGGGAAAAATATGCAACTATTCTCAAGGTGAAACACTCTTCATTGTAGTATGACTTTTTGCCATCTATTTCAACAAAGTTCAAATTGAATATAACTAACATCTAATTTCTTGTATTATTCAGGTGTAACATATAGTTGCACTAACTTATATAAAATCGTTATGGTTTACATTAAATGGTTTATATGTTACAAAACAAAATGTAGATCTGAGGCTACATCTCAGTGTTTAAGTTATTTGATGCTACTTGCTTAAGTATTGTAGAAATGTCACAAAAAGGAAGGATTTATGCAATGTGATTATTCCAGAATAGAGATAGGAAGAATAAGATTTCAGTTTGCAAACAGGTACCTTGTCCCCAGTTGAAAACAGCTCTTCATTTGCAAAGGTGTAAATAAAATTGAAACTGAACCCAACAGGTTTACAAAAAAAAATACTAGAACTTTTGTAGAAAGCACGGGCAATGATAAGATTGAATTTGTGATAGGAGGCAGAATTTATCTTCTCCAATTTACAGGCTTGATTGAACCCATTTGCAGATCAAGGTTTCTTCCCTGTCAATGGATTTCACTCAAGGAATTGTTAGGGGAAAAAAGCAAACCAAAATTTTACCACCTCTTTGGTCATCTGAAAGAAGTTATACTGGGCACCCTATAGTTCTGGTGGGCAACCTTCCCAGCACCACCAGTGCGGAGAGAGGCAAACCTAGAAAAGCATATGAAGGAAAGAGTGGACAGGTTGGCAGAGATGCACACCCTTATTTGATCCCTAACACACTCACTATTGCAAGGGCCATTTGGATGCCACCTGCACTCTACCATGTGCCTAGTAGAGCTACAGAGACATTTTGAAAATGAGACAGTTTCAGACCTTAAAATCATAGAGGGCTACACTGTGAAGCACTAAGGATTGCAATGCATTTTATTCTTAATATCACAGAGTATATATTTAATATATTAATTAGCAAGGTTCTCATGTACTGCTCATTTAAATCAATGGGAGTGGTTCCTTCAGCTCCTGCAAGCTTTAAACTAACTTGTGATTAATTATTAATGCATTGTACAAGATCTTTCGCAAATAAATTTAAGATTTACTGAAAGGCTTAGCCATCATGTGTGACCGTTGGAGAAAGAGGCTGCTGGTACAGTGCAGCACTGTTTTTCTGCCTGATTATGGCTGTTTGACATCAACAACAATGGCAGACTGAATCCCATTCCCTGCACAGGAATATTTTTAGCATGCATTATTAAGAGCAAGAGGAATGTCAGAATATGTTGTGACAGGAAAACAAGCATTCGCTGTGGTGTAGAAGATAAAGATGAAGTAGATAGATGTGGGGACTGGCAAAGGTTCCCAGCCTCTTGTTTGTGAAATCTGTGGCAATTTGGTGCCCATGGAAAAGTGTTAGAACAAAATCGTTAAAAAACTCACTTCTGCCCTGCAATGTAGCGTCATAGACATATAGAATGATTTGGGTTGAAATGGACCTTAAAGACCATCTAGTTCCAACCCTCCCCTGCCATGAGCAGGGACACCTTCCACTAGACCAAGTTGCTCCAAGCCTCATCGAACCTGGCCTTGAACACTGCCAGGGATGGGGCAGCCACAGCTTCCCTGGGCATCCTGTGCCAGGGCCTCACCACCCTCATAGTGAAGAATTTCTTGCTAGTTTCTAATCTGAATCTACCCTCTTATATATCTAACCACATCCCTGTGCCTGAGCATCAGCACAATAGCGAAAATGGTCTGTTTGCAATTTCAATCATGCTGGTAGAGCTGCCTCCTGTGAATTTCTCTGAACACTTTCACACCCAAGTTGCACTTCTGGTCGCCAGATTTCTCTGTGCAAATAAGGTCCATGATTCCCACATGCACTGCATGAAAAAAGTCTTTTTGTTTTAAAGCTGCAGATGAGCTTTTGACTACCCTCTGAAGCAGCATGATAACTTAAGAACTGCAAATGTAATTCTTATGCAAAAATAAATGAAGTTAGAAAATTTCATAAAATGGCATTTCCTTCATGATTTCTACCATACTCATTGAGGTGCAGACACAGTTCCTACACAATAATTCTTTCAGGCATTTAGCTACTCCCATGACTAAACCATGGCATCACCTGTACATACTGAGCTGCAATGCCCACAAATGGAGGTTACTTTTACAACGTTAGTATTTTCCTTTATAGAATCACAGAATCACAGGATGGTTTAGGTTGGAAGGGACCTTAAAAGCTCATCTAGTTCCAACTCCCTACCATGAGCAGGGACACCTCTTCCACTAGACCAGGCTGCTCAAACCCCCATCCAGCCTGGCCTTGAGCACTGCCAGGGCAGCCACAACTTCTCTGGGAAACCTGTTCCAATGTCTCACTACCCTCAGATTTTTTTCCTAATATCTAAATCTTCCCTCTTTCAGCTTAAAACAATTCCCCTGTATCCTGTCACTACTGGTCCTTGTCAAAAGTTCTTCTCCAACTTTCTCGCTGGTATCTTTAGGTACTGGAAGGCTGCTCTAAGGTATCACCGGAGCCTTCTGTTCTCTAGGCTGAACTGTTTAGATGGACTGTTTGGGGCAGTGAGAAAGGATAATGAGCTGGAGCTATAATTTTTCCATCCTCCATGTATTCCTTCTTTATTCACCTTGGAAGAACAATATAAAAGACACCTTCAACCACCAGCTCAGCCCACACACAAAAACTAAAGTGGTTCCGGCAATTTAGGGATTGTGACGGAAAGTAAAATACTTATAATTTATTTGTGTGAGGAACAACAGATGCAAGGACAGTTCTTAATACACATAAAAACTAAAAAGATAAATACTTACGTAAATGTGGATTTACTGGAGCTGGAAGACAGAGCAAAAACAAAATTAGCACAAAGAAGAAATTCTAACTTATCAATATTTAGATTATCCTAAATTTCCCATTCTTCCCTTTACGACCTTGATCATAGCTCCTACAATGAGAGAGCCAGCAAAAATGGAAAGTTCCTTTCTGAGCAAATTTTCTGGCTCCATGTCAACTCAAAGAAAAAGTTTTAGTGAGAAACACTAGCCTCTCCTATCTATGATGTGTATACTCCATCACTAGTACCTGCAGCTTGGGGAACAAGATGCTGGAATGAAGCATCAAACCTAGATTATCGGTGCAGATGTTGTAAGGATGGGGATGACTGGGTAGCAAAACTCCAGGGTAATGCCTTTGTACAGGAATCCAACAAAGACTACAGAAGGGATGAATTCACCATAAGCAGAGGTCCTCACTGGACCTTGTTCAGCATTTAAAATTTCTTTTTAGTGCTGTTCTATAATACTTAACATAATGAATTACTCTTCTACTCAATAAATGGTACTGTTCTTCAGTTTAAGATGTCTGTGTACACACAAGTCTTAAGAAACAGACAGTATTTGAATTCTTAGAAATGCCAATTTTACTTTTAAATAGCAAAAAAAAAAAAGCACTGGAAGTCTGTGAGAAGAGGTTTGATATCATTAGACTGAGAGACACAAAAAATGAGTCTTCTGGAACTTAAATCCTTTTCTGTGGAGGAGATATGTTAAAGAAATTTAAGACTATGACAAAGGAAGGTGAAGTGTGCTGTCCTAAAAACTGCCAGTAGTTCCATCACAGCCCATGCTTGCCTGAGGACTCACTCTCAAACTCCTCGACATCCATAATTCCTTAATACTGAAGTTCATCTACTTAACATCTCAATAGGCTGAAACAGAATGAAAGTCAAACCTCCACAGTGCCTACAGATCCCTTAACCATGGGAATGACAACCCAAGTTTAGGTCGAGAGTAACCTGTAAAATGCTAAAAACTGAAAATTGGGTTTGAATAAGAAATCAGTCTCATAGTTCTGTGCTACCTGTTTGCAGAAGGGCAAATTTGAAGGATGGATGACTTAGGAAGTGGACCTTCTGCTATAAGTCCTTACATACGTGAGAAACAGAAAGATGTCAAGCTCACAGTTGGAATTGAATGTTATTAATAGAAAATCGGAAATAAAATTTATCTCCAAATAATGGATTCATCTGGCAACATCAGATATTAGGATGAATGGTGCTCCATGTTTTCTTGCTGCCCTTCTCATATCGTATTACTAGACATAAACTCTTGGTTTGTCACCCCAGTCACGGATTCTGCATAGCTTTAGATTTCATCTGAAGTTTTCAAAACAGCACTAAATTAGCAACTCTGCTACTTTATCTCCCTTTCTCTGAAACAAATGAGCAGTGATTTGCCCCAGTGCAATCTTCTTTAAAATCTTAGTCATTACGTTATATTAGATAACTTTTACCAACAAATTACCTTTCATTCTCTAAGAAACATTCATTTTGTGAAATCCTTGAGTGATTGAACTCCAATTAGCTGAAATTGCTGGGAACTACATTTACTGATGCTTAATTTGTAGCTAAACATACATGTTTATTATCAGTGTGTAACCTTGAGTCATACTGTTCAGATTGTTCACAGCAGAGCAAAAAAGGTTTCTTGACAGCCAAGCTTCAGTTCACACTGATTGACAACAGCAGAAAACCAAATTAAAGCAGCTTGGCTGAACTTATCTAACATTATAAATAAAGAAAAATACTCCACCACAACCAAATAAAAAACTAGAAAGCCCACTCCTCTGAGAAATACATCATGCTGCTATAAGACAATGTGAATGGCTTTAGCTCTCACTGCAGAAAGGCAAGGCTGCTGTGCACATGACACACAGGTAGCAAGTTATATTAGCCATAAAAGGAAATTAATGGATGATTGAGGGAGTAAATTCCCACAGCTGACTTTGAAATGTCTGGGAAACCTGTGCACCTCAGAGGGTTATTGCTGCTCTGCTCAGCTGGCCCTGGCTTGTGCTGGGAGGAAGGTTTTGCTGTTGGAGAATCTCAGGAGAACAAAATGTCATGAAATGTTTGAGCTTGGTTAGAGCCAAGAGGGATGATCCCTTAATCTTCCTGCTGTTCCTCCAGCAAGCAGAGAATAAAAACTGCTGGAATTTCAGTTTGTCGGATGATTTTACTTTTCAGTGGTCTGTATTTGTGCAGGTCACAACAGAAACATGTGGGCTGAGTGGCTTTTCTTAATGCTTGCCTTTCTGTTCAGTGCAATGGCATATATGCCAAGACAGATTTCCCAGAGGTCCTTCCCAATACAAATACTTGCTCAGCTTAAAAGTGAAGTGGTTTTCAGAGTCTGCAACATTATGTCCCTCCTTAAAAAAATTAGTTGCAAACCAAGGTTTCCTAGCTATGGAGAGCATAGAGACAGAGGTAAGTACAAGCATGCTAGATGTTCAACTGCTGTTTTATACCACTGAAAAAAACTGGTTACTTGTGGTAATTACAACCAGCATCTAAAAGATTTAACCAAGATCAAGAGTCCGTACCTCTAAACACTTGGTTTGCACAGGAAAAGCAATCTTCACTGTAAATATTGGTACTTTACGGGGACAAGGCTTTCTTCCTTCCTGCTCATGGCAGGGGTGTTGGAACTTGATGATCTTAAGGTTTTTTTCCAACCCTAACTATTCTATTCTATGATTCTATGATTCCTTCCATACTAGCAGTTACCCTAACTTACTGTTTGCAACATTGGATAATACTGGAAATGTGTGCTGGTGCAAACTTATAAATCCTATAATTTATGCCCTATTTGGTACTAATTTTATTTTTCTGGAAATTGTTCTAGAAATATAATAATAACAAGAACAATAGCAATAACTAATTACCACCATGCTATTTGCTTTCATACAGAATCTGTGGAGTGTCTAAGCCTCATATGAAAATATGCAAGCTGGACTACAGAGTGACTGGCTACCATCATGTATGTCCTGCTGTTGCAGTGCTGACTACATACAAACAGTAGTAACAGGTTATTGGCTTTTTCCATAGAAGGGGCTAAACTCACCTCTTTAATCACCAGTTTACTTTAAAAATATTTAAACATAAGTGTGTATCCAAACCAGTGAGTACTGAAGTTTTAATTGGAGCATTTTGGGGACTTCACAGCCAGTTTGTCTCAAATAGACACAGATTTATGTATAGTGATGCCACACTAACACAGATTTCTGTATAATGATGGGGATAATATTTAAAATGTTATTATGAGACATATCTGCTGTTACTATGAGACATCTCTGTTTGTAACAGCCTACAAAACATTCATTACTGCTACTTAAATTACCCTGTTTGTATTTACTCTGCAGACTGTGTTCACTTGCAGAGTAACACATGCATCAACCAAAGAATTTGTCAAGTGATGTTTGGCTGTAATTATCAATGTCGCTCCTACTGTGATGATTGCTCTTTTCTCCCGTACTTTCAGCATTCAGATGAGAAAATAATTCATGACAGGCGAGGGATTTCCCTGTGAAATGCTTCTGCCATAGGTAAGTTTTCGATTTATGGGATTGCATACTGTATTATTTTTATTTGTATTTACAGCTTTCACGTGTGATGGAAGGATATACTGTAATGAGCTCACCACTAAGGTTTTCCTGCTTTATTAGTCTCCTTATTTTGAACATTCAGATGGCTACCAGCAGGTTAGTACACTGGAAGCTGTTATTTTCATATATTAACACTTCCATGTTAATCTCCAGTTGTGGGGTTAATTTAAAAGGTGATGTCCTCTGCATCACGTACAAAGGAGTGTAATCCAATAAAAATGATATGACATGTCAAATTAATGTGACTTAACTTTAGCAATCTGGAAGTTAGACCTAGACACATCATCAAAGATTGTCACTGGAGTGTCTCTGAAGTCACAGAAGAGATATGGGCATGTCCAGACAGTGATTAATCTCCTGGGAGAAATCAGGAGAAACCTTCTCCTCTCTAATAATACACCAAAAGCAACCAATACACTAGAAATGTCCTGTTGATGCTTGCACATTATATAACTATAGTCTAGAGAAATCAGTTCTGTGAAGTCCCTACCCAAGATCATCCTGCTACAGAAGACATAGCCTATCTATTCTCTGTGAAAGCTAATGTATTCCCTAGAGATAAAAGAGACTGCTACCATTTTTAGCAACTATAAAATGTGTCCAATCTGCTTTTCACACTGGCTGCATTTCTTTAAAAGTTGGGGTGAAATCCTATTAGCCTGCTTAAAGTTTTAAAAAATAAGGCAAAAAATGTTTACAATGGAAATCCTCACCAGTATATACTGGTGCATTTCAAACCTAAGAAAAAATACGTTTTTACTCTAAGGGTGATGGAACACCAAACAGTTTGCCAAGAGAGATTGTGAAGTCTCCATCCTTTGAGATATTGAAGAAATGAAAGGACATGTTCCTGGGTCCTAGTGCTCCAAAAAGAGTATTCCTGAAGTGGTGGCATAAGAAGGGCTGACACTGCTAGAGGCCAGCATGCTTCTGGAGTACTGATAATAACTGAACACACAAAGCCACACACACACACAAAATCCTGCTGAAAATATGAAAAACACAGAACCACAGAATGGTTTTGTTTAGAAGGGACCTTAAAGATCATCAGGTTCCACCCCCTGTGCCATGGGCAGGGCCACCTCTCACTAGACCAGGTTGCTCAAAGCCCTGTCCAACCTGGACTTGACCACTGCCAGGGATGGGGCAGCCACAGCTCCTCTGGGCAATCTCTGCCAGGGCCTCACCACCCTAACAGGGAAAAATTTCTTTCTAGTGTCTCTTCTAAGTATACCCTATAATTCAAATTTCTAATCTATATGTACCCTAAAACTCAAATGTTTTCCCCCTTGCCTGAGGTAACACAATTAAAAAAAACCCCAACATGTAGTTGGAGAAAATATAAAAAAAAAGATATCTTAGTTCTTCTTGTAAGAAACATCTGCTTGATGTCTTTGTTTTTCAGGGTATTGTTTATAGTTATTTCTTACATTGACGCAGGCCTGCTGCTGTGGATCGTGCTAGCCCATTAACTGCTTTTCTAAGATTCCAGTATTTCAGGTTGTAAGAACTGGATTTGAATTATAATGTCCATAATATCATTATTTTAGAGTTGAAGCTGCAACATCCTTAAAATTACCCTGTTAATAGATGGCTGACATTAGAGTCATTGGACAAATCCTATGATAAAAATACCTATTTTAAGCACACAAAGCCTCAGTGGTTTTGGGTTCCTTCTTAAAGGGAAGTCACTTTAGGTTTATCTTAGTGATTAGCATCTGGGTCATGATTCCTGAAGCTGTGAATTTGTCAGCATCAGAGTAACAGCACTGCATATTGCTCCAAAAGCATCTCTCCATCTAGGGTACAGAAGCAACAGCTTCCTCTCTCCTGGGCAGCTGGATTTTACATTGGCACCTCATCAGCACATTTGAAATGGGATGTTTTTCACATCTGTGCTAATGGCAGATTCTGGCAGAAAAAATTTCCGTAGACAAAATATGCTTTTTATGCTGCATGGAATGTTCTTCCTGCCAGTCAGGGGCTAGAAATGTAAAACGCATAATGTTTCATTAAGACCTCAAACTCAGCACAGTTGGAAGCCACAGCCGAGACCTCAATCAGCCTTCTGAGACTTTCCAGATTAAAACCCCCACCAAGAAAGAACAGTAGTAACTGAGTGACCCCAATGGTGTTTCTTTTTTTTTTTTTTCTCTTATAGGAACACTGGTCATTATTTAAGTAATGGAAAAAATATCAAGGTCCACAGAAGAGGGCAGGGGCTACCTAGTACAAGCTAAGTAACCACTAGTGAGGATACCTACTGTCCCTAGGTATCTAGTGAGTCACTAGGTCACTAGCGAGGATACAAGTGTCCCTATCACAGCCACCAGAGAGAGACTGGGATTGGTGCAGAGAAATCCCAAATGTCTGAATGAAGCTTCTGCTCCTAATCACCTTTGGAAAAACTCTGGGTCTTTCCTATATGCATGTGGGGGGCCCCAAAGACACCTGACTAATATTGCTAGTGTTGGAAATAGGAACTTCTTAGGGTAAGGAGGTCCAACGAAGAGGCAAAGTCCAACGGGAATTGCACCAGTGTGGCCATTTTCTCCTCATTTGTAACTTCATGGATGTAATAAGCAAGTAGTTTCTTTAATTTAGATTTTGTTCTCATGGCATTTAGGAAACAAAGACTTTTCAAACACTTTCCTGTAGGAGGTGAAGATTCATCACCATCATTACCAGATCTGGCATTTAGTGAAATGTGCCACTCCGTTTTTTAGAATTGACATTAGAGATTACATAATGCAAATTTTTCCTGGATATTACAATGATAAAAATAATTTATTATGAGATTGAGTAGGGCTGAGCTAATCACTGATCATTAAGAAATGTACAGATGATACAAAAGACATTTAAATGCTTTTTCAGATAAATTATTTGATAATGATTTCTGAAAGTAATTCCTCATCTGTAGGTTGTTGCGGGGTGTTCTGCTGCATGTGATTTCCTGCTTTGGGCTCTCTTAGTTATCTGCATAGTACTAATTGTGGTTGGATCCATCTCCTGAAGCATTTTGACCTATGTGGCTAACTGTGACTTGATTTGCTAATCAAGGCTCCTCATGATAGAATCATAGGATCACAGGATAGTTTGTGTTGGAAAGGATCTTAAAGATCATCTAGTTCCAACCCCCTTGCTCCAAGCTCTGTCCAACCTGGCCTTGAACACTGTGAGGGATGGGGCAGCTACAGATTCTCTGGGCAACCTCTGCGAACTCACTATCCCCATAGCGAAGAATTTCTTCCTAATATCTAATCTAAATCTACCCTTTCTCAGTTTAAAGCCATTACCCCTTGTCCTATTGCTACAGGCCCTGATACAAAAATCTGTCCCCAAATGATGAAATACTTTCATGGTTCCATGCTTAAAGTTATCTCCCCCTGCCACACACATCCCTTCTTTGATTATGAATCTTTCTGCTAAGCACATCTGGTTTCCCACTACAAACTGCACAATGGTATCTTTAGCTAAGCTACCTTCTCTCTAAGGCTCCTCTTGACCATTCTTTGTAATTTTTACAGACAAAAACCAAAAAAGTGATTTAGTTATTCATTAAAAAATTACCCTAAGAAAGGTATTTGAAGGGATTTTTCAGAGCTCTAGGAATTAATTCCTGGTAATGCTGGGAAACTGAATGGAAAGATGTATGGATACCGTGTTTTTCTTGTTAGGTTAAAGTGGACAAATTTTCATCACAGCTCAGCCTTTTAGAAGCCCCTTTCCACTTGTTTAGGACTAGAAACAGTCACTTTATATATATAAGTATATATAAGATGGATATATATATTATATTCAAATAAGAATGTCTCAGAAAGTGTTCATTCTGGAAGAAAAATAAAGTATATTGATGACATCACAACACTGATTTGACACTTTCAGAATAATACTTCTTTTGTAGATTTTTCTTCAAAACTCATTGCCCTTCAGTGTTCAAAGTAAGACCAAACTCTTGAAATGAGCTTTTTATGAAGGTAATAATCAATTTGTTCAAATTTTCCATCTATTTCACAAAAAGTTTGATAGGATTTTGCATTTTGGCTGTTCAGATTTTTTTTTTTAATTATTATTTTAATTTTGTATTCAATATTGTGAATCTTTCCAAAGGTGGAGACAAAATTTTGTTTCTACCAAGAACCTTCCTTCCCAGAAGCCTACCCTCATCCCTTGCAGCATTATTTCCAGGACTGATATTCAGTTCACACAGCACAGCCATGCCCTGTACAAAAGCCCAAATTATGCAGAATTCACCACAATGCATTTGCTTGTACACAAAAATCTTCTTACCACTATATTTGATGACCCGAATAGTTGAATCCCCCTCCCCAAATCTGGTGATGGGCGTTAGACGGACTTCGTACGCCTCTGGCTTGATCAGCTCGGTTAGGTTGTAGGTAATTAATTCTCCCTTTTGAATATTTCCATTCACTGTAATTTCCTGTTCCCACCAACGCTGTTGTCCAGCCTAGAATCAAAAGAAGAATGCAAATATAAGACCTTTTGGGACAGATGTTGTCTTCACCTTCACACATGCAGACCTGTGCAACACAGTGCATCCTTAAACCTTCCAACAACACAGAAGGATTAGAGATCCAGCAAAACTACCAACCTCCCTGAGACAACCCACTCATGGGCATTTCTGTTACAAGCAGATGAGATCACAGATTGCAAACCCGCTTTATGAAGAGGCCACCCCTGCCTGTTCTCCTCTGCCCGTATGGGTCCTGCACCAAACCTTGGGCAGCCCATGGGCTACAGGCACCATGCAGCACCCAGATGCTTGCTGCATGCAGGAAAAGTATCATGTTCATTTAGATCAGATGTTCATTTAGATCAGAAGAACTGCTGACACTCACCAGACAGAGAGTACAGTGACGTACAATGCGCTCCATTTGGGATGGTGTGTAAGCATGCAAGCATCCAAGCAGATGCCACAGAGTTTTACAAAATCTCACTGAATTCTTCCATATTTAGGAATCGCCACCTTTGCAAACCTGCACCTATGTTTAAAACCTACTTATCAAATCATTGAATAACTTTTTTTTTCCCTTGAAAAAAATTGCTGCTCATTTTGGTTCATTTCATCAGCTAACCAAGGTTGAATTTACTATGCTATATAGAATCATAGAATAGGTAAGGTTGTAAAGGATCTTAAGATCATTTAGTTCCAACCCCCTTGCCATGGGCAGGGACACCTCACTCTAGATAGTGTCACCCAAGACTCAAACCTGACCAGGTAAATTGGCTTCTCATGCCTATTCCCTCCAAGATTTTAAAATATTATTGGCCAGCTACACAACAGATGTGTTATTGGCCACTGCACACACCAGGGTGGAGCAGCTGTGACTCTGTGAGCTGGGTACTGCCTCCTTGTTAAAAGGCAGTGAGGTTTCACAACTGTCATTCGTGGCATAATTTGAAGCTAATAAGAAAACACTGAAGAACTGAAGTGCAGTTTGATTTCCAAGTACTTACCACTTTTGTTGTGAGAAAGAAATAGGCTAGCTGGTAATGGTCTTAGTGCATAATTACCAGCAATCCTTGTGGTTTCAAAGATGGATGGATTTCAGGGAACAAAGGAAGTCAATATGAGCAAACAGGCTATTTTATTAAAAAAATTGGAAGATAGATTTTTGTGCTTTATAGACTGCACAATGTTTTCAACATCAACATCCACAGTTTCTTTTATTTATATGCCTTATCAAGAAATTAATCTAATTAACAAGGCATCACTAGAAGTGTCACATTGTCTCTAATGTTAACTTTCGTTTATCGATAAGCAGGAATCATACAGATTTTGGGCAGCAGAGTGACTGATATTGCAATACTACTTGCAGAAACCCCGCCTTATTGCACACACTATCTGCAGAAAACAAAGGAAAAAGCATGATATATTTACCACGCATTCCAAGACAACTGTGCAGGTGCAGTGATGCTAAAATGAGATGTTTCACTAAGCTTGCTATACCTGTCAGTGCAATGAAGGTCTTATCTATTAAAGATTCACCTATAACAAATTTACACAATACTTTTTATTCCAGAACTTTAATTTGCTAATGCAATAGAAATGTACATGGAAATATCTGAAATCTAGTACTAAACCTACCACAATTCATCCAAATAAACTACATTTGCAGTAATTTGCTGGTCTTCTAAGAAAATTTTCCTAATCTTACTTCCATTGTACTTTTTGTTGTTTGCACTTTGTAATGATTCTGATTTTTTTTTTTATTTTTTTTTTTAAATCAAACTATGAAGTTGACTACAAGGAAGATTAAAACTATTGACGATGTCCTAAAAGTGAGCAGTGTACTACCAAACATAATTTCATGATTGTGTCTGTCCCTTTAACAGAAATTAAGAATCAGAGAAACATAAATCTGGAGAAAATGACCCAATTTTTTTTTAATATATGTCATTAGTGTTTTTTTTAGGGCATATGTTTTATAGCACCATGCTGATTGCCAGTTACATTTGTGGGTACTGCATTAAGAAAACTGCGCTTCCAGTTGCATGAGCCAATAGTGACTTTCTGTCATTTGAAGTTAGCTAGCTGTTGCTTAGAGGTACTTCTGACTGCTTACAGTGGGCTACTGTAAAATATTCCCTGTTGCACCTCATTTCTGGGTAAGGAAATACTGAAACAGAAACTTTGCAGACAATTTCAATAATTAATGCTACATATTTATAGTTACCAAAAGTAGTCATGAATTTGTATCAAGTTCAGTTCTGGCTTTAGACTATTGCCCTTTTCTACACCACCCAAACAAAAGCAGTAAAGAAGCTCCATCATTTTATTAATTCTGAAAAAACCACAATTTGATTTTATTTCAGCTTTATGCATCCTAAGCCAATATTGGATATTGGCATTTCTCAATAGGAAGCAACACACATCTTTTTGCCTTGCAATCAACACCAGCTCTGTTCTAATTCTTATTTTTACCATGAAAACCAGAAAAACCCCAAACATCTCAAAATTGTTGCTAGATTTGACACAAAGCATCCCCTTGCCTGATTTTCCAGCTCCACTGTTGAACAAATTAGAAAAGAAAATCAGTATCCACACAGCTTTTGCCACTTTCAGCTCTCAATCTTATTTTCACTAGGAACATAAGCCCAGCTGTTAGAAGTGAGATGGATGCCTGGAGGCATCACTCCTGAAGCCTGACACAACCCTGCTGGACCCCTGCTAGCAGCCTGGGCATCAGTGCAGAGCTGATTCCCAGACCAGGTGTGAAACAGCAATGGACCCTTGGCTGACCAGTATTAAAAGTGTTGAATGCAGGTGTAGCAGCTGACCTCATTTACTTGCTGATACAGTAAAAAAATGAAGGTCAGACATGCAACCAGAAGGAAAACAAAGGGTTTTCTAGCACAACATTTTTAAAGGTCTGCATGATTTTGAGGCATCACAGTGAAATACCCAACTTACCCTAAAAATAGGCTTTAGATTCCTACAATGCCTTGGGGCATTCCAAACTCCTAGCATGAAACTGGGGAGGCTCTGCAAAGCTAGACTCCATACTGGAGACACCCAAAGCTCTTAGTCATGCACTGGCTGGCATTAAAGCACTAAGAACAACACAGCCCTCTGCCTTTGCTTCTGCAGCACTGTCTGTCTTCCTCCAGAGATCTGGGCATCTATTTCACCAGCTTTGGCTGGGAAGGAACCAAATCCATGTCACCCACTTCCTTGAAATCACTTGAACAGCTTCTACCCAACACTCAGGCTGTGCTAAAGTCAGGTTGATGTTTCAAAGAGAGAATGCACCAGCAAATTTGTCTTTAAAACATATGTCTGCATGTCAATTTGTGTTCAGAGCTTTAAAATTAGAAAGAAACACAACTTGCCCAAAAAAGAATTTTTATAGGGGAAAAATTCTTATAATCAAAGATCTTTTGACTTAAAAAAAAAAATGGTGATGCGTTTTGGTGATTTACTTTGCCTAAGCTGAAACACGAGTTTTCCAATTGTTTGTGAGTATTTTTAAAGCACTGAGGAAAAAACACATTTCTGATGCATTTATTAGCATTATCACATGTTAACCTGTAATTAATTTAGCAGAACATACCTACGTTCACTCAATCCACAGCATAGAAGACTTCACAGGGGCTCCTATTTATTGATTACCTTTGAATATTTAGAAATCTTTGTTTCCTAAAGCTAGCAGAAAAGCAAAATGTGTCTTCCTGATGTCGGAGAAAGGAGACTGTAAAAGTGTAGCAGTGTTTTATTGCAGCAGTCTGCAACCATCTCTATGTGGTCAATGAAAGGGTATTTATTCTGTGACTGTTGTTGGGAAACACTGTATTCTCTAGAAGACTAGAACATATAGATTTCTTGAGATATTTATCCTATGGGATGATTAAATATTGATTGCTTATATGCACAGTTATGTTTATAAAATATAAACACAACCTTAGTCCTTTGTACTTGGCCTATTGATTTCAACCATAAATTTCTTCATTGACTCAAAAAGTCAATCATCTCTTTAATTAATGACAACTAAATGCAAAGTAAATTAATCTACTGTATACTCTTATAAAAAAAAACTGTGGCAGTCTTTAAAGTAAGTTCTTTACAAATTATAACAACAATTGATTTTCCTTAACAATAAAAGAAAGAGTTTTCTTTCATAGTTATAGATATATAAAACTGCATGGTTCAGTTCATGGGCAAATACTTTTATCTGCACACCACAGTGGGAAAACTCCCATTTAATGTTTGCCTTATTTCTGCTGTGCAAATCCAATGCCTGCTGCTCTTCAACAATTTTGACCAGCAATATAATCAGAGCTATCTGGTTTTGAACATAAACTTTATTAAGAAGGTGGCTCCTGTGTCATCTTCATTTTGAAAGGATAGTGACATCCCTGGAATGACTCACACTGAAAAATATCTGTAATTCAGGCAAAACCAACTAGGCCAGCTGTAAAGCACGTTTTGCCATGCTTGTCATCAGTTTATTTTCCACTGTGCACCATGCTCTTGATGACATATTTTTTCACAAAATCAAAGAATCACAGATGGTTTGGTTTGGAAGGGACCTTAAAGCTCATCTAGTTCCAGTTCCCCTGCCACAGGCAAGGATACCTTCCACTAGAGCAGGCTATGCAAAGCCCTGTCCAGCCTGGCCTTGAACACTGTTAGGGATAGGGCAGCCACAGCTTCTCTAGGCACCCTGTGCCAGGGCCTCACCACCCTCACAGGGAAGAACTTCTTCCTACTATCTGGTTTAGACAGGCCCTCTGTGATTTTAAAGCCATCACCCTTGTCCTATCACTACTTGCCCTTGTAAAAAGTTCCTCTCCAGCTTTCTTTTCAGCCCCTTTAGATAATGGATACTGCTCTAAGGCCTTCTCTTCTCCAGATTTCTCTTTTTTAGTAGTTTAATATAGTATTTTTTTTTAAATGCTCATAATTTCAATAATTTTCAGTATTTAAAAAAATATTTTCACATGCAATAAGTAGAACTGCCAAAACCTCACATTTGTTTCTGTGCTGAGTTGTTTCTTGTTTTCTGCTCTCCTGTCAATGCTGATGCCAGCTGCTGTTGAGGCAACAGGGAGTGAGTGTGGAGCAAACACAATATTAGGTTTGATTATCAGAGCCAGGAACATACTCTGCGCCAAAGTGCCCCGAGTGAGGTTGGACATGGTTAAGGGGCTGGAGATGCTTGCTGGAGAAGAACACTGACACCCCTCATGGGGTAGGACTTGGTGCTCTGGCTGGTGCTGTCACCAGCAACTAGCACTCAGCCTCCATTCATCAGAAGACGAGGCACATGGAAACAGCAGCTGCATGATAAACCTCTTCTTCCCCTCTTTCTCAGCTGGAAAACTGTGTATCTAAAGCACATTCGACAGTGAGCACAATCTTTTTCAATCAGCGAACTTCTAATCTGTAAGAACAATCAAAGGCATATAATTTACTTTCTTCTTGCAAGATTACATTAACAATCATCCTGTATTTGCTCCTAATATTCATGTTACTTATTTTGTGTGTACCACACTGAGGAATTTGTTTTATGTGGTACACACAGAAACATAAAAAATATTTCTCTCTTTCCTTTTTAAGAAACTAAAATTCCCCCAGTCTTTAGTAATTAGAAGCTTGGAGCCCAAAGATACCGAATGTTCTAGGCAGTTTTTATGGACGACAAATTGATGGATAAGTGGTTCAGATATCAGAAACATCTCTCCAAAATCCAAATTCATGGCCTGATATATGAAGGAGATGGAAACATCTTAAAGAAAGCTGTTATGCAAAAGCTGGAAGCTAGATGATCCAACAGTTTTAAATACATATCATATGTCAGGTTTCAGAGGCAGGGTGGTAAATGGTAACCCAGGAAAAAAGGTCATTTTTATCAGAGTAAAATTCGAAATGCAGCACAAGTATCAGCTAAAAACTTGTTAATTGGGAGATAAAATACACTGTGTTCTGTTTTTTCCATACAAATGAAGGATAATAAAACTATCTTTTAAGATAAGAATTATAACAATTCATCTGCTGTATAAACTGTAATCTGAGATATTTTGTATCTGGAAGATTGTTGCTGTTTTTTTGCTTTTAACAACCCTACCCACAGGGACAGAGAATTAACTCCAATTTTATACTAGGTATGGCTTTATTGAATCAGAAAGGCAACAAAATTTATTCCTGTTAATTTTTTCCTTTGTGGCAAATTTGATGCACCCCTTTACATGCATGGGTTTGAGAACGGACAGAAAATTATATACCTGTTTTGCAGCCAGTGACAATGCAACCTTCACAGAAATCCCTTTCATGAGCGCATAATATATATTTGAATTATATATCTGAATACGTCTGACTGGGCACAGTGCTGCATGAAAACCTAAGTTAAAAATACAATCAAGCCAAACGGTGACCAGAAGGAAGTGTACAGAGAAGCGACCTGCTCTAGGGGGTTTGAAGAGACTTTCTCATTATCAGCTGACTGGAACCACAGACATCTGTAGACTGAAAATAAAGGAAATGTAGGAACTTTAATCTTTCACATAACAAGCTTGAACAAGTTACTCTCTGGTTTACTGGTACCGGTTGACTTTTTATTACTTCTTTAAAGCAGAGTTGTTCATTTTCTAGGTCACCGTGGCTGCATCGCTGCTGGCAGTGCAGGGAGTGTGGCTGTTCCCTCCTGGGGAACAAGAGCAGCCACCACAGAGATCAGAGATGCAGACCCTTTGTGTCTGCTACAGGAAAGTCTCACTTGTTTCATTTGCTTTCATCCTGCTGACAGTACGTAGCAGAGAGTTGGAAGCACTCGCTTATCACTGCTTGAATGCTTGTGCAACTTGGGGTTTACTAACTGTTATCATGTATAAAAAACGACCTGAATCTGTTTTTTGTGAAAGACAAACTATGGAGAAGAAACACCTCCATGTGATCCAGACAGCACCAGAACTGTTCTGAGCAGTTGTAGGCTGCTGGCCTGGAGCTTCACTGGCCGCTGCAGATGAAAGCACTTCTGCCACCTGCTTAGGAGCTGGTATGGAAAACCACAAAGATATTCACAGCTGCTCAAGCAAAACTGAACATAAGCTCATCAAAGCAAAGCTTGAAGGTGAGGTCCAAAAGTGGTTTTGTTCTATCTGGATTAACTTTCAGGACTATAGAAACACTCTGAATGACATTAGGAAGCACTTTTTGTATGCACTTTGAAAACATGCACAAGAAAATGTCAAGGCAATTCAACACAAAGGGTTTCATGGCCTTTAGCACAAAATCCTGAATTTGCCTGTGTTCCTAAGATGATGCATGCTATGGTATACGAGTTTCCTAAATTATTTAATAAGCTTCAGGCTCCCCCTGTGACTGAACTCCATTTTATTGTTGAGCTTTTAATGAAAGCAGCTACGTGAGTTTTGATTATCTCCAAAGGATGACCAGGAAACGTGTACAAGGATGCTTTGAAATACAAACAATTGGAAGAATGTGGGTCACTAATTCCAAAGCCAAATCCAAAGCTGAGATACATTAATGTCAGAATATTCTTCATAGAGCTATTATTGAGATAGGAAAATATTCCTTATGAGCTGAAGACATTTTGGCAGACCATAGCATCTTCAGAAGCAAGTGACCAAATCTATGCGCTTCACCATGATGAAAGACACATAAGGTTGTCTTCATCCCTCAAATCAAGTGCTATTAGGATAGTTACAAAGAGAGGCTGTGTGCAACAGCGACCCTGAGAAATGGAAACTTCCTGTACTCTACTCTGCTTTTTTTCCATAAATGCTACACACGGGAGGATTTATGGTCTCCTGAGCTACATGAAAACATGTGTTCTGATGGTGTCACACATGATAGTTTTCTTGCTTATTAGTTTGAATGCATCCTCACCCCATGATTTAAATAAAAAATGTCTGCTACCAGTGACAGTAGCACCCAGCAGCTAACTCTACCCATAGTGCCAAAAGGGTCTCACAGATAAGGAGTTACACCTCTCGCTGACCATATTCCTCATCAACATTCAAGGACTGGCAACTGCTTGCTCCCAGACCCTGCCCCAGCACCCCTAGTGTCACCTTCCTTTCTCTGTGGTCCTGTTCTGCTCCAGGATGAAAGCCCACCTAAGCAGTATGGAAAGATAGTGTTTTCTGATTATCATACTCATGCTTAATATAATCTGTCTGGGCTACTGCTTTCTGTTTTGGTTTGGGACTCTTCTTGAAACAGGTATCTACAGTTTAAATGAAAATGTGTTCAGTACTAAGATGACCAGTATATAAACATTTTTAAAAATAATTCACTCTCTTCTTGTGAAACTTGGTAATAAAAATGTATTCAAGGCTGTACTACGTGATCTCCCCACAGCACAATAAGAATCTTCATGGCTACCATCACCCACAGAGTCCTAAACCTGTTAGGTTCCACCATGCTATGTTTGGCTTGACGCACTGAAGGTGCAACCTCTCCATTTGCATTTTAAGGGAAACAGTGGAAACAGCCATAGATCGAAAGGAGGCAGTATAAATTTGCTCATGGTAAGGGTCACAAAACGCACTTGTCTAATGTATGGACTCAGATCAGTAACAACTTTGAATGTTATGACACTGCACTCAAATCAGTACCTTTTTTTTTCCCCCTTAGAGGGCAAAATATGCTATAAACAAAGAGAATCCCTTTTTCAGACTTTAAAATTGTCTGGCTCTCAAATTAATTCAATAAAGTCTGATGGATTAAACAGGATCTACACTGTTCCCAACCCCACTGAGGCAGATTCTTATGCTCTTTGCTGCTAGACACCTACCGAAAGAGTATTCAATTTTTAATCCCTGATTGGTGGGCAATCACAAAAGATAGGGTAATTATTAACCCATGTTAAGGATAGTTTTCAGAGAAAGTTTCTCATTTCTCATTAACTTCTCAGTGACATATCAAACTCAAAGTTCACGTATGGGGCTGGTGTAGACTCTCACACTTTCAAGTATGCGGCACAGCTGTGCTGTGGGCAAGATGGGCACTGCCAGCAATGCTACTGCCAACAGCACAGATGCGGGCTTGCATATTAAGCAGTAGAGTTACTTGCATTAGGCAGCCCATTATTTTTGTCTGGGCAACAAGAGACAGAATTATCAAAGTGGCATCAAGATTAAGTTCCTAAATTTAAAAACTTAATTCTTATACGAATAACCACATTTCCATGATCAAGAACCTGTCTATCCCAAGACACATTCATATTTCAGTGGTGATGGTTTAGTGAGTATCCCACAGTGCTACAGCCTTCTCAGGATGGATCTTGAACAACAGATAGTGCACTCCTGTCACTACTGAATAAACTCATTTTCTTGTGATTTCTAAAACCTATTTATAAATGACTATATTTTCTCATACAAAATAATTACACAGTGACAAACTAATGACTGTAGCTGCAATCAAGACAACAAACCCAACCCCATTAAAGTACAGCATGTTGGAGCTTTGCTGCTCAGTCAATACTATGAACAAGTGATGTTGTCTTGGTAAATGAACTGAAAAAAACAAGGCTGCATTTTAAGCAACCTACATAAGTCTCTGAATAAATAGATCAAGAAGTAATAATGCGGTAAGACAAGCGCATGGTGCCAAAGCACATTTCTAAGGCAAGTGAACATACTGATTTTGCTTAACTTTTTGAGTACGAATGATTTTTTGTCAATAAATAACAGCTCAACTGTCAGATATGAATGCTTCAACAAACCATTTCTTAAATATTTCAGACAATTGCTCCATGAGAGGAAAAGAAATAGCCACTAGATGTTTAATGAAGTTCTCAAAATGTAAATGTGATGTTTTAAATCACCTCAAAACACAGATGGATTTCAGAAGGTTTCTCCTTTGCTTATTGAAAGACAATATGATTTGTATTCCATTTAAACATATGTATGTTTTCAGAGAATAAATGTCTAGCAGAGTAAGGATGGATGAAGCAGCTGTCTATAGGAACAAGCAGCTGTCTATAGGAACAAATCACTCTCATCCCAACAATTTCTAATTTTTGTGACGTGCATTATCTGACAAAAGTGCATAGTTAGTATACATTAGCTAGCATGTTCTGATTTAGCTACAAACACCCCTCACTTAGGAACAAGCAAAACCTGTGATTAAGGAACTGCCAACCTAATTGCATTACTAAAAAAAAAGAAAGATAAATCTCATTTACCATCTCATCTCCAAACTCCAGCTAAAATTTGCATTAGCACAGGACTTTAAAAATGAAGAAATCCTTCCCAGCCTTAGTTGGATGAACAGAGACAGTACCTCACTGTGGAGCAGAAACAGGTTCTGATTCATTATGGCACTGTTTTTGGATTTTTTTTTGTATTTTTAAAAAGGATTTTTTCCCTAAAGTACATTCATCTGTTTCAGGAAGAACAGATTAATGGTGAGAGACAATGACAATATGACCAGTAAAAAAAAAACCCAAGTATCTAGCAGACATCTGTAATCCCTAATCTATTACAGACACAAAGGTAAGACTATACAAAGGTAGTAGCTGGTTTTGCAGAAAGCTAGAGACAGGAGCCAAGGGAGCATCCCAGCAAAAGGGAGCCCTAATGTGCAGAGTTCTCAACACTGTGGTCTGTCCTGAACCAGCATCCCTTAGGCAATCATTAGGGCTGCTCACAGGGAGTAATACTGGCAAAGTCTCAGCTTTGATCATTGGTAAGCAGTCAATTCATCTCATTTTTAGTTTTTACACCTAAAGATCTGCAGCACTCATTTTTAAAAGCACTCATTAACAGTGCTAGCCCACGCAGACCTCAACAGTTTCAGTTCGTGCACCACCTAGACATCCATTAAACCTGAGTGGCCTAAGAAACAGGTCAGGAAGCTTGGAAGACAAATATTGCTTTTACAGATTGCCAGAACTACTCATCTCAGAACAAAGTAGATAAATAAGGGACATGACAGCTTTCTTTGCCAACCAAGAGCACTTCCATTTGTAATCAAAAATTTGAGAGAATACTCAGTACTTGGCTGACAGAAAAAAACCCACTAACTGGGCTTTTTTCACCATGAAGTATTGTACAGTGAAACTCCATATTCTTGTTGGAGTTTGGTAGCCCTTGGAGCCTAAGTTCTTCTGCCATGCTCTTTTATTCTGCTGAGAGCTGTCTCTGCCTTCCCATCACCTGGCTACAGCACAGAGTTTGAAGATAACTTGCCCATGAAACAAGATGCAAAGTCCGTGGAAATGAAGAGATAGACGTCTGAGGACGGTGGTTAAACGGAAATACTGCACAGAAAAGTCCAGCATGGGGGTGGCAGTACCTGTTCTCAGTCACATAGGGTGACCAGGTGAAGCATCTCTGAGGGTGAATCTTGATGCTGCCTTTAGATATACAGAAGGAAAATCAATTTACTAAAGCAAGCTCTAATAGCAGTGAGTATTTCTGACCAGTCTCTATGTTTCACTTTCATGAAATTATCTCGGAGGAATGCTGAGAATATGAGTTCATTACAGCCCATGAAGTAAGACACAGAAGTATCCTACTAATATAGGAATAATGCAGCAAATCTATCTTTAGACCAGGTCTTGAACATGCAAGAATAAAGAAAACATAAGGGAACATATGGAACAGTCACAGGGAAAGAGGTGAAGGTAATTCAGTGAACAATATTTATTCAGTGGGTCAAACAGCTCTTTTCTGGCACTATTTAGTTCTGGAACACTTGATGGTGTCAGGAATAGTGTTCTTGAAGCTAATTCTGTCTGCGTGCATGGATGCCACATACGAAGGGAGGTGCTCACCGTCCACATGCAGTGGTAGGGGTGAACTCACCAACATGAGATGATCTGAGGATCAAAAGTGCAAATAGGCCAAATGAAACTCAACCAGTTCAGGGAAGAAACGTATGTTAGAGAATGAAAAATGTCATGGTTGAGGGTCAGCCTTTGCCCCAGACACCTTCCATCTCAATTCCCCTTTGGGTTGCACCTCTCCTTCAGTGCCCATGGCTTGTCTACAGCGCTCATAAACTCCTGGGATAATGGGCCTACACCTTGAGCAGGTGCAGCTATTGCTAAATTTTATCCTGATATCCTAACATATTTTATTAGGGTACCTGGAATATACTATGCAATTTATTTATGATTCTCAGGCATTGATGCTGCTCTAAAATTATCTTCACTAAAGAGGAAGCATCCTTCATCAGAATTAAATTTCTGTAATGCTCAAAGGCCTTTTGAAATATTTATTTATGCTATATTTTACTATGACAAAAAGCTAGCTGCATACCAGTCACACAACTGGTACGTGTCATGAATTTGCCTAAGGACATATGCAATAAATTTTAAGTAGATAATTTTCGAAGTTTCATTGCTCACTTTCTCTGTGAGTTTTCATTATTTCATTACCGCAAATCCTTTAATATTTCTACTATTTCTGAACAACTGTATGGCATCATACGGAATCAACATTAACAAGGAAACCACTGCTGTCATTTACAGAGGTTTTTAGCAGTCTTACATTACAGAAATTTATATAAAGAGAGCAGAGTAATGCAAAATATTTCTTGGCAATCATATTTTTCATTTTAAACCTGGACCTGATCAATGTCAAAACCCTGACTGCCTGCTGTTTGCATTCTACATTTGCAACTACACAGCAGCAGTGTGAAAAAGCAGCCATGAATATACACATCCCATCTTATCTGCTCTTCTGCTGTTTGTACTGTAACTGGAGCATGTTTTCATCAAGGGCCCAGCTTCTGCTGGAAGGGTGCCCACACAAGGCTCGACAGTTTAAAGAAAAGTATATCCTTGTTGGGATGGTGCAGATGATTCGTGCAGTTCAGCCACTCCACCTGAGGCTCTGTTTCAGCGCGTGCATAGAAAGGGACTCAACTCTACTACAAGGGTTTAAATGTAGTAAAAGGCAAATAACTCATGTACTAAAACAAATTCCTCCAGCATGAGCAATTTCTCTCTCTAAATTGCTCTTCAGCTCACTCCATTTTCTCCGGCATCTTTCGTAAAGTTTGACTGATACACTGCATTTGTCAGCAATAATCAATTCATACTGCAGATTTTTCTGCTGAGACAGAATATATGGAAGTTGAGTGTGATCACCATACTAAGGTTACAGTGTGGTTCTTGATTTTGGCATTTTTTTTCACTACAGGGAAATGTGCAACAAAAGCCTCACATTATGTCAATGTCCCTGCTTCAAGCAGAAGAGCTCCTACCCATGCAGGATTTGCCCTTTAGTTAATTACCACTTTGCCACGTCTCTGGCTCCTGCAGTGGATAAATACACACAGAGAAACGTATACATGTACCTGAGGCAACCTGAAGAGAAAGTTTAGATATTGCCCAAAAATGAGAAGTACCCCAGGAAGGCGTTCCACAGAGCTTGCTGTGAAGGAAGGGAATTTCCAGGTCCGTGTTTTGTGATTTTAAAAATTTGATTCATGTGATCCTGCCCTTCCATTTTTATCTGTAATTAAATCTTTCTCCTTGACCAGTCCACATGCTTTCATGACACTTGTGGGACCCTCTTTGCCTGCTGTACCTCTCTTGCCCATCAGATCTCGCCAAAATGAAGATAACCAGGGTTTAGAAATCACAGCCAGTAACTTCAGGCCATTCTTGCATATCTTGTTTCCTTAAGAAACCAGACTGAAAAATTAGTATGAATTAGATATTAAAATCAGTAATGAAGTAGCAGAAGTTCATGCTTATACAACAAAAATCAAACCAAGGCAGTCCCAACAGGCAGTAATTGCTTGGATCAAATGAATATGTTAGATTTTGCATGCAAATTTTTTTGCAAAGAAAGGGAGTTTAGTCCACGATTTGTGGTAATGTGAACAGACACAGCTCTGTGTGGGATGTTTTCTGTTAGCATATACAGAAAATAAAGCCCTTGGCCTCCAAAACAAGTCACTTCGGAGGTACACAGAACAACTCAGACCAGAGGAAAAGGGTACAGTCAGAAGCATATTCAGGATCAAAGTCAGAACATCAAGACCTGACAGAAAAAGATGTGTTTATGTGTATAACTCTCAATTTTGTCAGTAATCAGTAATGACAGTAATGTAATCAGTAGAATTTTTTTCAGCATTATATATAATCATTTGCCTAACCTATCTGAAGTTTGGGAGACATAACCATTTTTATATAGTACCAAAAGACTTTGGTACTACTAACTCAAGTTAGAACCCTCAGGTTGCTATTTTGAAAAATCTAGCTGGTCTTGTACAGAATAAACACAGGAGGTATCAGTATTGTAAACAGAAAATTGTCAAACAGAACTATTGCTTTTCTAAGTCAATTTACCAAACCCAAGAAACTCAGTGAGAAATGTGCCTGTGCATGTTGCACTCGTTTTTTACCAGTCTCTCTCTGTCTCACTTCACAAGTGCAGACATAACAAGAGAAAAGCAAAGCCTTATTCAGGCTTCCAAAACGAAATGCTTCTCTAGAGAAGAAGGCTTAAATTTTTCCATGAAAACAACATTAAAAATATTCCAGTATACATTTGAATTTTCAATTCTCTCACTCATTTCCTCCCCTGAAATTACTACAGATGTATTTTTTTAATGGTTCTGAATACAATTTTTGTATACATTTTGATGTATAGCTAATTTTATATGTTCTATAGCAAATCGAATGAAAATATCCAGCTTGAAGCCATTTTTCCCTTCACAGTAGATTGTGTGATGATAGCATCATGATCCTGATAGAAAGAACATCTGGAAAATTGCTACCCATCAGGTGGGGGCCATAAGTGTGCTAAAATAAACAAATTTTGATAAGTGACTTTCATTCTAAATACTTCAGTGAGTAATGATTTCCACTCATCTATTTCCATTTTCACTCTATAGGCAGTAAAATGACACTTCTCTATTCTTGTGGCTCCCTCTTCAGCTGACAGGACCTTCCCTCTCCCTTTTGACTTTCTTGGCTTCCCTGATACACCATTAAACCAAGCTCCACTTTTTTTCTCAAATAACTTTACTGTGACAGTGCTTCTCAACAGCTCTTCAACCAATGCTTAAAAAGCCAAGTTTCTCCTGTGTCCTTCTTTCCCACCATTAAATTATACTCTTGTGTCTGAGACATGCCCTTATTTTAACTCTTGTGACAAGAGAGGTGACAAGAAGCAGGATCTGACAGAAAGGTAACGCTGTTCTGGTCATTCATACAGGGTGGAGTATGGCAGCCAGATTCCATGAACATTAAGAAAATTAAAGCAAGCCTCAGAGAAAGAGCACTGGAGAGAAAGATGGTCTAACAAAGGCAATAGGCCATGCAATGGTCTGGGTTATTGAGTACCACCAAGAGAAGGATGGACTTTGAGCCCTAATTCACTGCAACACACATATCCATGTGGCCAAGAGCTGTATTCACAAAATGCAAACATGTCAAAGTCCTTGTATTTTTAATATAATACGATCCCTTTTGGTGACTGCAAGAGACAATGTACAGCCTTTAGGGATCCAGAAGGTAACTGAACTTTTTCTGTCAGGTAAAGGCTGTGTACTCACTGCATAGAATATTGTCCTGCAGAAGACTCTGTAAAACCTGTCCATGACAAGGTCCTTGTATTTTTAATATAATACCATCCTTCTTGGTGACTGCAAGAGACAATGTGAGGCCTTTAGGGGTCCAGAAGGTAATTAAACTTGCTCAGTTAGGTAAAGGCTGTGTACTCACTGCATGAAACATAATCCTGCAGAAGACGCTGTAGAACCTCTCCATGACAAGCCAGAAATTTCCATGAGAAGACCACATATGTAACAATTCCTTAGAGGGATGGGGCCGGATGCATAGTGCATAGCTGTGCCATCTCCTCAGGACATGCTTGAGGGCTCTGAGGGTTACTGAAGCACACGAACAGCAGCTCTCACTCACTCAACAAGTAAACTCTATGGCCACTTAGTTACCACCTCCTTTTTTTAAAGTTATTTGTCATTGTTCAGTAAAGGAAGAGCACGGCCATGCACACTGCTTGGTGGCTAGATGCTTCATCACAGCAGGCTTGGCACATATTGCAGCTTAGCATCCTCAAATCCAATTAAAACCCAGCACTGGAAACCACTATCCATGTGCTGCATGGATAGAAATGCAGACAAGAGACTGTGTTTGTTAAAAAATAACATTAAGCACAGCATGAATCCCCAAAAGGCAACAACAGGAGTGTCTAGGCTTAAGTAGAAAGCAAAGTGCTCTAAATAATTCCTTTTCCTTCCTGATTCTCCCAGGAGGGAGCATTCATCACACAATACCATGCCACCAGGACAAACTTGACTGAACAAACTGCTGCGAACCATCAGAGAGAAAGAAGTACATGCAGTTCATACCTTTAAATAAAGGGGTAGTGGTAGAGCTACAAAACAATCTTAATGAAAGATAGATAGATAGACAGATAGATATAAACATACATATAAATGCAGTGATTCTTGCAGATTTTCAACTCCTTAAATTTATTAGTTTTGTTCTTAAAACAGTTTTTTGATGTTACAAAGCAACCACAGAATCCTGAAGGTCCTGAGAGCAAAACAACTGCTCCTGGCACCCATGGTGAAATAGTTCGTACCTCAGTGTAAATAGAACCAAGTTATTCTCATGGCATACACTGCCTTCAGTGTGGCACAGCTCCTTTACTTCAGCACCTCTGTTACACCTGCTTTCTGTCTGCATTATACCTCTTCAGTAATTTCTATTGACAGCAAAACTTCGCAAAACTCTGCTTGGCTGAGCTCATCAAGGCAGAGATATCTCCAGATCTACAATCTCACTATAGCCAACCAGTGGAAATACTTTCCTGTTGTTATAACACTGTATAATCTAATTACGTCTAGCAGAACAATTTGTACTTAAGGAAAATCCCTAGTTGGCCACATTCCATTATACTTTGCCCTTTTAGAGTTTCAGTATTCATTTTAAAGTTTGATTTCATTATTAAGCACATCCTTTGCGTTGCTTTCTACAATCACCAGGCAAATACGGAAATGGAGCTAAACCACTCTACACCTCACAAGAAGCTCTTGTTTCTATAAAATGGTATGAGAAATATTGACAATATTTCAGACTTTAACAATTCAACAGAAAATTCAGCCAGCATAAACCTGCTATCAACTAAGTATTCCCCAAATACTGCCTGATTTCTTTCTCAAGTGAAGCTGAAATGTACAGGTAAAGAGGAAGAGATGCCTGCACTCTGATTTTATCATTCTTAATGCAAAAACCATTTACTGATCAGATAAAGGTAATGGTGTTAATCGAATCAGAAGCAGATACTAACGAATTGACTCACTACATAGCCCACTGGCAGTGTTTTGCAAAGCATTAGAAGATTGAAACAAAGATTAAGAGCAGTCACTTTTTACAATAGTACCATGCTGAGCTGCAGGCTGCTGCTCTGACCTGGAAATCCTGCTGTCCTGCTTCTGTAATGAATCTGGCACAGGCATGAGCGTGTTTTCTGCCACTCCTGACAGATGCTCATCCCAACTTTTATTGTTAAATAAAAACTCTAGTAAAGCCCAATTAAAAATACTAGCTAGTATTGGTAGGTGTCAAAAAAACCCCAAACCCTAAACGTTTAATTATCACCCTTGTTTCAGGGGGGATTACTGCAATAATGGATGAGTGTCCAGATGGCTCACTAGATTCTAAATCACCCACTTTAAATGTGGCTTCAGACAGACAAAAGGAAATATTTTGATTAGCCTGACAGAGACTGTTCTCAAGGAAATCAAAGGAAAGTAACTCTAGATAATTAGATAAATAGATAATTAAAAGTGAATTAAAATGAAACAGGAAAAAGCAGCTAAAAATCCTAATGCAATTATTTTCATTATATATTCTTTTACTTCAGCAAATTCTGTTTTTAATTGAGTAATTCTTCTCACTACTGGAAATAATGGAAGTGATTTGTGCCCAATGATGCAAACAGTTGCATAAACATGCATTAAAATTCACCCATTTTCATTTCAAATTAGTTAGATTCAGGCAGAGACAAACTAAGTGAAGGGGAGCCAGCACCATCCAGGTATCAAAGCCCTTTCCTTGACATGTCCCAGTCGACTCCACAACTACCACAAAAGTTATACAAGCAAAACCCCCATCTACTCAGAATAAATAACATGCTCAAATTGTATATTTATTTTACTGCTTACAAAGCTCATCCCAGGAGGAGATCCATGGGACAACAGGATACTTTCTGCACTCACATTTTCAAAAATACATGTCTCAAGGATCTGTCTTAATCCCCTATCTCTTTCTCCCTGCACAAACTATTATTTCAGGCACAGAATAACCAAAAATATACTTACTAGATCAGTCAGTTGTGACATTATTTAGATAAAAATAAGCTCAACATGAGTAGGCAGCAAAATGTCTTCAATTCAATTGCAGCAGGTCTAGGTTGGTAGCAGGAGATGGGAGTGTGTGCCTGTGAGCTGGGATGGTGGGAACACTGTGACCTTGGCATGGCACAGCACAGCATGGCATGGCACAGACTTCTCTGCCAGTGCATACCTCTGCCAGAGCAAGGCTGGCAGGCCAACTTGTAGACATGACTCCGAGGTGGATGTTGTGGCTAAGGTGACCTTGAGAAAGCTTAGCAATGCCAAAACCTGACTGTCAGTGTCAATCTCTGGCACACTTGTGGGCAGGCTCTAGACAGGATTGCAAAGAAGTGTTATGGATTTACATTCTTCTGCCTTCATATCATAAAATCGTGTGATTTTGTATGTCTTTGCTGTAGGAAAGTGCAACTGCAAACAAAGATCACTTTGTTCTGTGAAGGAGAGCAAGCAGAGGTGTTGCCATTTAATGAAAGTTTCAGCAATGCACAGATTGGTTCTTTCCTTTTAATTGACTATTAGAACTCAAGCTCTGTAGTAACAACCTTCCAAGAAGACAGATGATATTTTCCTTTGAAAATTGTTAAAGGGAAAATGAACAGAGATGGCTATGCTAATTTAACAATTCCTCTGCAGGTGGGCTGGTTCCCCACTTAGCAGTGCCAATTCCCATTGAAAAGTTCACAGTGAGTCTATGAAGACACAAGCATGATCAGCTTTAACGTGGTCAAGAAAGACACCTCATTTCTCAAGGATCACCACGAATTTCTGCAGGAAAGCTACAGCTGTCCCTATATTTATCTATTTACATGGAAGGGCTAATAAAAGATATATATATATACAGAGAGATAAAAAGTTTAATTTTGCTGCAGGTTTCTTTCATGTCATCTTTCCAGCATACCTTGAGCCACAGCCTCAGAAAACCCTTTGAGGCACAGCACTTTAATCTCTGTGTTTCACTATGCCAATGTGCAAATTAGTTTCCAGGATCTGCAAGCAGCAGAGGACTACTTCTGCAAGATGGCAGCCAACCTTTCAGAAGGAGGACAAACAACTCTGACTCACAGAGGACGAAAAGGGGAAGAGGAAAAAATAAAGTAAAAAAAACGTAAAAATAAAATAATAATAAAAATCCCCGTGGCAGTTCTCACAGAATTCAGCATACTCAAAAGGCACATCTTGCACAAATTAAGTTTCTTCTTTACCTGCCTAATTCCTAAGCGATAGGCAAGGATGCGGTCCACAGCGTTGGGGTTCATCTGTGTCCACTGCAGGCTGTAGGAATACACGCGGGGTCTGTTCTGCCACAGTGGGTTGTAGGTGTCATAGTAGAACTCAGGAGCGTAGGCTTTGCCTGTAGGAGACAAGAACAAAAATTGGGAAAACAAAGAAACCAGAGATAATTAGGCAGCCAGTTTTGGAGCCAAGTGTTGAAACACAGCCTGCAAACACCCTCTTACCCCTATGTCTTCAGTCATTTTGTTAAATATCTTCTTCTAAAAATTGCATGGAATTATTTGCCTCCATCGGCTTTTTTAAAGGATTCATGGTAACAGCTTTCCGTTATCGTTAACTCACTCCTCAGTGGCATCCATGGCTCAGGTGTGGGCATAAGAGGAAAAAACCTGTGCGAGTTCCTAGCAAAAGTGAGCCGGAGTGATGTAACATGCCTCTGGACTCATTTTTCATGGCTCAGCTGACTGAAATACAGATATTAAACCAATCTGCACTACATTGGTAGACTCAGTGACAGCTGCTGTACCTGACACAAATATTATGAAATTACATCCATGAGCTGGAAATACAAGATGGGTATTTCCAGCAGCTGCTGCCTTCATGACATCTTCTCCTCTCCCACTTCCCAAGTGAAAATTCACACAAGCCATCCTTCATAACGCCATGATGCACATGCTATTCCAATACATTATTTAGCTGAACATACTAATGTGCACAACATAGGAAAATGGCATCTCACAGGGCATGTTTGGTATATGAGTGTTTCATCAGAATTTTATTATAGCCTTCACCCCATATAAATAGGGAAAACCTAAGGATGATTTCCCAAACATGTCCCAGAACATTGCTTGATTTCACTAAACTTGAGTTCCCTTTGACTTAAACCCATGAATACTAGTGACACCTTTGCATGCAAATTGCCTTTGTGCCTCTAGAGTGACTTGTCTATAATATCAAAAATGACACAGAGTGACCAAGCTCTTCACCTAGCCATGTGTAAGTAGTGGTATCTGAGATGCAGGAGGGTAGCTGAGCCATGTAGACTGGGTGGGATATATGACACAAGAGTTATAAGAAACCCAGAACCTGCTAGAGCCATAGCTGGAGCTGTGTGTACCATCCTAGAGCATCTGTACCACTAGGCACCTCTGTACAAGAAAATAAATTGAGTCCATAAAGGCTACAAGCAGATGTGTTAGGTTCAAGGGTGTCAGCAAAAGCCTTTGAGGGAACTTGACTCCACTGAAATATGCAATTCCAATATATCTGAAAAAATGTCAGAGGATTTGTCCTAATAGAAAGTCAAACAATGTTAGAATACATACTACTATGTCTTAAAGAGGCGGACAGTTTTCTATTTTTACATCATTTTGCATTGATTATTTTTTTTTTAGCATATCATACCAACCACACAGCATTGCTGTGCCAAAATATTTGGATTGACTTGAAATGAGTTTTAACAACTGGATTTACGGGAAGCATTGTTAACCGCCAGGTTTTGCACTGACTGATACAAACAGGAACAGAATCCCAAGGCAAAGACAGACAAAAAAAAAAAATGTGTGCAGCCCTGAGGAAAAGAACTTGGTGGTACTGGTGGATGAAAAGCTGGACATGACCCATCAGGGTGCACTCACAGCCCAGAAAGCCAACCATATCCTGGGCTGCATCAAAAGACACGTGACCAGCAGGTGGAAGGGGGTTATCCTGCACCTCTACTCTGCTCTTGTGAGACCTCACTTGGAGTATTGTGTGCAGTTCTGGAGCCACCAACGTAGAAGAGATGTGAAGTCAGTCCAGAGGATACAACGAAGATGTTCTGAGGGCTGGAGCACCTCTCCTATGGAGACAGGCTGAGAGAACTGAACTCCTCAGCCTGGGGAAGAGAAGGCTCCAGGGAGACTTTAGCACAGCCTTCTAGTACCTAAAGGGGCTGACAAGAAAGCTTGAAAGGGACTTTTTACAAGGGCATGTAAGGAGAGGGCAAGGGGTAATGCATTTAAGCTAAAAGAGCAGGGAGTTAGACTGGATAAAAGAAAGAAATTCTTTGCTGTAATGGTGGTGACACACTGGGCCAGGCTGCCCAGAGAAGCTGTGGACGCCCCATTAAAGGAAACTTTCAAAGCCAGGTTGGATGAGGCTTTGAGCAACATGATCTACTTCAAGATGTCTCTGCCCATTGCAGGGGAGTTGGACTAGATGGCTTTTAAATGTTCCTTCCAAACCAAACTATTCTATGATCCTATGGTGGGACAGGTATATCCTTTCCCTGTCCATCTCTGTCTCCTTTTTTTGGAGTTTCTCTGCTTTGAGCTTAATACTATTAGAAACAGAATGGAGGCAAACACAGACCAGTTTTGCTGTGTTAAATGCTACATTTTGTCACTTGAACTGTGCAAAAAAGGGACCAAACATGGGAAACGAAAACATTTGCAGATGTTATCCTCCCATGAACATCTAAAAGAGACTAGTCATTAGAGAAAAATAAAAGTAGAATAAGGTCCTTCCACCTCCCCAAACTTATACCTCTGTCCTCCTCCTATTTCTGCAAGGATTTTGTCAGTGCGAGTAATTATGAAATGCAGTGAAAAGCACAGGAAAATCTCCCAGGAATACGTGGTCTGCCTGCTCATGTTGACCTAGGAGAGAGGTATACCTTCATTACTCACCTCCTTTAATTCAGATGTTAGGAGCTTGTGGCAAAATGCAAACTGTACTTAGGTATTTTCTCCTCAAAACTTCTCTCATCTACAAGTGCAAATCAACATGGATGGGGAGGCATTTTGACCTAGAAGCCTGAGAATTTCAATCAGAAGGGTAGTGAGAAGAGGGGAAAAGTGCATTTAAAAAAAATAAAAATGAAAGGGACAAAGCAAAAATCATGTGAATATATACCAGTCTTGTAGTTATTGATCAAGCTTTTATCTTTGGGTGTGTTATCCCCTTGAGCCATGCTTTTCTTTTCAAAGAATGAAAAGCCCTTTTAGCTAAGATACCTTTTGCCAATTGCTTAGGGGAAGGTGCACATTCAGCTAGGCCAGACTAAAGCAGATATGCTAATGCTGAAGTGGCAAACAACAATACTCTGAGGGAAAGAAGCAAAGCAAAACTGCTGTTTTAAAAAATGAAATGTAAGATAAATGAAAAGAGGTTCAGTGGTCGATAAGATTTGTTTTCTTTATTTACGTACAGTGGGAATAACGGAGAAAAGCTCATGCAGAACGCAAATTATAATCTTCCCCCTCCTACTGCAGGTGGACATAATGGCATCTCTGGGGGTCTACAGAAAGGATCCATAATTAGGTGCATGTCACAATATGGGCACTTGAACAACACAGTCCCTTTTTGAGAAATAATGAGGACCCATGAAGAGTTGCATTATTCTAAATCCCTCCTAACAGAAGAGCTTTCTGGCATGAATAGAGATACTGAAAATTTAACAACACAACATTCAGACATTAATGTGCAAACTGTAGAAGTACAACAAAGCTGGGCAGTGTTTGAGAACACACAAAAAGGAGACATTGCCTTCAGGGACATGGGAGCTATGAGACATGTCAGCAGTCTGCCTGGGCTTGTCAGGTATTACCCAACAATATGACCATTTGCTCTGACTCTGGAAAACACTGCAAGCCTGACACCACCCAACCGCGATGCTTCCATAGGCAATGCTGCCTCCAAAGATTATCCTCTACTACAGAAATGAAGAGATGATGAAGGACGTAACAGACCTAGCAACAGCACTTGGCTTAGCATGACTTGAGGGTGGGGAAGCAGCAGCTTTCTTGGAAACCACCTGCAAGTGCAAGTCAGCTCTGCAGCCAGCTTCAAGCCCTTGGCCATGTCTGAAAGAGGTTATCACATGTTCACTACCGGCAAAGATGTCTCAAGCATGCAGCATGTGGAGCTGCTCTCCCTCATATCCCAGCCAGGCATTTCATAGGGGTGCCAGTTCCACCTTGATCTCCCTTTCTTCCTACAGCTCTGTCAGGCTCACTTTTCAAAAGCAAAACCCCTTGTTTTTTTCCACATACATGATACATTTCCCTGGCTCACACCATTTGCCCTTTTTAAGCACAGGCAGCAAAAATGGCCTTCCTTTCCCTTCCTTCAGCTTTTGCAGCATTCAAGAATTTATTAAAACATTTCAAACTTTAAACTTACAGGAGGCAGATTTAAATCAGCTGTAAGGAAGAAGTTAGAAGTTCTTTCCTGTGAGGGTGCTGAGGCACTGACACAGGTTGCCCAAAGAAGCTGTGGCTGCCCCATCCCTGGCAGTGTTTAAGGCCAGGTTGGACAGGGCTTGGAGAAATCTGGTCTAGTGGAAGGTGTCCCTGCCCATGGCAGGGGGTTGGAACTGGATGGTCTTTAATCATCTAAATCTCTTCAGTGTTCTGCCTGCCCTGGGACCAAACCTTGTGAGACTTCAGCTAACTGGAGGTTGCAGCGACGAGCTGACTGCTCCTCTGTTGCCCATCGAAGGGGGTTTTGGTACACTGGCGGGAAGCCCAGCTCTATGCTGATTCAGGTATATGGGGGAAAATGGTGAAACTCTTCCCAGTCCTCAGGAGTGTGCTGGTGAGAGGAGCAGTGTGCTGTGGCCATCAGCTGAGGGACAAAGACAGGGTAGCTTCTGCAGGCAGCTTCCTCGAATCCAGGAGCACTGCATCTCTGAAAAGGGCAGCCTCTCACTGAGATGCTACTCCAGCAGGTCCCGAGGGAGAAGAGTTTAATGCTATGGTATTTTTGTGTTTGTTAAGGCAATCTGAACTCAGGTTTAGAGCTCCATTAACATGTACTAGTTTTAATTAATCCCTCCCTCTGTGCTCACACTGCTGGAATCCAAGTAATTGTGATGCCTGGGGCTTTGCCAGGGAGACAATACACTGCAGAGTTTGATGTGGAGTGCATTGTTTGTTTTCATTTCTATCATTAACAAAACAATTTTTTTTATCTACTCAATATGTGTCATGTGCAAAATAAAGAAGGTTGGGAATGCACACACAGGGAGAGTGGGAGCAGAGTAAGGAAGGGTAATACTGAACGCAGATTTGCTCATCTGGACTGCCCCTGCACGAGACAAAAATCCATAAACAGACCAAATGTTTGTGTTCAAAGTCTACACTGCTGAAACAAAATGTGAATTCCTCACCTGTATGCTTGTGGAGGCCACCCAGCACCACCAGCACAATTACACAACCTGCTGCATTTGTTGCTGTTTTTCCATCAACCTGTATTATATTATTATTATATTTAATACTCACCAGTATTAAAGAACATACTACAGACAGTGTTAAAACATCATTATTTTCTGATGGATAAGAGTCATCAAGTGACAAGCCTACTTCCAGTAGCAACATATTTCATAATGAATCTGAGACTGGATCAGAAAAAGGAACAAGCATTATCAGTCACCAGTCCGAGTGTTGCAGAACAAACGCAATGTTCTTTCCCACTACCAGCCCCTCTTGCTCATAAAGCCATGTTGCAGTCATTAGCATCTGTTGTGCAGCACTCGAATTCTTTCAGGCAGTACATCCAAAATATTTTCTACCAAGTCTCTACTAGTGTAAGGTCAAAAATGGCATGAAAGACAGTACAGAACTGATTCATAGAAAACAAGCACACAGAAAAGGCACTTTAACAGTTTACTGGTAAATGAATGCTACCTCCCATCACTGGGATCTCAGAAATGCTCAAGTATTGTCCTGAACAGAGATGGACAGATACGTTTACTCACATGGGTCCTGAACTGGTACCTATTTGAGTAAATCCCTGACTGGGTACAGGAAATCTTCCTGTGGTTCTTTTCAGATCACTCAGTCATTTATCCATTAGAAACTCAGGAATATAAAATAAATTTCTAAAAGAACTGTTTTGTTTCGGTTGCCAGTATATGGTTTCCAAAGTAACATAAGACATCAAGCACATTTAAATTGTAATGACACAAAATTGTGCAAACACAACCCACTGATTTCAAGCAATAGCAATAAACTGAACAACGACATTTTCTCCCTAATTATAGCAGCTGACTACATACCCCAGATGGAGTTTCAGAGTACCGGGTTAGTGTTTATGCTGGCTTGTCATGCAGAAACAAACAGTAGTAACTGTGCAGGCACAGCACCAGTAACAGTGACAGCTTTAGCAGACATGCAGGAAGAGCACAAGAGGAATCATTTCCTTGTGTTGCCTGTTTATGTTCCCCTTATCTTCATATCTATTGCTGCTAATTCACTTGGTGTTAGATGGTCTGCAAATGCAGCATCTTTATCATCTCTGTTCCATATCGGTAGCACATCTGCACTTTAGCTTATCATGACAAGAAGTTTAGTATAAGCGATGATCAGAGTATCTTGCACTTTATAACAGCAGCTATAAATGTTTAGGGAAAAATAAAATAAAATCAGAGATTTACAAATGCTTCCCCTTTTGGCAAATTCAGCTCCAGACCTTTCTATCTATAAAATGCATGAAGAGCATAAATCCTAAACAAAACAAAACAATATATTTAACAGTGAAAAATACTGGGAGACACAGCATTTATGAAAAATGCTGCCCATTACTGTGCTCTGTTTTATTACAGGATATATATTTTATGAAGGATTTGCAATGAGGAGAAGGTACTTTGTTCCTTATTTGCATATGTGAAAATATGCCTCTTCTCTTAGATCTGCTCCTCCTCCCAACACAGTCCCAATCCTGCAGCTGAATCATAGAATCACAGAATGGTTTGGGTTGGAAGGGACCTTAAGGACCATCTTGATCTAACACCCTACCACAGGCAGGGACACCTTCCACTACACCAGTTTGCTCCAAGCCCCACCTAACCTGGCCTTGAACACTGCACCAGGAATGGGACAGCCACAGCTTCTCTGGACAACCTATGTCAGCATCTTGTCAGTGTCTCACCACCATCACAGGAAAGAGCTGCTTCATGATATCTAATAAATCTCTGCTCTGCTAGTTTAAAGCCATTCCCTCTTATCAGTATTTATTCTCATAAATGCCCCTCTTCAGCTTTCTTGTAGACCCCGTTAGGTACTGGAAGGCTACATCCCTGTTACCTCCAGCTTCCCTATAGTCCCACACCTTCCTGCTCTCTGCATCCCTATTTTGGACTCTCCACCATCACTGACCCTACCGCCTGTGCTACATAAGCAGTTCAGGATGAACAGCATAAAGGAATGCATTTCAACATTTGCAAAAGTCTCTCCCTATGATTTTTTTTTTTGATTTTTTTGGGGGCAAAAACTACTCTTAGCAGATAACATCCATTTTCATGTAGCCTCTGTCCTTTTGGAAACTCCACCTGGTCATGTACTGAAACTACCTGTCCACCCTTGTTCTCCCAGTTTTCATAACAGCTTTAGCAAAACAAGCTTCCTCCTTGTTGAAAACTCATTGTGCTTCACAGATCAGTCTCCACTGTAGTTTTCCAAAGGTCCTCTTCTCTGCTATATCTCTGCATTTAGAAGCAATACCTACAGTCCTCTTCAATATTCTATATCTCCAGTGCTACCAGCTTCACATCAGAAGTTTACAGTGCTGTTTTCCCATAGCTTCCACATTTCCCTTCTCCAGCTATGCAGCTACAGAGGCCCTCCTCCCTGCCTGCAACCACCATCATCCTCAAATCACTTCCTTTTGGATGGTATTTTTATTTGGAACTTTCTGTACAGCCTGAACATTTTCTATTCCCACTATTACACTGTGGGTTTCATCTGCAGAGCATTGCTAAGAGATTACTTGGCTAAAACCTGAGGACTGACAGCAAATAGTGCAGACATGGCCTTGTCTTAGCCCTCCTAAGGCATGACGCAGGAACTGGTATTTGGAGTCAAATACAGAGCCTCAGAGTCACAGTTCTACAGTCGAGCTGCAGACCCACTTGTGAGACCCAGTAACATTCTGAAATAGTAATTTATCCTTGTATGTACTTTCATCTGGTCAAACAGGCTGCAGAGCAAAGCCCACACTAGAACCTAGAACACCAGAGCATAAGCTGGGGCTCCTGCTCTACCAAAGCCAGTTTGCCCACAGGAAGATCTTTGGGCTTTGTTTTACAGGAAAGTACAGTCTAAGCCATAACAGAACCGTTTGGCTGAGCAGCTGCGGAAGCATTTAAATGCAGAGTAGTACTAAAGCTAAGCAAGGGTAAGCATTAATAATAAACGATCCTCACAAAGTAGGTGGATGAGGCTGCTCTTCTAGGTAATTCTTTACTGTAGGAACAGATGACCATGCACTTGCTGCTCCCAACACTGTGAACCTGGGAGTGACACTTTCCTACACTTTCCAGCAAAAGCCTCTTCCCAAGGAATATATTGATTTGCTAAGGTATCACAACTTGCAGGGAAGGAATGATGTGGGAATCAAACTGAACTTTCAAATGACTAACTGGAGTATAATTTTAAAGATGTATTCACTCTGTCTACCTCTAATGATTTAAGAGATTCCCATTCCAAGTACAGAAAGGTCTGCTTTGAAGCAGCAAACAACATCTCAGTGAACACTTGAACAAATAAAAGTTTATGCCATGGAGCATGTTACACATTCCATCGGTGAGATCCCTTCCCATTCCCCGCTGGTTCTCTTGCACCGATCCGGAGCCTCCCACCGGCAGCTGCAGGACCAAACTTCTGTGATCAAACCTCTCACCAGTGATAACCAAACGTGACATCTACTGGCTGAGCTGTGGAAGAGCTCGCACTGCTTTTCTCTGCAGTTTGTCCTCCTTCCAACACAGGATTCACAGTAAAAAACATTGCTCCTTTTCACATCGAGATCAGATCTCACCAAGAACTAAACACCGCAGAGTTCCATTTCAATTAGTTTGGGCCTAACAAATCCATGTTTGTTTACAGAAAGCTTCAATACAATTTGAAATTAGGTTTATAACATCGTACAATGTATTTGGATTTCCTTTCAAATAGGTCATGATAAGATGTGACCTGTGCAGTGACATTTTGAGCAATAAATAAATCCAGTTTAGAAGAATCTCTGAAGCTGGCTGCTGCATACACAGGGCCCCCTTTTTTATTGGCAAGCTTTCTGCATGGTCACATGCACATTTGCCATAATTTCATGTAAGAAATCTTTACAGACACATAAACACACACTTATATATACCCCACGTATATGCATGCATGCATATTTGCACATATGTGTCTGTGCCTGACTAGAAAGTGGTTACTAAACTGAAGTGATATATGAAAACCAAAGTGAAGCCCCTGCTTGAGGTGAAGGTGGTAATTTACCTGTTGCCAAAAGAAACTCTACAGAAATCCCCTGGGAACTACAGGGGTGGAAGGAGGAAGCAGTGTCATTTGCTAGTAAGCACTAGAGACCTGATGAATGAAGCATAGGGAAATGAAAGGGGTGTCATACAAAGAGCAGGATGCTGTCATGAAATTGTAAATAGTAATGTGGCACCATATGCACATAAAGAAAACTGTGGCCTGTGACAAGGGGATGAGGTGGGGAAGCTCTGGCTGTGCCTAGCAAAATATCAGAGTGCAATACTGAGTCACAGGAGGAACATGCGCAGCTAGGAGCTGTTCATCAGGTTCTCCCAGGCAGCTGTAAGCTCTCCCCTCTCGTCATTTAAAGTCACGCAGCTGCCAAACCCCCATCCCTTTCCTAACATGGGCTTCCCGGTTCCTGGCAAATATAACAGGTTGTGACTGCTTCAATCCACACCAGAACTTGCAATACCCTCACATCACACGAGCAAGCAATCATTTTGAAGGAAGCAACTAAACAAAATGCCAGTCAGCAAGTGAACCCCCCCTGCTTCCCACCAGCAATACTGAAATGCAGATTTTCACTCCTCTCTGGGCACTCCTTGGAACAGTTCTGCAGTGGTGATGCTCCAGGGGTTCCTTCTAAACACTCTGTAGTGCAGATCCTTCAGGCTCCATGGGACTGGAACATGGCTGAAATTATTTGCAACAACCATAGCGGGCTGGTTCTTTCATGGGGACGGCTTGGTTCAGCTGCAATATTAATTGAGGCATATGCTTCATTCCCATGTACCAGGCTCCCCGAAAATACACCTTCAGGTCTGCCAGCAACAGAAGGATGGGAACAATGCCTTTTGCTCTTCTTTTTCTAGTTCTGTTCATCCAACATGAAATAACTATCACCAGCCCAGAGCATCACACACTCAGGCACTTGCACCATTTAAGGAGGCAGCTCCATGTTCTCTAGCTCTTAGGGTCACTGGTTTGGACACCAGACATAGACCAATACACAATAGCTCAGCTACCAAGAGATCTTTACTTCAAAAGCTGAACCATTCATCTTCATTTGTTGCACAAAGCATTCTGTGGTCAACAAGAAGGGATGAATTTACTCTTCATTATCAGTCTCCAGAGGCTACTTTGAAACAGTCTGGGACACAGTGATGAAGTTGAGATGTGGCAGCGATGCCATGCTTGGGGACATCCGGCTGCAGCTCACCTCCTTCACCTGGGACCACACTCTAGTATTCCAAAACACTGCAAACCATGGAGGCCAGAAGGACATCGGATGTCTAGACACATTCTTGGAGGCCAAATCCACCATTGCCAGAGAAACCGTTTTCCCATACCCTTAGGACAGCAGCTTGGTAAACACCCACTGTACCACTTGCCAGCACACTGGGAAGCAGGAGGTGGCAATGCCTCTGCTCTGGGCTCCAGGCTCACACTGAGCATGTGGGACTGGTCACTGCTGAGAATTTCTGCACAGGATCTGGCTTAGTAATATGACTTCCCTCATACTGGTGTCACTGAACTGCAAAGGGAGAACTAGGCTGAGCTCATCAGGTCCTTCCCCAGCTTTCAAGCAGCAACACACAGAAACACAATCAAATGCAAACAGTACCTGGAAGTAGTAGTTTCTCAAGTGGTGCAAGCCACTTCTGCATTCACAATCCTGTCCTTTTCTGGGTGAACTAACTTTATTTTTCTTCTTTCCCTAGGGTAGACTTGCATTGAAAATGAGTAACTCTGAAGCACAGTGGAAACCTCAGATAACCCTTCCTTCCACTCCTCAAATTAGATACTTCAGCCTCAGGATGGAATTAATTAACTTCATTTTTCTCTTCTTACAAGATGAGAGGAAAAGCACGGTTAAGAATCAGTAATAACACCTTGTCACCTCTGCTAAAAGGTCACATTTGGCACTGCTTGCTCCATCGATGACCTGCAAGAAGTAAATATCCCAGATTTCAAAACTCTGCTGAATTTGGAAATTAATTGTCAAGAAGGCAGTCTCTGGCTCAGAGTCCACTGCCTTTACCGGGCTTTGGCCCAGGAGATTGATGAAAAAACCCTGTTAACACAGTAAGAACTGTCTTTCATATTTGACCACCTACAGTTTAAACTGCCCTGGTCAAGTGTGTGGGGTAGGGCAGCAATCTGCTTCTGAGGAGGCTGGTAGCTCCTCTTAATTCAGATTTTCCACCAGCAGGACCGAATTCAGCAGGAAACAAAACAACGTCAATACTCTGCATGCTTTGGAAATGGTCTTTCCTGTAATACATTTTTAGGAGATGCTTTGGGCTCAGTAGCACTGTTATAATCTCCATGGCCTCTGAAGTCTTTAATTAAAACCAAATACCTGCTGTGCCTAGCAGATGAATGAAAAATAGTTTGTTAAATGGTTGTGATACTTCAGTAGAAATTTTAAAGACCACACAAGTGAGAACATAGATGACATACAGTTTCTGATGATTTTTCCCACTTCCTAGAGTTTCCACATATCCATGACTGCCTCTAAATTGCAAACTTGATAAATATTTTTAAAAGCAGGGAGATAAATTACTTATTCTGACAATTTGCATTTGTTTCTGAATTAAGGTAGGCATTGACTAGTTAACATTTAACTAAGGTGGAGACTAACTTTTTACTCCTAAGGTCTGAGAATACAGTAGTACTCTTGCTTCGACCAAGAAAGCTGAGGCTGAAACTATGGAGAGCTACTGCTCCCAAACCAGGAGAAGACATAGAGGTGGTGGACAGATGTGTCCTGCTCATGAGGAGCAAACAATGCTGCAAGAGCCAAAACCCAACCCAAAACTGAAAAGGACACATGCTGCTTTTCCTGGAGTAAGAGATGGTCCATTCTCATTTTCCATGGGAAGCAGTGCTGCTGCGAGGTGATACTTGCAAGCAAACTAAGTGCATATGAAAACACTTCAAGTTTCAGATCAAAGACACCAGGGAAGGGGAAACAAATAAATAACACACTGCCAGCTTGACTTGAGACATGAAATTGGGATATCAAACTATTGTAATCAGTGACACAGTAAGAAATATTCTCCTGTCCTTGGGAAAGATATAAATGTAACTGCAACCACCATTAAGCTTTACATGAGAGATTGTAATTTATATAGTCAGTTTATAGCCTGTAACATTCATTTAGACTTACTGGAAAGCTAATAACTTATAGCTAACAACTTATAGTCAGCTCATAATCAAATCTTCCTTAGAGAAACAGTGCTATGGACAGCAAGGATTTACAGTTAGTTTGTATGGGTGTCTTCATAAAGAAATAAATTAATTCTAACAGTAATGCAAATTACTCTACTTGCTCTCTCCATATTTAAATGTAGCAGTCCGTGCATGCTAGAGGTACCTCAGATCTGTACAGGCTCCTAAGGCCTTCCCTAAAATTCACTATTCTTCATCAAATTAAAGAGCTTTTCCTACCAGACTAGAAGGATCCAGCCCCTGAGGAAAGGGAAAACCCCACACTGAACTATCAGTGATTTTAAACACCTGGTCATTTCTTTCCTCAACTTCCCTGTGATAGCTTTTCACTACCACCAAACAAGGCATTGATATTTCCAATGATGTTGGACTTGCAAAGCATCCACGTCCCCCAGAGCAACTGGGACATCTCTTGTAGGCACAGCAAACTCCACAGGCACCATACAAGCCACACACACTATACATGTGCCCATGTTAACAAAACAACCAGTAAAAATAAACCAGAAGAAACAGGTCATATGGGGATCAGCTAACCCAGCTGTGCTCAGAAACTTGTCTACAGAAATCAAGGATTTTGCCTGCTTCTAACACTGTCCTTACTTGATGCTGCTCTGCGCACTTCTGCTTTATCCAGGTATCCAGTTCTCTAATGTGAGCAGTCCTGGTGAATTATAAGCCATTTGCATGCAGACAAAAAACCTGAGAACAGCAGTTATGAACTCACCTGCACACAGCAGCATAAAAAAAAAATGAAAATGCAAATAATCTAAATGGCTTGCATGTGTTACCTTCATCAGTCCTTGTAAGAAGGGAGGATGGGGAAGAAACAATCTAATTGGGGACATATGTCAGGATGTGACTGCACCAAGGTGTGGTGAGATGATGCGGTGGAGTTCTATGCTCTTAGGAGTTTCTCAGGGAGCAGCTAGTGCAGGGAACTGCCCAGGGCAGCCTGGGTGACTGCAGCAGGGTGCCACCCAGCTCCTGGAGACAGCACCAGCAAGCTAGCTCTGTGACAGAGAACAAAACCATACCAACACAATGCTGGGCTTCATCTCTAAACCCTACCTGAAGCACCAAGAAGTCCCCAGTGTGTCGGGGAGCAGAAAAGGCATGCAGATATCAGTCACCAGTGCTGGTGCCTCCATGAAGGGTTGTGAGACCATACAGTCTGTGCTGGCATTGGTTTCGGCATTTCTGCATCAGATCCTTTGTGACCTACTGCATAGCACTGCCCAGGGTCTGGCTCAGATGTGCTGTGTAATGCTCCTCCACCTTGGCAAGACACTGGCCAGGCAGGTGAGAAAGAACAGACAAATACCTCAGTGGTCAAAGACAAAAGGACAGTGTGGACTCAGAAAGTAAGAATACTTTGTAAAATTATTGATTTAAAGCCAAATGAAGTCCAAGAAACCTATATAAAGTTCTGCCCAGGAGTTACAAGAGATGCAACAGACAGACAGGAGATTAATAAAGCTGATTTCAGAAATGGGATTTCAAGCTGCCAACATGTTTTTAAAACACACCATTTCAACTGATTTTTTCCATTTTCCATCACACTATTGAAAAATGGTAGGACAAGTCAGCTAGAAAGTAAATTATAAGGTACAGTTTAACTAATGAAGAAACAGGCAATACCAGATGCACCTGAGTGAGAAGAAGACAAATGCAAAGGCAATGTTGGACTTGGGAAGTCACAGAACCAGTAGAAAATGAAAAATCTAAGTGTACCCTCTCAACTTTTCAGTCAATTCAGCAGACCTAGAATTTAACTGGATGGACATAACTATTATATTTGACATATTATACCATATAATTAATGCAGAAGCAAATGTAATTGTACTAGTGTTTCTTCATTTCATTTTGTATTGTCCTTCCACACAAAATTATACTCAGTTTTGTGGCAAAATGGAACATCATTAAATTTGTAAGATGACATAAAATGTTATTTTATACCAACCTTGTACATAGTGTGCATTCACAAGGCAGTGAAGTGAGGTCAAAGAAACGAGCCAAGAAAGTCAGAGAACAGGCAAAGGAGTCCTGCCATATTCTCAAAATGGCTTGAGAACCAAGGAAAGGCAGGGGAAGGGGAAGGGTAGCCATGTTCAGGACTCTCCTCTTCGGTAAAGCACATGGAAAAATATGCTCCTCTGTTACTGTGATGTTATTAAAACTGCACATACTTTCTGGAGAACAGATACTTAGAAATCCAGGTGATTAAATCAAAAGAAGCATCACCAGCACTGTAAGCAGCAGGTCATGGGAGGGGATTCCCCCCTCTACTCTGCTCTTGTGAGATCCCTCCTAGAGTATTGCATCCAGCTCTGGGGACCCCAACATAAGATGGATGTAGACCTGTTGGAGCAAGTCCAGAAGAGACCACAGAGATGCTCAGAGGGCTGGAGCACTTCCTCTATGAGGACAGGCTGAAAGGGTTGGGCTTCTTAAGCTTGGAGAAGAGAAGGCTCAGGGGAGACTTTAGAGCAGCCTTCCAGTACCTAAAGAGGCTACAAGAAAGATGGAGAGGGCCTTTTGAAGAGCATATAGGGATAGGACAAGCGGTAATGGCTTTAAACTGGCAGGAGATTTAGATCAGATATTAGGAAGTTCTTTCCTGTGAGGGTGGTGAGGCCTTGGCACAGGTTGCCCAGAGAAGCTGTGGCTGCCCCATCCCTGGCAGTGTTCAAGGCCAGGTTGGACGGGGCTTTGAGCAACCTGGTCTTGTGGAAGGTGTCCCTGACTGTGGCAGGGGGTTATAACTGAATGGTCTTTAAGGCCCATTCCAAGCCAAACATTCTAAGATTCTGTGACAATTGGACATGATTGTTTCAGTGGAATCCTCACCTGAACACAAGACATGGGCAGTGACACAATCCCTACAATGGATCCCTATAGGTCAGGCACCTCACAAGAGACACAAAATGCTGTGTGAGTAGCTGCAAACCAGTGTCAGGCCAATTTCTTCCAGGGAGTACTGATCGGGAAGAAGAGCTGAACTGTTGCTATCTGGCACTGTTGAACAGCTTCGCTTCCTAGTGCTGCTGGGCACTTGCACATCCCGCTGAAGTCAAAAAGCTTTGCACTTGCTGACAACCACAAACATAAAACAGCTGGTCTTGCTAGTTGTGAGAAAAGTGAAAAAAAAAAAAAAAGCACATAAGGGATTAGAAAAAAAAAAAGAGGCACTGTTCTCCACTTTTGCATGGCCTTAAAGCAATTTTCCAAACCAGTCATCACTGCGATAGCATCTTAGCATCTTTGTTCAGGCTGCAAATAAGCAGTAAGGAGATGAAAATTCAGTGTGAGTAGTGTTACCGAGAGCCTCAGTAACACTACCCAAGAGAAAACAATAAAAAGCAAAGGAAATCGGACCTCAGTCTCAGCCTTGCACTCCAGCAGATTTCAAAAGGATAACCATCAGAAAATTGGCCATTAAAGCAAAGCATCTGATTGCCTGCTGACAGACAGGAGCGCACCGCTGAATGACCCTGGGCCTAACTACTAGAAGTATCTCAGCAGCTCAGGAAAATGTCATAGCTAATCTTGAGGCAGATGTAGTATCTAAAAGCAATAAGTAGGTTGGTGCTCCGTGGTCTGGAGCCAGCAGCCAGTCACAAATGATCCACACAAATTCAGGCAGAGTCCGAGCAACACCTTCATTTTAGAAATGAAACATATTTCAGAAATGAAACTTGGACAACATATATATGCTCCAAGACAGTTTGGACATGAAAGAGTAATACTGAACCGGGATTTTTTAAAGTAATCTTTATGACAGGATAATGAATTGGAAAAATAAATTATCTGTGTAATGCTCGAAGAAGGCAAAGTAGAAGATCTGGGGTCAGAGAGAAGACAGAGCACAGACCTGCAATGGGATACACAAGGATGGGAGAATGCAAGTACCTGACAGTGCAGGTCAGCTATTTTAAGAGATATTTTCTGTACCTTGTTGGTATATTTGTGGGTACATTCTTTGACCTTATGAGACTTTTTTTTTCCATGCTCTGAAAACAGTGTGAACCATGTGGGGAGAACAGAGTGGAGAATGGAGAGGATGAGGTGGGCTAGAGCAGGGAGGCAAGAGGATGACTGCTTTCAGTCCCCCTCTCCTTTTCATCCGTCTGTCTCTCTCACTTGCTCAAGTATGAAACCTGATCTTCTTCTCTGAGAAGATGGATCCTTGTCATATTCACTTAGTGGATGAAGGAAAGGCTGTGCATGTTGTCTACCTGGATTTTAGCAAATTGTCACCATTTCCCACAGCATTCTCCTGGAGAAACTGATACTCTATTCTCTATGCTATTCTATTCACTATTCTATGCTATTCACTATGCTATGCTAAGCCAAGCTAAACTATACTCCTCATAATGTGGCAGAACCTTGGTGAATACCCACTCTGTCACTATGTCCCAGCTGCGAAAACATGCCTTTTTCTGCATGAAGATGATAAAATATCAAAAACACAAATTCAGTATTAAAAAACAGCTGAAATAAACAGGAATGATAACACTGAAGAAAAGATCTTTAGATTAAAAATTAATTGCAGCTAGCTAATGGGCATTAGCACATTGCTGCAGGGCTTCCACATACCCATGTGGGTTTTCTCAAACAGAGAGGATGCAAAGGATGCATGCAAGAAGGCACTGGGGAGATGCCACAGTATTAGAGAAGCAGACAGCATAAACAGCGATGATTTTGATTAAAAAAAATGCCAACAAACCAGCAACCCTCAAGCCCTCTGGTGCTGACTCTACACAACAAATTTTGAATTCACCAAAGTGGATCTGTTTTCTTTAGACTTACGTCAAACCAGGGTTTTACCCTGCCAAAAATATTGACAGTAAACAGTTTGGAGGAAAAATGTAAAATATTAAAAGAAAAGATAAATATTTATAAAGAACAAAGCAAATATAATTCCTTAATACTCACTGAGGGAAATGTGCGTAAGAGAAACAGAAGTGTGTCTACTAAGAAGAATATTTGATTTATTCTATGAAAGGAAAATGTCTGTATTTTCAGCACAGCGCCTGATTTTCCAATATAACCTTCCTAAAAGATCAACAGCTGTCCCTAATGTGCCCCAGTAACATGCCTGTGACTGTTCATTACCATTCTGCTCAAATTTTTAAAATTAAAGGGACACTTCAAGTTGAACCACACACATTTTTCTCCCAATCAAATGGGATTTAGTCTTGCTACTATAGTAGTATTTCTCAGTGTATAATGAAAAGAGAAAAAAATGGAAAATATTTTTCCATATTTCATTTTTCATTGGCACCTTGTATTAAATGAGCCAGGACACCCAGCTATGCAGTCAATGTCCCTGTATATTTATTGAGTACATCAGCAGGAGAGAGAAAAACACAGCTTTAAGCCTGAAAAACACAACTGGAAATGTTCGTATTAATGAGAGAGGATGAGGTACAGGCTTTAATATATGAAATTATTGTAATTATTTATGAAATTATATGAAATTATTATATATTAAATTATTGAGCCTGATTAGATTTTGAGTTGATGCTTTCCTTGAAGTAGAAGCCTTCCTTTAAGTAACAACCAGGCATCAGTCGATGGTTTCAGAGGTTTGGTATTTTCACCATGGGCAGGTGCATCTATCCTGGAGGATGCAGGGAACAGAGCAGGAATTCTGCCACCTTCCAGCTTGGAAAGCTACAAAGCCCATTTGACAACACTGAACCTTTTTATATAGATAAACTGACATAATTTCCCCCAAAATCTCCAAGGAAAGAGCCAAGGAGCTTCCCTGCACTAGCTAGTGCACTCCTAGTGGAGCCTGGACTACAGGAACACAGCCACTGTCCTCAAAGAGAGTATGGAAGGTTTTGACCACCAGCTGGTGGCTGTCAGCCAGCAAGGTTCATATCCTACCTAAAGTAACAGCACGAATACTGGAATGCTCTGCAGACAAAGAACTGGAGCATAAAATCATATTATTACTCCCCTCTTGCACGTGCTTGAGGCTCACAGGTTTGTTTGGAAGAGTTGTCCTTTCAGTGGGGGAAGGATAGCAGCATTACAGCACTATCTGATAGGGCGGTGATGCTAGGAGGAATACTGAGGTTCTGTTTGCTTCAGATTTGGGTTATAGTTTCTAGAAATTAGCATTAAAATAATCGGTACACATCTCAGGTCAAAATCTTACTTTTTTGATATTTCTGTCAGGAACCTGTTTTTTTCCCTAAGTTATAATTACTGAGTTTTCTGTACAGGCCCTCTAAACTTAAGAGTGCATGAAGAGCTGGTGCTACAGGAAGGAGTCTCTTATAGCTTTCAAACTTATCAAAGTAATGAAAGTATTAATTTAAATTGTGCTAGTATATATGTCATTAAGAAAAAAAAGAATTATTGTTTTCAACTCACTAGTTAATCTTTCAGTAGTTTCACAAGACTATTCTTGTGACATATTTTAGAAAGGTAGATTATCCTTGATCCCTATGTTCCTACTTCCACATTTGCCAATGAGCTTTCATAATGTGTCCACATCATTGTACACATCCAAGAGCCATCACCAAAAAATGGAACCAGTCAACTAAAATTCACACCAACAACCCAAAGCACAAAACAACTGCTAGCAGTTATCAGCTAGACCAAAGAGGAGAAAAAAATAGTTTAGGGAAAAAAACAAGTAACTATTTTGAGCAAGGGCTCACTAATGCTCAACATCCTTTTGCCACTGATAGAGACTATCCAGCTGCAATGACTCCAGTGTCACAGGTTCCTGGAAAATGGAGAGGAAAACTGCTGAATTCAAAGGATTTATAAAGAAATACAACACATGGCTCCTGCTTGTCCCTCTAGTAGTCTGGACACTGCTCAATCACTCCATGATGGACAACCTTGCAGTGAGGAACAGAACTGACATTAGAGTCATTGCCACTTCTTCCAGCCAACGCACATCCAATTCACCTTAGGAGAACTGCACTGATTTACTTGCTTGGGAAATTGCCTTTGTGCTGACAGAAAAAATCCTGCAACATTGTAGAGTGAAAACATTGGCAACATTTTTTTTTGTGACTGTGCAGGCAAAAAGAGTACAACCAATCTGCTCTTAAACAAGTTCTCTAAAATATGGCTTTTGCTTGTTGCTTTACATTAATCCCACAGAGGTCCTAAGGGGGAAAAAAAATAAAATGGGAAGCCCGAAACAATACACACTTCATTCCCTCAGTCCAGTGCAAAAAGCCTTCCCTAATAAAAAATGGATTAACGAAGCTATAAAACATTAAATGGCAGAACACTGATTAATGCAGCTGACAGGGACATGGAGAAGAACCCAATACCCTGCAATTTCAGGTGTCTGTAATTTATTTTAAAATGAAGTCCTTGTGACAAAAGCATCCCAACTTTCCTGACAGGCTGGATTGTAATTCTGATACAATTTCAGCTCGATGCTGCACAGAGCACAGCACTACCGTATATGGTGCCAAGGGCAAAGAAGAAATATTGAGGAACACAAATTTCAGAATAAGTTTCCAGTGAGGAAGTTCCTGCAAGGCTACACGAGGAATCACACAGCTTCCACTGAAGATGGATGCTGTGATCATTCAGAAAGGAATGCTGGGCTACATCAAAAGGAGCATGACCAGCAGGTCAAAGGAGATGATCCTGCCCATCTATTCTGCTCTCGGGAGACCTCACTTGGAGTATTGTTTTGCAGTTCTGGTGTCCTCAACATAAAAAGGACATGGAACTGTTGGAACAAGTGCAGAGGAGGGCCACGAGGATGATCAGGGGACTGGAGCACCTCCTGTATGAAGACAGGCTGAGGGAATTGGGGCTGTTGAGCCTGGAGAAGAGAAGGCTGCATGGAGACCTCATAGCAGCCTTCCAGTATCTGAAGGGAGCTATAAGGATGCTGGTGAGGGACTCTTCCTTAGGGACTGTAGTGACAGGACAAGGGGTAACAGGTTAAAACTTAAACAGCAGAGGTTTAGATTTGATCTAAGGAAGAAATTCTTTACTGTAATGGGGGTGAGGCACTAGAATGGATTGCCCAAGGAAGTTGTGAATGCTCCACCCCTGGCTGTGTTCAAGGCTGGGCTGGACAGAGCTTTGGGTAATAATAGTTTAATGTGAGGTGTTCCTGCCTGTGGCAGGGGGGTTGGACTTACATGATCTTAAGGTCCTTTCCAATCCTAGCTCTTCTATGATTCTATGTTTCAATACTTCAGTGTCAAGCTCCTCAGATTCCCACTCCCTTAGGCATGGGGGAGAGAAAGGCAGAAGATGGGGGAGATCCTTGGGCAGCCTAAGCAGACACCCCCAGCTACACTGCATATACAGGCAGATATGTGCATGCCTGCCAGTTTGCTTCACTCTGTCTTCAATTCAGTAGCACCAGTGAAATTCTGAAGAAAGGAAAAGCTGTGGGTATGATTATAGCTAATAATTATGAGTTGATTGGCTTGATGTTGCTCTTAGCCAGAAGGACTGAAAGCGTGACAGAAGACTGGATAAATAAATAATTAAAGATTGTCTTGTTAATTAATGCAATATTTTATGCAACCCCCCCAAAACAAAACGACTCAAAATCGATATTTAAAACCATCTTTGCTCAATGGTGGGATCGAAGTTAGATGGTAGAAGTAACTACATCAACATAATGCCATTAGTAGCTTTCTTTATTCCTAACTAGTGTTATGATTACTAATTTAAATAGTATCTCACAAATTACATAGCATTGTAAAACTAGCACCATAAACCACAACAGATTTCACAATGTAACTTAAGCCACGAATCATGCAAGAATGGCTGGGAGGTTGGAACTACCTGATCTTTAAGGTCCCTTCCAACCCAAGCCATTCTATATTCTATGATGTGTATCTGGCCCTTTTATATATCCTGATTAAAAAAACTGCACAAATTTATTGTGGATGAAACAAAATAATGTTTTCCTTATTAAAAAATCTCCTTGGACAGCAGCTTCTATGAGAAATTCAGCCTGAGGCAGTCACCAGCATAGAAATTTCAGCGGAAGTGGTTAAAGCTTGCCAAAGTTAGAAGCTGCTGAAGGTAAGGTATTATGCCAAGACTTGTCAGATAACCTTGATTATGGGTAATCTTAATCCTAAGTAGTACCCCAGGTGCACAGAATATTTCTACACAACCCCTGCTGCAGCACCAGCCCTTCTGACACCAAGGCAAGGGCTTGCTTAATCTCTTGCACACTGGGAACCTAGAAAATCCAGAGTCCAACCTTCCCTCCCTTGAGAAAGGCCAAGTTGGTATAAAAAAGGTGTCCTCAGGGTGGTCTGGGCTGCAAGGCGCCAGGACAAGATTCAGGGAGGGCTCAGGTCTGTCCCTCAAGGGGCCCACAGCAACAGCCCTTGGGGAGAGGGGACCATCCCTGCACTAACCCAGCCTCTTTCTCCATCACCCACATTCTTCCTTCTCCTGCATGTAGGCTTCTTAATAGTCAGTGCCATTCATGATGTTTGCATCTATTTTTTATTTATTTGCTTTCAACCATGGCACAGTTTCAACACCACACTGCCTGACACGTAGTTTTTGTTACTCTTTGGATATGATATGCACTATCACACACTGAATAAAATCTAGATAACAAAGCTGTGAGTAGCATGACCTCAGCTTTCTTTCCCACAAATAGAATTTTGCTTGTGTGTTTTTACTCATTTTTAAGATGGCAGCAGGTTAAATCTGCCTCAGATCGGCCCACCTGATACAAATTATATAAACCCTGTTTTCAACATGTGATGTATTTTGCTTTCATCTTCTCAAATCTGGCTCAAAATACAAATGTAGTAAAAACAAGTTTTGCAAAACCTAGGGCTGGTATAAATCTTTCCATTCAGGTTGCTTTTAATACTGTACTGAAAACCTTTCTCTTAGCATACCAATGCTTCTCTACAGCCCCTGCAATGTGAGCACTGCAGTACACTGCTACTACATGAAAGTCTGGAGATAAAACTGACTAAAAATGGGCTGCAACAACTCCCATTATTCCACCCAAAAGAAATGCACTCCACTATCGCCAGATTCCTGTCACTGGGTTATTTATTTGGCTTTTTTCCTCCATGCGTGTATCTAAGAAGTGACCCATTTCTTTCCTGTATTCACATTCCCGGTGAAATGTAAGCCTCCTTTTTAACCACTTTGTCATTTTTCTTTTACACGATTTCAGTTCCCCAGTGCTTTAACTTCATCTATCCTGATGAGACCTGGGACCACAATACAGCTCCTGCTCTTTCCTGAGAGCAGTTTCAACTCCATGTGTCAAAGAATGTGTTTACTAAACACACTGGTTTTAACCTTAAAAGACTGAGGAAAGCATGAAAACCAAAGTGTTACTTCCAGCATTCTGGACCCAACCATACAGCATAAATTCACATAATGCTATAAATTAAAAATGAGCAAGGCACACAAAGGGATGTGAGACAGTGTATCATAAAACCATTTTACTACTAATTTTCAGTTATGTGGCTTGCTTTGGCATGGTAATAAATCACAGAAAGCCACTCAGATTGCCCCAGTCTTGGCAAAATAATTGCCTGAGAATAGGTTTCTACAGTCTCAAGTCCAAAGCGTGATGAACAGTAAATTGAACTGCATTTACTCATTTGAGGAAAAAGACTGTTTCCCTGGTTTCCTTCAGAGCCACCTTTTGAAATAAAATCCAAAGATTTGGAGAAGTCGGTGGCTGTGAAAATACCTCCATGCAGGCTCTGAATGATAAGTCATGCAAAGGCTTGATTACTTTTTGAAAGAAGCAGAGCCATTGGTCACTGAGGTGCTCGCTGTGCTTCCACCACATCTGGGCCATACGCTGCTGGCCCAATGGAATCCCTGCCAGTGAGATGCCATTCTACTATGTCTAAAAGAGAAAAAAAACCCAAACAAACCAAAACAAAAAAACACCATCCACATGAAAGGAGGCTCATGTTTTTTCCTATCAAACAAAATTTTATTTGAAAACACTGGGGAGCTTTATCAAAATGCTTCCTTCATTCAAAGGACAGATGTGTATGAAGGGTCTCCCCTGATATCTAGGACTCATGCATGCTGAACAGGGTTCCTGAGAGGCTCTCTTCAGCTTCTCCATTAAATCCATGCACTTTTTGCTAGTAGCAGCAAAGCTGATAATAATGTTCATTTTCCTAATCAATGGCAGGATTCAGGTAGCTGCCAGGCTGCCAGCAACTTCAAAAGCAACACCTCTGATTGTCGCTGGAGCCAAGTCACTGTACAAGAATAAAATCCCAACCACAATGTGGGATCTTTCCTTTTCAGACAACTCTCCTCTACATATTCTGAATGTATTGTTTGCTGGTTTCTTTTCTCACAATTCCTTTTCAAGTAGCTGATGGGAGGGGTTTTGAGCTAAAATAGGGCTATTATTTTGACATGCTTCCAGGAGACTGGGGCTGTTTGTGCTGACACCCCTTATAGCTGGTGCAGAGGAACGGGTGGTTCCTGACCCACCACAGATCTTGGGAAAGATGGTTCACTTAACAGAGATGCTTATTTTCCCTCCAGTGATTCTATAAAGTGCCTGGACAACCAGCCTAGAGGGATGGGGAACCTACGTCTGATGTGACTCCAGCAAACAAAAGACCTCAGCTTGGACACAACCTCTGATGCAGGCACAGGGTGTTTGTTGCAGGATCAAGCAGCTGAGTCTTCCAGCCCAGGTAACTGATTTCCAACAGCTGAAGAATCAAATTATGTGACTAACCAATTTAACATTCAGAGCCAAGATACTAAAGATAACAGACATATAAAGTTTGTCTCAATCCAGTGCATTCATTGCACAACATAGGTATATCATGGCAGGAGCTGCACATCCTCCCTGAGTCTGTGATCTTGTGTATGAACTTCACAAAGCTCTTTGCACCTTGAGAAAAGGAAGAAATTTCAACACCACTTGGGTTGCTTGAAGTTGCCTGAGACTATGCTCTGCCCACCCCAGTCTCTCGGCTCACTGAGTGTACCAAAAGAGAAGCAGAAATTCAAGCCTGATTGCAAACTTCAAATAGAAGAGATTTTCTGCCTGACGACTCTTTCAGTCCTTTCTCAAATGCACACTGACAGATGCCTGCAGAGAAGGGACTTTCTACATTTTGCATGTAAAAATATCCTCATACCAGTGAAATAAGCTAGATCTCCTGTTTTGTTACCAACCTTCCTAGAATCAAACCCAGATGCCTTAAATCATGATTCTACCTCATAGGATATATGTCTTTGGTAATTTCTTATTGAAGCAGAAGCAGCATTACCCAACAGCACGTGTGCCTGCAGCATGCTCGGCCCATCATCTTGATGCACTGAGGCACACCAAGCCTACCTGTCACAAGGAAGCTGCATCGGCCAGCACCTGCTTCATTGATGATGTTGCAGTTGTAGATGCCATAGCTGTCACGGGAGAGGCTGCTGACAGTGTACTCGGTGGAGTCCTGCATGTCGAACTGGCCAGTGCGCAGCAGCTTGCTGCCCAGGCGCCACTCATAGGTGAGGACCCGGGTGGGATATGCCCTCAGAACCCGGCAGCTCATGGTGATGCTCCGACCTTGGCCTTGCCGAATCTCCAGGAAGGTGGGCTCCACGGCAGGGGGGTCTGTGGGAAACAGTAAGGGAGGGAAGGAGATTTGTAAGGGAATTAGCATAGGTGGCAGAGTTAACCCACCACTGTTGAAAGTCTAGAGCACCAAGGGTGCATCCGTGAGAGAACTCAATGATGTTAAGTACACAACCTCGACACATACTAATCAGCTAACAACAGAAACACATCCAAAGCACTGAATTCAGCTTATTGAACTTTTCTGCCAAGTACTTAAAGACATGGTGCTGCTTCACCACAGTTATCACTCAATAAAAAGTGAGAGGTTACACACTTGTGCAGCCCAGGAGGCTCAGTCCCTCCAGGTCTCACAGGAGAACCATGCACTCTGACACATGGGGCTTTCAGGAGGAGGAAGGGAGAGAAAAAGAGGCTTTACTCTGTTTAGATAAAGAGCACAATGCAACAATGACCCTGGCACAGAGCTGAGGCAGCGATTCTGTGTTAGTTGGGCATCTAACTTTGCAATGAATTGATGAAACAACATACACCCCTACTTACCCCATCCTGGCAGCTGCCTTCAGGTTTCAACAAATATATAATCATATGTTAATCTTTTATATCCACTCAGGTGGTAGTTTTCATATACCAGTAAGCACAGAATGGACCATTTTCTCATAACTTAAATTAAACTGCATTTTAAATAATTTAGGTTTGAAACTACAAATTCTGACTTTTGATTCATTATTTTTTATTCCATTATTTTGTATTTTGAGTAAAATACAAAATAAATATAACCAACACACAGTGTATGCAAAAACATAACTTTATCCTCCCATTTGCCTTTTGATAACTTCATCATTGCAGAACAGCATGGGCACCTTGGACAGAATAAAGTTGGTACTCAGCTCTTGTTAACGCAGCTATTTAAAACAGGTAATGTGCATTAAAAACATGCATATGTTTGCAATTGGATGCAAAACAGTGAGTGACAAGACATTCTGGCTGTTTAAAAAACACAGCTAATTTTTTAGCCCATGAGAAACAAATTCTGAAAGCCTCCTGTGCCAGTAAAATACAAGAAATCTTTGCATCTGTATTAAAAGAGCTGTCTTGCAGACATAGAACATGAAAATATAAAATCCCTGACAAGCTCTGCAACAGAACAATCTTCACAGAGTCCACACCATGCTCCTTTCAGAAGGAAGTCTCTTTTACCATTATCTCCCCAAGAGCATGCTGTCCTCAGGTTCTTCATTGGTTGGTATCTCCATCACAGATACCAACAACCATCAGACTTTTTGGTATTTAATTCCCTGCATAACAGAAGTTGTAATCAGATTCCCTCAGCTCCTGAAAACTGGGAACCGTACTTGCACATGCACAGCTCCTCAGCATCTCTGGTTTAGACAAGAATCCAGCTTAACACAGCATACTTGAAATTAAGGTAAATTTTATAGACTGTCATATTAAGACAACATTGCTTAGAACTCAGGACGTCCAGCTATCGTATTTTAGCTCATTGCAGCAGCCATTTATCTTCTGTCATGAGCTAAGTTTGGAATTACTGGAAGAAGACTACCACGATTTGGCAGCAAGGTGAGAAAAGAGGCAGAAGTAGTGAATTGCATCAGAGATGGGATACGGAACTGGAGGGTACAGGATGGTGAAATGACAGGTATTAACTCTGAGGACATTTGTCCCTTTCTGAGATTCCCCCCAAAAATGACTGATGATGAAAAGATGACATAGAAACTAGTGATGCAAAACCCCATTGATCCCAGCCTGACCTTTCCTCTTTGTAGATTAAATATCATATGACTTGGCATAATTGTGAAGCCAGCTTGTTAAGTGGTACATGCATTGCAGCACATCCACACATAACTGCAAATAAGAGACTAGAAATCCCAAATCCTCAAAACTGCAAACCTTCTTTCCATTGATAATATCCCCCAATTTTGTGTCTTCAGAAAGTTTCATCACAGGGGCACTATTTCTTTGTGCCCAGGTACAGAATAAAAAAATATGAAAAGAAGATATATTTCTAAGAAATTCCACTAGTCTCTCTCTCCAGCCTGATGTTTACCCTTTCAACGCAACCCAGCAGTGTCTTCATCTGCCCTCACTGTACAGTTTCTTGACCTTATTCTGCTTCACTAATAGTTTCCCAAGGCAGTAGCTTTGCAGGGAATTGCTGGCTTAAAGACAAGAGTTATTCTTGCGAAAGAAAATGTGCCAGATTGCAGCTTTCTTCTAAGGGAGGGCCATTCAGCTAGTGAAGCCTGATCTGCCTTTCACAGATTTTTGTCTTTTCCTCTAACCACCTTGTCTTACAATTGTATATACTTTCCAAATAGCTTCTACATCATGATATATAATGGATGTCAAAAAAAAAATTAATCAAATTTACTAACATTTACTCTCATCCAGTCATTTCTCTGTTCTAAGTTCTATAGGTTTTCTTCCCATTTCAGCCATGATAATTCCATAACTATACACTCTTCAGCCTTATAGCCTTTACCCTCACAGTCAGCACCATAATATACATTTAAATCCAGGTAAAATTATCCCCAACCATTAGCTGGACACAGATTAGCCAATGAAATAATACAACATAAGGATGTTCAAACAGCATCTGACTGAAAATCCTTCTGGCCCAGGATCCTCTACTTATCGATCCTGAGTGCATGGGGGAGAGGAGAGGACAAGAGCACAGAGGGCACTGGAGAACTTTGAGACAGAAAACTTCTGAAAGCTGTGTGTGGTGTGTTGAATACCCTTTAATCATGCTGCTTTCATTTCCTTCTGTTACTTTTAAGCCCATTCAATATTTGAATGCCCATACCTTGCCTCCTATTTGTCAAAATGCCCTGTTGTTTTGTTTGTGTTGCCGTTTCCATTTGAGGCACCAGATTCAGTGAACAATATTTCTCTGTCCACCTCTCCATGGCAACTCTGCTTTAATGACTTTTAGCATATATTGGTATTCAGCTCCCTCTTTCATCTTTCCCTGGTTTATTTACTTGTAAGATACTTTAGCCTTACAAATAGCTTTTAAATAAAAGCTTGCCCTGCCTTTAAGGTCAAAATAGTCTTTAAAATACAGAATTTCCATCTATCCATGAACACACGATACCCAGTGACAGAAACAGAAAATTAACTTTGGTTGCTCATTGCAGAGTTACACTTTTGCAAGCAATAACTTTGCTGGAAAAGGAAAGGGTTGATAAAAACTACAATATATGTAGAGCTAACAGTTCCTTTTTTGTTTGTTTGGGTTTGTTTTTTTTTTTTTACAAGATAGTGACTTCACAGCTAGAAAAGGTGCTACTGTCTCAGGCATCAGTAATAATGCTCAGAATGAAACTTACTCTGTAGCTGTTTGGAACTTACATGTCTTTAACTCATTTGCATTAGCTCTTCCCCAAGGCTTTAGCAATATGATTTAATTTACTTTGCTGTACTTATTCCTATCTTTCATAATTCTAGTATTAGTTTTTGAAAAACACATGGAAAAGCCACAAAGGGAGCACAGTTCATTCTCTTAAACAATTATCTTTGGGCAGCAAACAGTCTGAAGTTAAAACAGGCTTTATATTAATGTTTAATGATTTTTTTTAGCCTAAGTACATTCATATCTTGAGGATTATAAAATGGAAAATGAAGGCTCCTCGCTATCAAGAGAAAAGACAGCAAGGATGCTTGTTTGTTTTAAAACAGACATGGTGCAGATCATATCATGATCTTTATTGTAAGATATGTTAAGGAGATAAAACATACCATTCAGTGAATTTTTTTTGGCTGTGTGGCCTTGAGCAGAGACTTTACCTGCTGATTTGGTTTCTCCAGTTTGCATTGTAGCCTAAGCAAATTACTAGCTTCTTCTAGCTCTATCAACAGGAATAAATATGAAAAGCTGACACCACTTCTTCAACTTCTATAGTGTTTGTGGCCACTTTTTATTTGAATCACCCAATAGGAATGTTATTCTAACAACTATCTATGTCAGCTACAGAGAAGGAGTAAATACTCTTAGAGTAGGATTTGCAACACAGAAAGCCACACCAGTAAATGGTAAATCAGGCCAGGTGAAACCATTGTATCAGGGGACAGAGGGTCTAGGTGGGCAGGGGCTCTTACAGCTGCCTTGCAGATGAGCCTGTGATGGATCAGGTGATGCTGGAGGTAGGACTCACACCCTCCCAGCCAGGAAATGATGCTAAGCCACTGTGCATGTAAGATGCCAGTGAAGCTGAGTTAAGTAAGTGCTGTTTCCAGTATCTGATTGAAACATACTGTAAACTATTTTATGGCCTGAGGACTCTGCAGTGGAAAGACAGTCATTCTGGCTTAAAAGGTAGCCTTTTTTCTTTGTAGTTTTTTCTTTTTAAAGTTATTGAGGGCATATTTGCCTGTGAGAGAAAGTTACTTGCTAGGATTTGTATATTGCTGGTAATGAAGGCTTAGTCTAGGAAGTCAATTTTATTGTTTTAATTTTGTGTTTATGCCTGTGCCTCTGATATATCATGCCCACGATCTGAAGAATCCTCTCAGGAAAATTGTGTTGTATTTCTTCAGCTTCCAGCTGAGGCAGCACTTCATCTCCCAGGCCATATCAGTGAGTATTTTATGGATTACAAAGTAGATACTATATGTTCTGTTGTTGGCAATGGGATTTGTGTGCTTTTATAACAAAAAATCATTCACTAATACGTATGTTTAAGTATACCAGAACTAGACGCATGGAATTCTGCTGTCTGATATATGCTTGTATAGATCAACAGAGTCAATATAAAATATAGAATGTCTATTCAAGTATTGAAATGGGTTTTACTTTCTTCCAATACCATTTGTTCTGAACCTAAAAATAAAGGAAGTCTGAGCACTTTTGTTTGATTTACAGCTCTGCAGAATTCCTCGGTGAAGCTGCTCAGAGAAGTCACAATCCTGGATTGCTTGTACAGGTAAGTCAGTAGACTTGCCAGTAAAGCCCTGGTTTTCCTCTTAAAAAAAATAATAAAAAAATAATAATGTACCTTAGCAAAAGCTCTTAAAAAAAACAAACCCCAACCTCAGGCTCCCATGGATTAGGTTGCACTGGTGTAGATGGAGGGGAACAAGGGATGAGGAACTCTTCCTGTGTACTAGTAAAGGATTTGAAGACAGGAGACACAGGAAAAGAAGTACTGCTGTGTTAACAGTACCTGGGATGTCATTAGGGTTTATGTGGACTCCTAAAGACTTGCAAAGACACAAGCTGCTCACTTTCATGGGCAGTATGGCAGACTGTAATGCTGGGGGCATCACCAGGGGTTAAAATTTGAAGCTGGCTAAAAGCAGCTGCAGAAGAATACTCCAATATTGAGTAAATTAGTAATGAGACCTATGCAAGTACTGAATTCATCAATTGCAAAGGAAAACTCAGTTCCCAATGAAGTCCAATCTAATGCAGCCTAATCAAGTGGTGCCTTTCAGGAAGGAGATCTTGGAGCTTCTTTGGATATTTCTCTGAAAATAGCTCTGTGCTCATTAATGCTGCAAACAGCTGGTGATGTCCAGAGCTAACCTGAAAGGAAGAGACCCAGTGAAACTACCATTCAGCGAGTTTAAGGGAAATATCACAAACTATTCCTTTAGGCAAAGTACTTCAGCCATTTGGACAAATTGCCATTTTTTGTTCTGGAGGTAAAAGTCAGAACAGTGTCAGACCTGGCTGGGCACAATATGCCCATGAGTGGTTGTTAAAGCCAGCAGTGGCAATACAGTCTCCAGCAGATCACTGGATGCTGAAAGAAGCTGTGGAAAGATCGGTCTATTCATCTGCACTGCACGACTAATTACGATGCTGGCAAAGCCTTATACAATTTCCACCCCTCCATAGTCGTTATTCCCATGTCTCTCCATCCTCCAGCTGTTCTTTCCAGGCACCTCCAACTATTCTGAAGATTATTTTCATATGCAATTGAAAACTAAAATGAAATAGCACTTTAAGCTTTCCAGCTCCTGACTTGGTTTCATTTAATGCAGTAGAAAACAAAACAATACCAAAAAGTAAATTCAGCTTCCTGGCTACCATGGAGAAGCAGCCAGGCTAATGGCAAGGGCTGAACAGCATACCTACTCCAACAGTGCTCCTTTCCAAGGGATTTGTATAAATACTCAGCTGGGACCATTAAACTGCTCTCAACCTAGGTCTCACTAAAACTACCCACTAAATACCCTCTGATGGCAAAGGATGTGTCAGGCAGCGTAGCTGGGAACAGGCAGCAGCTCTGCCTGCAGCTTCCACCCTGCCAACCCTCTTCCACTGTGCTTCTCTGATGATGAATTCACCAAAGCCCCCTGAACTCCAGACCTTTTGCTTGTGGAAGCACCTTGACTATCCCATCTGCTCTGTTAGGAGTTGCTGGAGATCTGCCTTTGTTTAGGGCATTGAGAAGACTGCACAAGTCAGCCCTCTCTTCATGCCACATAAAAACGTTTTCAGAGATGAGAATGGTGGAAGACCTATGCAAGTCAAGACAAGTAAATTATTTAGTCTTCACAACTCTTAAGTGATTTCCAGCTGCTGATATCACTTTATAAAGGCAGAACATCATCTCTATTAAAATGCCTCCTGTTGGAGAGAAGTAGCTTTGAGAAGTAGGTGGAGAAACTTCCCTCTGTTGGAGAGAAGTAGCTTTGAGTAGGTAGATAATGGACACCTAGTCTGTCTGTATTTTTTTACAGCTTTAGGAAACTCAGATACATAATGATTGTGATCCCCATGAAAATGACAACAGTAATTTTGCAGCCAAAGCTCTGATACAGATATTACAACCTTGGGTAATGGATTTATTCCAGTGAAATGAAAACATTATGTCCGGAAATAGAAAAAAGCATCTGCATATCTATCCATAAATTAAAATAGAATTGCAAAACCAACCTCAAATTATGTATTCACAAAACAGTGCTGTGCACAGAAAATGACCCGTGGCATGCAAAGGGAATCTCTATTTGCATGGAAATTTCCTTCCCAGTTGTGACATATTGAAGTTTTCTGAACTTTCTGGACCAAAGGACAACCATCAAGACATGGTGTTTCTCCTTGGCATGGTCAAACAGGAGCAATGTCAGAGAAGGGAGTGGACATCATGCTGGGTACCTCTGGGGCTCCTCTGTACATGGAACTATTACTGCCGTGCAGAACAGGTAAATGAGCTCTCTTTCTGAAGCACACCTTTGATAATTAAAATAGGATAGGCAGCACCTAGACCAACAGATGGCGGAGGGAACATCCACCATATTTACAGTGCTTAGCAATCACTGTGCTTACCATATACCACTGGAACTCCCTTAATAGGCAATTTTTAAAAATCCACACCTACTACAAATTACTATATTCCCATCAGCCCTTAAGAAAACATTCCTTATGTAGGAAACATATCGGTACTCAGTGTGGCTGCCTGGCCAGCACTAACAGACGGGTGCTCTGGGCTTCATAGCAGATACAGCTATGAATGCCAGCTGAACATCCATCCCAAGCTCCTCTTCAATTTCTGCTTCCTTTCCCAAAAATCCTTACGAAGCAGTTTTCAAGGATGCTTTTCTTCTTGTGAGACTTCTGACTATGCTGCATGTAGTAGAACTATTTCAGGTATATTTTCACTACAATAAAATCAATAAAACAAAAAGTATAGTCTAAATAAATAAATCACCAACACTTAAACTTTTAAAATTCTAAACAAACCTAGAAAACTGAATAAACAACTTAGAAAACTCAATAAATAACTTAAATCCTGCAAACTTGGCAGTGTGTATGTTGAGCTGTGCATTGGCTGTGCCAGCGCTTCTGGTTTGCTGTGCAGGCATCCCCCATCCATCTGTATTTCTCTCCCTTGGTTGCATTCCCATTGCAAAGTCTCTGAGGCAGGACCCTTTCTACAGAGGAACATGGCTGTCATCAACACAGCATGACACCTCCACGATACTTATTACAACTACCTGATAACATCCTAATAAATGAAATATGACAGCACTAACAAGTACAAAAGTATTTTCCTCTGAGCCTAGCAATACTCTTATGTTGCCAAATTCAGTGTACAAGCAGTAATTACTTTGGAAAAAAGAGAACAAGAGAGATGTATCGCCTCAGCACGCACAGATCTCTGCAAGCCAGGATAAGGATACTGAGGATTATATTGCAGACATTCAACATATTTATTTGAGGTTACAGAGGTAAATTTATCAGTCCTACCCATTACAAAGAGTTAGACAAATAAAAATCTAGTTTTAGTCTCTAGATTTATTTTTTTATTAAGTAAATATAGTTTTTTCTCCTAATGAAGCTGATCTTCTGCAGAGGATACTTTAATTGACAAATAAATTAAGCCTTTGAGCAAATGCCCTTCCAGCAATTCTGGAGTCAGACAAGACTGTTTAATTCTCACCCTAAAGTGTAGGGAGCACATTCACACGTTTCCTCACTGTGAGTGAGGTCAGTGATGGGCAGTGCGCTGCCCAAGATGCAATTTTGGTGATGCAGCGATGTCCTGGGTTCAGCATAAACCATGACAAGCAATTATCTCCTAGGCTTCTATATCATGCCATTTATAGAGAATCACATGGGGTAAATAATATATGAAAATGGGGAAGCTCCTGAATCTAAGTCCTTCCAGAGAAACATGATGGTGTGCATAATATCTGCCTTCTCTCCATTGTGAAATGAATGCTAAATAGCAGTTTTCATCAGTAGTAGTCAACAAGAATGCTCTTAAAACCATCTGAATAGAGAATGAACTTTCTGTAAATAATTTTCTTTTCCATCGAACTGTTATTTTCTTCTTAGAAAGCCATGATCAGTTGAAGCTCATCTGCTTCTAATTAGTTTTCAGATGATTATTGTTAAAACCAGTAGTAGTTTTCTTTGTCACTGAGTCCTGGAACACTTTTGTGGGAAAAACTTGCTGTGGAAAAAAAACTTGCTATGGAAAAAACTTGCCCAGGATTCCTAACAGTATTAACCATGCAAAGCATGTGTGGATGGCATTTGGAGAGAGGTGGAAACATGAAAAAGAAGGCCTGAGCTCACCACAGTGAAGGGTCTCATGAGGCACAAATTGCCAGTGGGTGCATTTTTAGGTACCTTTCATATACTTAATGTCTTATTTATAATACGTATTTAATATGTAAAGTTTGATGTCCTAAAACTGAAATAACAGCAGCCTGGTAGGAAAGCTGCAGTGATATAATGTTTTCATGTGAAACCTGTCTGACATCCTAGAGGATGTAACAGGGTGAAAACAGTGAGGAAATGGACATCTCTTAAATTTATCATGCTTGTTCTGGAGCACCTCTCAAGAATTATCTCACAGGGGACATCTGGCAGAGCTGAGTTTCAGAAAAGAGGTAGATGTGACCCTCTTCCAAAGCACCAGGGAATGCTCCCAACAAAGCTGCAAGCCAAAACCATAAATTACTACCCAGGTCATTATTATAGAGACATGCCAGCAGGTGATTTTGATTAGCTCCATTTACTGCAGGGAGATCTCCTGGAGGGAGAAAACACCCACATGTAGAAGTCAGAAGACTTGACATAACTTGGGTTATTTTTTCAGGCACAGGACTGAGATTGACTCTCACACTTCATCCAGACAGGGGACAGCATGCACCAGACTGAGCTTTGAATGGAGCCTAAAGTTTTCCAGCTAATCTAAATTTCAGACCGTATAAGTGCTAAAATTTAATTTAGATGGATTTTGAATTAGGTAGATTTCAGTGTCTTTTTTCTTTTTTTCGCATTGGTTGCAACAGCAGATGCTAGTGAATTGTTTGCAGGATTTACAGTTGCAGAATAGTCATTACTCTCAAGAAACTGATAACTTTGATTCTACAGCTCAAGTTCATGCGCTGGCTGCAGACATTTGCTGGGGTTTTCCTGGCTGATGCCTTTGTCCTGGTTTGGCTTCCTGACAGGACATAAAACTTTCAGAGAATACTGAACAAGTAGCAAGCACCTCTGAGTTATAAGATTCAATATTTGTGCTAAAACGTGAAACTTTTGCAAGTGAAAAATATTCAAATGAGTAAACAAACAATAACTTCTGAGTAAAGCTGCAACATTAATATTCCCACATATTAGTATCCCACAAATCATTATTTGCTTTACTTGACTAGCTGTAGCAAGAATGTAATTGTTGAATAACGATGAGCTTCTTTAAAAAGCCATGAAATGGGCTTAATCCTCCATCTTTCAATACCATCTACACTACTGACAATCTTTTACGGGCTGTGCTGCTATTCCTTATATTTTGTGAAATTAAAATTGTAATATCTGAAAATATAAATCCTGAACAATACTGTGGTAACACTTTCTATCTCACAAGACATCATGAAGGCTGTCTTAACCCTTATCAGTTATCCCTCCCTCTGCATAGGCAAGTCATGGCACCCAAATTTGTCTCTCCCCTCCCCAGCACTGATGAACATCTCTGGAGAAGCACAGACCCACTGGTGACACCCTTGCAACCTGCAAGTTTTGCAGCGAGCTAGCGGGGAAGAACTCTGAACTTATTTTAAAGCATCTTTCAAACAAAGGGATATTGCATATAAATGTCATCTGCCAACTTTGCAGGTATGTCTGAGCTGTATTTAGCTCTCTCAGCCATGCACATGGTTTCAAAGTGGTTTATAGACCCATAAAAGAGACTGCAATCCCACAACAACGCTGTGATGCAGACCAAAAGCTGTATGTTCCTATTTCACATAGCTGTTGCCCTGAGTGCGGTTGCAAGCCCTGGGAGTTGCCTCTGCTCCCCACCAGCAGCTGACAGTCATAAATCAGGGTATTTGTTTTGGAGGTGGATAAACATGTTGCAAAAAAACCTCCACTGAAGATCTGTCAAGTCTCAGGAAGCTTGTTTTAAATTCAGATATGGGGAGATCTCCATATCTGTCTCATGCTCCATGAAGCAGACTTCCCACAGTTACCAAAGGGCTGACCTAAGTGGAGATAAACTCAAAACAACATCTAAGAGGGGTCCTACCAGAACGAACTTGCTATTACATTTCAGTGTGGTTTTGTCAGTCCCATCCCACCAGACCAGCCCTACCCAAACCACTATTAGTCAAATCATGCCCTTCCCTGATGCTAAAAACACATTGTTTCCCCATTCAAAGCTCTTCACAGGTCTCCTGGATGTTTAATCAGTGAATACAAGCTTCTCGGTTGGGAAGAACCTCAAGATTCAATGCAATTTTAAAGAAACTGGTAACATAACTAACTGATTAGATATGGGAACTGTTATTATTATTTTAATACCAAACTTGCTGTCTCTCTCCATTTCCTATGGTCTATTTACTTATATTACCTGCTCTACAAAATGTTCCCTTTAGTTATTAAGAACTCTGTCCTCAGATCCCAAATAAAACTCCAAACCCCACTGCCTTCCAAAGACCAAAAAGGTCTCCTTACTGGGCCAATTCATCATAATATTTCAGAGGTATATTTTCAGAAATCCTTGCATGAAAAGACCTAGCAAATGTTGCAAAAGTGTGACTTTTTAAATTTTTTATATTTTTTTTTTTACTTTTGAAGATAGTTATTTCTTTTCCAGATTCATTTTTTTAGGTAGGTTGAAATAAAAACTGAAAAACCAACCAACCAAACTCACATAAACCTAAAGCAACTAATGGAAATAGCAGGTACTGTTTATTTAAACTATTGGTTTAAGTCCTATTAATTCCTATATGCTTTTCTAAGAAAGACATATAAATAAACATTCAGGTAATCTAGGTAAGAACATTAATAGAATTAAGAGACCCCTAATTCACACATATTACTTGTCTCTTTAGAAGTCATATGGAAAATAAGTAAAAGATTTAACTATTTCACTGTTAAATATTATACTGCTTCAATCCAAAATCCCTAGTGTTTGGTGGCCTTTTATGATGGGGCTATGGAACTGATCGACAAGGCAGAGCAGTTGATGTCATCTACCTGGACTTGTGCAGTGTTTGACACTGTCCTGCATGACATCCTTGTCTCTAAATTGGAGAGACATCAATTTGATAGGTGGACCACTCAGTGGATAAAGAACTGGCTGGATGGCAGCACGCCAAGACTTGGGGTCAATGGCAACCCATTACAATGCCTCATCATCCTTACAGTAAAAAACGTCCTCCTTATATCCAACCTAAATTTCCCTTGTTTAAATTTTAACCCATTACCCCTTGTCCTGTCACTACAGTCCCTAAGGAAGAGTCCCTCACCAGCATCCCTGTAGACCCCCTTCAGATACTGGAAGGCTGCTATGAGGTCTCCACGCAGCCTTCTCTTCTCCAGGCTGAACAGCCCCAACTTTCTCAGCCTGTCTTCACACAGGAGGTGATCCAGTCCTTGATCATCCTTGTGGCCTCCTCTGGACTTGTTCCAACAGTTCCATGTCCTTTTTATGTTGAGGACACCAGAACTGCAAAACAATACTTCAAGTGAGGTCTCACGTGAGTGGAATAGACGGGCAGGATCACCTCCTTTGACCTTCTGGTCTTTCTGGGCTCCAAGCGCACACTGAAGGAGGCTCATGTTCATTTTCTCATTGACCAACACCCCCAAGTCCTTCTCCACTCTGAATCTCTTCTCTGCCCAATCTGTAGCTGTGCCTGGGATTTCTGCACCCTCATTCTTTCCTGAAGTGATTCACACCAGTTCCCTTGAAATATTTAGTAGCAAAATGAAAATGTTTAGGCCACTCGCACCTACAAGAAGCATTTCTTCATTTGCAGGATCAGCCCATATTATAATGAACACACAAAGAGCACAGGGAAGGATTCCCTGCCCAAACCACCCCTCTGCAACGCAAGAACTAGGAAATGGCACAAATTATGGAAGTATCAGAGATATGCACAGTGCAAAGAAGAAATGTGCCAGTGGGAAAATGTTTTGCTATGCCAGTGCTGTACAGCCAATAAATCTTTGGTGCTGCCCACACCTGCATCCTCAGTACAGCACCGTCAAAAATCCATTTACGTCAAAGGCAGGCTTTGGAACCACCCTCACCAATAGTCAACACTGAATCAATTTTTATTTTTACTGAACTATTTTGCTAGTCACCATCTGGTACTTCCATAAAAGTAAGCTCCATCAATATATATGATTACCTTCATTTTGGTCAGAGAAGCACAGTGCATTTTGGTTATGAAAGGGTTTTTTTAGTTAAAGTTCTTCAGCAATATTAGATGCTTCAGCAGAAATCTCAGACTCTGAAACAGTAAGGAGGAAGTTGCCCTCTTCTAAAACATTGCAGAAAGGCCTGATCATTATGTCTTCCATGAAAGAATTAAGATAATCTAGTTCTAGTAACAAAAATGATCCATCAGATCCCATAGTCTTTGGAAACACTTTTCTTTCACAGCATTACTGTGGATAACAATAACATTTCATAGCATGGTCAGTGGGCAATGTTCAGAGAAGTAATGTCAGATCTATTACATTTATACCTTTGGCCACCTGAGCAGAGAGATGATTGTGGCTCTCTTTCTCTCTTAGGTTCCCACTTATCCACCATGGGCCAAAAAAGAAACAGCAAGGTAACAGGCTATTGAGTAGGAAAAATAATTCCTGCATTTTGGCTAAGTCCCAAAAGTATAAAGTTGCTTGTGAGAGGTACCTGAGTTATTCTGCACTCAGACACTAGAAGGATGGTTGTTGCTCATTGAAGTTAGGATGATGGCCAAAGCCTACAAATTTTAGTGCAACTCACTAGCCACAGAATGATTTGATGGTGCATAGTGGAATAGAATTTAAAACCAGGTTTGTCAAGAGAACTTTTATGCAGATGATGATGAAGTTTTCTCCAGCTTTAACAATCCATGAATATAAAGCCTTCCCATTGGCACTATCCTCATGTTTCAGAACTGTAATTCTCACAGGAGCTACATTTAAGGCTCAGCTAAAGCCAGTAGCATTACAGTGCTTTACACCAGCCCAGGAAAAGCTCTATGAAGCTAATGATGCTTTGCATTTACTAAAAATACTATGTGGCATTAATACAAGGTCCTAACTTATTTCAACAAGTGCCTTTTGTGCTTGGCTTTTGGATAAAAGTAAATGAAAAGATTTGAAAAGCCAAATAAGACAAGTAAATAGCATCAATCCTAGATTTGTGTGACTATAAACAAAAGTTATGTTCTGCCATTGTCCTTCAAGCGCGGGCACACTGAGGTTCAGGACTAAAGCGGCAAATCAGTCACAACAGCATCTACTTTATAATGAAATCTTACAGAGCAATTTGCTAGCAATTTATGTCATGTAGGAGCCAGAATCAACCACTTATGTTTAATTTCCAACAAATTAGAATTGTCCAGGGTAGTAATTCTACCTGTGAAGTGATTCCTTTTAATGTAGTACATGTATGTAGGCACAAATACACAGTCATTGGAACCTGATTCCTACAGAAAGCCCTGTGGCAGCAATAGCATTTTATTTGTGCTTTGGCTGATAGATCTTCTTCAGTGAATGAAGATATGCAAATTTTTATCATTGTGAAGATACATTACAAGAATTAAAATGCAATGCCTGCATGAAAATTAAATGGTGTATAAAAATAGCTGCGACAGTTCTTTCTAATGACTTCTATGACAGATGTGGGCATGATTAATGACGATGCAATAATGCCTTCGCTGAACTTAATCACTAACACATCAGTTAATATTGACAAAGAGGAAATGAATGCTACACAGACATCAACACCCCAAATCACTAGAACAGAGTTTATAATAACTATTCTGGGAGGCTTACCATAGGCAGGGGTGATATGTCATTCACAGCGTTGGATCCAATTCACCTGCATGACTGCTGAATGCAAGTTGTGCTGAATTCACATCACCCACCACAGTCCTGGTAATTTCTTAGTCACCTGGAGGCTAATAACCCCTCCAGGAATCAAGGAATCAATCCTTCACCTGTCACAATTTTTATTTTTTTTTGTGCATAGCAGAAATATTTAGATTAATGAAATATGCTGGGACCCTTGAGTCTACAAACTATATGGGCATGTTCTCATATCCAAGGGGTCCAACAATAGAAAGGACAACTGAAAGCAGCTGCTGTAGCACCATACCTCCAGAATTTAACACCGGTCAGGTGTTAAGGGTGTTTCAGGTCAGACCTAAAAACCAACTCCAGGTTGGAAGATACAGACTTTTGCGTAAGACATTCCAGCTCAGCGTAAAGATATCTGATAATGAACATGACTCCACAATCATATTTCAGTTGTCAAAGTCATTAAAAAAATCATTTCATTTCTGGATCTTCCTCTACTTACTTTTGGAAATTGTATACTCAAAAAGTTGTATATAGAGCACAACTTATCCATGTGTTTTATTTCCCTTAATAAATTGAATACAAGTAGCCTTTCCAGTCTCCCACAGCAAGGAAGTTCTTCCAGCTCTGGAAGAGAAATCCAGATCACTTGCGAGATCATAGGATCATTGAATGGTTTGGGTTGGAAGGGACCTTATAACTCATCCAGTTACAACTCCCTGCCATTTACAGGGACACTTTCCACTAGAGTAGGTTGCTCAAAGCCCTGTCCAACCTGGCCTTAAACACTGTCAGAGATGAGGCAGCTACAGCTTCTCAGGGTAACCTGTGCCAGTGTCTCACCTACCTAGTTTCAGTTTAAAGTAATTATCCCTTGTCCTGTCACTGAATTATTAAATAAATATTAAATAACACAGTATTTACAAAGATAATACAGTCATACCTAGAGCTAGGTTAACTGGCGAGCTTGGCTTGTTGAGCCTAATTGCAAGTTTCAGTAGCTTTTCAGCTACTGAAAAAATAGCTACATTTCAGTAGCTATTCAGCTGCTGAGTAGCAACGAAGCACAGTGCCAGCAGCCTGGCCTCAGCACTACTACCAGGCTGTCCTGGGCAGGGAAAGGCACTGGAAAGGACCTTTTCAGCACGAGAGCAGTGCACCCATGGAGCTTGTGCCACCCCCATCCTTGGAGGTTTTGAAACTTGGCTGGAGATGTCATGGCTGATCTGGGCTAGCATCAGTGAGAGATGCTCCAGTGCCTCTGAAAGTGCCAGGCATACCTACAGAATGGAAACTGCAACAGCAATGGATACTTTGCCAAGGACAAGCAGTTTGCCATGAGCTGCTGGTGCAGCAACAAGCTGCTGGGAAAACTGATGGAGTAATAAAGGGAGCAAACCTCTGTGGGCAATGCCAGCAACACCAGCTAGCAAACATTCCTACTGTCAACATCTACATGTTTGTTAGGAGAGAGTCTAAGAAACAGCCAGAAAACTAATCTGATGGAGACACAAATGGCTTACCAGAAGCAGAAAAACAAAGAGTTTGACCTGTTTAACTTCTAAAGCAGGGATAAAGACGTGACTGAGTGGCACACATCCACACTGTGAAAATGCTGCATCCTACAACAGCACCCAAAATACACAGAAAGGGAAGGCAAAACAGGAAAGAATAGGTGAGATATGCATAGTGCCAAAGTCAAGGTAGACATAAGACACAGATTTTAACACTTAAGACTGTTAAAACCACAAAAGAAGCAATGGGTTCACTGTTACTTTTTATTGTCAGGCTGAGCTATTGACAAGTCAGTGATACAGTCAGTCAATGACATCCAGGTCAGCAGTATACAGGAATCCTGACTAAATCATTTAATTGTGCATTTTAAACACTGTGCCTCATTCCTGCAACTGCTACTGGAGTTCTTTGCAGGAAAACTACAGCCCCAGCAGAGCAGCTTCCTTGGCCATTCCATAACTACAGGCATATCCCTGTCACATCCAATGCTAGTACACTCAGCCAGTGCAATGCAACCTCCCCCCAACCCTGGAGACTGTGGGAGCACAGTCTTCCCTGGTAGTAATGAAGAAGGATGCTACCTTCAGGTACAAAATGCAACAGGGGTAAAGATGAATAAAACCAACAAGGAGAGGAGGCAGAGAAGAGACATGCTGAGTGAGGAGCAGAGTACATCTAGAAACACCTGGGGGAGATTTCTGCACAATGTTTTGCAATAAAAAGCATTTTTTACCTAGACAGGGGAGGCAAATAAATGTTCTGAAGAGAGCAGAAAATATAGAAATGTGAACAAAAAACAAGTGTATAGACTTTGAACAACCCAGAAAAAGATTTTACTGGTGCTCTAGACAGTGTTCACAGCAACCTTTATTTGGCTTGAAACAGGTATCAGTTTCTCCATCTATGTACTTCCTTTTTCTTGTGGAAAAAAAGCCACTTTTAACCAAACAGGGTTTTCTTTTGTTGATCTGCAGCAAAGAATTACCAGTAAGAAAAGAAATTTATGTCTTTCTCTGTCAAGGCTCACTCTGTCCTTGGGAGACTTTGGGCCATTTTATGTGCAAAAGTCATAGCATTAAGCTACATTACATTTGCACCTTTGGGCCAGGTTAGGCTTTTATCTCCTTTAGAGGCTTGGACATATAACAAACATCACAGACTAAAGCCACACTGAAGCCAACTGTACTGGCCCAATTTTTTAAGCAACAAGGTCAATACATTTAAACTCAGAGGTCAAGGATTTAAACCCTGGAGATGGGTCAGCCTGGGATTCTGCTATAGCCATGGAAAATGAGAGGCTCTGAGCTGAAGGGCAAATTGTTTTGCAGGTTACAAAGCAACTTTTGGCATGTTTAAAAGAAAATGAGGGAAAATAATCAGTGCACAGCTTAGAGACACACCGCCAGGGCAGGGGCAAAATGGGTATTTGTTAAACCAAGCTTATTTTCAGCCCTTATTGTCCTCCCCTCCATCCCTCAGAGCTTCCTTGAGCAGCAAAAGGAGAATGAGGTGTCCTCAATCGAGACAGAATCGCTAGTTTTAGGTGTGTTTACCCTGACTGAATTAGTTGCCCTATGTTTAGCAAATTTTAAATGGTGGCACGCAAGTGAGAAGAGGTGGAAAAACGATGTGCTTGGTGCCCATGGGATAGATGATTTAATCTGCTCTCTGCAATCCAACTGCACAACTTACACTGCTGAGCACTGAAGGTATTGAACAGAAGCAGCTCATCTTATGGACAAGGGAAATCACAGAATCAACTAGGTTGGAAAAGACCTTTGAGATCATCAGGTCCAACCATTACCCCAGAGCTGCCAAGACCACCACTAAACCATGTCAGAAACAAATAACTTTCCCACTTCAGTTGACAAAATTCCTTGAGAACTGGCCATGAGACATCCTGGAAACCCTAAGTCAAGCACTTCAGAAGAAGAGATAGAAAATCTTTTAATTCCTACTAAAACATACCAGACCCCATCTACTTAGGCTATTGTACAATAGGTGGAAATCCTTGGGCAGAAGCTGAAAGGGCACTGGAAATGAAGGCTTGGTTTTATAGGATGAAAGGGAAAATCACTTCCTCCTACAGGCATGAGAATTTAGTCTAATTTTCTCTCCCCTCCTCCTTCCCCCAAATCATGGGCCAACTGTTTGGTACCTTCCCTGGAAATTTAGGATTCATTTCTACATCCAGCCTCATGGGAGTACCAACACTTACATCTTTTTTTCCAGATGTAGGTAAAACTGCCTACCCCACTCAAACCTTCTACTCAGTAATATCTGGCTAATTGCTGCCTAGGCTGCTCCAGCATCACCAGCTGAATTTTCCAGACGACTGAAAATAAACAGGTCTGAGAAAGCAAAAGGCAGTGCTGAGTCTGTGACAGGGATTTGCAGGGCATGAACTGAAGATCAGGGTCTTACAGTGGGTCCTGGACTGACTTCAGAACAAAGCAGGTCCTGTGAAGGGTGGAGACTGCAGAGAATGGCAATACATGAGGGCACGATGGAGATCACTGGGCAGGAGCAACCAGGAGCACCTCCTACAGCAAGTGCAAGCATGGCCCAGCAGATATTTTTAATTGCAGTCTCATGCGTTGGTGCAAGACCCTATCCTCTACACTCTAGGGTCCCTATTTAATCCAGCAAAACCACCTGTTCATGTGCTTGTCCCCCCTCCCACTTTCCAACAGCCCTGGCAGCTGGATGTTAAGGTCCCTTCTAACCTAAACTATTCTAGGATGCTATGATTAATATCATTTGCAGAGCTTGCTGTAAGAGCTGAACAAGCCTAAAAGTTGATTTAAAAGAAGTTAGTTCTTCCATGCTGCCTGATGCGAGAGCAGTTCTCTTCAGCTAGGAATCTCTACACCCTAGCAGGCTGCTTCAGACATTGAGCAACACTGAGCTCTTCTGTATCTTCCAGATCAAGTGAAAGGGGGGAAAAGTTTAGCTATATAAACAATAAAGTTAATTATATATAAAAAACATATAAAAGTGGCCCAGCGTCTATCAATCTGATCCTCCATTTACAATGACAAATAATAAAATGATAAATTATATTAATTTCGCAGAGCCTTTAGAAGAGGAAAAAACTGGCAGAAAGGTGCAAAATATGGTGTGTTGGGGGAGAACAGCATCCATTCCCGTTTCATGCCAGGTAACTACTTCAGCCCATCTTGTTCCTGATGCTTATTCTTTTCTCAGCACATTGATATTCTGGGCTGTTAGTAAGTCACTGGTGAGGTGCATCAACATAGAATACTAGAATGGTCAGGGTTGGAAAGGACTTTAAAGATCATCTGTCTCCAACCTTCTGCCATGGGCAGGAACACCTTTCAATAGACCAGGTTGCTCCAAGCCCTGTCCAGCCTTGCCTTGAACACTGCCAGTGACAAGGCAGCCACAGCTTCTGTGGGGAACCTGTGCCAGTGCCTCACCATCCTCACAGGGAAGAACTTCTTCCTAATATCTAATCTAAATCTCCCATTGTGGATAAGTGCTTTGGTAAACCAGATCACTGCTGAGGACAGGCTGCAATCAAAACCTGCATCAAATAGGCAATGGAGATTGTAAGGGCCTGTGAGAGCAACATGGTTAGTTGCCAGCCCTCAATTCACTGACTGCTATCAAGGAAGCAGGGCAGAAAGGAAGCTGCCTCAAAGATATCAAATTCATACACTTTTAATTAAAAAAAAGTCGCTAGAGAAACACTCAGGATCCTATTGATGTCCTCACTGATGGGAAGACTGATGCATGAGCTGTGGGAGGACACAGATGGCATAGCGGTGGACTTAACAACATACTGTAAGCGCAGTTGTAGCTGGAAAGCATCTTTATCAAATAAAATGTAAGCTGAAGATGAGCCCAAAGGAAGCTGTGCTGCTTGTTTCCCTCCTCAGGAGCTGTCTTATAATTTTAATTTGACTACATATCCCTCACACCCCAGCTTCTACTTTTGTATCCTGAACCTCCATTTCCTAATGACAGCTCCTTAGTCCCACGTCAGCTACAGTGACACAAAACCAGAGTGAACCCTGTCTCCATCCTAACCCTGTTCCTTCACTTCCAGTGTTGGATTTTTATGTATGGAATAACTAGACACTAGAGAAAGAAAGAATAAAACAACCCCCCCCCAAAAAAAAAAAAACAAAACAAAAACACAAAACCAAACCAAACTCCTTTGGGAGGATTCATATGACATCAAACTATCTCAGAGGAAGAAACACTGACAGAGAGCCCAGCAATGGATGCTGCAAATGACACTGGAGACAGCAATGAGATAAAACAGCTGCTGCAGAGGAAAGACAGACATCCTGAACAGGGGATACAGCTCACAGACTCTCTGAATGGACCCAATATGACCATCTTCAGCCTCTCACACACAAACCTGGGTCTATCAGGTCTCAGAGAATGAGGTGCAGAAACAGAGAAACTGAGCTGAATAAATCTTGATTTCTGTATGTCACTGCCTGCTGAGCCCTCAGTTCAAAGACTGAGATTGAAAAATGGACTTGGAACAATTCTGCATTTATTTTTAAAAAAACTTTGCCTTAGTCTGCTCCTTGAAGGAGGCAGAGCTGTTAGCAGCAATCAGTCTCACAACAGCTTACCTTTCCTTCCTGTGGGAGGTGAGAGCATCCTTTGTCTCTGTCACCTACTGCTCCCATTTCCTTCCACCCTGCTTCTGCTCACGTACAAACACTGTGAAGAATTTGCTATGAGAATTTTTTGTTCTGTTTTGGTGATGATGGGATGAGCTTGTCGAGTCTGTTTGTTCAGTTGTTCCCTTTGATGAAAAATGCCCTTGCACAAAATTAAGACCACAGTGTTTGCTGGATGCTGCCTCATTCAGACATGCCCTTCTTTGAGCTGCCTCCAGCCTGGACAGCAAACAGGCATCACAACATGGGGAGAAAGGAGATTCCTGCCTCCCTCAGGGATATTGAGCTATGACAATCCAGTAGAAACAACAATGCCATTTAAATACAAATATTCCAATAGCCAGCCTGGAGGTATGAGTTATCCCCCCAATACAGTTTCTTCTCACAACATGGTGTTTAACACTCTTCTGAGGAGACCCCCAAAGGGATACATACGGTTGTTGGAACACTACTGAAGCAGAGCAGTACCACCCCAAACCCAAGCACACAAGGCAGGAAGCAGCAGAACCTGCCAGTAACCCCAGAACTAGCCCTGCATGAGCAACAAGACCTAAACCTGAGCCACTGGGAAAGAAAGAGTTACAAGCTCCTAAAAAGAAATAAGCACACAATCTTCTATGTCTTAAATGTGGCTGAGGCCAAATGCCTCATTAAACCAGAGACTTGCTCTGAAATGAAACCACTGTGAGAGTAGATCTGCCATAATATAACAGCAGAGAACCTATTTTTGAGTTCATTTGTATTTTTCTAGCACTGATCACCGTGAATAATTTAATCCCCATTTGGAAGACTGCTAATAAGACGCTGCCTTTCAAATGAAACAGGCTGTGCTTGGAAATTTGGGCCTGGATTTGTATTCACATACAATTTCAAATAAATAAATAAATGTGTAAATAGATAGATAGCTAAATGAATAAATAAATAATGCAACTTCTGTTTCTGGGGCTTTTTTTTTCAGGCAGCCAGATTTGTCTTCTGTGTCCAGCAGTTTCTTGCAGAAGGGAATAAAATCCAGCATTTAATTGTTTTCCTCCTCCCACAGGATTCCATAAAATTTTATGTTATTTCTTCTAAGTTGTTTCTCCCCCAATGTTTTACACATAATTGCCTTTTGTTTTCAGTAAACCTGTATATTGTTATTCTCTTTCTTCCAGCTGTTTCCTCTACTGTTCTAGTTCATCTACCCTCTCAACCAATTTTATCAAGCTCTATTTTATCTCCAAAATTGAATTTTCAAGGTTATTGAAGAAATATGTTTTTCTCTGGTTTTATTTCCTTTTGAACTCTGCCAGGGCTTGCACTGGATGTATTTTGGAGCTCTGCATAGTTAGTGTTATTGCTGGGTATCTTCTACCACACTGATATGAAAAATATAGTGATGCATCCTTCCTGAATGCCCTGTATTTTCTTTGCTTTTCCCACCATTCTACTCCACACATCTTACCCCTCTTTTCCGCTAGAGATGCATCAGCCAAACAAGTCCATTACAGAGATACCAACTATCTTCCATGATTTGTAACTTGAAAGGGAAAACATTTCAATCCATACCATTACACCCAGCTAATATGCATTATCTCATTTTGAAAGATTATATACTGCATAATTTCAGTGAATTCTCTCTCATCACCTGAATCATAACATGTGCCTTAGGATACTTTTCTCAAAACCTCTGGGAAGTGTAACCTTTCCCCATGATAAGATATCAAACATCTTTATCTTACTTAGATGTTACAAAAAAACTTACTAATAAACTTATTAGTTAGTCCACAATGTTTAGTTCTTCACAACTAGAACAAGAACAGGTATCCAGGAAGGGACCAGCATTTCATATGCATTTTGTACCTTGCAGACATGTTGCACAGTCAGGGTAGAACCATGTCTTTTGTGTTTCTGATAATTTCTTTAGAAAAAAAACAGTTTCTTGCAGCATTTCTGAATGTACCATCTTGTCTTGTTTACAAGTGTTTCACAAGCGTCTCCTCTTAAAATATGCCCTGCCCACAGGATCACAGGGATGCAAGACTGGAAGAATAACCCGTGTGACCGAGCTCATGCCCAGCTATTATAGTCAAGTAGGCTATGAAACGCCTAATGAATCTCACTGCTACCGTGATTAAAAATCTGCACGTATTTACAGCCAATGCATATCCATGCATTCTGCATCAATGTTGACTTTTAGAGCTTTAAACAGTTATTTATACTTTGACAGCCCCACAGTATACATTCAGAATGCAGTTTGATCTCCAAGTCTTTCTTTGAGAAGAAGAAACATGGCAAATTATGTTTCCTCCTGTAACATCAATCCTGCTTTGCACGTGTTCTGTTTTGTGTCCGGTCTTCACAAACATGTACTCAAATGCACAGAGGAAATTGCAATGCTGCCTTACAGAGATGCTCAGAAGGATACTGCTGACACAACCCAGGATCAGGTTTTCATGCCAGCAATACCTCAGTGATCCCCAGACCTAGATTCTGCAGCCAGGCAGACACTTCTTCACATCCATTCCAAACACGAACAAACAACCCCCATAAGCAATACATTCACCTTGGTGTCCAAGAACAGCAGCTTTCCTTTTAACATCTGCATTTCTCAAATCACCATGGTCCTGTCTATATGATAAATTTATTTTCCTCTGCATGAGCAATACTTCCCAGGCAGATTTCTGTTAAAGCAGAATCATGTAGGTTCAGCGTTTGTCTGCTGCTGGGCTTTGACTAATTTTACTTTTGAGAATCAGAAGTAAAAGCCTGAACAAAGCGCAAGAATAGCATAGATAAATTGCTTCTGGCCATCCCAGGACAACTTTGGTGAGTAACTACAACTACTCTGTGGGATGTGGCATTTACTGCACGGTATCAACAACTTCCATAGAAACATGCCCATCTTTTGTGCCTCTGAGACATTATCATAATCACCAAGACATTAAATATTACTATCCCCAGGACTACTTATTCAGGAACACCTCCCTTCAGAATAATATTTCTCTTTCAAAAGCTATCAGTTGCTGCTTGTCTCTGACCCAGATCTTTTAGTCACTTCTTAGACATACATGAACTCACTGTTTCTACCAAGATCTACAAGCCAGAATTCTATAGAGTTAATACAAATGCATATTCCACATTTCCCTTGCCTCAAAATTCATTTATCAATCTAAAATGACCAATTTTCATTGGTCTTTGTCAAACCATAGTTACAGTTTATACACAACTTTAACTTCTTCAGTCACCTTACAATTTCTTTTCAAAGTTTCACAGAAACTTGGTCAGGCTTCTTCTTGCTTGGATTAGATCTATTTTACTTCCTCTCTAATACAGGGACTACATTTGCCATTCTCTGTATCTTATTCAAACACCAGTTAGGAGATGCTGCTGCAGGATCAGCATGAATCAGCTCTTAAAGAATCTGAACAACCTGCATGCCTCATTCAAGCAAAATTCAACTCTGAAAGTAAAGCTTTATGAGTCTTACCTTGGTAATTCCTCCTTTCACATTCTTGCTGACATTATTAATCTATTTTTCTTTCCTGAGACATTGCCATTCAATATTGAAGGCATTTCCAAGTATTGACTTACCTTTGGACATGTTTAGATGATTTTGAGCTCTACCTTCCCATTGTTATCTGGATGCTTCCTTCACTGGTCTGATATGTGCAAAAATGAAGACCCTTCGAGTTCCATGCAAGGCCCAACTCCAAAATGGACCCCAGACTATCTCTCCTCATACAGGCACTTCTGAACCTCTGGCAAATAAACTTCCCTATAAAACATCTGCATATAAGCCAAAGACATCTTAAACAAGCCATAGACTCTTGTGGTGCAAATCCCTTCCAACTATATTTTAAGTCCCATTACTGGATTGGCTGCCAGCCCACCCAATAATCCTTGCAATTAAAATTCAGAGGAATTTCAATTCAGACACGATTATCTGAGACTACATGACGGAAACAGGGAGGCACATTTGCATTACAGTAGAAGGGTTAAGCTCCTCCAGACCACATGAGAATTCAACATCAGCCTAAAAATAATGCCCCAACAAAGCAAAGAATTGGATGAAGAGCAGAAGTAATGAACCATGTTTCTGTTGCACTTTCTTCTTTTACTGTATGGATTCTCAGGTGCCCAGTGAAGCTTCTGCAAGGGTTATGGGGAAACAGATAAAAGTATTTGTATTCTCTACCACGAACTGTTTTAATATGTGCATGGTTGAGCTTTTTAATTCTCCATGATTACGAATAAGTCTCTAGAAATTGAATACCAGACTTAAAAAGGTCAATCAGGCCACAAACTTACTCCCTCTAACAAAGATAACAACATCGACAAGATGTGGAAAAATCCTAATGTAGCTGTGACTAATGGGGAAATACTGTCTTTGGCCCCCTGAAGTTCAGAACACTTCCACAGATTAATCAGAAGATGAATGAAGATATCCTGTATTCACACAATTTAAGCAAAGTAGATGCTGGCTTCAGAAGATCACTTGTCTCCTCACAGCAACTGCAGCACAGCACAGTGAGTGCACTCTCCTCCCCACAGAACAAACCCTCTTCCAGCAAGATCAAGCTGTACCTTCAAACCTATAGCCTCAATCTTTCCATACATGTTCAGCACCTCAACCATGCTCATCCTGGACTGTGATGCACAGTGCAGCACCTGTCAGAGCGCATGCAACGATGGACTCAGGTATGCCAAACGATAAAGATGATATTAAAATACATACATACGTGTGATAACAAGAGGTAGTTGGGAAGTGGGTGCATTTTTTAGCTAGAAGCAATCAGTGAGCATAGATTGTTGAATTTCAGTCTGACGGGCACTGATTATATATCAGACATGGAAATTTTTTTTCTCAGAAGCCCTGCTTGATTTGAAAAGAAAATCAAGGCTGCCCTTAAGAGCAGCTATAAACTGCTAATTTCCTTCTTTCACAAAAGGAAAAAAGAAATGCAACTATCAAAATTTCTTCTCAAGGAGGCTTTTTGAAGGACTTGTCCCAGATTAAGCAATATTCCAAGGGGCTCCAAGTTTTGAGATGGGTCATAGCAATCATCCTGCATAATATATCTAAGAGGAATAAGCTGGTAATTATCAATTTTCAACAACAAAGATGTATGAGCTACTGTGAAGGAGTATGATTAGTTGATTAGTGAGATATGGCTGGATATGTACAGATCTCTCTGTGCAAGTGTCCAACATGGCACAAATGGCACAACCCATGCAAGATGTTTCTCATTCATTTCTACAGATCGTTTAACATTAACATTCGTGTTCTAGTTTGCTTTTTCATCATCATTATGTCTAGATGCTGCCTTCACACTGCAGCATACTGATGTTTTGATTCAGGATCAAACTCTCACGGGTTAGATCAAGTACCTCAAAGAGATGCTATGATGAACATTAGTATTGAAGGGTCGTAGGCTCCATATGGTTGAGTAATTACTAGGTGTATGCATAAGAATCACTGCAAAGGTTAATAATGATAGAATCATAGATCATAGAATGGTTTGGGTTGGAAAGGACCTTTAAAGAATGTCCAGTTTCAATCCCCCTGCCATGGGCAAGGACACCTTCCATTAGACCAGGTTGCTCAAAAACCCATCCAGCCTGGCCTTGAACACTGCCAGGGATGATGCTGCTATAGATTCTCATGGCAACCTGTTCCAGGACCTGACCACCCTCACAGGGAAGAATTTCTTCTTAATATCTAATCTAAATCTAATCCAGATCTTTCTAAAAATTTTAATCTCATAACTGACATGACTTGGTGAGAGGGAGCACAGCTAAAGGAAGATCAGGATGCTTTTGTTACTTGTTCTAAGTGAGTCTGATCAAATATAGATCTGACAGCAAATGGGTTGCCACATCCAAGTTTGTAAGATCAGAAATTAGTGAGCCAGGTAATAATTTAGAGAGATTCACAGATCTCATTACACCTGGACTAATTAACACCCAAGTTTGAAGTCCATCAAGGATTCAAATTAATGTTCTCCAGGGCAAATATTAATTCTACTGTTGACCTGTGGGACCAAATCCCCTTCTGGCTTGTACAAACAAAACACCAAAATGACAGGAGTCATCTCCATGTTCACCACTAGGAAATAAGGCTTTTATATTTTAAAAATATATACCAGTGAATCGGAAAATGGCTTCAAATAAACTCACTCGAGGTTGATGATATTATATTAAATAGGATGTTTTTCCTAGACAGAACTTATTTTGTTTTGCTCTTTTGGGACATGAAACTTCCTTTACAAAGAAAATGTGAGTACAATTGTGGAGGCACAAAACAATGGCCATGCTAAAGTAATTCAGGCACAAAATCAGTATTAGATATGTCCAAAATATAGGAGGTCTCTGTGGATATTGGAGCTTATTATGAAGTCCTTTTGTCTTCCTTTTCCACGAATTCATTGCAGATGGGATACATGTTGCTCTCTTAATGAAGCTGTAAACAATAAACATAAAATAAATAAAATTCACGCCAGTGTGGACTCTTTCATATCGAGCTTCTGTACTCAAAATACAGCAAGAGCATACAAGATATTTGTGATAAAATCAGTGTCTTTCTTCAAAAAGGCTTGTAATGTGAGTAAATAGGAAATCAGTTGGCTAACTGGGGTGTGGGCTTTAAGCTCTAGCACAACACTTTGCTTGAGAATTTCCAGCTCAGGCAGTCAGATGCTAAGGACTAAAGTGGCAAAAATCACAATTAACTGGGTACATGTGCAGGTTGCATTCACACTTGGACAATACAACCCTGCAAGGAGCCTAATGAAAAGGAGACAGAAGTAAGGAGGAAGGTGGTGGCAACTTCCATGATTAGCACTTCCAAGAACTGAAAGGCCAAGTCCTGATGACTCAGCTGGTTGTCAGTGCCTAGACACAAATTTGAGGTCTTCCAGGTTCAGTGGAAGTCTGGAATGAATTTTAAACTCAACATGATTAAAGATAAAAGGCTATGATCACTTCAATAGTTTATCCAATCCTAAAGACCATGTTGGGGAGAAGCAGCATGAAACATTGCAGAAAGTTGCTGGTCTTACTTGATATAAAGAGCGAATATATGCAAATATATGATCTTCCTGACTTTCAGAAGTTTACATTTACACTGGAGGCTTCCTGCCCGGCTTGGCAGCATTTAAGATCAGGGCATTCAATGTGCTCTGGAGGGACACAATCTTCTTGCATCAGCATGAATCAAACCCAAATTCCACCTCCTTTCAACCTACTGTCTTGTGAACTGAAGGTTTTTAATGGAACACAGATGCTGTTTGCTTCATGCTAACCTTGTCTCTCTTGAGCTTCAAGGGGATAGCCTAACTTCATGGAGCTACCTTGAAACTGCTGGAAGTACTGATATATGCCAGTGTCAGCAAAAAGCTACCATAGTTAAGAGAGAGCAAGTTTCTGTGAACAAACCTCAAAGAAACAGTGATGGATTTAAAAGTGCCTTTCTCACAGGAGTATCAATTTGACTACTCAGACCCTGTATGCTTTCTCCAGAAGCAGAGCATTCAAAGATACCCTATTCTGATTCTTCTCTTAAAAAACTAGCTATGCAACATTCACATGCAATTATATGCCTCCTCTCATTCTCACTTCTTAAAAAAATCAAGAAACATTTTGTCTAGAAGACTGTCTTTGGTCTTGCCCTCAGACGGTGCTGTGAAATGCTCTGTGGTGTAAGACTATCTTCTCCATGACCAATTGTTTAAAAGAAACCTCTGTGAATAATCCAATTTTTCCCAGTAACATCCATGTTTATGCTTCAGGTTCTGGGTACTTGCTGCCTGCTGTCTTTTGGAATTTCTAGCAAGAAAAAGATATAACTCGGGAAATTTTCTCAGTGACTACAGTTTTAATATTAAATAAGAAAAAAATTCAAATTATCTCATTGTCATTTACAACTTTCCACGTTGCCAGTGTTCACATATTCTTTACCTCTCCAGGTCACTAGACACACATTGCCTTTGACCCTGCTAAATGCCAAAAAGCTCCTAGTATTTTGCTTTGCTCACCAAGCTATCTATTATTTCCATCCATTTCCTCCCTTGCTGTATTCAGATAAATTACATAGAAAGCCATGACTGTTTATGCACTATGCTGAAATCATTCTCTATCAGCTTTCACTGAGGATTTTACAGAAGAGATTTGACCATAGTTTTATATAAAAGCACTAAGAGAGTTTTCTGGGAAAAAAAAAATCTGGAAACTTTCTAGACTAAGAATCAAGGAGCTGGGAAATCCACCCATAGGTTAAACACAAAGACAGTTGTCACAGTATCTGGACTGCCTAAATATATATCACCATAGGGCAAACAAAACGTTTAGGTTCAGGTAGGCAGCTTGGATCTCTGCCATATGAAACCAACCCTGGGAAAATCTGTAACCCAGGGATGAGGAATTCCTCCAGCACAACACACCAGGATGGTGAAAGTAACTTCAGAAGGCAAACAAAATGATAAAGGTAAATGGCAGCAGCATCTATTTTGAAGTTTTAAAGTTGTTAGGGTCATTTATTTATTCCCATACTCCAAAAAGACATGAAAATTGGCCCAGAAACGCGAAAGTAGCAAGGGCCAGTTCTAGCCCTGTTTTAGCTTGCCCTCTCTCCTAACAAAAACAGCCAAAATCAAAACCAAATCATATCTACAGAGAAGGAAGTTTTTTAGAAAGCAATAAGCCTAAACAGCTGGGGAATGTATTGTGTTATATAACACTTGTTCTGAATACTAATCAACTTCTGCCACTCAAATCTTTAATCGTAACGTAAGGGAAGAAAAGAAAAAAAGTATAACTGAGGTAAATAATATGAATATAAAATGTAAATATTGCTTTCCATTATATTTTCAACCTGCCTAAAAATAGATTTTAGTGATTATTTAAAAATTAAGACATTTTCCCCATCCAGTTACTCTTCCGTTATTTTCTGATTATAATATTTTAATAAGTTTTCATAGTGAAAATTGTGTAAGATTTAAAAATCTAGGTTTCACCCTCTGAGAGTTTTACTTGCCCTCCTGATGACCAGTCATGAAACAATATCATTAACTCACCTGGCTGTGCCCAGCAATAGCAATGAAGAACTTGGAGTGCAAAAATCTTCTCAGGTAATGAGCTGTTGTCATGGCCCCAGGTACCACACAGCATGTTTCTCTGGAGCTGGACCTCACTGTGAACGTCTCCAAAGTAAAGTAGTGATCCTGGTCCATGACTCCCTTCCTGCCCATCTCTACACCCTGAAGGGCTTTGTCCATGCAGACAGAAAGCCCCCCATCCATGGACTCAGAGTCTGTAATTGTCCTGGCAAATTACTGCAGGGATTAGCTACCTTACCTGTTAAGAAGTTTCTCACAATTACTTTCATAAATCTCCATGAGCTTTAAGCTCATTAATTCTAGCTCTATTTTGGATGGAGAACACTTCATTCCTTTCTTTTGCAAAAACCTTTTATTTCATTATTTATATAATATTTATAAATTAATATTTAATCAGACACATATTTAGACAGAACAGATATGGCATTTTTTTCTGAGCTGCCAAATTACCTAAGGCATGAGAGGTTATTTTTTCCCATCTTCAACTGAAAATAACATCTAGAATCAAATCAAAGCGGACCCAGTTCGCAACTCTCCTGCCAATGGAAAACCTGTACAACTAATTTATGCCCCACCGATACACCCCAGATTTGCAATGATGCACCTGAGATCATAATTCAGCCTTATATCTCCTACTAATTAACTTTGTTACTTTTCAAATATAATCCCCAAAGAATATCCTCTTTCAGCATGATTTCATTAATTGTTTAGAATTCATTACTGAGTAGAAATGTCATACAAACTAAAACTCAAATTGAAATAGAAGTTCAGAGCCTCACAATACAGCCAACTGCTATACCAACCAGGTTACCATGAAATAATTTTGATGTTTTAAGAGGCTTTACAAGTACTTGGAAACCAATGCATTTGGAAAGTAGTTTATATTATAAACAATATTTTATGTAGCACCAAAGTAAAACTGGAGTATATAAAATGCAAGCACAACATGCAGCAATGTCCATGGTGAAAAATGATTCTGTCCTTTCTGCTACTATCACTTGATAATGTACACGATGTAAACATTTGATTATATTGTACCTGATGGCATTTTTATTTCCTGAGCATTCTCTTCTAGCAATAAAAGTGGTGCATTTAAATTATTACTGGATTGCACCTGTTTGCCAACAGCAGGCATTCATTCATTTTTTTAAACTTTTATATACCCAAATTTGCACACCAGAAAATGGTCAGCGAACAGATGCAGCACTCAGAGTGCTGTCACCACATGCAATTCCCACTTCCCACTTGTCTGTCTTGGCGCCCTTCTCAAACTAAGCTAGGACAAATCACTTTCAGGAGCCCTTTCTTTTCAGATGCTACCCTCTCAACTCAGAGCAAAGATACCACATCCTAGAGACCTTCCTGGGCTTGTGGCAGGAAGGTTCATGGCTGATGGGGCTTCTCATGGGTCCTCTAAGGTGCAGGCAACAAGCTTTAGGAGGAGCTGGGACTTTGTCTGAACTAGCACCTTTCATCTTTGATCACCTGCTTTGGGGGAAATGAACAGCGTGTCTTGCAGCACCAAGAAACGTCAACGGTGCTGTTTCATGAACACTTTAAATCACCAGGAGCCATCACACATCTCTCAACAGTCACATATGTGCCTCCTCTGCCCCACGCAGCTTCCCTTTCCCACTCGCAGGCATGCAGCAAACAATGCTTGAGAGATAAATCAATTAAACACTGGCACTGCTGCTCTGCCAGGCTGTTTTTGCATGTTTAGCCCAGTCATCCCAGTAAACTGCTTATGCCATTTCAGCCTGCTGAAGGGATCCTCCTGGACTCAGTGAATACCCTTCCACCATTGCCCCTGGAGAGCAAAAAGCTCTCAAAGATGTGGAAGGAAGATACAGAAAGATAAATGCCATTCTCTGAAGGGCTCTTACATTGACCATACTATAGATAGGAGCAGAGATGAAAACCATGTAGTAACTCCCTGCAAAGGTGCAGAGGAGCTGGCTGCACATGTAGAAACTCCCTGCAAAGGTGCAGAGGAGCTAGCTGCACATTAAACCAGGATATTTGGTGTTGCCAACTCCTCTCCAGGGCAGAGACACCAAGATAATATCCATGGATCCTGAGAAAATCTCTGCTTTCTAAGTGCTGTCCTTGTTTGCACAGCGACTGCCAGAAGGACTTCACAGACCAGGCTCTGCTGATGGCTTATCTATGATGACACACAACCTTCAGCTCTGTCCCTAGCATCATGACTAGCTTCATCTTGCTTTTATTCTGTGGGGAAAGGAGCAAGAAATTAATCACCTTACAAAGTGGACTTTTATTCTTCCCAGTCTCCTAGGGGAGGTGGACAATACAATAACACCACCAACCAAATCCCAGTGAAGGTGTTTAGCTCTTCTCTCCAAGAAAAGCTAGCAGCATTCATAAAATCTGCCAAACAATGAATTTCAAGGTCAGTAAAGCCCATAGCTTGTGACGAATGCCAATACACCTAAGAAAACACCACAGGATAATAATGGCAATAAGCAAAGGATACTAGGCTTATTGATCAAATCAGATACTACAAATCTTTCATTACTACAGCATCCTCAGAATCTCATCTCCAAAACCTCTAGGGTAGAAACTGTTAGCTCTATTTTAGAGATAGGGAACTGGAACAAAGAAAAGCCATCCCAGACAATTTCTGTAAGACAGGCTCTGCTGCTTTCTGTGGATGCTTTGCTCTCCATAGACACCCAGGGAGCACAGGTACCTAACATTCAGATAGGTAAAATTTTAAGTTAAATTTTTCTCTAAGGCCTACTGACATAGACTTCAAAACAGTACCTCCTTTACTGTATTTTACTGTTGAGCAATCACTTCAGGACATGACAAGTATGACATGACTCAAAGTGTATCAAAAAGCACATCAGCTAATTCTTGTCCAAGGCACCTGGGCTAGGGGAGATGAGTCTTCCTTTACTCTTGGTTTCTCCATCATGCATTTTTATTTTCCTATTAGAATTTGATGGTAAACATGAAATATCAACATTCTTACACCACAATTTGAGGACAAACTGTATCAAAGCACATAAATCAAAGCATGGTTTCCCAACGAGCTCACAGTCTAGGATCCTGACACCACTGAGCACAGGGTTAAAGGCGTTGCAGAGGAAAAGAGGTGAGGCACAGAAAGACTGCTAAAACTTGTCACATGAACAAAGAGAGGGCCAAATTTAGGGGAAAAAAAAAAGCCTTTCTCTTTAAATTTATATTTGATTTTTCTTTAGTTTGAGCCAATAGATATGACCTAGAGCAGCAGTTCCACTGAAAGATTTTCCCTGTGACACCACTTTGGTGAGACAGAAAGTCCTACTCTCAAAAGTAAAAACCCTTAAGATGTGCTGGAAAATGGGAATGTATCCAGCTATCAACGTCCATAAATGGATCTGCTTACGTTCCCAGACACCATGCACAAAATGAAATCAGTAAGTTGTTATATAAATGTCTAATTAAATATCTTTTTCCCTGTTTATAACTCACAGAAGTATCTAAAGTAAATATTACAAAATTACTGAAAAGAACTGATTTTTATGACAATTGTATAAATGCCATGCTAGTTATGGGAATGATGCTGAAGTCAATGTGAACACATGTACTTTCCTCCCACAAGAAAAACAGTCAAGGCATTACATAATATCTGTTTTGTCCATTTGTCTCCAAGTTGTCACTTGCTAAGATCTGAATGAGTAGAAATCTAAACAAGAGCAGATTAATGAAAAATCTGTAAATACCTGTTATACTGCTACTTGTTATAACCATTTTCAAGTTGTTTCTCTCATCCCTTTCAGAATATGTAAATGGCTGCATCTAATGCAATACAAAAAAATACATAAAAATGAAGCTTTTTTCCTACCAGTAAAATAATGTAAAGGAATAGCAATGCAAGCAGTGCATCCACCAGCCTTTGGAAGTCAGCAGGAGTCACCCACTGGGACCATCAGGACTGACTTAGGTCCTGAAGAAGTGAAGCTGGTGGGAAGTCCTTGTCCACATCCTGGGAAATGTTCCCCAAGAAAACAGACTCAGCTGTCTCTTCCTGTAACACAAATGCATTATTGCCTCCCTTATGAGAAAAATAGCAGTGTCTGCTCAAAAGCTTTGAAATGGAGACCAGTATAAATGATACAGACCTCGCTGGATAATCAAAAGAGTTTCTATGACTGTGAAAGACTCGAAGTCTTGCAGGGCAAAATGTGGGACACATTACAGCTGTTAATACAGAGCCATGTCAAGAGTGCTTCTGAATACTTGTTCTTCCAGTATCCCAAAGTGAACTGAGGTTCCAAGGATTTAAAATAACAAAAAAAACCCCAAAAAACCCAACCAATCAACCAACCAACCAACCAACCCCCCCCTCCCCAAAAACATCCAAAAACCTAAGCGGAAAATTGCTTTTATTATCTGAAAGCATGAAACAGGGCTCCTCTGGGCTCATGAAGCTCTCTGAGAACTTTAGAAAGAAAAAAAGAAGATCTTTAAAAACTTTAGACAAGAAATTCTTGGCAGCAGGGATGGGACTGCTAGCTTGCCCCAGATATTACTTTGGAGTTTTGCTGTTTTTAACTGCTGGGCTGGATTTACCTCCAGGACTTTCCTAGTGAAGCTCTTGCTTCACCAGGAACACCCTCCACATACTAAATTACTTGAAGAAGCCTGCATTACCCGAATGTCATAGAATCATAGAATCATAGAATAGTTAGGGTTGAAAAGGACCTTAAGATCATCTAGTTCCAATCCCCCTGCCATGGGCAGGGACACCTCACACTAAACCATATCACCCAAGGCTTCATCCAATCTGGTCTTTAACATCGCCAGGGATGGAGCATTCACAACCTCCCTGGGCAACCCATTCCAGTACCTCACCACCCTTACCGTAAAGAATTTCTTCCTTATATCCAGTCTAAACCTCTGCTGTTTAAGTTTCAACCCGTTACCCCTTGTCCTATCACTGCAGTCCCTAATGAATAGTCCCTCCCCAGCATCCCTGTAGGTCCCCTTCAGATACTGGAAGGCTGCGCCATCATCCATGTGGCCATCCTCCACACATCATCACAATCAACCCAAATCAGAATGCTGTAATAATCATGCTGGACTCTGTAGACATATAGAAAAGGTGATATACACTGACAACAAAAGAACATGAACAAAATGGCTAAGATGGAGGACTGATGTGTCTAGAAACAAAATCTCTAGTTCTCACAGCAAATCAGTGACAGGCAAGGAGAAAGATGCTGCTTTCCCTCCTGCTTATTCATGACAACCATTCCTCCACTGTACAATGGTTCTTATTCAGAGATTCACAGGGACTCTGGAAATCAGCTTTTACTGAGTTTATTATTTATGTTTCCTCTCTGCATTCAAGATCATGAAGGACTGCAGCCATCACACATGCCAATCTTCAGTCCAAGCTATTAAAAAATCTTGCACATTATCACTTTTCTCAGCCACCACTGTTCAGATGTGATGGTTGAGATCACCACTGATCTATGAGGAAGTAGTTTTAGCCAATCATTTTTATGAGCCACGCTGCTACTGTCTTCCAAGCTGTCCAACCCCAGGTCTCAAGAGCCACAGGCTGGGAGTATCACTACAAGTATTCACAAGGATTTTCTTTAAATTACAACTGTACAGATTAATCTTTTCTTGTGTTTTTCACATTTGCAAGAGATGACAAAGATGTGTCCCAGCAAAGCTGCAATAGCCAGAGCATACCACATCCGGCTTCCATGAATACAACAGATAAACTGAAGCAATCGAAAACCCCTGCAATTGTGCTTCTGCTCTCTATATTTTCTCTGGCATTGACCCTCCTCTTGCACCATTCATGCTGGGGGCAGGGGGTGGGAGGTTGGGGGGTTCAGGACACAGTTCCACAAGCTGTACCAGCTCTGACAATGACCTGTGCCCTAGTGGCATGCCCATTTACAGGATAGACTTGGGGCCCTCTCCACGTATCCTGTAGTCTGCCCTTCCATGTCTTTTGTCTTCTATCTTTTAATGGTGTTCACCTTCTGTAAACCACCTTTTCTGTGCAGCTAAAATTAAACATTTACAATGATGATAGCTTGTTGTAGGAGATCTGAAAGCAAAAATGTGTGTTCTCAGAGGTAGTCCTAGCAATAACCATAAAAACCATCATCAGAATTAACACTAGTAATGATAGTAGTAACGACCTGAGTAAAAATTCCTTTGCGAGTAAGTTCTCCCTAGTGCTACCACAGCTCTGAATAATGTCTGGTCCAGCCTGTTCGCACAGGAGATTGTCTTCCCTACAACAATCCATCTGCTTTAAAAGTGCCTTCTGTAGGAAACTAATACCCCAGTACTCCTTTTATGCTCTAGGGAAAGACCTCTCTGCAGGATGAGCTAAGATCCAAGCAATTTTCTGCAACCCCTAGAGAGGGAGCTGGACACCTCTGCTCCAGGTTTAGATACATCAGTGGAGGTAGGATGATGCCAGTCCTAATGCAGATGAATCCACAACAAGGAGAAGCCCAAGAAAGAAGGCTCTAGTTTGCATGATTGGTGCTTGGGACAGCAGCACACTTTGATGAAAAGCTATGCCTGAACACCAGTAAATAGCTCTGATGAAAGCACTGCAAATATCACAACATGTAATCAAGTGCATAAATAATTTGTTATACAACAGACCTTGTTAAAAAACAAATCAGTTGATTATTAGTAATAACTATGTATATTGCAGCATCTTATCCCTGGAGGCCCCAAAAGAGGTCAGTTTTGCTGAGCACAGAACACTGGTAAAAAGCAAATCTGCCACAATATTTGGGTATCTGAAACTAGAATAAACGAGGGCTATACAAGTCACTTTATAAAAAAAGTAAGAATAAGTACCAACAATACAACAGACATGAAACTCGCTTAATGAACAACTTTATGAGATACACAGCAACAAAGAATGCCTCATTATTCCCCATAAAACATATCAAACAAGACTTTTCATTTTCCAATAATAAACACTGAACATTTGCAAAATAATTGATTTCCTCTGATATTTTTATTCCCATTCCTGATGCTGCTGGTTTGCAAAGACCGAGCAGACAATGCAGATCTGCATGCAGATCAGCTAAGACAGAACATCTCTTTCACTCATTTTTTTCTTCTTCTTTTACATAATATCAACAAATGAGATCAGTATCAGATCTGTATTTACAGAAATACATTGCCCTATCTCATGTTCTTGTTCTTGTGTCAAGAAACCTGAAGCTAGGCGTTGGAAAAATAATGAATGCCTTACACTTTTTTTTTAATATAAATGGGGCTCCTATGTAATTTTTACTTCTACATTTACACTATAATCATGGATTCAGGGAACTAGAGAGCCAAACAACACAGCATCAAAAAATGTAACAACCATAAGACTTCCTTCTGTGTATTTAGGGGAGAAATAAATCAACTTCTTTTGCTCAGCAAAACTACATGGGAAAAAAAATAAGGGTCTACTTACACTGTACAATGAGCTGTACCAAAGCTTCTCTGGGCTTCACATTAAACCCATTATACTGGCTTGTCTGGCACCTGTAGGTTCCTGTCATTTCCCTGGACACGTTCACTATCCTCAGGATCCCATCGTAGCTCTCCGTCTGCATTGCTCCGTCCGGCATCACAACCTCCTTGTCTGCTCTGGACCAGAGAATGATGGGCTTGGGCTTCCCTGTCACCTGGCACTGCAGTTCGATTGTGTCCCCTTCCCGGGTGACCAGGGGTGACTTTTCTTGAGGAACAGTCAAATTGGGTGGGACTTTAAAGGAAAAAAAAGAGACGGTTCAACAATTAGCATTGCAGAGACATCAGGTGGCTTTCTTGCTTGTTACAGTCATAGCTGCATATCAAGAAGTTGTTTATACACAGACAGCATATGTTGACTACATAGAATCACAGAATGTTTTGTGTTGGAAGGGACTTTAAAGATCATCTAGTTCCAATTCCCTGCCATGGGCAGGGACGCCTTCTAGTAGACCAGGCTTCTCAAAGCCCTGTCCAACCTGACATACATTGGAAGACTGTGCAATGCTACTATATTTATGAGAGAAGGTTTTCAGCTGCTTGAAGTTGTTCAAGTAAGATTCATGAATCCCAGCTATGAAACATACTTAACTCCGTGTGTGTTTCAGGTATGTCATTATATATACCAATATGCCATACATCAGCACACTTGGACCACTGGTCACAGCTAGCCCTTTGTCACTGCAAGCTATGGCTTTCCTTTTCATGAGCATTTGGCACTAAAAACCTTTTTCAATAACAGACAGCTTGCTGATTTTATCCAGCCTGTAATGGCCACACAATGGGAAAGAATCATACCAATTCAGAAATCAGTTCAGAATTCAAAACCTGAAACCAAAATGCAGTTGGCAACAGGAGGTTTATCAAAGTGGTGATTTTTTTTCACAGAGATTTGCATTAAGAAATCCAGCTGGACATGTGAACAACTGCTTTCAGAAAAAGTTAAGCACTCCCTTGGAGCAGGAATACCTGGCACTGCTGCACAGTGAGCTGGTGATGCCCAAGGACCCATCCTTTCTCATCTCCACAGACTTGCAAGAGCAAGACTTTTAATTGCCCCACTGCCTCTTGAACTATCAGCCACAGCTCTGAACTGCCAGTCCTCGGCACTGAGTAAAGCTTACTCCCCAGGGAAGAGCCACTCCTGTGCAAAGGCAGAAATGTCAGGGGACCATGGCAAAAGCCTGACGTGTATCACAGTGAGCTTCCACCATTGGTCTCATCAGTGGTGGCCTCTCTGCCTCAGCCATTCAGGTGACAGCTTTTGAGAATTAGAGAGCATTGCAAGCTCCACTGGCCTGACGAGAATGGTTTTACCATATCTAATTATCATTCCCATCTCATCATACCTATATTAGATTTACAGCCAATTTCTTACTCCTCTCTTAGTGCAACACAAACCAAAATGCTGTCTCTGAAGCTGCTTGTCTCTAGATCACACATGGTGCCTTTGGCACCATCGACCCTTACTTAAGGGGGTAAAAGCTGTTGTGTCGTGGGTAAAAATGTGGGAAAAGATGATTTAAACACTGCCCACCATATCTTGCCTTTTGTGCCTTCTAAAAACTCAGCTGTCATGGGTCTTTGTTCTGAATCACAGGGAAAGATGCTTTCTGCTTTAAAGTATTCCTTCACAGGAGCATTACCTCTCAACACTGTCCTGCCCTCAACTACTTTCCTTGAATAAGAGGACTGACAAAATACAGCCTGCACTGTAACTCCTGTCTACAGGCAAAAATAATCAGAAACTATTTTCAGGCCCCCAGACACAGAAACCACAGACTCATACCAGTGAGAAATAGTTCCAGCTTTCCCCTGAGATCTACCTTGTGTCTACAGATCTCACAAGTCTGCTAGGAATCAAAGCTTAAATCAGGGACTTTCATAGGTACCAAAATGCTGTTCTCAGCTGTTTTGAAGGCTTTAATAGCTCCTTCTGAATCTTGTGGGACATGTAAAAGCTGAAATAACTTTTTCCACAGGAGAGTAAATGAAAAATTATTTTATAATTCAGATAAAAAAAGAAGAAAAAAGAGGAAAACTGCTTAATAAAACATTCCCTAAATTAATAAAACATTATTATTTTTCACTTATGCCTGTATGTGTCACAGCAGTTCCTGAGCACAGGCCAGGGCCGTGGGAACATGAATAACTTGGAGAGAACCCAGATGAGAACCACCTCACGGAGATGCCCAAAAGCCTCTGTTGAGGGATGGGCCAGAGGGATCAGATGAAGGCTGCTCTGTGGCTTTCTGAGCTATTCTGACTGCACTTCTCCACAAGCGCGTGCACTCTCCTCTCCCTCATTTCTAAATCCCATCCTTTTGCTGAGAAGTACATAGTGCTCCTCCTGGACCTGCACCAGCCAAGTGCTTGTGATGGGACTTCTGAAAGTGAGCACATCAAGTAAATACCAAAGGGCCACTTTCTAAAGCAATGTTCTATGAGAACACAGGCTAAACTGGGAAAGGTATTGTTCCAAGAAGGAAAATACAATTTAGAGAGAAAGGTTTGAAAAGACACCGTGCAGTGCCTGTCTGCAGGAAAGAGCCTCCTTCTGAGCATTTTTTTTTCCAGCTCATCTGGCTTGTGGGTTTTCAGCTTAGTTCAAATACTATAAAGCCTTGTCTGGAGCAGTAAAATGCCCATTTACTTTGTCCCTCCATTCCTGGACAGTGTACCTGCTCCCTGCTGTGAATGTACTTTGATTAAAGCATGTCCCAGTTGGTACAGATGCTGCAGGCTCCCTTGTACCTCTCCTCTCACCCCCTGCCCCTTGGCACCTCCAGCTCCCCGGGAAGCACATCCTTCTCCTGCCTCAGGGATTCACTGACTATGAGGACATGAGGCCATGACATGGGGTCATAGTCTTCAAACAAAATACCTGTTATCAAGAGGGAAAAGGTGTGCTATCTGCTCTGTGCCAACCTACACTGCTACCTACAGGTCTGCTTGCAAACCCATGGTCCAGATGGGTCCAAGACATGAGTATTCCTTTCACATGAGTGTTTGTGTAGACCTGTTTCTGGACATGTTGTGCTGGCAGCCTGTTCCAGACTCCATCTTTTCCAGACAGATAACAGAGCAGCAGGTCTGGATTATAAAATCACACCCTGTCTTAGCCTCAGAAATCACCCACTTTCTGGGTGAGAAGGGCTGTAACTTCTCATTCCAAGCACTAAGCCAGGAACAAGGTTTGCCTTCAACACAGCAAGTGGTCCCACACAACTGCTGCCTGTGATGGAAGTAAGACAAAAGATGAGTGAGGAAGAAGCAAAGCTAGCTTCATGTGTGGAGGCTGATCCAAACCTGCTCTTGAAACAGGAATGGAAAAGGGAGGTGATTCTCCCCTTCTGCTCTGCTCTTGTGAGACTCCACCTGCAGCACTGCGTCCATCTCCGGAGCCCCCAACATAAGAAGGATGTGGAGCTGTTGGAGTGAGTACAATGAAGGCCAATAAGATGCTCAGAGGGCTGGAGCACCTCTGCTGTGGAGACAGGCGGAGAGATCTGTGATTGTTCAGCCTGGAGATGTCTCTAGGGTCACCTTAGAGCAGCTTCCAGTGCCTAAAGAGGCTGACAAGAAATCTGGAGAGGGGCTTTTGACAAGTGCATGTAGGGACAGGACAAGGGGGGATGGCTTTAAACTGAGAGAGGGGAGATTTAGATATTAGGAAGTTCTTTCCTGTGAAACACAGTGAGGCACTTGCACCCATAGTCATGTGAGGAATAAACAGACAGATTTAGTGTGTCCATGAGGTGCACCTAGAGAGGAAGGCGGATAGAGATGTATGATTGCAACTGAAGGCTCATGAAGACTTGTGTCCCATGGAGCTGCACTGTGGGGATGCAAGAAGGCACCAGCTCCAAGCTCCAGCTGCAGAAGCCTGTCAGCTGCAGGAAACATCTCAGATCAAAGGGCAGGAGAAATTCAGAGATTTGTGCACTCAAACTATGAATCATATAAGGAAGAAATCTAGAAAGAATACACACTGCTTCTCATGGTCGCATTCAGCTTTTGGAGGCATTGGAAAGAAAGGAGAGTGAATGGCACAGGACATGCATCGGGAGGCGGGGGGGGGGGGGGGGGGGGGGGGGGATAAAAATAAAGTAAAAGAAAAAAAGATGCATACCAAAAAGGTCCTGTGCAACTGTGAGCTAGTAATTTACCCCCCATTTAACTCAATTTTCTTTCTGAATAATAGAGATAACAGTACTGCAAAACTGTACACTGCCAAGATAAGGACCAGAGACTCTGAGGTCTGTAGGCAGGCTGATAAGATAGGCTGTATCATACCCCAGATGGAAAGATACCTTAAAATAACCTGATTCATCTTCTCCTCTAGCATTGTGCAACACAACCAGCGTCTGCCACATTTTAAGCCAGCCGATGTATTATTATGGTTTACTGTATTTATTAATGTGCTTGTTACTGGAAACAGGGAAGGAGAGAGGAGGGACGAGGCCATCTATTAAAATAAATCATTTTGTGGGCAAGGCCATAAATAAGAAACCTAGCTGCAGCTTTCATGTATCACATTTGCCTGACAGTGCTGGAGACAGTGAGCTCTCACAATTTATTTCTCTGTTCCCAACACAGTGGGTATGGCCTTGGGTCTCCCCTTAACTCAGATACTGATTCTCTACTGTCTAATTAGGAAGAAGGACAACACTGAATTTTGCTCAGGGAGGGTTTTATTGCAGGGTTTCCCTTTTTTATACCGATCTATTTATTTTCACAAACATGCAGGCACTTAATTAACTCCAAGATGTCTATTCTGCTGTCAAATTTGGCTTAAATTAGCTACAGGGTCAAAAAATATCAGCGGGTTTGGGGACTTGCAACACACTAACTGACAGGCACTGGCAGCCTGATTGTGTATGACTTGTTTTCATAAGCAATAAAGCTGAAAATAGCCACAAAAGAAACTCAGATCAATGCAATGGCCACAGAGAAATCAGGAAGACAAGGAAGGGGGAAATTAGAGAACTGAGGGAATGTTAATAATTTGATGTTTTTCTTCCTTTACTATGACCGAATATGTAGGGAGGCCCCAGGACCAGGTGGATGAGCTTGCTGTGGAGGAAAGCAAGTCTGTGTGAGCAAAGGTGTAGAAAGAGAATCACAAAATTGTTTAGGTTGGAAAAGACATCCAACCATTAACTCAGCATTTCCAAGCCCACCACTAAACCATGTTTCTAAGAGCCAATCTTTTAAACACCTCCAAGGATGGTAACTCAACCACTTCCCCAGACTGCATGTTCCAATGCCTGACAATCCTTTTGGTGAAGACATTTTTCCTCATATCCACTCTAAACCTCCCCCGGCACAACTTGAGGCTGTTTCTTCTTGTCCTATCACTTACCACAAGGGTGCACAAGCAAAGATGAATGAGCAAAGGTGGGTGAACAAGGGCACATAAGCTGAAGCGCATGAGCAAAGGTGCAAGAGCAAATGTACAAGGGTATGTGAGCAAACGTGCACAAACAAGGGTATGTTAGTAAAGGTGCTGCAAGTGGGGCAAGCAGAGGCAGGTGGCAGCCAAGCAAGAAGTGCTAAGCAGGTACTGGGGGAGTTTAACTCAGCAGTTAAATCTGTTTCCTAAAGCAGACAGTTATCACTTGAAAAATAAAAGTGTTAGTATCTCTTTCAAAACCTCATACTATTATTTTTTGAAACTGGCAGTGGCACAGGCAGAAGATACATGTTTGTTGATATATGTCCACTCCTGGCTCTTAAATAAAACAGTCTGAGACAACCTTTGCTTCTGTAAGTTGCTGACTCACTGGATCAGATGGCAGAAGGTATCACTGTATTCTTGTCCTATTTTTGCTGAACTGCTCCCTAGGTAAATGTCTGTTACTGGAGATAGCAAACTGGACTAGACACTTCCATCTGATCTCATGTGGTAGCTCTACTGTAATTCCATAGGATCCTTGACCCAGCACAGGCAATGTGTCTATAGGAGAATGGGGACTGCACCAAAGTAGCTATTTCAAAGAAAAAGCCAAAGTGCATGCGTCTAATACATTTATTCACTGTGTATTCTGGGTAGACAAAATGTAGTTCTAGTTCTAGTCTACTCTAGATCTTTGAAGTCCTGATGGGTTAAGTTCCTATTTTGAACTTTCAGATAGCTTAATTAAATGAGAAAGAGGCAATGGCAGAGGCAAGAATCTGTTTAGAGAAATCATTCAAAGGGGCCTAAGGGGCTCTGCACAACCTGATCTACATGATGCCCCTGCAAGATGTTGTACTACATGGACTTTAAAGGTCCCTTTCAGCCCAAGGTAACCAGAGTGAGGACAAGCAGCCCCAAGAAGTGGTGACACCACAGTAGGCTTGGGGAAGACAGTATGACTCCTGAGCTCTTTACTGTGGATTACAGATAGCATAGGTGAAGTAAGGGCTACTGTCACCTTCTGTGTTTTCTTGGGAGGCTTAAAGAGCCAGAAAGGAAAGCTGTGGCCCTGAAGCAAAGACTGTCAGTTCAAGCAGTGATGAGGAGGTTCTGGGCCAGTGTGATCAGGCTGCTTAAAATGGACTAATGGTAATAACTAGTAATTATAGGATAAAGAGGAGCAAAGGAGTGTTTGAGCTGCATATCAAGAAATAATCTATACTGGAGATTACTCAGAGATAATCTCCCAAAAGAAGTGTTGGAAGTCACAGTGTTCAAGTAATTTAAACAGAATATTAAAGCATCTATGCTGTAGTGGTTAGGAGATAGAGATTAAGTTATTTGTGTATTCTTCTCCTCTAGTATGTATGACTCTGAAGGTCTCAATCTCCAGTATTAATCATCCTCTGACCAAGACATGCATTTCAGTCCCTGTTCATGATTCATACTCCTTATATGATGGATGGGTTTGCTAAAACAGGACAGACTGAGCTGTGATGTAGGAAGCCAAGCTGGCATATAGAACATATTTTATCACGATTATATAGCCTGTGAAGGGTAGCAAGTTATAATTATTCAGGTTCTCTATACACCTCTGTAAAGAGAGACAAAACCGCTCAGCTTACTTAATGTGTATTACTTTTAGAAGTGTTGGAGAATACCAGGGAGCATATGCTGACAGAGTCTCCAGTGGCAAGAAAACAAGAGCACTGGGGGAGACTTGCAGATCCAGCCAGACAACTGAAAAATCAGCTAAGGTGAAGAGAATTTAAGCTTTCCATGGTCTTTCACCACCATGAAAGAGGATTTATCTAGTTATTCATGTTGAAGGTAGATCAAGAGACCTGTAAGGAAATCATGTCTTGATTTCAAGGTTGCTTTCTTTTCTCATTGTTCCAGTTGCCTGCGAGTTGTCCTAGCCATATGCAAAGCACCACAGCCCATGTTTTCTTGTGCACAAGACTCTTTTAACAGCAAGTGAAGACATGACCAACTACAGATTTCATGTCAGAGGCTTGGACAAGATAGCTGCTTAAACAGTAGAATAATTCCAGAATCAGTTGGAGCACCCATAACTTAAGTTGGGCCATCCACAACTTCTTGAAATAGGTTTCCCAGAGAAGCTGTGGCTGCCACATCCCTGGAAGTGTTCAAGGCTAGGCAGGATGGGGCTTTGAGCAACCTGGTCTAGTAAAAGATGTCCTTGCCCATGGCATGTGGTTGGAACTAGACGGTCTTTAAGGTTCCTTCCAACCCAAACCATTCCATGATTCTGATTCTATGAATCAGTACTTCCAGATCAACACACTTTTAATAACTTAAAATACCACCTTACTTTGCAGACTCTAAAAAGGAATATTTTAAACCCAGAACATACACAGCCAGCAGCAATTTAGCCAAATTAGTTTTCAGTGATCTCACAGGAGTCGTGCTGAGGAGTTCCATCAACCATATGCAATGTGAGAAGATAAGTGAACTCCACAGCCTTCCAGGGAAGAATAAAGAGACTCTGAAAAACATGGCCAATAAAAAGGGTGTCTGCTCCCAGAAACTGAGCTGAAGTCAATCCACAGTGGATGTATGCATCCTGGAGAAATCAGATTTTCTGGGAGGAAAACCCACGTGGTGGGGAGGGAAGGATCTGCAGAGCAGGATGTTGCCAGTCCTCAACACCTCCATACAGCCAGTTATGGCCCGGGCTGTATGACTGGAAGGGATGGCAGCTCCCAAAGATAGAATGAAAAAGAAAAATCTCTGCACATTAAGTACTAAAATAGCACTATAAAAGAAAAGCCTTTTAACAAAATCCAGCATTTATCTGTCCCTTCTGTTCACCTATTCTTTTCAAAGACAAGCTCCAAAGACAGTGACCAACAAAAATTACCAGTTTACTGTAATAATGAAACATCTGTCTATTTTCTGGTATGTCTCAGTGTTGCCTGTGAATGATCACTCTGGACAGTGTTACAGGTTTACAAATATTTTAATTGGACCACTAATTATCTCATAAAAACCATTTTTTTTATTATGCAAAGAGGCAGCACTGTGATTTTAATGAACATTTAGAACTAAAATTAGGGTCTCTTATGTTTCATCAAAGGAGGAACAAGATGACCACAGGACGCATATTTCAGATACAGATCAAGGCCACATGTCCCAACACATCAGCCTGGACATTTACTTAGAATCATAGAATCATAGAATAGTTAGGGTTGGAAAGGACCTTAAGATCATCTAGTTCCAACCCCTCTGCCATGGGCAGGTACACGTCCCACTAAACCATGTCACCCAAGGCTCTGTCCAGCCTGGCCTTGAACACTGCCAGGGATGGAGCATTCACAACTTCCTTGAGCAATCAATTCCAGTGCCTCACCACCCTCATAGTAAAGAACTTCTTCCTTATATCCAATATAAACTTCACCTCTTTGAGATTGAGCCCATGAGATCACGAGGCCACCAGCCTGCTCTGTGCCTATGCCCAAAGTCATGATTCCCCTCTGTGATGTGCCTACCCCAGCGTACCCAGGGTAGTACACACTCAACACATCTTTAGATTCACCCAGAGATGAAGAAATCTTTTCACATATTTGCCACACAGATCATCTAGTTGTGCCCACGCTGGGTAAGAGTGAAATAGTAGAAACGACTCTCTTAGGAAAAAAGGGGTCACCACCACTTTCAGCCAAGACTATTGGGCATCTCTCCAATCCATTGCTCCTGGTAGCAATTCAGAGCAGTGCAGTCAGAGAATAAAGTAAAATAACCCCCCTGAAATAACAACTCGCTTCACTGCACAATACTACCTCCAGGTGGAAGACAAAAAGAGAATAAGCCAGCAGTGACAGATGTTGCAGCTTTTACTGTACTGATACTGATTTTAGGGAGATAAAGATAGCATAAGAAGCCATACTGAACAGAGCAAACCATACATCACCTGAAGCCGTATTCTTCCTGCTTTGAATACTGTATTTAAGGCAGAGAAAAAGATCGTTTACAAAGACTAACACACTTTCCTGATCCCCCTCTCTTTTTTGATTACCATGAGCCTATTATACTGTAGGTTTTTTGTTGCTGTTTTAACATCTTCTGCCTTCAGACTACCCGTGACACGCACACACACAGAAGAGCCATTCTGCCTTTAAGTAACATTTGCCAAGGGTTGGTTTTATGGATGACAGGGTTTTTATAGGGCAAAAATTCAACATTTGAGTTCTAATTTCCACTATTCAGTGACCTACTTTATGGAGATGGGGCAAAGGGAGGGCTGCTAGGGGATTACTTCAGGTCCATTTATATAAGATACTCAGGACACAAATCTATGCCCTTACTGCTGAAAGCACAAAATGACAAAGAAAAAACATTCCTGATAAACAAGTGCAATGCCGAGTATGTCAAGAGGCTGGCATGAACCCTGCATTGCTACATAGCCCTTTCTAATCTGCTGAAGGGACAGAGGAGACCTAACCATCTCAACCCCTCCTTATGAGGTGACAGTCCTTCCTGCCTCACCTGGGGACAACAAGAGGAACCCCATGCATGTCAGAAAGAAAGAATTCTCCCCAGACCCAGCATATAGACACATAGTGTGATATTAATATATCTGTGCAAGTCCTGGCATTTGGAAAACATGTTAGTGCCTAGGCCTTATGTTCATAATTACCACAGCAGTACTGAATCTTGATGAGTCAGTAATGACCTTCAATAACACAGAGAAACTATTTCAGCTTCCACTTAATCAGGTAACAAACTCACACAATAGGCACAATTTCTTTTAAGGTGCTAAAGAAGGCTGATCCTAAATGCTGTTTATTCTTCCCCTGTTCTGATTTTCCTGAGCATCACAGGACAGTAAATTTGAGAGCCGACATAATTCATCACTGCCTGCAGAAATTGTGACAAGATTATAGGTACAGCCATCTAATGGATGTTTTCAATAAATTCCATCAATTTCCCAAATGAATCCCCAGCAAGTACAGACAATGTAGCGGTTACTGTCTGCCAGATGGACAACGCATGACTGCACAAATGTCACTGTCCACTTCACCCTGACAAGCAGGTAACAAAGTCTGCATGCCACTGCAATCCATCATGCCAAACTCAGCTCTTATCCTCTCAGTTCTTCACCTGTAAGATGTGTGTTAATACACATGAAGAACATATTTCTTTTGGTCGAAAGACAGGCTGTTCCCTTGTCCATGGATTCATGGATTAGTGTTTCCACTCCTAGAGTCTTCATGGGATAAATGAAGCAAGAAGGAGCTAGTCCAAGCCCCATGTCAAAGCATGGACAGATATGAGGTCAGACCAGGCTGCTCAGGGCTTTAGGAGGTCTTCAAAACCTCCCAGGATTGGGATCCCACAATGTCTCTATTCTCCCACTTGCATGTCCTCATGGGGAAACACTTGCTTCTTATATTCAGCCTGAACTTCTCATTTCAATTCATGCCTGTTGCCTCTCACCTCCCCAGTACACATTGCTGCAAAGAGCCCAGTTCCATTCTCTTGATACTTTCTTTGTAGGCAGGGGACAGCTGCTGTTAGGTACCCTAGGGCTGCCTCTTCTCTAGGCTGGATAAGCCAACACCCCCAAGCCACTCATGATCAACTTCATGGTGTTGCAAGGACTAGGCCCAGTTTGCTGAAGCCTCTTCTGCATCAGGAGTCCAAAACTGGACATGATATTCATCAGTCCCCATTGCTGCTGCTCATGTCCACTCACTGCCTACCGGAATGCCACAGAGCTGCTCCCTAGCTAGGCAGCTCCTGCCTGTACCACTGCAAGGGAACAGCCTTCCACAACACCCCAAACTTACTGCATTACTCCAACATAGTCATTCTGAAGTTCACTGAAAGTCCATAAAAATACATAAAATAATTTCAGCGAAGTATGAATTATTCTGGTTTATACTTACAAAATTTACCAAAAATAAGTAAAATATTCAAGGATCCCTGAACAATAACACAAATAGAAAATAAGTAGCAAATAATAAAATAGGAACTAACTAAACTAAATGAATTTAGTGTTTTCCTCCTGTCTCTCAAGGTCTGTATATGTATATTTTATGTTTCAGGGTGGGACACAGCAAAAGTGAGCTGTGTAAATGTTGACTGCTTGTTCACTTATATACACAATTTTTAACTCCTTATCAGTGAATTCAACTCTTTGCACCTCATTTTCCATACACACTTCATGCCCAGTCCACCTCTCCAAATGATACTTCACCAGTTTGGTTATAAAAATGCTATAAAAGACTGTTCTGAAGATTTCACAGAAGTCAAGGCAAGCAGCTTTCCTTTCCCTCCCTGTGCCCATAGAGACAGTCTTTTTATCTCAGCAGGCAAACAGGGTGGGTCAGGCACAGTTCACTTTTGATAATCCATGCTGGCTGTTTCCAGTCACTTCCTGGTCCTTCACATCAGTTGACATGCTTTCTAGGGCAACATTCTCCATGACCTTCCCAGGCACTAAAGTGGGGATGACTGGCCTGTACTCCCATTCTTCTCCTTCTTCCTTTCTTGGAAGATAAAATTTCATTTTTTCCAGTCTTTGTTGGATCTCCTTAGGTCAGTATGATTTTTAAAATAATAAAGTAGCCTTAAAGTGACACTGGTTACTTCCCTCAGATACCTCCTATCCAGTTCCATGGGCTTATATAAGTCCATTTTACTTAAGTGGCCCCTAATTCAATCACATGACTATACTTCCCAGGCTTCTATCCAAACCAGAGGTCAGTCCTGCTTCATCTCCCTGTTGTATATAACATTTTCATTAAACCCTTTAAGTGGGTAGACCCTCCAGATTCATGTCAGAAGTGATGTGGTGCTCAAGTGGGATATTGTGCTCAAGATGGAGCACAGGATCTTCTTTAAAATGTAAATGATAATTTACCATGAAAGTTGTAAGAGAGCTGTTTAGATGTGACATGTACTTGCAAAGTACTAGTGATCTAAAATTTGAAGAACAGAACTCTGGATATACTCTTTGAGGCAAAAGTATTCATTTAATCTTTTTGAAAAAGTAGAAAGCATATACTTGAAGGTGTGTGGTAAAAAGGGGTTAGAAGATGTCTATTAAACATTTTCCTTCTATGCTATAAAAATGCTTTCCAATGTGTTCTTTGTTGTTTTCTAAACGACATGCACAGCGTGCCTCATCCCAGTGAATAACAAGCACAAGCTGAGGAAAAGCACAGCAATGCTTCATATAAAAGACAATTTGGATACTAGATATAATACTGACACTATTCTGAAAAAAGAAATATATATTTTTTTTAATCCTTCTCTATAGAAATCAGCCAGCAACAACTCATTTCTTCTTGGTTATAACTAATTCTTGGCAGAAAAGAAATTCTGCATTCAGAATGTTTTCTTGTTAATTTTATTAACATGGACTACCTCAGTTATTAAAGTCAGCTACTGGGGGAAAATGTCAATGAAATCTATTGGTTACAAACCAATAGATTAGTAACAAGGTAAAGAGAAGCAGGCAATTACTACTGCATTACATATTCCTCATAGTACAAAATATTCATTATCAGTCAAAGCAATAGCTAAGGCTCTAGCTCATCAAAGAGAGAGATGTTTCAATCACTGATCTGAAAATTTATGTAATAAATACCTTAAACTTTCTGCCTACTGGGAATAGCACGATTCACCAACAAGCAATACATAATCTTTAAGAGAAAAGAGCTCCTTCCTCCATGCTTGGTACTTGCTGTAGCTGGAGGGATTCCACTTGGTTAACACAGCACCCTCCTGTTTCTCCTTGTAATCTCCTGCTATCTGTTTCTCATTACTCTGGATGACTTGAAGACTTAAATAAAGGCCAAAGTCCTTTTTGAAGTCTTAAATGAAAGCCAAAGTCCTTTCATAGAAGTAATAACTTTTCTGACAGTAAAAGAGAACATGTCTGGGTAAATCAGACACTACTGTGTTCTTGGGAGAGTGTGTGAAATGCCACTTTCAGGTTTGTGTCCTTTAATCAAAGCAGCTCAGCCCCTTGATCTAGGATCTGCTTGGATATCCTTGTGGTGAGAAGTGGTCTGTGTATACACCCTTTTTCCCTGAGAAAGACACAGGCTGCCTATATCCAAGTTAAACTAGTATGAAAGAAAGCGTCTTTACCTGTACTGCTGGAGATGTTGACATCAATGCTGATATCTGATATGCCACCTCCTTTCAGAGATGCAACACACGTGTATGTCCCAAAGTCAGTGAATTTCAAGTCAATAATGTCCAGGTTTGTGGTGCCCGGTGAAACATCGGGGTCAGTCTGTGTAATGACCATCCTTTCAGAACTTCGCAAGGGACGTCCATTCTTAAACCAGCTGAATGTAAGTTCTTCAGATGGGATGGCTTCCACCTGGCAAGAGATTTTCACCTCTCGGCCAATCTGGATGTTGTCATCTTTGTGATATGGGTCAGGGGTAATCCAAAAACGTCCTTTTTTTAAGGCTAAGAAATAATAATAAAAAAAGTTTACTATAATAAACTGTGATTTATGCATATTCAAACTTTGCAAAGACTTATGTTTCACTTTATGCCTACATATGATTTTAATAGGGTCTGTAGCAATAAGACAAGGGGTAATGCTTTTTAACTAAAAGCAGGGAGATTCACCTTAGATATAAGGAGGAAATTTTCTGCAATAAGGGTGGTGAGGAACTGGCACAAGTTTTGCAGAGAAGCTGTGGATTTCCAATCCCTGGCAGTGTTGAAGGCCAGGTTGGATGGGGTTTTAAGCAATCTGGTCTAGTGGAAGGTGTCCCTGACTATAGCAGTGGGGTTGGAACTGTATGAGCTTTAAGGTCCCTTCCAACCCCATTACATTCAATGATGCTTGGGAAGTCATTGAAGCTTCTAAAGCACACATTTAGCACATGGTTTATTTTTTGTGGGATCAAATCTAACCAAATACCATCACAGAGTATACATTGCTAAAGTACCTGTCATTTCCAAAATGAAAAATAGGAAGTCAAAGCACCTAAATGAGGCTGAGCTCCTGACAACTGAAAAGCAACCAAAATAATTCATGAACCTTCAGTGTCTGTTACCTCTCTTTAGATATATTTATAAGCCCTTCTTCACACCTGTGCTATAAAAGCCCTGAGAAAGGAGAAAATATAGATATCAACCTAACATCACTAATACAAACAGTAGTGTCATCTCCAACCTGTCTGGCAACAAACACAGCTGGGCAAAATAGCTCTGTGCCATCGGGTTAAATGAGAATAGGCAAGCACATGCCTGAGGTTACAGCCTGCCTTGGTTTATATAACTTGCTCCTTCCCTGTTGCAGCTGGGAGGACTCCCTTCATCCCACAGCTGCTCAGAGGCTGGCTGCCCTACCCCACCAAATGGCAGACCAGTGGTGGCCAACTGCATTGCCTTATTTAGGCAGGGAAACTGCTGCCAGTTCTAAAAGGTAAGGGGACTGAAAGTGCATTTTTGGGCAGTGATTAATGGCAAAAGGCAATAAGATGCTCTTGTGAGATGTAAGCACAGAGTCCATCATGAGCATCTTGCTTGCACTTCCCTGGCTGGGTCTTGCCAGACGAGGAAAGCCCACCCCATGCTCACAGGAGAAACCTGAGGCCGAAGGTTGCACACACAGCTGAGAGAAAAATGTAATTTAGAGAAGAACAGTATATCAGAATGACCTCTATCTCCATCCAAAACTATTCAAGCCTACTATACAAACTTAATTAATTCCCTAAATTCTCTAACCCACAGCCAAGCAGAGTTAAGATAGTCTCAATGTTTCATATGGGAACCCCAAGGCAACTGCATTTTTTGAGGCAATCTCAAACACAGCTCCAGCATTCAGGAGTACCCTATACCTATGCAGGGACAGAACAACTCTGGAAGATGTTACTTCCCACCATCTTCACAGCAAGACCAACATCTTTTATTAGCATTCCTTCAGCAATCTACTGCACAGGAGCAAAACAATACTGCAACTCATCTGATTTTTCTTGTCACTCTTTACATGAGCATAAAACTATCCAGAAACTATCACCATTTACATCAATAAAGTGACTGCTCTAAAGCAGTGTTGCTATGATACTTATTTTTGGAAGAGTGCTTCCGAATCTGCCATTAAATCTTTCAAATACACACATATTTTGATATACTGTTACAAAATTCTACTTATACAATCACAAGATCTCCCTCCCCCTATATAAATGTGTGTAAATATGTATGCATGTGAAACATACGCTATCTCCAACTAGAAAGTTCCATAATGAAAATACCAGTCAGAAACATTACAAGCAAATACCCAGGCTGAATGCAAGCACTGAAGACAAATTTAAACCCATCATTTCTTGTTGTCATGCTGACTTCTGTTGAAGAGTTTCCCTCATTGTCCTTTTTTCCCCCACCCACTCTCTGCCCCCATCCATGCACAGTGCCCCACATGTGCAGCACTCCTTTCTGTCCTCAGATACCTATATGCTTACAGCAAGTGAAGTCTGACACTGTTACAAATGTCAAAGTCTATGAGCTGAAAATTCCCCTGGATCCCATACTTTGAGTAATATGCGCTTTTCACTTGCTGTGTACAGAAAGTGTAACAACATCAAATGGAAATAGATGTATGAGGCACCAAGCAAGAAAGCACAATGCAACAGCTCCTTGCTCTGTGAGTGCTAAAAATGCTTATTCAGATATAGTTTTGTTAGTATGTAGCTTGTTGAACAAAACAACTCTTTGGAGCTCACAAATGCCAAGCTGAATTAGCACTTTCACAAGTTTGAAAAGAATTAACATTTAATTAATAATTAGTGTTTGTTTTTTTTTCAATGTGGGAAAAGCGGTATAAAATTGGGCTACTTGTAGACAACCCTTTACACATGGTGTGAGGAACTTCTTCCACCGAGGATGCCAGCTCTTTTAATCAGAGAATGAAAAAATGTTTTATTTGCTGTACTGATTAGGTATGGCATGAAAGACACTTGTTTGGGTGTTGCTATTCAGTTGTAACCATATATTCAAGAACCAAGTTGTTGATATGTTCTTAAAAAACTATTTAATTTATTTAAGAAAGTTTCTTGACTTTTATTAAGTTTAAATTTTTGCACCAGAATGCAGTAGTCATCACCAAGCACATCTCTCCCTTTTAAAAGCTGCATCTGGATCCCCAGGAAGCAGAACAAACATTCACAAAGATGAATCACACATTATATGACAGCTGGAAACAGCCACAGCAAGTAAAACTTGAAACTTGAGCTGAACATTTTTGTTTGAAAATGGAAGAATAAACAATGCTTACATACACAAATACCAATAAATATATTATGCAAATAGCTTTCAGACAGGGAAATAAACCCCACAACTTGATAGGCATGATGAGCGGCACATTTAAACCAGAATTAGTTGCTAATAACCTCAATAAACTATTTTTATTTCTGATTATTTCTTCTTTGTTTTGAATGCTCACACAGACATTTCACCAGTTTCTCATTCCTATAAAGAAACAAAAAGGCCTAATGGAAAAGTCACATCAACTTTCATCTGTCCTTTGTTACAATTAGTGCTACAATACTGTCTGCAAGCCAAGATAAAGGGTGTATGTTCACATGGCTTTGGAGTCACTAAGAGGTTTCGTTTGGGGGAATGGAGGAAGAAAAGGAATAGAACAAAGTGACTTCTTCCTTCCTTTCAGAAGTTCTGGAAACTTCCTGAACTTTTTCCATGTAGTCTCAGTTCTCCTCTGAACTCCTTTTATTTGGATGTATGGAAAAATACTTAGCTCAGGTGTATGCTCTGCACAATTCTTTGGTGGTCAGATTACGCTGTAGCAGGTCAGGACAGTGGATGATGCAGAGACAGGACATGCTGGGGTGACCCTGCTCAGATCTTTCAACAAATGGTTATCACGGCAATGAAGGGCCCAATTGAGCTAGTCTCAGATCCAGAACCAGCAGGGTTGCTCTTGACAAAATGACCCGGGGTCAGTAGACCTCTCCAGAGTGACTGCTTTCAGCAGGCTTGGGAATACAAAGCAGTTTCTTGCAGGCTAGCTGTAGTTTTACAAACACATACGCTAGATGTGGTCTCCAAAAAGACTTCAGACCTGACTGATTTACATTGTGTATGACCTCTTGGGAACCCCTGAGTTGAACCTGGTAATGGAAAAGTGATTTCTGTATGTATCCTGCACACAGGTTTGCATTCACACTCAATCTCCATTAAACAGTGGTTTGAATTATCCCCATCTGTAAGTACCTGGACCATAATTTCCAACCATACTCCTACATACTATCAAGTATATTGAAATCTGCAGTGGATTCTGACTCTTGCTTTTCACTGTATTATCAGTTACATTTGAGACATCATTTGAAGTTTTCCATGGGATTAGATATAGTGACTAAAAGAGACACGAGGTTAACCAACAAAATGTGTGAGATGGTGCTGTAGATGCTAACCACAGCTTCTTCCCAACAGAGATTTCAGAACATAACACACAGGAGCAAGAAAATGGCAGCAAACATGCGAATAAGTCTGTAACTGTACTCTGAGACTCAGGAAAGTGCCAGTCCTTCTCCAAAGAGGCCCCAAAGAACTATGATTTGATCAAATAAACAAAGATGAAACAATTCTTGTCCTCAAATTCCTCGCAAAACTGTCTTTGCCCTCCCCCATTAATTACATTTCAAAGTAATAAAATGCATTTAATTATCTCAACTAATGTTTATTTGTATTCATCGGGTTAAGCTGTATCATCCCATCCCCACTCCCATTCAACTCCAAATGCGCCTTATTAGAATGTTCATATTTTGTCAATGGACATTTCATGACATATGAATGGCATCAAACACCATAACTGAATACAGTAGTTATTTGCATGTTTGGTCATAGTAACACTATTGGCCACTGGCTGATTCTTAAGCTGACATAGAACACTGGGGAATGCTTGGCTTTGTGTTTGCTGATGCTTGTATCTGTGTGTAGCCACAGCAACACTAAGTAGCAGATCTGTGCAAATTACTGATTTTAACCTTGACTGAGCAGTTGGATACCAAGTGAGATCCAGCCTCTGTGCACTCACCAGAAAAGGCTTTGCCTAATTTTGATTGCTTCCTTTCACATTTTGCTAAGAATCATGAGTGATTTTGTTTTAAGCAGTTCCCACTGAACAAGGTAAGGATGTCACCTGAATCTGCCATGCAGACATAAAGACCTGCCTGTGCCTTGGAGCACCACAAGTCTGTTGTGGAGGATGCTAAACTCAGCATCCAGCATGTCACTTGTTTCTAGGCACCCAGCACTGACATTTTATCAAGCAAGTGTAAATACCTTCACCTCCAGATCCAGCTCTCTTTCAGGATCCTTCAAAACCATTGAGGGTTCTGGGTTTCAAATGCATCCTGTGTCAGGCAAGGCCAGGTTTCAGAGTCATTTGTCTGAATGATTAAGTGAATTAATGTATGAAACAAAGGAATCTGCGCAGGTACCACACCTTTGAAATTGCAGTGCAGTCCATATTGTCCAGTTTATTTATTTTTACGTAAAAGCCTAGCAATAAATAGATCTCTGTACTAAATAAAAAGTCATTCTCACTGAAGAAAGACTCAGGGAAACCTTCTCTGATATTTCTTTCTTCATTAACATGCACACCACTATCACATCCATTGAAGAAAAAAAAAAAAAGTTCCTATCATAAGCTCCAAAGTCTTTATTTTGGCCGTGGGCAACAAAGCTGCGTTGTCTTCAGTGTTCTACAGGATATTGCCTTTAACTGTATTATGAAGGATCTAAGCTGGGTAGAGGCAATTTAACAACTGTCCAAAATATCTTTGTCATTGGTGAATATCACAGTGCAGTCTCTTAAACTTAATTGTTACATTAAAATAAGTTGTGACACCATTTTATGTATAAGGAACACTGAAAACTCAAATTTGCTTTTGTCACCCAACAAAGCATTTGAAAGGAAAATAACAAAGAGATCATTCAGCATTACAGTCTTCTAGTCTAATTCTAAAACAGAACAGCAAAACCACACTCCATGTAACAAAGTTTGCATATATCAGCTCTCCATGTCAGTAACATCTGTGCTCTAGGAAAGGACTACTGTGGCATCTGTAGTCTGCACACCAATACTGTACACAGACAAGCCTGCTCTGAAGTGTCCTATAGATAATGACTCCTGTTCCTTTCTGATAAATTACTATCATCCATCATATTCAGCACTGTTATGAACACACAAACAAGTATGGAAAATTTCAATAACAGAAAACTACATTTACAAACAGAATGCTTTTTAACAGCACTCTGTTTCCACTGAGAACACTGTGGCCACATTGAAACACAATACAAAGGAATGTCTCAGCTTAAACTCAAGTCCAAGTGAACCTGAGATCCAACCTGGACATGTACCTCATGCCACACTTCAATGAAGCAACCTGTAGCCAGGTCAGGGGTAGAAAACTTTGCTCTAGTGAATCTGGACCTCATGATGTGTTGGTGGTTTTGAGTATGGAGCATGGTGTGACTCTTGGACAATAAATAATAGGAAGCTTTACTAATGGGATGCAGATGTTGAAATGGTAAGTTTGTTGAATAAAACCTTTGTCTCCGGCTGATGCATTAAAAAGTCAATTTTCCAAACAGTAAGGGAAATAAGACTAAAGGATTTGGGAGACTAATATAAACAGGGAAAAAATATGTCAAAATTCAGTGTTACTTAAAGAAGATGCATTTAAGAAAGGGTAAAATATGTGGTTAAAGGCTCATACATCTCCTGGTGACTAATTAAAATAATGGATAGAGAAAAGAAAAGCTGCAGTTTACATTTCCATCTGCAGTTCCTCATCATTGCTGTGCACTGAGAACTTCTAATTAGACAGAATACTGGCCACAAATTGAGCTGCATAAACAGCAGCCTTGGGTGCTGGAGCTTTTCCCTCTGGTTTTGCCAAGGCTTCTGCAAGTTCTTCTGTGTCTTATTTCCACTGCTCACCTTTGGGGTTTTTTGTGCTATTCTAACACTCAGCTACTATAATCACATTGTTTTGTAGTTTGTATTTTTGAAAAAATCAAAGATCGACTATGAAGCAACAGATGCATCCTTCCATCCAGTTTTTGCTTTTCATCTCTGAATGATCTTGAAAACCACGCTGCACCACACATCAGAAAGACCCATCCTCTCCCTGAGGGGGTTAAACTGGGTCTCAAATAATAAGCCATGATAGATGTGGTCTGGCAGGGTCTGGAAGATCCACCATAGAGATCAAATCAAGGCACAATTCCACATTTTTCAGTAAAAGTAGCCACCCTTCCCAGTCATTCTTGGAACCTGAAAAAGCAATAAACCCCCTGAAAACCAAAACTGTGGAAATACACCAACTTGTGCTTCGATCTCCAGCCAGTTTGTAGGACCTAGAAACTTACAGAGTGACCAACTTGTGTCTAGCCATGGGCTTCACCTTTTCCTCTTACAGAAATACCAAAATGGAAGCAAATAGTTGGGATAGATCCCTACAATCCCTCCACATCTTCTGCATAGCACGAGCCCACATTGTTTTGAATTAAATACTCAAAGTCTCACCAGTTTGCCCACACTGCTGCTGCATTTACTTTGTACTCTGTTATGCAGGTTCATTCTTGGCTGACAGGTAACCACCAGGTTTGCCAAAGTCATCATACTGTTTTATTTCTCCCCTAGGAGGGAAACCTCTCTTACATTGTGGCTCATCTCCATAACCCTGTAACTGCTTGGTCCACTGCTGAGATACGGAAAATTTCTTAGTCTGAACACTTTGCTCGGAATTAAAAAGTCAGTCTAACATCAAATATAATTACCCAAAAGCTCTGCATAGCGCTAGCTTCACCTGCAATAGCAGCAAATAATGCTATTTGATGTTTTCAGATAAGAGAACTCTCTCCAGCAGAATATATGCCTGCTCAGAGAGCAGGCAGGGTGCACCCTGATTGGGTCATAAGGAGAACATAAAAACTAGCATAACTACAGAAATAGTCACAGAGCTTTTAGGGAGAATGCACTGATGCTGACCGCTCTCAAAATATAGATTTCTTAAGTAGGGTATTTAGGACTCTGAAAGGTATTTTTGACAAAATTATGCTGCCTGAATGTTGCCTACAGTCACCTTTCTATCCAAAGACAGACTTGTAAAATCTTGCTAAAAATCAGACACATACACTCAGCATTTTACCAACAGTTACTTTTTTCTTCTGTCGATATGTTTTTTTTTAAAAAAGCTTTTTAAAACCTTAGCTTTTAGTAGCTATCAGAACAATTAAACTGTCAAGCATCTTCTACTAGAGCATCTCCAAACTTTTTAATATCAAGTAGTTATTTGGCACTTACAAGACCACATGCATTCACATTTTCAGTTTAAATGCAAATACTGTGGAGAGATTTCAGGTTTTGTCTCTATTTTTATAAATGCTTCTAATTTTTCAAAGAAAGAGGATTTATTATTCTGGAGTTACCATGTGTCAGGTGTCTGTTTTTACATGTGCTCTAGTTAATTAGCTCCTATTTCTTTCACTGCTTTTCTTCTGAACGAAGGGGAGGTGTATACTTCTTTGTAATGAAGATTTCAGTTTACAATTTACTCAGTATATGATCCTTTAAACAGATGAAGCCAAGATCAAAGAAGGTAAAACACAGCATGGTTTCTCTTTTAACTGTTTTTAGAAGTAAATATTGAAGAGAAAGGCACCAGCAGAAGAGCGGACACCTATAGGTTCACAGAAATACACCAATGGGGAAGGTGCTCAGGAGGTCTCCAGGCCAATCATCTCCTGCTAAAATAAGGGCCAGATCTGAGCTAAAACGGGGTTGTTCAGGGCTTGAAAATCTCCAGGCATAGAGATTGCACGACCTTCTGCCTGTGGTTCCCCAGCGGTGAAAACCAGGAGTCACCCCAGTGGTGTCACACCATCAAAAGATGATTTTGGGAGACAAAATTTGATTTTTTGCAGTGTCCTACAAGGGTCCAGCACCATCTGCCTGGTGGAAGGTGGCTTTGATCAAGGATTTTAAGCACATACAGGTAATGATTCAAACACATGTAGGTGGGTACATGAGGGTGAAATAGCAAAAAGTGGTCAATAAGCAGAGGTGACAAACTGGCAGCTGGCATTCAGTACTTTCTGTAACCCCAAGCAGAACAAAGGAAAAAAAACAAAACACAAACAAAACAACCAACAAACTCACATATTTCCTATGCTACAAAATCTCACAGTTATAGCTTGCCAAGAAGAGACAGGGAGCACCATTCTGACCAGACCAGTGGGCTAAGGGCTGCCCCATCCCATAGACTGCCTAATTCATAGACAAATAAGAACTACACAAGTCTCATCACAAGTCAGATAAGAACTGGGATATAAATTAAACAATTCAGAGAAGCTGACACAATCCCCAGTGGGATGTGCACTTGCCAAACAAATTATAAATCCTCTGAACAGTACAGCTGGGTATTTTCCCAGGCTAATGCCTTTATAACGTTTCATTCTTGTGCCAATACTGTAAAAAAAAAAAAAGAAAAAAAAAAGCCTTGCTAAGTTTTCCTGGATGCCCAAAGTAATACATTGCTAATCTTCACTCTTTGCCCACACACTGCAAATGAAAATTGGCACACAGTATTTGTCTTTCCTCCAAAACCTAGAGCAAACCCCCAGTTTCCAAGGCTTCCATAGTGGACTACTCCCACGTCCTGCTTCTTGTGTGGCTCAAGAGCTTTATTCAACTGCAGGATTTCATTAGAGCCTGGATTTGTACCAACATGGGATGCATTCTCCTTCAACAGTTTGTTTTTATTTCACAGTTCAGTGCCTCAAAAATTAATAGGGACCTATGAAACTTTCCAAAATGATTTGTCAGACTGGGCAAAGACCTACCAATCTCATTCACAGCTGCCTGATGCAGCAGAAGTACCTTAAAACACATTCCAAGGTCATCAAAGTATCTTGGTAACATCAGAACAAAACATTGTGCACTGTTCTCTCTTCTCTTTCCCTTGAAGATAAATCAAAACTTTGAAAAAATAAAGTTTTTCTGCCAAAATAATGCTTTTAAGACTACACAGACCTCATTACATATTAATCAGACAAGATCTAGTACAATAACAAACTATGACACCACACCTCTGCAAAACAAATTTATCATGCATTAGTAGTTAACAATTGTTAGCTAACCAAAAGTAAGGATAAATTTAATTTCCCTGCCCCAATGAAGAATGAACATGGTGACATGAAGCAGCCACAAGGCAAGGACCAGATTAAGAGAGATCAAATTAATACGACTTCTTGAAGCCTCCTCTGATAATACCTTTATATATATGTATTGCTCAGCAGGGAACTTGCGACAACTTGCAGAGCAACAAACCTATGTAAAATAAAATTTCTGTACACAAAAATTCTGGGAAGTCCTAATGAAAGAGAAAAAGAATCAATAAACCATCTACATTTTTATATGAAACCGTTTTATGAACTTACCCATGATACACTCCAGCCTGGGAGAGAGTGTACATACCTGAGAGTGCTATTGCAGACAATAAAAATAAATGGACTTATTCAACTCTGAAGCTCAACTTTTTTACACATTCATTCTCAGAGCTGTAAACTTTTAGGATAGTGTGCTGGTAACTTATGACTGTAGCAACACAACGGATGTGCCGTAAGATCAGGTTTTCTAGACTAAAATCTTACATCACTGAAATCCCATTCACAGGTTACACCTCCCAGTGGAAGAATCAGAGTTGGCTGGCTTTTTCTTTTTTTTTTTTTTTTTGGACTAAACTGTATTCATGCTTAAAAATCTGAGAGAGGCCCCAGTGAGATGCCTGCAGAGGCACTGGCTCCCACAGGGAGCTGGGAGGGCTGTGTGGGGTGGGAGACCAAGCTGGTGCCCAGTCTACAATATACAGAACTATTCTTCATCTTCAGCTAGTGCAGGGGTCTATCCCAAAGCCCATCTGCAAACAGTTTTAAAAGGTCCATTTAAACCCTACACCAGAGGAAGGTAGTTTGTCTTATCCAATGAGACACAAGAGAAACTAAGCAAGGTGGTGAGTGCTGTTAAAACCAAGAGTTAACTAAACTGCTCATGATTATGATTAAAAAAATACACACTGGCATAATGCAAGAGGGAGGACAGGGAGGGCACCTGGCCAGGTGAAGGTGGCCAGCTGCCACAGTGGTTCAGCAAAAGCAAAGCCAGCCTTCCATGCCGGCACGGCATCAACATATCTTGCCTGATGCCACTCCACAGCAAAGCCCCATCCCTGGAAATGTCCAAGGGCAGGTTGGACTGGGCTTTGAGCAACCTGGTCTATGGGAAGTTCTCCCTGCCCATTGCACGGGTGTCATGGTTTGAGCATGTTTTGAGGGTGTTTTTGTTCAAGGTTTTTTCCAGCCAGGTGGAGGAGGGGAGGCCGGGAGGAAGGAGAGACAGGACACCTGACCCAGGCTAGGCAATGAGGTATTCCATACCATAGCACGTGATGCCCAGGATGGATACTGGGAAAGAGAAAGCTGGAAGGGTAGAGCTCTGGAGAAAAATGGAGGAGGGAGCACGCGGTGCTCGGCCGGGCAGGGTGGAGTGAGTTATGGGTCGGTGGCTGGTGGGCTGTTGTATTCTTCTCACTTGCTGTTTGCTGTATCATTATTATTTGTAGTAGTAAATGGCAGTAGGGGTTTTGTGTTATGCCTTAGCTATTAAACCGTTCTTATCTCAATCCGTGGGGGCTACATTCTTTGGATTTTCCTTCCTAACTCTCCGGGAGTTGGGGGACTTGGTTTAAACCACGACAACGGGTTTGAACTAGATAATCTTTAAGTTCACTTCCAACCTAGACAATTCTACGATTTAAGATTCTATGAAAGCTACTTTCAAGTGATGGCAAACCTATCCCAGGCATTGGTTGTAATGGCACTGAGATTGGATCTCAGTGTCAGAGCAGTTAGATATGGGAAGATACTCCTGGGAAGAGGTAGGAGGGTTCTGAAAGAAACTTATGGAAATTGCAAGTAGAGTTAGTCATTTTGAAAAAAAAAAGGGGGGGGGGGAAAGAAGAAGATTGCACAAGAGATGAGATTAAATGGGTGCCTGTGATAAAGACAGATGTCCTTATCTAGAATATGAATTTCAAAACCTTGGTACATTCACGAATTCACACTTGATCTCTAGTCTGTCCCAAGAAAGCATCACCATTAACGGGTACTGAAAGATAGCATAGGAGCTGCTGAATTTTCATCCTACTGAAACATCCTGAGGAGCTCATCTCTGCCAGCAGCACCCACAGCTCTGCAGCACCACACACAAAGAAGCTCCATGTGCCTGCATGGCCCCTCATTAGGAAGTCAACGGTGGCTATCTCTGTGGTGTAGTAATGCCCATTTTATGTGTATGGATACTTGCCAAGCCTTTTGGCTTTCTGCAGCTACGAAATAAGCACTAGTATAATCACTCTGCTGTGAGACCTTCCCAGAATACAGAGAGGTGGAAAAGGAGGAAAAATAAAACAAAGGTCCTTCTGCATGTTGTACAGAAAACCCAACAGTTTAGACTTGGCATGCTGGAGCCAGCATCTCCAAACAGTGTTCACAGCATCATAGATGATGTCATCTAACAATCATGAGTGTCAAATGGATACATGACTCGGCCAGCATCCACCACAACTGCTAGGGTGATGACTGTCATGGGTGCTGCCAAAACCCAATTTCTACCTCTTGAATAAAACTTGTGAGCATTGCCTCTGTTCTGGTTCTCAGTATCAGCCCACAGGAGCCCTCCTCATATTTCAATTAACAGCGTTTGAGGATCTGAGGGGTGACAGCAGAGGTGCTGATGTATAACCAGACAGTCTTATTTTTATCCTTCATACAAGTGCTAAACCAGCCAACCAGGGAAATTCCTAATAAGAAATTTTCAGATAAACAGAGCTATTGCAGGAAAGCAGAAGAGTAAGCAGGTGTGTGAGAACAGACATCAGTAATACCTGTGAGGACATATTTTTTTTCAAATCTATTACAAAACCAACAAAATTTTCACTTATTTCCCAATGCTCATCTTTTTTCTTTTTTTTCTTCCTCCCTTTCCCCCTCCCTCTTCACCTTCTTATTAGCAGTCTAGTACTAGTACGCAGTTCACATACCATTTTTAAAGATATAATAGAATAGGTACTTCCAGCAATTTCAGCCTTTAAATGCATTTCCCCAGAGTGCTTTTTGTTCAGAAAAAGCTTCTGTGCTAATGTTGAGGACAGGTCATTATAGTTAAACTGACGGGGAATCCCACCCCTTTGAAAAATTAACTCTAAATACTGTGTTTCTGCTTCACAGAAGGAAAAAGTCACATACCCAGAGTCAACTGGCACTAAAAAAAAGTTGCAATTACAATGGAAGAGAGAAAGTGATCTTTTTCAAGAATGTAATGGGAGAAGTTGCTGATGAGTCAACAAAGTTGGTACATGCTGACACCCTTCCAAACCATTTCAGTGCTCAATACTGAAAACCTGTAAGAATATAAACGTTTTTAGACCTGTAAAACTTTTCTCTGACTCTACCTGTTTCCCAGTCTTATGTGCAGGTGTTCTTTAAAGGTGACACCTATTTTTGCTCTCTTACTGGATGGAGAAGCCACCTTACATCCTTCATCATCAAAAGCCTTTAATTCTTCATTGACATACTGGTAGTCACAGAGAGATTTTATTTTCATTTTCCCTTTCACACTGTCTTTAGAATATTTATTATTCCATGCTCTCATAATTTTGAGTACCCAGTCTGAGTCATGTTGTAAATGTATAATTTTTCAGAAGCTGTAGACATATGATTATCTTTATTCCTGCCTCTTTTGACATTTCCAATAGTCACCCAAAATCTCTATGGTGTTGTAATGATCATGCTTTTATGTAGCATCTTATGGATTACAAGGCTAATATTACCATTTCTCTAATGTTTTTTGCTTTCTTCCCCAAATACGCATTGAAGAGAGAATTCTGAAGGAGTAAAATAACCTCCAACAGTGAAGTTTAAAAGCTCCTCAGGCTAGAAGTTTTCTGGGACATGGGATAAGTTGGATGTCCAACTTTCCTTGCTACATCAAGGCAAAGAACTGAGCCTGGGGCCATACCAGAGGTGAAGTCTCTCACTACCACATTCCTGGAAATAATGTGAAGTCCTCTCTGCGTAGCTGTGTGTGCATGGGACCTGAAGAAGCATCCATATCACCACATGTGTTGGCCAAAGGGCTGAAAGCAAGCAAGGTTTTTAATTTTAACACAAATTTATGTTCATGTGTGTTTCCTTCTTATTTAATTAACAAAAGATCCCTACAAAGTCTGACTATCATTCACCTGTTGAGACTAACAGAGGTATGTAGTGACAAATTCATGATGAAAGAAAACGAACAGAAATATCTCGGGTGAGGAAGAACTCTGAAAGAAGAGCAACAGATTTCCCCCATCCTGGTCTTTATGAAAAATAATCTTCATTGCACCAGAACAACATTTTTTTTTACCCTCTACCGATATCAGAAAAACAAAACACCCTCCAAGTAAGCATAATTACAAATGCACACTTGTTGTGAACTTTGTCTGGAGGGGCTGTGTTGGATTTGACACCTGAGAGAGCTTTTTAAGAGAAAGATAAAGCCATCAAGTATTACTAGAACAAGAGGAGTCAAGATTCCCTTAGAGTGTCCTCTGCTTTCTGATGGTTTTGTCTAGAAATATGCTATGGGAAGCTATTCTAATCATCAGACTGAGAGCAGGATGTGAAGATGCCACTAATGAGAACACCCACCAATAATCATATGCTAGCAGACTTGCAATCATTTAAAGAACTCATTAATATAAAGAAAATACTTAGAAAGGAACTTTCATAATTAGAATTGGTAAGCAGCCAGCTTTGCTAAAACGAGAGCATTTCTTCTTTCTCTGGTTTGACTCAAGATGGATGACAATGTCTTTGATGGAATGAGATATTTTGCAATAACTTTGGGTAGAGTTAAGCTGACAACGACATTCTTTAAAATGTCTGTATTTCACAGAGCTTCTCACTAAGATTTCGACAGGTAAACAGTACGTGGTTGCTGATTTGCCTCTGGTGAGCTCCTGTTGAAAACAAATGGAGGAGATGAAGGATATTGCATTATGTTTGTGCCTCTTCAGAAAGGTGTTGTGGTTCTCAAAACAATTTCTCTTTATCATCTCAGCAAAACTTTCACTAACATTAACTGATGTCTGTAAGGGAAAGGCCCTAACACAACAAACAGAGCAGAATTTGCAGCTTACAACTTGCTTGAGGAAGGGGTATCTTTAAAGGATGTTGCTTTATCTGCAAGTGTTAATTTAACTGCTTAAGGAGGCAGGGTATGAGAAAGTCTTTTCCCTCAGCAGCTGTGTGCAGCACCTGTTGTTTTGCAAGGGATCCACATTCATCCAAACTGGTGAGTAAGCACTCTTTGTTTTTATAGAAAGATTTATAACTCCTTTTAAGCTATACAGGCCAAAAGAGAACTAACAAATAAATAAATAGTAGCCCAAAAGACAATTATGACCAAATGGGCTCCTTGCTGCAATGGCAGCTTCAGTGTGGTTTTTATGTTACGAATAGGTATCTCCTTCTGTGCCAGTGCCTACTGGAAGTGGGGGAAACAATGTAGCAGTGGAAAAACAAAGAACATATTAAATGCTTATGTATATTAGGAGGCTTGCAGAGAACTCCTGGAAGCTAACTGATGGAAACAATGCACTGAGACCATTAGCAGCACCCATTATCCCACCAGTCTTTCAGCAGCACGTGGCAATTGCAGAAACTACTTACATACACCCTGAAGTAGTAGCAAACACTCATTATACAGCACTTCCATGCGGGCACATTTTGCACCATCTCTCAGGTGATATATAATTTGCCTATGCTGTCGTAGCTCGTCATCCTTCACTTTCACTGTATTTTTCCACACTTTAAGAGTCTCTGAAATAACTGACGGAGGAGCACAGACCTGAATACACCTTGGCACCACACTGCCTGAATCTGCTTGTGAATTCACAGCCTCAACTGCTGCCTCAGTTGCTTACTGATCCACATAATTTCTGACCTTCAAAAAAGATAAATTACTTTTATTATTACTTTTTTATTACCTATTTTTATTATTACTTTATTATTACTTTTTATTACCTATTTACTTTTTGTTATTTCATTTTGGATTTTTCTGGGTTTAGAGGTTTTTAATATTTTTAAAGGTGTGGTGGTCATACAGTGCCATTCCCGATGGGTTCACAGTCAGATATGGTGGATAGTTACAGACATAGGCAGTAAGCCACAAAGACAAGAAAGTGTATGCATATTTAGATAAATGCACAGTGAAATTTAATGAATTTTAAAGGGAAAAAATATTCTGAGCCCTGATGATGTTTTGAGAAAAACTACATTTCTTTTGAGGTAAGATTATTTTTTAATTATGAGACTGGAAATCCACCTGACAGAAGATATGAACTCAATTTTCCAAGTGCTTCTGCTGCAAAGCTTAGCTGCTATTTCAAGTAAATATTCTTTTCTCTTCAGCTGTTATGTGAAAATTCTGATACACAACAACAAAATAAGGGATGAAATCAAGAGAAACAGTGAGCTACATGCAAAAAGCTAAGAAATATATACACAAAGTAGAATCAAATGGTGTCATAGGTTGAGCAGTAGCAGTCATTTTTCTCATTCTTGTAGCTGGTGCAGTGCTGTGTTTTGACTTCTGGGCTGGGAACAGTTGCTTGATAGCGAGCATGTTTTGAGGTACTGCTCGAGTGTTTTGTTCAGGGCCTTTTCTGAGCACGTGCTCTGCCGGGGAGGAGGTGAGGTCGGGAGGAAGGAGAGACAGGACACCTGACCCAGGCTAGCCAATGAGGTATTCCATACCATAGCACGTCATGCCCAGGATGCAACTGGGAGAGAGAGACCCGGAAGGGCTGGAGCTCTGGGGGATGGGGAAGGTACCACGCTGTGCTCGGCCGGGCAGGGTGGGGTGAGTTATGGGTCGGTGGCTGGTGAGGTGTTGTATACTCTTCATTTGTTATTGGCTTTATCATTATTTGTAGTAGTAGTAGCAGTAGTGATTTGTGTTATACCTTAGCTATTAAACCGTTCTTATCTCAACCTGTGGGGGCTACATTCTTTGGATTCTCCTTCCTAACTCTCCAGGAGTCGGGGGAGCGAGGTGGGGAGTGAGTGAGCGAACTGCGAGGATTTGGTTTAAACCAAGACAAATGGACTTGATGATCTTAAAGGTCTTTTCCAACCTAGCTGATTCTAAGATTCAAAACTCTGATACAAATTTCTGTCGTATTTTATTCCAAAACTCAGCATCACTTTTAGTAAAGATAAAACTGGAATAAAGGTTGCTTTGTTTTTTTTTTCCCTGACAGACAGCTCTTCCCCTTTAACAAAAATAATAAGGCAAAAATCATAGCAGGAAGTAATGTATTTGGGCTAGAATGGAACTGTGCTTCCTGTATTTAATGGGTAGTCCCTCATTGCAATCCCTTCTCAGAATCAACAGGGCCATACCGCAAAGGGGAAGAAAGGAAAAAGCCATCTCAAATGTTTTAATGATAGTTTGTTCAACATCTTGCAGCTCCTAGGCATCTCATAAGCATGGTCTTTTATAACTAAAATTGTGATAGCATATTTTTATTATGCTATGATTAATGAAATTTGTATCTGCAGGGAGCTGGGGACTTTAGCTTTTCCTCTGGGCTTTCCAGTGCTGTCTGCTGGGTCAATTAAAATATCAAGATTTCTTTTCACACAAAACCTTTTTTCTCCCTTTGCTTATTCCACATGTTTCACTCATATCTCCCCTGCACAACCTGATCACTATTGTAAATGACAGCAAATTAATGTTGATACTAGGTTCCTGAAACAAGACTGCTATTGCTTCTTGACAACAAAACCTCTAAGACAAATGTCAAAAATTCAAATGGAAATACAGTATTAAAAATAAATCTGTTGACATCTCCTGATAAAATCCTGCAGATCTAGGCTGATGCAATGCTCCCTAGCTGACCCTGGGAATAGAAATAGCTTCTAATTCCTCATCCTGCTGAAGACTGTATGTTGGGCAATAAAGAAGTGAACAGAGGTTATGGCTTTCATAAAATATTCACACCAGCGGCTCTTCATACAGAAGTTTCTCCTGATTATGATTAATCACATGCTATTATTTGAAGTTCCTATATCGTGGGAGTTCATGTTTCACTACCATTCACAGACTGGATTATAGAAAATTAGTTTCAGATAAACTGTTTGGTTCAGGTAGATTAGTCCACTCCGATTACACCTATTAGCCAATTGAACTCTTTGTTCAAACAAAATGGCCATGTCCCTGGGGTTATCCAGAAAGTGATAAACAACTGGGGAGAATTTCTCTCCACCTGGCAGTAATTGTTCTGCAAGTACTCTTCCCTTACTTGTATCTAAGACAGACATTTATCCTGCTATTTAGTATAATTAAAGCATAGATACTAATGTAAAGCTCCTACCCAGGGAGCAGCTGTCTGATAGCAGCAGATTCACAGCATGCACAACAGCTTTAATTTCAATAACATGCTCAGCTGATGAGGAGGAAGAAAAAGGTGAAGTAGGTAACAACACCTCCAGGAGCTCAGGATGCATTCACCACCAAGAGAGTCTATGCAAGGGACCAGCACAGGCAATGCCCAAAAGGTGTGTTGTCCTTTGGCAATTATGTCTCTAACAGTTTGGATGCGAGAGCTCCTGCATCTCCATAATACAAACAGGGATGATGCTACCCTTGTTCCAAACAAGGGATTTGAGCCCATCACAAGAGCCACTAGCTATTTGAAGCCAACAGTAATTAATCTCATACATGATTAGAAATTACCAGAAATACATATGGAAACAGGACACCACTATATGAACACTGCTATCCTGTCCAATTAGGATTCCATTAATCTTCCAAGATAAAGGTTCATAGTTTGCCAGCTCAACTTACCTCTTACAATGATATTGGTGGACTTTTTTGCAGGATTTCCAACATTGTTATTGGCGATGCAACTGTACGTGCCAGCATCTTCTGACATGATGGCAGGTATTGTTAAAGTGCCACCGTTCAGCACCGTCTTTTCGGGCAGGATGCCAGAAGACCTCACCCACGTCAGGCTGGGGGCTGGCTCCCCTCCTGTTGTCACACAGACTAAGGTGATTGCTTCTCCAGGGTTCACCACTATCGGGTCATCCACAAGAAGCTTAATAGATGGTGATGCTGTAAGATATAAATGGAAGAGAAAGGTGTAGCAGAGTTGCACCTGTGGTATTGCCTAGTCCTGACAAGCACATTCAAGCTAACATAGACCAGCAAAGGCACATCAGCTACAGTCCTCTTTGCCCCACTAAGGGTCCTCTGAGCAGGGTGCATCCACATCCCAATGTTTCCCCCAACACCACATTTCTCACCCTGATCTGTACCCTGCTCAGTCATCATCCTTCACTTTGTTGTCAAACCACAGGTGAAGATTTACGTATGGACAACCCTGCGGCTCTGTGTGGGAAGCAATGTATAATGTATGGGACCAGTGCCAGCACACTGGATTTTAAGCCCCGGAAGAAAGGAATTAGTAACAATCTTGTTATTTGGCAGAGAAAGCATGTTGTGCTCTTCAAGTCAGATTCTACCCATTGAAAACCAGCCCTCTTAATCCACCCACCTCCCCAGTGAACTCCTTGGGGCTTGTCTGCCAACTGAGATGAATTTGTAGAGTTTGCGTTGGGTCTGTTGACTCAGGAAGAGTCACCTCCCCTGGTACCTCATCTCCTTGCACACCGAGAAACTGAAGGATTCAGCACAAATGCTTTTTTCGCCTGTATGGAATATGAAACCTGCAGCTAGCAGCACCAGCAGAAAGTGTGTTAAAGAGCTCCATCTCCTTGCAGACAGACAAGAAAGGTGCAGGCTTGGGTCCCTACTAGCTTCCATCCAATATCTTATGATGAACTGTGGGGGGTTTATTTGTGGAGGACTACAAAACAGACAACCTACTCTGCAACACAGGCTAATGGAAAGATGCTGCTGCTCTCAGAAAAGAGAAACAAGTGACTAAATTTATTTATAATTTCTTCCCTCTTCTTTCTCATGAACTCTTTGCATACAATAGATATAACAAGCACAGAAATGCCTAGTGTGAAGGGACAACACAGGGAAATTAATTTTAGATACTGGATTTTAAAATCAAAATCCCTGTCATTTGTGCTGAGGGTCCCACCTTTGCTGGATTCATGCTTTGCTTGAAGGCACGTAAGTGCTAAGCCACATAAGTGACGAGCCAAAATATAAATACATATTGCTAGCACAGAAAATGCAGCAATACTAAATAAACACAAGCATAAAGGTGAAGGATTGAAATTCTGAGCAAAGAATACCAGAAAAAAGTGACAATAAAAAAAGAAAAGAAATAAAAATGTTACTATCAAAAATTGTATCACAATCCTCATTACTACAGAGATATATTCCTATATGTTCTGCTTTATATGTGAAATATTGAGGAATACACACTAATCACTAAAGGTAAATAAAAGAGCCAACTACAAAACAAGAGTTTTCTTTATTTGGAGTTCACCCAAAAGGGATTACCTTTCTCTGCACACAAATGGGAAACATTTCATTTATACCTACACTAGCAAGAGTGAACAGGCAACCTCCACACAGAAAGGCACTTGAAGAGAGCAGGAGAGCAAAGAGTTACAGGCAAAGTCCCCTATTCCAGCTCCTCCCAGTTTGGAACCCTGCAGATTATTCCCAGATTCATGTAACTGACTTGAAGGTGAAGAAACTGAGTGAATGTCTAAAAATACAGACAGAAAACAAGTCAGCACTGCCAACTGTCAATGTCTCTTTGCTTACATCCTCTGATCTCACATTCTTTCATCAGTTCATGCATCCATCAGCTGAGGGACCCCACATGTCTTGTGATTAGAGGTACAAAACTGGGCAGTATGTCGTGTTCCATGATTAAAGATATTTTGCTTAGGCAAAGGTGACAGGACAGAAGCAGGGACTCAGGTATTCACTGTGCAACTAGAACTGAGGACAAAACCTGTAGGGTCATCACCAACCAGGGAACAGCACTCAGCTGATCCTTCTTTCTCTGCCCTTCCCTTCCTCCTGAGTTTAATAATTTTTCCTGAGCACCTCTGGCAAGCAGCTGCTCTCTACTCACTAGACATCAAGTCATGAGGCAGGGAACAAGAGAACCACAAATAATGCTTCAAAATTAAGAACAAAGGATGAAAGATCCAACAATGTCAACCCAACCTTACCATAATGGCCTCATAATCTTCCAGATGAAAGGGGGCCCTTTGCCATCCTTCAGGTAAAGAGACAAAGATAGCAGCTGATGTGATGAAAATGCAGTGATACATCCCTTTCATCACAGCACTCAAATCAGTAAGTACATGAAAATTGCGGTTTGCATACAGCAATTTCTCTTTACTTACACCGCACATTACACTTAACTACAACCTATCTCACTAGACAAACACAAACAAAAACTCAGCAATACACTCAACTATTAAAAGCCAGATCTAAATCAAAGAATATTAAGAAATTCAGAAGAGATATAAAGGTATCCTGTAAATGAAATTCAGTGTAGCATATAAAGGGTCAAATGCCTATTATGAATGGAATATAGATCCACAGCAACAATGAGATACTATTTTGGTTATTTCTTTGCTTGAAATCCTATACATGTTCTGCACTGTATTGCAATGCATCAGTAACACAGAACCTCTTATTTTCAGCTTTAGGATGCAACTGAGGACAGAACTGGGTCCACTGCACAGCTTGCCTCATTTATTGTCATGTGGACATTGCCAAATTCTGGCCTAGGAATGGAGAGATTGGAGGTTTCCGGCTGGTAACTTGGACTTTGTCCTTTCACTGTTGAAGCACACTCAGCCCCATCACCAGCCCCACACTTGCCCATCTCTGACACCTTAACCTCCACTCCTAATGTCACCAACATCAACCTCTCCTCCTTCCAGCCAGGGATGAGGAGAGGTGGAACTTAACACCCATCTGCCCACATGCCAAACATGAGTCTGGGACCTGTGATTTCTTATCACAGCTCTGACTGCCTGTCAGAAAGGAAAGGGGAAAGACAAAAAGAGAAAACTAGGGAATTAGGGAATGAAGGAGACAAATGGCAAAAATCTCAAACCGCTCAGTAACTCCAGTGATGTGATCAGACATAGTGGGGTGGCAGAAAAAATGGCTTTAGCTCCAAGTTAGAGTGCTTGTGATCACTTATCTACATCTGCCTGGACCTACATGTTAAAATGAATGGGGCTAAATCAGAAGTCACCTGCTAGAATACCTGTATTAATTGACTTGGATTAATTAACAGCATGTAAGCCTTCTGCAGGTCTGCTTTACTGGACAGCTGCTCTGTTTCACTCCAAATTCCAAACTAGAGAAACCTCTAGCTGCTCCCCAGAGGATGCTGCACACAGCACCCAATTCCCACAGACTGAGAATACAAAGCTGTAGCAGAGGAAGGAATAACGAAGGCACAGCAACAAAACTCCATGTAACAGCAGGGACAGTAAGCCTTGGACTGGGCTGCTCAGGGTTGCTGAAGAATCTTCTCTTCCAGATTTTCTGAGCAAATACCTGCTAGGCAAGGCTTAGGACTAGTTCCTGTTTGACCTAGGGAAATGGAGCTCACTATCATATGAGATCTCTCCCTCTTCTAGTTTCAATGGAAGCAAGAGCTACTGACAAAAGGCAATTCCTCTTATTTACCTTGAGCAATCTTCTTGCAAGAATCTTTCCCTGTGGTCCCCATTGCTCTGATGACTGCAGACAGAGTCCAAAGGTTAGTTTAATTTAAAGGTTGTGATTTAGATGGCAGAAGATGGGTGACATCAATCCTGCCTTTAGGATGAAGATTTACAAATGCAGCAGGAGCCTATAGATGGGAATGTGCAGGAAGTGCCAATAATCTATAATAACAATATCATGTGCCAGCCAGTGTTTTGCAAATCTATTTGATCCTTGCACTTTCAGAAAATGTTTTTTTTTTCCTAATCCTCTCTCTAAAATGGATTTATTCTCTATTTGTAAGCTTTTTCTCTAAAACAAAATTCTCTTCTCATTTATTTGTAAACTTTTGAGGCTAAACACCACATATAACATAAATCTGAAATGTGTAATTCAGTGTCACACTTTTTTTTTTCTGGTCCAGCATGATTAAAAAATGGAGTAGGCATTTATAAAGATGACAAGATGATCCAGAGCAATTATAATAGTTGATGATTATACCAAAATACTTTTGAAGGCTATTAAAACCTATGCTTCAGGGCATAAAATGTATCTTGTTTCCTGGAACAGGAGGGCAAACTATCACGTATCTGTCTACTGCACACTTTTTATGCACTCTTCTGAAATGCCTACTGCTGCTGGCTCGTGTTAAAGACAGACAAGAGATCTGATCCAAAAGGATGGTGCATGTGTTTATACATCCTTTGCATTTGTAAAGCATCTGGTATGACTGAACACTAACTAGGAGACCCATGATACAGTCACAGCAGTTCAAACTGTGATATTGTTTAGATAGCAGGAGATCATGGAATTGAGTCAGAAGGAAGAGGAGATAAAGACACCTCTCTTTCCCCCCCAAAAAAAATATAACATAAAACTGACTTATTAAAATGACACTACTGTAAAAGCCAGTACATGCACTTACGTATTCCTGGTACATGCCTGAAATACACTGGTTTTGCCTTTACTGCATATATTGCTTTGGGGAATCAGGCTTCAGCCACCAAGATACAAGTGGTTTCTCCCAGTAGCATTCACAACTAGGGGAGCAGACACACAACTGTGAGCAAAGTTTCCTTCCACTTTTTTTTGCAGAACAAGGCTAAAACCAATACTGACATTCTGCTTGCTCAATTTTTGAACAGCACAGGTAACCTAAGCTTCTTGAGGCTTGTGAAAACCATTGCATCCTTACAAACAAGCTTTCACATGGTCCCAACCAAGATAATTCAAAAGGATGCATACTGCAGTGACAATAAGCCAACAATTTATGCGTTAAATCTTGATTACTTATGTTTTACAGAATTTAGTTTTACCAAGCAAGGTGCTTTGTCGGTTGCCACCTTTACGCAGGGCTCTTTTTACATGAAAGGCACTTCAAAATCAAAGTGCTTCAAAACCCCCAGAACTCAGCAGGTAGATGTGCTGTCCCAAAAAAAAGAAGATGCAAAACTGTACTAGCCCAGAATTTATCTCTGTGAAACAGCTGCCCTCTGGCATAAGAATTAGGTCCTTAGTTTCTGCTTACATCATGCACAAATCCCATAAAATTCCAGGGAAAGGCTTAATTGAGAGATATAATTCATTCTTTTCTACTGCTGTATTCTTTTGGATTTAGTTTAATATTGCATTATGTCAATTATTTCTTTCTGCTGTCTCCCTTCTTATTAATTTCCTATCCTAGCTAACTAGTCTCTCTTTTTTTTTTTTAAACCAAATAGTCTTCTTTTTTTTTTTTGAATTTTTAGCCCCAGAGCTCCATCTGTTCATACCATAAAACCCTGGGACATGGTTTGGGTCATGGAGACACACTGACACACACAGATACAGGACTGGTACCCTCAATTTCATGTAACTTCATGTAGAGCTGAACAGTAATGGATTTTATAGTTTTAAGCAATGTTCAGTACTGGTTTGGAAAGTTGTGCATCAGAGCCAACACAACTGCACAGTACCAAAACTGATGAAGACACAAGAAGTGATCATAACCCTACCAAAAAATATCCCTACCAAAAGCAGTCAGTACTAAATGGAGTACAATATCATCCCCAAAGCCAATTTCAAAGCTTCAGACTGGCTGAGGACTCTCTTAGATGACTATCAGCCACCAGGATTAATGAATACTGGGCCATCCAGGTTTGGCAAGCAAAGTATCTCCCAGCCAGAACCTTGGCCCCAGCAGCAGCAGAGACTCAGCCAGACAACCTGCCCAGCAGAAACTTTCTTTCAAATCTCTGATATGAATAACAAAATTCATTATCAAACAATAGCAGGCTTTGGTAAATATTTCCATGGGTGAGTGCATGGAACAAGCTTTCTAAACATCGTATTTGGAAATCGTAATGAGAATTGCTCAGTGCTCAAAAGAGTTTTGCATCTTTACTGCCCTTTACAAGCAGGGGTTTCTGAGCAGCAGTCCCACATTTCCAAGTCATGGTTGGTTTGCCAGGGGACAAAGACAGCCGCAGTGGCACTGCGAGCTCTTTCCCGCAAAGAACAAGGCACTACTCATGGTGAGGGAAACTGTTCAGGTCCCCATTCATATTGCAGCTGCATCCTTTTTAAAGGGACTTCAATTCAAAAGCTTTCATGTGCAAGTATTACTTCTGTATCCAATGTATTTCATAGGTCTGTAAAGCCTGGCTGTGAACTCCACAGCACGTATGACAAAGTGCCATTGGAAGTACACTGGGTCACAATACATGGCCCTGCAGGTCAAGCCCCTAAGGACTAAGGGCCATGAATCAGAACTGCATCATTTTTTGTACCTAGTATTAGTATGTGCACACAAAACAAATTAGGCACTGATGACATACAGATAGAGATTAATTATAAACAGTGGCTACAACACATACCAATCCTCAGAGAGTAATAAAACAGCATGCAACACAAGCTGGTTTGATTAATGACCAGGAAAAAGTTTCTCAGATCCAGCACAAAGCTAGCAATCATTAAGTCATCATTAACACTCTAACACAAACACTCAACAACACCAGTTTATCAAGAACCTTCAACATAACAACTTAGCTCTACAACAAAATGCTTCCAGTTTAAAGAGAGCTACCATAGGATCATTGGCAGGGAGAATGGAAACATCTTCTAATCAATGAGCCAATACACGTTTACTGAACTTCAAAGCAGGGTCTCTACTGCTGCCTGGGATGGTTAACTGAGACAGATATGCTGGGTGGAAAGAGATATATCCATAACTGATGTAGCATGCAGAAAAAATCTGACACCAACATGTGTTGGAATTACAGTTAGACAAATATACGTATTTAGACTGCGTATATGGGATTGAGAAAATGTCACAATTGGCTTTAGGGATTACTGGAAATGCAAAAGAAAACTAATACTTTAATAGCAATATCAAAGTAGAGGCAGAAAGTCATGTCCTTGACAAGTCACTCATCTATGATGAATAAAAATGAAAGAACATTATTTCCTCCAGTTTTCTGAATTATTTCATATGTAGAACTGAAGTAGTAGAACATAATTTAATTATACTTTTATATATATATGTGTGTGTATGCATCCGTTTAATTTACAGCCATGATTTCCAGCAGGAATACAATGCATATACTCTAACTACAAACAATATGAATAGATCCTTTCAAGACAGAGCAAAAAGAGAGAACATTTGAGGTCCTTGCTAGGATGGGAACATCGTTTCTGTATTTATGTACTCAGTGAAGTTCCAAAGAGAATAAACTATAATTCCTAGCTGAAGTCCAGATTTTGAATTAGAGGCTAAAATAACTTTTTATTGACCACACTGCCACAGCATGCTGCAATATTTCTTTTCATCAATAGTTCTTAAAACAGCCCCAACCCAATACACCACCAAAAAACCCCAACTAACTCAGTAAAAACTAAACCAGAACAACCCCGAAAATGAACACCAATGAAAATCACTTTTATACACCCATCTTCTCTGCTCTATTCTCCCTGCTGCTACCAAGAGCACCATAATCTCCTGACTGCTATCTGTCAGTCCTTGTTGGTCTCACAAGAAGCAACTCCTCTAGGCAGAGAGTGCCAGCATGCATTGAACTAGCCAGGATAAGATATTCCAATGGACCAAACTCCAACGTAAACATGCACCTATGTGTGCCAGCACTTCGTCTGCTCTATCAGTACATGCAAACTTATCTGTGTACTTTGCTGGTATGGGGCAAGGCTTCCCAGAACAGATTCACCTTTATTCTTGCCAATGAATTCTCCAACAAAGCCAACGGAGAAAAAATAATGCAAAGACATGTAAAGCATGAGCTCTTTGCAGACTTAAAAGCAAAGTTCATCAAGGAATCACAGGATGGTTGAGGTTGAAGGCATGTCTTGTGGTCCTCTGGTCCAATTCCCTGACCAAGCAGGGTCCCCCCCCACAAATGCTGCCCATATGTTTTTCACTATCTCTGAAGATGGAGACTCCATAACCTCTCTGGGCAACCTTTCCAGTGCCCAATCACCCTCACTGGAAAAACATAGTTTTAAAAGTCACTGTCAAGTAATGACCAGCCACATAGAGCTTTTAACTTCAGTGGTGTCTCATTCAGGTGCTGCATGCAATCCAGGTGCAGAACAGCATCAAAATACTCCAGCTGTAACAACTCCCAGTTCTAAAAAGTTTCATGTCTAGACACATAAAACACTCCACCTCAACCTTTATCACTATCTTTACAATTCCAGCACTTCCAGGGACAAAGGAAATAAAGGTGCAGTTCCCAGATCCAAAGTTTTTCAGGCTTGTATCCTTTTTCTTTTTTTGTTAACTTGATACATTAAGTTACTGATCCAACATATTCACAGACCAGCTTTCAGTATTGCCGCATAGTTTAAGATTTACCCTGATGCATTGGGTGAATTCTCATCTTTGCAAAAGCACCTGGATTTGTTATAGTACAAATGGGTGGCTCCCCTCATGATTGCCAGAGCCACCTGTTACTCTGCATGCCTCACCCTCAGACTGAGGTGCATGTGCTCCCATATATTGGCAATCACTGCTCAATTTGTGTATGCTGCCTAGTCAGAGATTAAAAAAAAAAACTCAGAACATATTTTTCAGTTTCCCCTGGACCTGCCACCAAAACCAAGAAGTCTTAAAAGTTGAGTAATGTGCAAGAATATTTTGTCTGGGCATACTGTCAAGAATGGAAAATTATGAGGTCTCAGTGGAAGCAAATAGAAGAGTTACAAGAAAGAAATAAAGCAATGAATGAGATTATATTTAGTAAGGCTCATTTTCAGCTAGACTTAGTCTTCACAAGTTCACATATATGTGAACTAGCCTGCCTGGAGCGCCAGCCCAGGTAACTGTAGTCCACCCCTTGCACTCTCCTCATATTCTCAATAGTTTTTTTCTGAAATTCACAAACTTTTTTTCTGAAATCCTCCATTTTCTAACCAATGGGGATGAAGCTTTGATGACTCATCTCTTTATTCCTGATTTGCCCAGCTGCTTTTCATCCAGCAGCAGCAGTGCTTTGATGACTCGCGCTTTGCTCGTGCTGCCGTTCACGCACAGATGTGGCATTGATAGCTCCAACAGGGAGGAAGGGAGGCGGATACGTTTGCTATTCAGAGCACTTCCTCGGTGGTTATGCTCTGTAGATGACTACAATAGCTCACAGCTCTCACACTGTACAAACTATTCATTCTGTGGACATTTTATCATGAGCGTTTGAAGGGAAGGCAGGACACTCCTGTAAGCACCAGAGCAGTGTTAAATCAGCTTAACCCAACCATGGAGCTGCCCCCTTCATCACTATATTTAGATGCACTATTGTACATGTAGGCTTTAATTCATCTCGGATAATTTTAACCACCCAAAAGTCAGGCATACAAACCAAGGTCATGTATATCTTGATGAGACTTAAGCACCCCTAAAGTACAATTCTTGCCCTCCAAAAACAGATGGGTTGAATTCTTTTCGGAGCCATCTCTCTCCCCATCTCCAGTGCTCCCTGAACAACCAGTGTACTGTACTACAGGCACCTAAGCTTTCAGATTGCAAGTCAGGCAAGACAAATCTTGACTTGCACCAGCAGCAATCACCCACACAACTAATGGATTAGGAATGGCTAATGAGGAGCTTCAGAGAAAGGACTCTTGAGTTATGGTGGGTGGCAACTGGGACATGAAGCAAACACTAGCAATATATATTCTTGGTAAAAGGGAGTTACATGCATACAAGGATGCACAAACAAGAACTTTCTTGGGAAATGTATGGATCAAACTCTGCATCGAATCCCATGCTTATGAGGATGGGTGCTGTGGGGTACTCTATATGGCCTGAACATTGAACTTCACCAAGGAAATGGACAGAGGAGATACACAGGAATGGCATGAGGCAAAACCAATGTGACTCACAGGAAAAAAAAAAAGGTGTTAGGTTCATTATGCAACAGAAGTGATAGAATAAGATAACCATCTTCAAATATACAAAATGTTGCTGCAAATGTAAAGAGGATAATTCCTTCTCCGTGCTGTTCTAGACAGGACCAGAACAATGGGCCAGCCTGTCTGCCAGCAACATGGCACCTCTGCTGCTGGCAGCCAGGTTAGACAGACATCAGTAGAACAAGGTTTAGATCTAACGCATTCTGCCATGAAGAATGGGGCTAGACAACCTCTAAAGGTCCTTCCCAGCTTTGTTTTCTATTATTCTGTTTTGCTAAAGCAGTAAAACCATTCACCTTCAGCATTCAGCTCTAAGTATGAAGCTGGCTGTATTTCTTATCTGAGGATTTCAAGCCTCTTTAGTGCAGGATCACACCTCACTGTCACACTCTGAGAATGCCAGAGGATGCTAAGAGAAATGTGGGGTTTTTTTTTTCAAATGAGATAATTCTCTTAACACTGTATTGTCTGAATAAAGGGAAATAAAGGAAGTTTATTGTGACAGACTACTTCTTAATGGAGGGATTAACAGTGAATTAGACCTTTTTCAATTTGTTTCCCATCACATGCCCCAAACACAGCATCATCTTCAGCTGTGATCTGAATGAACTATGTCATGCAGCTGAAAAATCATGTATTGAAATACCCATCTTTCATGGCAAAAGTTACTGTTGTGAATTATTTCTGCATTGGAGGCTGCCAAAAATCTGCCTCAGTATTATGTATTAATGGTCACCTGCACTAAGCAGCCTGAACTGACTTCCAATATACAAACTAACACACATTTTCATTTTCAAATTACTCTGTGCCACCAAAGGTCCTGTAGGTCAAGATAAAAGTTTTATTTGCTTTACTCAAGTGTATTAGAATATTATAGGAAGCCCAGAATTCCAGAGGTTTTATGGGTAAATATCATGCCAATTCTCTGACACTTTGAAACAATGAATACTCTTAAAAGGATCCATTTATATTGTTACTAGATGTGGGCATTGAGATGTGAGATTCAGAGTTAGCTGTAGCTAACATTACCTTTCCCAGCTCTAAAAGTGAGATACATTTTTGTATCATATGTCAATAATTCATGGCTTACACAGAGCAGAATTATGCTTGGAAAAAACATAAACCCTATATTTCTAAAGGAGACTGCACTTGTTCCTACTAAGCATCTTCAAAAAGAAACACCTCCTGACCAATGTATGGTCCAGACTAAAGCAAGGCAATTGGTTTTCAGGATGTTCAGCATCCTGTGTTTACATAGACAACAATACAGCAGGCTGAGAGCGCTAGGATTGTTCAGACTGAAGAAGAGAAGGCTCCAAGATGACCTTAGAGCAGCTTCCAGTGCCTAAAGGGGATGACAAGAAAGTTGTAGAGGGACCTTTTGAAAAGGGTGTGTAGGAATAGGACATGGGGGAATGGATTTAAATTAGATATTAGAATGAAGTTCTTTACTGTGAGGGTGGTGATCTCCAGAAGAAGAGATCTCTGGAGGCCTCTGCTCAGAGCCCTTCTTGAAACAGTGCCAATTAGATCAGGTTGCTCTGGCCTCATGCAATCAAAGTTTGAACATCTTCCCTACAGTTAACACATACAGCTCTTTCAGCTCTTCCCACGTGTCACCTGCTCCAGCTCCAAACCATCTTTGTGGCCTCCATTGGTCTTGCCCCAGTCCATCCATGTCTTGCTTGCTTTAGGTAGCCTGAAACTGGACAGAGTAGTTTAATGCAGTCTCACAAGCACTAAGCAAGAAGGAAGGAAGGTTCAGTGGCCTGAACCTGCTGGCTAGTCCTTGCTGGTACAGCCCAGCTTGCTGTCAGCCTTTTTGGCATTGTCACATTGCTGGCTCATCTTCAACTTAGCTGCAGGGCAACACAGTTCCCTTTCTGTAAAGGTGCTTTCTAGCCAGTTGGCCCCAACATGTAGTGGTACATTGGGAGGTTGTTCCTCTCCAAGGGCAGGACATGGCATTTTCCTCAGTCAATTTCATTATGTTCCCATCTGCCCTTGTCTCCAGCCTCCACCTGGATATCACGCCACCCTTCAAGCCCAAAGGTGCAGCCAAATTTCCACAAATCATTTGCATCTCACAAATTCGGCTATAAGGAAACCAGAAGAGGTCATATCAAAGGCCTTACTAAAGACAAGGCAAGAGGTTGAGAAGATAGAACAGAGGAATCCAGGTGGTGACACCAAAGCACTCGAAGGGGGAACAGGAGATGAGAAAGGTGTTGGAGAGCTGTTCCTCTGAGAAAATACAACCAGCAGCACTGTGTTCTTCCCACCCCAGAAGCCTTTGCTGCCAGCTCTGTCTTTTGTGCTCTCTTTCCAGTTTCAAACTGTGAGGGGTGTTTGGAGGAAATATTTCACAGATTTTAGGAACAGAAATATATCGAGAGCTCTAAGATGGGGAAAAGACATATGTGAATGTCAATGCAAGAACCCTCCAAGGCCTTGGGAAAGAGACAGGACAGTAGCAAACCAAGAAAAATCCAAATGTAGAGTAGGATCTGGAATCAGATTTCTTCTTGGGCACAGCACGGACACAGGGAGAAAACAAAAACAGGCAACATAGACAGAAAGTGCGGTGGTCACAGCTTAGTGTGACACCCACACTAGCAGCTGCTCCTCTTCCGACAGCATGGATTCAAGCATATACACTAGAAAATTGCCAGGGCTCCTCCTCCTTGTCAGAATAACCCCTTGATTTTGTTGCAAAGCAGCTGCATTTAGTTTTACAACTCCTTTTTGCATTAACTTACCCAAATTAACTTCTAAGTGCCGATTTTAAAGGGACTCTGCCTACTAAAAGCAAATGAGAATAGCAAAATTAGTCCCTTTGCTATTCTTTCTCACATTTTGACTTCTATTTCTGTTCCTGCCACTCACCAGCAATCTGCCAGCAGGTGAATCACTTCAGTGTTTCTGCTTCCCTTCAAACTTCTCATCTATTTAGATAATAATTTTGCAGAGTAATAGCTGTCTTTAGATGCAAAGTGGGTCTGTGCTCAACAAGTGCCTCTGCGTGCTGCTGTACAATATTACTGCTAATTGTCATTTTGTGCTTCAGCATATGCATGGTCACATGCCTCTGAGATTATCTCAGCTTCACTCATTACAACATCCACTTTGTTTTTTGTATTTTAAACTAGTCTGGCTGGGAACAAAGACATCCATGTGTCTGAAAAATAATGCCAATAGACTCTAACTGCTGCAGTACCTGCAGACATACGATGGCGTGTCTAAAGACTTCAGACACACAAAGAACTGATGTAATTATTACCGTTGTTGAATGAAGGGGATGTGGCTGTACCTAATCATACCTATGCGGAATGCTTTAAATCCACATTATGCCCAAAGTACAGTGATGAATACATGCTCATCTGATGGCATCAGCTTAATTACCTTTCTAATTAATCAAGAAGTACACAGAAAGTTTCCACTGGACTGGTTCTATCACAGTAATTGAACATTACACTGGTGATACCATGACACACAGTTGAATAATCAGCAAGACTGAGTGAGTACAGAAAACAAAAAGGTCACAGGGACAAGCTGGCAGGTGGCCCTGAGCAGACACCTGAGCTACTTGCCCAAAGACATGCCTGGTGTTACTCGAATTAGCCTCTCAGCTCAGGTGTGTACACAGGAATATGGATGTATGAAAGACCCTGTGGTGTAAGTGCTTTGTGCAATGCTTTCCTTGAAACTAGTGTCTATATTCATGCCTCAGTCACCTATAGTTTTTGGCGAGGGAAGGAAGAGAGACTTGAGTGTTTCATAGAAAAAAAGAGGAAAAAAAAATGTTCATATGCCACTGTCACCACAATCCCTAATAATATGGGAAGATTATCAAGCAGAAAGGTCAACAGGTGAGTTGGTTTACCACAAGGGTGATGAGACACTGGCACAGGTTGCCCAGAGAAGCTGTGGCTGCCCCATCCTTGGTAGTGTTCAAAGCCAGGTTGGACAGGGCTTGGAGCAACCTGGTCTAGTGAAAGGTGTCCCTGCTTGTGGCAGGGGAATGGAACTGGATGAGCTTTAAGGTCCCTTCCAACCCAAACCATTCTGTGATTCTATGATTTTATAATCTATGAGAACCTTGATGGTGTGGATGCCACAAGCAGGCAGAGTAGTATCAGGATACTGTAAGAACAGTAAATATTTCCTGGCATACAGTAATAGTTATGCTGGGTTATTTTCACATCTGCTGAGTGCACTTCCTCCAGCACAATCTGCCAACGATTATGACCTGTCAGAAATGCTGTTTACGGTGTGAAATCCTGCTGTGCATCAGCATGCGGCAGCAATCAACCAGGGCCAGAGGGGAGCCGAGGTAAGCGCACCATGTCTATGTATCAAGGTGAGTGGCAGGCCACTGCACACAGAGAGGCCACAAACACTAACAATCCCCATCTCTCTGCTAGGACAGCTGATGGCTCTGAGCACCCCAAGCTGGAATGCACATTCATGACAGGGAAAAGCCTTCCTGACTTTACCAGCAAGCCAGTCAGCCAAAGGGAACCTGACAAATCTTGCAACTGTCCCTGTGTCCTGCAATAAAAGCTTGAACCCAGTGAGCCAAGTCACTTCTAGAAGGAGATGGAAACCCACCACTGCTGTATGCCTCAGCTACTCCCCTTAGTCACCTCTCATTGGCAACAGCCAAATTCAAGAAAAACTTCTCACACCGCTTATGCTTACAGAACTGACAAATGCAGAATAGCCAAACTGCCAGCAATTTTACATTATGATCACATACTTTGCAGCTGAACTGAAACTCACTTGTAGTCACCTTAATTACAATAAATACCATGCATGTTCGCCAGCTTACAGAAGCTCATTTGTTTCTCTTTTGTCTCCATTAGATAGGCATCTCTGTTACAAGCCTCCAACTTTAAATTAAAACCAGTCAGATAGGCTAGGGCTGTGCTGTACAGAAACAGAGCATCAAAGTCAGGCTCTGATTTTCATTACTTTGGATTTATCTCGGATTACTCTGCATTTACAATTTACATAACTTCTATGAAGTTACAATAGGTGAAGTTCTATCAAAGAACTTCTGCATCAGATGAAGTCACACCAAATGAGAAATGTTTTCTCTGTCATCAACACATCGGTCATTAACAAGTTGTTGCAGTAATTAGTATACATATTTAATCATAGAACAGTTTGAGTTGGAAGGGACCTTAAAGCTCATCTAGTCCCACAACCCCTGCCAAGGGCAGGGACACCTTCCACTAGAACAGGTTGCTCAAAGCTCCAATCAACCTGGCCTTGAACACTGCCAGGGATGGGGCAGCCACAGCTTCTCTGGGCAACCTGTGCCAGTGCCTCAGCACCCTCACAGGGAAGAATTTCCTAATATCTAACGTAAATCTCCTTCTGTCAGTTTAAAACCATTAATCATACCCTTGATGATGGTTGCTACCAAGTTCGTCAGGAGAAAGTGGGAATCCTTGCAGTTTTTCAGACTTGTTTACTTCAGGAATTATTCCAGAAGAGCAATTCCTGTTAATTGCAGTAAGCAAGACACCATTCTCCAAAATAAATGACTTTTGTAAGGAGGAAATAATTAATTCTTTTTGCAAAATTAGATCAGGATCACCTGTCCTCAATTTGGAATAGCTATGCTATTTGATGTTCCTCCATTTCTGTAACATAAACAAACTTCTGTTGCAGATGAGGTCCAGCATGGACAAAGACTGTGCTGGCTCCAATAGCAAAATTATCGCTCTGACAAATGGGACTGGTAACAACTCTCATACTGTGTTTTTGTGGAGGAAAGTGTACAAGTTATTACCAGTGACACGAAGAAAGTTGCTCCCACCTACCGCTGCTGTCAGCTAAACCTCTCAACAGCAGACAAGCTTTCATGCCTCTTCTGGTAAGAAATCAGAGTAACTAATAAGGGACAATCTTCACATTATGATTTTTTGTTTTTTTCCTGGCAGAATTAATGAGAGGAAATTGAAGGCTTCCAAATCATGTTGCCAGATACGTCTGGAGCTGACTGTTTTTCCCCTACTGCAAGTGGCAGCCTTAAAGCTGAGCTGTGAATTTGCAATTTGCTTTGCAGTGGGTTAGGTACGGTAATGGTATATACCACAGTTCTGAAGTCCCTGCTGTCAAATCAAGAAATTCAGAAAAAGCTGAAGGCAACTCCTTGGAATAAAGCTGTGAGGACAGAAATAATGCAAAATGTGCAAGTGGAAATAAAATTCATAGTTCATCTCAGACACACTCAGCATGTTAATGCCTCAACTGTTCTGTTCATTTGCTACCTGTTTTCAGGGCCCCGAGGCATACACTATCAAGATGTAACCCAATGCAATTTAACTAGAAGTCTTCAAATGTTACATTTGCTGCAGAACTGTTCTCAAGAAAACACTTCTCTGAAATTTCTAATTATTTAGAAATCTAAGCTGTGAACTTTGCTCTTTGGCATCAGGTTTATAAACCATTTCAGACACATCCTTTGTGAATCCTGAGCACAGAAACTTTAGAGGAGTTAAAAATCTGTAATTTCCACCTCCTAGAAACTAGCCATTCCCAATTGCAGTTCTGGTGATCAGCCACTGACATGAGGCTCTCAGGATACACAGCAATTATACAGGCATGAAAAGGGGGAGATGATCAACTGACTGTTTGCATGGTCATGAACAAGTCCAAAGAAAAGAGTGGATGCACAAGAAATCCCACAACATGGAGACAGCATGGGCAGAGACTAAGTGCCTAATTATCCTCCTACAATGCATTTCAGCACAACTGCTTGAGTATTTTCATTTGAGCCAATTAAATCTGAAAGAAAACATTTTTGCTTAAATCAGTATAAGAAATCAATGTTAGTATCAATGTAACAATATATAAAATCATATAAAATCAAATGTTGAAATCAATGTAAGAATATTAAAAGGTGGTTTCCCTATAATATTTTATTGACCAAAAGTAATTAGCTTTCAAAAAAGCACTAAGAGAAATATTTGAGTATTTTCTTTTAATCTATGTCCAGACTTAACTGAGATGCCTCTTCCTCTTATCTTGCTGCAGTATATTCTTTGAACAGTAGATTTAGATTAGCTATTAGGAAGAATAATATCACTATGAGGGTGGTGAGTACCTGGCACAGGTTGCCCAAAGAATGGAGGCATAGGCTGCCCCATCCCTGGCAGTGTTCAAGGCCAGTTTGGATGGGGCTTTGAGCAACCTGGTCTAGTGGAAGGTGTTCCTGCTTGTGGCAGGGGCATTGAAACTAGATGTTAGAATTATCGTTCTAATTCAAACCATGATACCACGAAGCCTGTCCATAGCAATGAACATCCTGACATTGGATGAAAACGTAAATCCCAATATAAAATCCACAGAGTGATAAATAGAGAGAAATAAATCAAAACTGTTCTTCAAAGCCTAACTTTGATGACAAAACAGAAAGCCCCTGAAAACGGCTTCTCTAACTTGCTCCTGCATAGCTCCCACTGCTGTGAGGCTACAGACTGTCATGTATGTTTTAAGCAAGAGAACTCTACCAAAACAGAAAAGACCATGGGGACATCAAACAGCTAGGGAGGCTTGTTGCTGGAAGCCTACCTGTTTTATTAGAGAGTCGGAAGGACACCATCTTGTCAGGGATGCTGCAGACATTCCTTACTGAGGCAATGCAGCTGTAATTCGCGTAGTCCTGAGGTCGTAGGTTCTTCAGCTTCAGGATCTTTGTTTCTCCCTGGGTGTGCAAGAGTGAGCATTAGGAAGGGACCAAGGCAGAGGAGCAAGCAGGGATACAGGAAACACCAAGACTAGCTTTCAAAAGGCAAGAGGAAGATTCAGAGGTGGTTAATTAGAAGCAGATGTTGAAGTGGTCCAGAAAACATATTTTATTCAGTTACCTGAAAGAATGGTATCTGGCATAACCTAAAACTGTAGCTCCATTTATATATTAAAGGCAAAAGAAGAGCAGTGAAGGGGAAATTGGTTTGACAGAGTCTTTCATGTCACAGCATTATTCGGGATAACATTTCTTAAGGTACAATCTGCATGATGAAAAATATCACAAGGTACAGAAATCCTGCTGTTTGCCTTTGAAAATAAGTTGCTGATGGATTTTATTTTTAGCCAGCAGTGCAAATGATGAAGCAGGGACCTGAACGGGATATGTAATGAAGGAGTTCCTTCAGACACAATCAGAAGAGAACTGGAAAATATGACATTTTCCAGTATTACATGAAATGGGCACCTCAGAACCAGAAAGTCAAGTAAAAAAGTAAGCTGCTGAAAAATGCATGCAAATTCTTACAGCACTATTTGCAACAGGAGGAGTGTTAGATACAGAACCCTGAGCACACAGAGATGTCATGGGGCAGAACAGGGAGAAAGAATGTGCAGGAAGCACAGCAAAGCACAACAGGATGTCAGGTGTGGGGATGCAACAGCATGGAGGGCTGCAAAAACATCTAATAAATCAACATGTACCAATACTTGTACATTGGTAATTCTAGCATTAAAATAACAAAATTCCTTAGGCTTTCAATCTCATTCTCCACTACCCCCTTTTAAGTCTATGCCTGTGTTTATACTGATAAGCTAAAAATGTGTTATGGTGAGACAAGGTTAAGGCACAACCTGTCCCAGGAAGACACTCTGAATGGGCTCACAAAGCATCAAAAGGGCAACCTTTGGAAAATTATCATTGTCATTTGTTCTGTTAAAACCGAGCAACTTTTCATACTACCACATCTTGAGCAACATATTGATTTTTTTTCACAATTGAAATTTTGAACAGTTTGAATTTTTGCACAGTATTATAGGCAATGACTGCCCAGGCCTACATAAATAAAAATCTAGTAGCTAGTGAAAATGCATGTATGGCACTAGCAAAAAAAACCCCATACAATAGAAGAGAAAATATTAGCCAGACAAGAAAAGAAAGAGTAGTTGAAATCAAGTTTGCTAGACGTTTGGAGCATGCGAACTGAAGTGATTTGTATATGTAAATCAGTCCCACAGAAATAATGAGACTAAAATTAAGCACATGCTGATTTAGTGTTTGCCTTTGAAAGGCTGCTCCTAAAGATAGAGATCCTGCTTTAAAGAGTTTTATCTGGGCTAGAAAAGGGCTCAATCCAGGTTAGCAGAAACATAGCTACCAAGTTGTTGAGTTCTGGAAAGACTAGGCAGCTACACCCCCTCAATTCAATCCTCAACTCTACATTCCAAGTTGAACATGTGGGTTGAGCTCACAATGGTATTCTGGATCATGTCCTCAGATTGCAGAGATATATAAAAATGTATATATTTTCCTCACTGGCTTGGATAATTAGTCTAATTGTGTCTAATTGCATAATTATTGTAAATACAGCAAATTTAATCTTGTAGTCAGGCTGTGCAATTACAATGTGCAATGAGGATGATGCAGACTCTTAGGAAAAAATTCAGCACCAAGATTTTGAGTTTGAAAAATTCAGTATTTAAACACTCCTGCAGATGTGAATGTTTGTGTTTGTTCAGTTTCTTTCCCCAGAGCAGCTAAAATAAGCACCTGATGTTACCTGAGTCATTGAAAATATCTGCCCAGAGTTCAAGAATTTACTTGTATATGCCCAGTTTCCCAGGTGCCTTCTATGGGCAAGAAAAACTAGACTTTTTTGGGTAAGTTCCTGAAAAAGAAAAAACTGCACTATGATCTGTTTCCCTTTACATTTCATATGATTTTCACATTAATAATCCGCCTTCATAGCACTCAACCACAAAAAAAAACACCTAAATACATATCTCATGATGCTCCAATGTCAAATCCCCTCTATCCCTCTTCACAGCAGCTCTATTTGTTACCTTATCATAAGCTGCACCAATTACGTAGAAATATGCAGTAGACATTTATGACTCTTGAAATTTCAATAACATCTTCTCCTTTTATAAACATATATCAAATCTCCTAGGCACACAGACAAGATACACTAATTCAAACTGACCCCCAAAAGATGTAAAAAAGTTATGGATAAGCTTTAAATTATAAACATGACAATATGATTTACTTATTAATTCAGCCCAGACAGAGGTTCTAGGAAAAATGTTCCGGGTAACCTAGAAATGTATTTTTTAAATTTAATCTAATTTCATGTGACATATTTTATCAGTTATGTTCTTATTACATGATAGGGAAGCATTCCGATATTGAAATAGAAAACAAAAAGTTCCACATTAAGAGTCTCTCACTTTGTAATTAAAACATTAAAAAAACCCATTCCCGTTTATACACTTGAGTCTAAGGAAACAAGCCGCAGATTTGTTAAACCAGGTCCATACTTGTTACATTAAAAATAATCTCATCACATTTAGTAGACCAATAACATGACTATGTAACCTAATTCACATCCCTGCAAGGTTCCAGGCTACACGTTTCGCAGCAAAATACCAAGCCATTGTAGCAATATAAAGCTGTCAAGTACAATAAAAAGAAAAAATGAAGGTGCTCTCAAATCATTAGCTGAAGATTATTTATGAATGTTGCAGGTTGCTTTCTCCTATCAGAACCAAATTACCAGGCAGTTTTCACCTCTGTTTTACTCCTTATTGCTTGAGATTTTCCAAAACATGGGGTTTTTTTGCCTTCTTCCTTTCTTATTTTTTGAGGTTTCTTTTTCTTTTCGAACACCATCACACACTTTTATCCACAGACAACAGGATATGCCACCTTTTCATTCCAAGACTGTGCAAATGTGTTAACAATAGATTAATCTGATCTAATCTGACACACTCTTTTGATGGCCTGGTCTGCCTTCACGGTTGCGACCGAAAGCAGAAAGACTTTTTTGTCACCTGATCTTTTAAGTCTATAATTCTGCAACAAAAACTTATATTCAAAGAAGGGAAAGGCAGAATAAAAACAAACAAACAAAAACCCCAGAAACAACCCCCCAGACAAAAAACCAAAACCAAAGCCACAGGAAGTTGCCATAGAGTTTAGCCTTCTTGAAAAGCTTTTTAGGCTGCAACTTCCATGCAGAATCAATTTGCATTGTACTGGAAAAGCTTAGGAAACAGCAGTCAAATCAGATGTTTGGGCTCGTAGCACCCAACCAAAATGACTTCAAAAGAGTTTCTGCAGCCAGCACTCATCGTGCATCTTCCCATAATTTCCTATTTCATAATTTGACAAAAAAAGTAAAAGATATATTTTATATTAGGATGTTTTACAATAACATATGTGCATCTGTGCTGGGATGTAGTTATCTGGAGGGCACGCCCATTTATCCACAGCACAGCCCAGCAGGAACGTACAGGCAAATCCACCAATGAATCTGGTGCAAGTAACCTAAGGAAAGAAAAAACCCTGTACTTTCATTCTTACCTGGGTAAAGAAGGGCTCATAGATCTCTACTCCTTTATCAGACCCTTGCAGAAGTACCTCTTGGCCACGTCGCCAGCTGTACCGAACGGGTGGATTGGAGTTGGCAACACACCTGAGAAACACTGTTCTCTCATAGTAAAACTGTTCTTTTGCTTCCCCAATGCTCTGGTGGACTGTTACTATTGGATCATCCAAATCTGGAAAGACAGAAAGAACAACCAAGACAAAGTCAGGCTTTGGTGGACTCTACAATGTTTCTTCAAGGGGAAGTGCATGCATCTCATTGTATACAAGACAACACCAAAATGAAGCTCTCAACAGCTCTCTAAAAGCCACAAACATAGATTTTTGGACTTCTGAAGCAAAACTCAGTTTTAGAGATTTTTATTTTTTTTCATCTGCGCAGCACCTACTACAACTTGGTCTTCATTATTGACTCAGGCTTTTGTATATATTGTATATTCATGATATCATATATGATAATGTAAATCATGTTTCTGTTGTGTTTTCACTAGTACTTAGGTTTCATCTGGTTTTCATCTTTACTACTTGTTTCTTATGTATGATTTCAATTTAAATGTCTCTTAGACAAAATAGTTTATAAAGCTTTGGAAATAAACAGACTAATTTGCATACTAATGTAGGATCCAGTAGAACATAGACCATGAGCATGCAGCTGTTTTCCTTTAAAGCAGCAATTCAATACAGCAATTTAATGCATTCTCCCTTCTTTTAGTTACATGCATTTAATGCCAAGCAGGTAAATTCATCACAGGCTTTAGAACACACTTCTCTTGATTAAAATACAGGTATCATATAATTACTCCCACTGCATAAGCTCAAAGAAAATTAGATCCCCACAACAGAATTAATTCATCTTGTATAGGTAAGAAATAACGATAGCCCCTTGGAATATGAGTACACCTAATTAATTAATTTGGGCTTTATTCCACCAGGTACACCCTGTTCACAGAGTGTTACTATTATTTATTATGAGCTTTCTCTGAAGCTACAAAGACACAGAAGAAAGAAAACACAGATAACAAAGAAATGGCTGTTTTACCTAAGTACTAGTTATAAACATTCAACCTCCAAACAACACGGTAAGCAAGTCACTCCAAGCTTTAGGGAGAAGTTACACTGCCAGGAGGGCTGGCAGCCAAGGGAAAGTTATTTCTTGAAGTCTAGCCCCTGTGTTTCAATTTTACATCCAGCAGTTACAACACAGGCACTAGTGCTGTTGCCCACAGAGAGTAGGGACAATTTGCCTAATTACACCTCCACTGATCTGGGCTGCAAGCACACAGCAACACATCCCCACAGGCAGCTTAGCCTTCACTGAATTTCAGAACCTTATCATCAGTGCTTCTTAAAACAAAATATAAATAATGCTTTAAGTAGTGCTTAATTAATTGCTCATCCACAAATCTAACCCTATTTTTGCAGAGTCTTGTGTGACTAACTACTCAAATTCATTGGGGTTTTTTTGAGGCCACGATTCAGCGAAATGCAGAACAAGGTGCTCAAAGTTTAGCATGGTCAGCAGTGTCAAAGGGAATGTGGCCATGCACAAAGGCACCTGCACACTTGAGTCCCTTTTCAAAGGTGTTGAAAACAAGGACAGTTGTTTTGGGAGATGGATCACATGTGTTTTGATCCTATGTCCTTTCCCCAAGTACCACTCAAACTCCAGTGTATTGTGTGAGATGGACCATTACTGTAGCAGTTCTTTAAAAATTCAGGGGTTTGGCAGTTTGAAAAACTAGAGGTGAGGCAGAGGCACATGGAAACCCAATGTTAACAAACTGAATAGATTAGCATGTTTCAAACGTCCACACTGTAAAGCAGCTTGCATTTAAAATTATTCTTTAGATGCTTATTTTCATTTGCATAACAAAAGCAAAGCTTGAGAGTCTCTTGATTAATTAGAAACAAAACATGTTCCAAAATGTGGAATAATTCAAGCAATAATACCTTGTAATGGTGCATGGATTTTAAGTAAATGTTACCTTCATTCTACTCTACAAAACATTTAATTTAATATCACAGAAACAAATTATGGAACTGTTGCTCCAAATTAGGATGGCATTTTCTAATGAGATTTCATTTTTGTTTTAAAGGTTATTTTAAATCACTGTAGCATATGAAAAGGGATGAGATTGCTGAAACGTTATGTCTTCTACTCATGCACTAGAAAAAAAAAAAAGAAAAAGGAAGGAAAACAGCTTGCTTCAGTTTCTAGGGCAAAACACCTGTTTCTTGTATTTTGATGAACAACAGAACATTTCACATATGAACGCTCTCCAGGGTCTGCTTATTGAAGCACATCCTTGGACCACAAACAAGGATGACTGGCAGCCAAGAGCCTCCAACACCAAATTCATTGGACCGCTCCTCAAATTTTTCACCCTTAGGTAAAAGTGAGTCCTCTTAGGTGAAACACACAAAGAGTCCAAGTCTTGACTTAGCTTCATTTTGATGAAGTTACTTAAGACTACACACACTAAATCACTTAAAGCATAATATCAGGAGTTAAGACAACTTTGAGGCCTGACAGAGTAAGGTGGCAATCAACACCCTAACACAAGGCAGTCTTGAGGCTGACTGGACAGAAAACAGCTTTGCAGAAGAGGCTGTGGAGGTCTTGGTGTGGAAGCTGAACAGGTAGGGGCTGACCACGTTCCAGGCTGCAAGAGGAGAGTGCAGTCAGGAGGGCCGGGGAAATGATCCTTCCCCTCTATCCCATATCTGTGAGACAACTGAGCACCCTGTCCAGGTCAAGACATGTATGTACTGGAGCAAATGCAGGAAGCCACCAAGAGGTCCAGAGAGCTGGAACAGGTGCTGCAGAAGCAGAGTCTGGGGGAGCTGTGTTTGGCTAGCCTGGAGAAGGTAAGATGAAGAGGACATATAATTTCTATCTTTGAGTGACTACCGGGAAGTTACAGAGAAGGTGAAGGAAAACTCTTCTTAGAACTGTAGAGAAAAAGACCATGAGGTGTAAGTTGCACCAAGATAAACTCTTCCCTGTTATAAATACAAACAAATTCGCCATGCAATTTTTACAAGGAGTCCCATGGAAAAGACAAGGGGTGATGGGTGCAAGTTACTTGTGGGGAGATGCTTACTGTACAAGATGAAAATTTTTCACAATTAGAACAATCAGCCATTGGAATAATCTCCCCAGGGAAGTGGTGGATTCCCTAACACTGGACACTTAAGATTCAGCTAGACAGAGTGCTGGGACATCTAGTCTGGGTCATGTTTGGTGTAGAAAGGGTGGACCATATGGCCCTTGAGGTCCTTTCCAGCCTGGGTTTCTATGGTTTTAGGATCAGACAAGTGCCCAGAGAGTTTATGGGGTACCTTCTTCAGAGACATTCAAAGCTTGACTGGACACAGACCCAAGCAAACTGATCTAAAGGTGAAACTGGCCCTGGTTTGAGCAAGGGTTTGGACAAGAGATCCTTTCCATACCATGTTCCACAATACCATGAGCCATGATAATACCACTTGCTTGTATGATCTGTTCTCTTGCAACAGATGCATGCTGGATGTGTGCAAAACCCCTCTGACACTTGGACTCCTTAACAACAGAGAGGAGCAGGCACCCTCTTTCTGCATGGCACTGTACTACGACAGGGAATGGATTATGATTAGAGCAGAAGGAAACTGGGTAGAGGATAGTGCTCTAGCCATGCCACTCAAGACATGGAAGGCAGATGCAGGGACTATGAGAATGAAGACCTTAAGCCCACTGTAGGAGAGGATCAGGTTCGAGACCATCGAGAATCTGAATGTGCACAAGTACATGGGACCTCATGAAATCCATTCGTGGGTCCTGAAGGAGCTGGCAAATGAAGTTGCTAAGCAACTGTCCATCATATTTGAAAAATCATGGCAGTCAAGTGAAGTTCCTGACGACTGGAAAAAGGGAAATATAACCCCCATTTTCAAGAAGGGGAAATGGAAGACCCAGGGAACTAGAGATCAGTCAGCCTCACCTCTGTGCCTAGAAAGATCATAGAGCAGATTCTCCTGGAAACCATACTAGAGCACACGTAACACAACTAGGTGGTTGGTGAAAGCCAGCATGGCTTCATCAAGGGCAAATCATGCCTGACCAATTTGTCAGCCTTCTATGATAGGGCTATAGAACTGATGGACAGGGCCAAAGCAGCCGCAGGTGTTGGTCGATCAGAAAATGAAAATGAGCCAGCAGTGTGCAACTGCAGCCCAGAAAGCCAATCGCATCCTGGGCTGCATCAAAAGGATTGTGACCAGCAGGTCGAAGGAGATGATCCTGCCCCTCTACTCTGCTCTTGTTGAGACCCCACTTGGAGTATTGCATGCAGTTCTGGTGTCCTCAACATAAGACAGACATGGAGCTACTGGAACAAGTCCAGAGGAGGGCCATGAGGATAACTGGGCTGGAGCACCTCCCATACAAAGACAGGCTGAGGAAGTCAGGGATGTTCAGCCTGGAGAAGAGAAGGCTGCGTGGAGACCTAATAGCAGCCTTCCAATATCCGAAGAAGAGAGCCTACAAGGATGCCGGAAAGAGATTCTTCATCAGGGACTGTAGTGACAGGACAGGGGGTGAATGGTTTAAACAGGGGAAGTTTCAGTTAGATATAAGGAAGAAATTCTTTCTTGTAAGGGTAGTGAGGCACTAGAACAGGTTGCCTAGAGAAGTGATAAATGCTACCTCACTGGCAGTGTTCAACACCAGTCTGGACAGAGCCTTGGGCAACATGGTTTAGTGTAAGGAGTCCCTGTCCATGGCAGGGGGGCTGGAACTTCATGATCTTAAGGTCCATTCTACCTCAAACTATTCTATGATTCCATAGATTTAGATTAGATACAAGAAAAAAGCTCTTCACTATGAGGATGGTGAAACACTGGCACAGGTTGCCCAGAGAAGCTGTGGCTGCCTCATCCCTGGCAGTGTTCAAGGCCAGGCTGGACGTGGCTTTGAGCAACCTGTTCTAGTGGAAGGTGCCCCTGCCCTGCATGGCAGGGGTTTGGATCTGGATGATCTTTAAGGTCCCTTCCAATCCAAAGCATTCCATGATTCTAGGACACATGAAAGAAATTTAAGTTGGGAATAAGAATGTGGTAAACTGTCTGAGAAAACACTTCATAATGGTCAATTAACAGAAAATTTGCACTGCAGAACTGATTTTTCTGTCAGCTAGAAAGATTCTCACAGCTGCATCAAAGCAAAAGCAGCAGCACTAATAGCAGACAAAATAATGCTTGCAATTGTTGTGAGATTTCACCACATCCTCAACTGCCTGCCCCCCTGTTGGGCAAGGTTAGACAAATGTTTTACTAGATTGTTGTGTGAGACTATATTTTGCTCAGGCAGCACAAGAGCTGCAAACATAACAAAAAATATGCTTTTTTTATAATACTGCCACGGTATTCTGCAGAGTTATTACAATGCAGGCACACAATTCCAAATTCAATCCCTTTAGACAGGCTATTTTCAACTCACCTGATCTTGGTGGCATTAATACTGACTTGTGAAAGCTTCAGTTTCAATGTCTAATTGAATTGTTGCTAATCGGTATTCAAATTTCAAAATAGACTTAGGAAAATAAACTATTTAAAGCTCTGTGCATATGTGTAAGTATCTGTGGGTGCTTCTTCCTGCCTAGCAGCACTGCGACATTCAGGGAGTCAGCTATGGATTTCAGATATTGCACAGAAATCAACCTGGAAGGAGGAAACAGAGGAAGTCACTTGAAGAGACAGGGAAAAAGATGTCATGGAAAAAGATTAAGCATTGGGAAGCTCCACAAGATGAATTTTTGAAGTGCTTTACAAGAGGGAAAAAAACACCAAACCTAAAAATTTCATTTTCATTTTAGGTTGATCAAATTATAAACAGTTAACAGACTAATCATTCCTTAAATTAAACAGAAGTCATGGGTGTTGCTACATAGTTAGTCTATTAATCAATGAAAATTATTACAGAAGTATGTTTTCCATAGAGGTTTATGCCACTATTAGGTTCAATTTTTCAGTCTTTAATCATTGAATTATACCAAACAGTTTCAAAACCCAGATGGCACAGACATGCTAAACATGCTAAACTTCGAAGAATTCCCTTCACATATCCTTAAGCTCCCAAACAAACAGAAATCTCATGATAAGCTGTTCTGGATCTAATCATAAAATCGCCATAGAATCATAAAATGGTTTGAGTCGGAGACAACCTTATTGATCATCCAGTTCCAACCCCCCTGCCATGGGCAGGGACACCTTTCACTACAGCAGGTTGCTCCAAGCCCCATCCAGCCTGGCCTTGAACACTGTCAAGGACAGGTCAGCCACAACTTCTGTGGGCAACCTGTGCCAGGGCCTCACCACCCTCCCAGTGAAGAATTTCTTCCTAATATCTAATCTAAAGTGCACTGTAAATTGCATCAAGACAGTCAGAGATGTTGGTGCAGAAGATGTACAGAATTGTGGCAGGTGCTATCCATGTCTTCTCTATGCTGAATCATAATACACTGGAGGCATCACACTGGCTCTGAGTAGGAAACATGGACCATCTCCTGCAACCCTCACCTGAAATGCAGGATAATTTCACATACACAAACAGGAGGAGGATCACAGACTGTATTTCCTATATCATCCCTTTTCAGCTGCTGGGACTACACAGCTTGCTGATTTCATTTGTTATTTAGCTGCCTTTGTCTTCAGATGTTCCAAGCAAGCAATGCTTGGAAGTCAGGATAATAATAAAACATGCATCTGGTAAACCAACTGAAACTGCTTGAGCAAGACACCCAGAGAGGAGATAGCAGTGACGCATATATTTAGCCTGACTAATTCATAAGCTATTCTTAAGTACAAAAGTAGAATGTTTTTCATGCTATTTTCCTTATTATGGGCTCCTTGACCTCACACAATCTATCAATAGTTACTCAGACTTTAAGTGCTTTATGGCAATGTATTACATGAAGCAGTCGCACATGATTCAGAAAATCCACAAAAATTCAACAAAGACCTATTTCCTGCATACCTATGGAAAGGATAATGAGCTGTCTTGCGTGCCATCCATTAGTACATGCCCTGTGGAGTCACAAGAGCTTCAAACAAGCTGGAAACAGGGGAGCAAGATACCTGGAGCTCCACATAAGATATTTTTCCCTCTACAGCCCTTTAAAAGAGATTTATTATGCATCTGTAGTGCAGTATGGCATATGCACTACAGATACAACAGTAGAAAGCAAGAATCATTTACAAGTCCAGATGCTATAAGAAAGCAAGGCTGTCTTCTTTGCTCCCACAAGACTGAGAGTGTGGCCCTGGGAGACCTCTGATGAGTTTATATTGATTTCCAATAGCATTTTGGGAAGATCAAATACATGCTAGAAGGTTGTTAACATGCTCAAACACAAAAGGACAAACAGAATGACCTTAGTAGTTAACAATACCCCATGCAGCTCAAGACAATTTCTGCCTGCCATGCATTACCAACAGCTAGATTCTATCAACAAAGAATTCAAGAGGAGAAATGCAACAAACGCTTGGCAACGTAGTTTTATAGACACGGTTACTTTATTCTTTTAATGAGGTTATAAGTACACCTACTTGCAAGCTGCATGAACTGCTCATACGAGCACGTCCTAACTGCATCAAGAGGATGGCACAGGGCATACAGCCCTGCATAAGGGCAACAATGATTCTGTTTATCCAAGGGCACTAAACTGAACCAACACTCATTATTTATGAAACTGAATTAGCATTGGAACCTCTAGACAGCAGAAATGCTGGTGTTGAGGGCTTTGCATTCATAGTACCCACAGCAGAAAACAGCAACACCAACAACAATACCGAATTTCTATATGCAGATGTATATGCATACACTAATAAAGTTCAATGGATTTCTGAAATAATTAAGAGTTGGATGCTCAAGCAGAATGATACACACCCATGAACTTGTAACAGAGGTTAACAGTGCAAGACCATACCCTGCACTGTCTGAAACAGATACTGGCAAAGACCTCAGCACAATCCTAAAAGAGATGTGACTGCTGGGATCACTGAGTACTGTGAGAGTATGAATATAAATTTCTTTCATATGTATCAAAATGATGACCTGAGCACAGGATCCTAATCTGGTGTCAGCCTTTGCTAAGTAACATTAAGAAATTAAAGGGCAAAGAAAAGACCAACAGAAAATTACTTATGTAGTACAAAAAGGGCTTATGACTCCAGCTTGCAGTAAAGATGTAAAGAGCAAGGCACATTTAAATTTCTCAGAAAAGAAGACTCAGCGGTAACTTTATTATAGGATGTAAGCACCTCATGGTGGGAAACCAGCAGGTACAAAAGAGCATTTTTGGTTACCAGTAATATATACAACAAGCAACAATAGCTGGAAATTGAAGGAAGCCCAGATCAGATGGGAAAGATTCAGCTATATTTTTGAAGATAAAGCAGCTGAACAGAGGAACAGACTATGTGGGCATATAGAGGATTCAGTACATTACATTCAGTATAAGAGCTTCAAAAACCCCCAACAAAACAGGGCTGCAAGACAAAGGAGATCAAACTAGACTGATGTCATGGTCAATTCTAACATTAAATTTTATTAAATTTTATTAAAAATATTAGAGTTGATTAAAGAATTTCAGATTATTATCATTAAATCAAGTACACTTGAATCAAGAAACTGAATTTTTAAACTATCTTTTCATTCCACTTGCATTAGACTATATGGTAGTGTCAGCACACTTTGAATCCCCACTCTGCTGGACATGGCTGTGAAAAATCGCTGATCAACCGTGACTACCCACAAGTAAAGCATGTAAGAAAAAAGAGTTAAAGCCACTTTTATGCTGCAAGGATTGAAAGGACAGTTAGATAACAGCCAGCAGTTATAAAAGCACGCATAACGTATGGCTCTGCTACAGAATTTTCACTTTCCACTGATTTATCTTCCTTTTATGAACTAAGATTCAGATATAAGCACACAGAAGCTGAACAGTCTTCAAGCAGCACAACTTCTTATCGCAATATATACAATTGCTTGAGGAGGAATCCTGCAATAACTGCCTTGTTATTATCCTTGTTTTTTAAACAGGTAACCTTGAGGGTTGTTTTTTTGTTTGTTTTTTTTTAATTTTCTCTGTACCTGTAAAGAAACAGAATGGAAGATTCTGTTATAAAAGAAAAAAGGATTTTACCAACCAAATCAGGAAAAAATAGGCATCTATGCTAAAGGCCACCAGATATGCATGACACGTTACCAGTAATAATCATTACAAATAGGACTTTTTAACATGATAAGTAAGTAATTATTGGTTGAACAATCCCAAATCTAATTAATGTTTGCTCCTTTATATTTTAAAGGAAAGAAACTCAATCTTAAGTAATGAACATCAAAGTGGATTAAGAAAGTCTACTTCTAGACCACATCCATCTCCAGTTAATGGATTCAGTACAATTCTTCCATAGACTACTCAAAAAGTTTAAAACCCTGTTAAAAACTACATTCTGAACATATCAGTGCAAATAGTGCTCCCTTGAAGAGCGGGAGCACTTGATAACACCCCACTGCTCTCTTACTGCCTACTTCTGGATTTTGTATGTTCTGAAATGAGCACAGAAACATTTTACTACAGAAAAAAAAAAACCCAAAAAATTTGACAGTCAATTCCTGTAAAACTGAAAGTGCCAGATTTCCTCTCCCCTGCTCCATACATGTTCTGCTCTTCCAAGACCTACATTTATTTTCCAGCCTGAAACTCTTTACCGTTAAAAATGTCAGTATAGAAATCTCAACAGTGTTATGCATACATTCTCACATTCTCTACTCCTAAAGAAGACCATATTTTTTCCCAGTTTTACTTGAACAGAATACAAAATATGCATTTTAGGAAAAAAGAAATAAAAACGAAAGCCAAGACTAGAGAAAATAAATAATGGTGAGTGGATGATGGAAAAAGAAGGGCACACAAGAATCTCCTTGAAGGCAAACAAAGATGGCAAATCAAATGAAATTACACCAAAGAGGAAGAGGAAAATGAACCTGTCCAGAATAGTATTGCCCATGCCTGAACCCAGACAAGTGAAGTTATTCTGCTGACTTGAAAGAAAATCCCCAACCAGCCCAGGTTAGGAGCAAAGGCTAAAACTCCATCCACCCTGGAAGGGACCTTTAGGAGGTCATCTCCGTACTCACAATGCCCATCAATTTTACATCATCAGCAAAAACTCATACCAAAACATTATTATATCATGTAAATGCAGCTGAATCCCAAAGAGCCATTAAGATTTGCTTCCTGAGATAACTATATTTGACTGCCCATCTGCCAAACCTCCCTTCCCCAAAACCTTCCGAGATATTTAGCTTTTTTGCAAACTTTCAAATGAGGAGTGAGATCCCAAGGATAATTAACCTCCTGCACATTATATAAAATTGGTGTACGCCTGTGGGGAGAAGCAGACACTGGAGCAACGCTCAGATTAGCTCAGGAAACACTGCACCGTGAGCTCATCATAGGCAGCAGGCATGCAGTGAGCATGCTGGCCCCAGATACCCATAGGTGCCCTCTGCAGCCCATCATCACAGAGGTATGGGGGAGACTACAGGGAGCAGCAAGCCTTAGGGAGACAGAAGGGAGCTGGAGGTGCTGGGAGGAAGAATGCAAACCTGTAAGAATCTAAGTTTTCTTAATTATATAAATTATGTATAGTTATGCAGGGGTAGGACTTTGAGATGTTTGGTCCAGTTCTTCTGCAGTGATTCTGATAGCGCTGCATGTGCAGATTCCCAGGGCTGAGCCTCTCCCTGCACCTTTTGCTCCTCAGATAAGAAGCATCAACTGAAGGAGTGCATTTCTGGTTACAGTGAGACAACCCCACACTAAATCTCTCCAGAACAGCAGCAAAACCTCACCTTCTTGAGAAGTTGCCTCCAAAACAAACATATACTAGGGAAGTTTCCAGACACTTAGAGTTGGCAGCAAGAGCAAATTTGAAAGACATCGTAAGGCATAAACAGTGGTTTATATAATCTAGGCCTATTTCTATTACGGCTCAAATCAGATTCCTACAAACAGACTGAATTTTCTAGTCATTAATATGGTCTATCTTTCCACTTAAGGAATATTTACAGCATCAATTATCTTGAATCTCATCTGACATGTACTCATCTCAGACTGATCTAACTACAGCTATTATCATGTGTTAGAGACACTTTTAATTTAGAAAAGGAATAGCATAAAAGGCATTCAAATAACCTTATAGTTCTGCTACTAGTTTTTTGGGGTTTTTTTTCAAGGAGAAAAATAAAATCTGCATACACTATGGAATTAATACTGTGTAATTAATTGTAAGCTTTTTTCTTTAGTTAGAAAATATTGATGTCATGAGTATTATACTGAACAAATTCTGGAAGGTACTTCCTCAGCAACTATTCAGGGATAATTAAACATCACTGAAATGAGCTTGACATGAAAATAAAAATCTTCCTTGGCTGATCTTAATAGAAATTTTGCATTTCTATTACTGCAAGCATGCATATTTCATCTTCACTTCTTGATTTTCATAAGCAAGGTTGTCAGTAAGGATTAATCAGTTATTTTAGCATGTTTACTGTGTAAGATCTATGACTTTGGACACCCAGAAACAGCAAGGAAGCGGTGCTGTGGCCAGTCTCACTCCTGCTGACCAGCACCATTCCCTGATTACCTTGCTTGCTGTCCACTTCAATCAATTATTTCTTTTTTTATGCAAAATCTGTCAGTATTCTGTGCTAATACAACCCCTAGAATTGTAGTTGCAGTACCATAAGTGTAGTATTCTCATGACAATATTCACCCATAATTGACATAATCATACACACATATTTTAACCTGATAGGAAATAAACCTACCTGCCCCTTTCAGAGCATCCCTAATCCAGCAAAACCTTTATCAGAACTGCAGACAAAAAAGCTTAACTCAGTGCCAGCAGCGAATGGACTGCTGCCACAGCAAACCCCTGTGCCCATCACCCACCCTCCAAGAACCCATCCTAGGATGGACTATACAGGGCAACCCCTCAGGTCAGGGGCTCTCCCAGGTGCTCAGTCTCTGAGTCACACTGCAAATAACAGAACATCAAACAAAATGCAAGACAGAGCAATAACACTCTCTCTTCTCCTAAACAAGAAATCAGACTATGCAAGAATGGTGCATTTGAGCCCAGATGTCTACAGGAGACATTAGAGGGGAAACATCTCTGCAACCCAATTGGAATGGATTATCAGACACGCACTTGACAGGGGGTTGGAACTAGCTGATCTTTAAGATCCCTTCAACCCAAACCATTCTGTGAGCCTATGATTTGTGCCTTTGCAAATCTCTCCGAATCTCATCCCCAGCATGTTGAAGGTGTGCTCCTACTGCGGCTCCCAGCACTTCGGGTTCCTCCTCCAAAGCAAAGCACAGGTCTTCCCACCTCCCCTGCCGCCAAAGCATCAGCAAGCTTCAAATTCTGCACTCAGATGACTGCTTGGGGCTCCTAGGGAATTCAGTGTGTTGCCTGGCTCTCAAGCTCATGCTTCTATCTCCTGTGAAATATAGGATCCAGTCATTCCCAGAAACCTTGAGAGCTCTGACCCTGGCATTCTCACCTACGATAAGCTTCAGCTGCAAAATCAAACAGGCATCTTGATTTATAGCCACCTAAAGCATTTCTTTTCTTTCGCACTACACAACTCGCTGTATCAGTTGGATCCTCATGATACACAAGCTAAAGAGAGAACCACCAATGCATAACAACATTGCATCTGCTATCATCTTTTGATAACATTTTAAGAAGACTTTTTGACTGGGAAAGGATCATAGTGTGTTACTTTTTCTCCAAGGAGGAGCTTGACAGGCTGCAAATGCACAACAGCACTTGCATCTCTGCTAAATCCCACAACCACCTCGTGTTACTGAAAAGGACAGCTTGATACATCGCTCTTGGCCCACCCTCACTCTATGCTACCATGCTCAGAGTAGCTTCTTCTGCAAGCTGCCCAGGGAACAGAAAACTTTTCCCTACCACTGAATCACATCATAACTTTTTTTTTGGTGAGGCTTCTTTGAATTTCAATAAACAGGCACCAGTACTACACTTAAATACACATACAAATAAATAGCCCATGATAACACACACACCCTGAAATTAAGGAGTGTCAGAGTGTCAGAAGCACACTGTGATGCAAAAAGACCAATGAAAATCAGTAATATGAGAGTCTGAGACCCCTTTGTGAAGCCAGAGGCTCAACCTTGCAGTTGCTTTACTCTTGGCTTGATTTTATTGAAATTGATGTAATTTTAATGACATTTTCTGATGGTTTTGAATGTCTCTTCTTACTGTTGGCTTCAGTCTTCCTGATATCCATCAATTTGTAAGAAACAAGTACACATAAATGAAACCTTTTCTAATCATGGATAATGAGCACCACTGAGTTTTGGTGATATCTGGGGAGAGCAAACTGCAGGTCCAAAAAGTGCAGCATATTTATTGCCAAGATGAATGGTCAAGTCAAATCAGAGACTTCTTGTGAGTGAAGAGATTGCAAATGAAAGCAAACTAGTTCAAGCCTTGGATGACAGACAAGTTATGTGGTGTAAGCAATCAACAGACAAACTGCACTTGACAGATGCAAGTGGCATCACTTAGTGCAGTCCCATAAAGCACCAAAATACCTCCACAGCTGGACAGGATGGAAAGACTCTCCTCCCTTTCAGGAGATATGTGCACAAGTATCCTGAAGTGATGCTATGACAGCAGTTCTGCAGTTATTCCATGGTTGTTTAAGATAATGAAGAAAATCATAACTTTAAAGCTGCATCCTAGGGTGATGGCAGTTTTATAAAGAGCTATAGACAAGGCAAAGGATAAGAGCATTTGAATCACAGAGTACCAGCCTGGAATGGACCTCAAGAATCATCTGATCCAGCCTTTCTAGGCAAAGCATGACCTAGGCTAAATGTTCCAGCACCCTGTACAACTGAATTTCTTAAGAGATTCAAGTGACGGGGAATCTATCACTTCCCTAGGAGATTATTCCAATGACTGATTGTTCTCCAGGTGAGAAAGTTTCCTCTTGTGCCCAGTCAGAATCTCCACAGGATTTACTTGTGCCCATCATCCCTTAGCTTTCTCATGTGACTCCCTCTAAAATTGGGGTATTCATCTCCTTGGTAGCTACCTTTTAAATACTGGAACATGGTGATCAGGTCTCCCCTGAGCCTTTTCTCTGTGCTGAACAGACTCAACTATCTCAGCCCTTCCTCACTCAGCTTCCCAGTCCTTGTAACATCTTTATGGCCTTCTCTGCACGCTCTTGAGCCTGTTCACATCTTATTTGTATAGCAGGGACCAAAACTAAACACAGGATTCCAGATGTGACCTAAAAAGTGCTGAATATAGTGGGACAATGCCATAGCTTTGGTTTTCAGCTGTCCTTGTCCTGTCACTAACCAAGAGTTCATCAGATTGTAAAAGGTGCAGTGAAGGTCTTACAGAATTTACATTATGGACTAATACTCGCCTGAAGAGTGAAAAATATTCTGTAGCATGAGGGTAAATCTTACTTCAAAAATCAGCACACTTGCTACACTATACAATGCTCTAATTATGATTTTCAAGGAAAAAATAAAAAAACAACAACCTAAATGATCCCTCCCTTGCAGTCAGATTCATTCACCTGGACATATTAGAATATAACTCTAAAGGTGAAGGAGAAAAGGGAAACAAGCAGGAAGGTTTCTGCTGTGCAATGCAAATCCATGGCAGCAGCTGAGGCTCAATCAAGCACAGCGCTATCAATTCCCTATGAATTTTTTGAAGGGATTTTTGGAGATGCTCTACCAAACTAATACTGATCAAAGAGAAATTATCTTTAAAGCTCTTTGGTTGCTCTCTACAGACCTTCTGGCATTTTCTCCTGATTGTTCTAGAATTACAAAAGCCAAAACAAATTAGTTGGTTTCTTGTTATTAAACTGCCACAAAACACTTGAAGTCCCATGGGAATGGATGCACATAGAGAAAATTAAACCAAAGGATGAAGAATTAAAGAAAAACTTATATTCCACTCAGTATAAATCCAGGACCTTATTCTGAGATATTTGACTGCTTTACTGGAAGTAGGTTCGTAAATCTGAGGTTTTGCCATTCTTTCTCAGTTTCTAACAACTAACAATGTTTGCTAAATAGCTTCCCAAGAATAACAAAAAGTTTAAAGTGCATTTATAGATCCTCAGGTCAAAGAGAGAGGAAAAAAATTTGCGAATCCAAACTCAGGCATTAGTAGCACTGTCTACACCATCTATATGTGTTAATGCATAGTTACCAAATCAATTTTAATTAGACAATGACAATTCAGCAAATGAAAATAAGCTTTTCCTTTTAAGAGTTTTGAAACTTTGAAACCAAAGTGAATGATACTGAACTTGACAAATATCTCCACTGAAGTTTAAGAAGAGAAAGGTTTTTATTCATGCACTCTTGCTTATTAACACCACCATTGGATTTCAGTTTATATACACAGAACTGAATGACTTATTTTCTCACAAGTACCCTGCAGTCTCTTAATTAACAATTACTAAAGGTAAAGACTCCTCTTATTCCTGTCAACTGTCCCAAGACCTAAGAAGTTGTCCACTTTGTTCTCGTTTCAGTTTAGCAACCATTACTCTAATAGCTCCCTACATCACTGTGACAGTTAGAGATGCACCTCTGGAAATGCATGAAATATTAGCAAAACAGCTACAGCAGCCCCTCCAACAGCAGGCTCAGAGAGCTTGGGTTGTTCAGCCTGGGGAAGAGAAGGACTCAGGGAGATCTTAGAGCAGCTCCAGTGACTAAGGGCATGACAAGAAAGCTGAGGAGGGACTTTTGACAAGGGCATGTAGGGATAAAACAAGGGGAAATGGCTTTAAACTGAAAGAAAGGAGATTTGGATTAGATATTATGCAAAAGTTCTTCCCTGTGAGGGTGCTGAGGCACTGGCACAGTGAAGCCCAGAGAAGCTGTGGCTGCCCCATCCCTGGCAGTGTTCAAGGCCAGGTTGGACTGGGCTCAGAGCAACCTGGTCTAGAGGAAGGGGTCCCTGCCCATGGCAGGGGGCTGGAACTCAATGATCTTTAAGGTCCCTTCCAACCCAAACCATTCTATGATAGCAGCTGGAAGCCTCTAGAGACCTACATGGGTATCTCTCCACTATATAAGTCCTGCACAAAACTTCTGCAAAGTCAAAAAAGGAGGCTGCTAAGTAGTATAGTGTCAAAGCTTTGGACTCTCAGCCTTCCTGTTGGCTCCAGGAGTCTCTCCCAACATCACTGGAGGCTCACAGATGAATTCTTACTTGTGCAGCAATGGTTCAAGCAGCAGGGTCAAACTGCGCACAGCCCAGAAGCAATGTGCACCCAGAGAACCCAAAAGAGGTTAACACAACCAAAGGGTCCAACTGGTGAGTAGGATGCGCAGGATTTGCCTTATGCCTCTAAGCACAGAAACCAACAATTATCACGTTATGAGCTCCTGTTAGCCTTGAGACCTGCAGAATTAGCCTGGTTACCTTGAAAAACACGTGCTCTCCAAATTTACAGTCCTCTGTGTCACCATCCTGGCAGTGATGCTTAGTCTTACAGTGACAGCGATAGCAGTGACTAACTCCCAGCTCACGGGCCATGTTGACCCAGAATGTAGCTTCCTGCTCTTCTCTACTTTATCAGGGTAAAAAAGATAGGAACTTATTAGATTTGGGCTTTATTTTTGGTTTGCTCTTTGTTTTTTTTTTTCATGTGACTTTGGCGAGGCTTACACAACCTCTGGCAGCATGCATGCCTCATAGAAAGATTTGGTAAATGGAAAAGGTTTATTATTATATAAAGTTTGTCAACTTCCATTCATTTACTTCCCAATCAAAGTCAACAAAAATTTTCATCAGGACACTCAATATTTGTCTGCTCAGAATAAGTGGGACATGTATATTTTAAAGTTATTTTTCCACCCATTCCACTTACACAAACTAAGCACCAACACTGACAATGGATGGTTGCATGTCTGGGAAGATGGAAAATAATGATGTCAATTCCTCTTATTCCTACAGCTGACTCCAAGAGAAGGTGTCTCACACAGAGCAGTACATGTCATGCATGCACAAGCCTTTCAGATGGCAAGATTGATTCTTTTTGACGCTCTGCAAAAAATCATAGAGTCTAATCCATCAGCTACTTAATATATGATCAGCTGATGCTACTAGATGCAAAGCATGTAAGAGAGGAGGTTACATACAAACCTCTTCAGTCTACTGTGAATAGCAATTTTTTTGAGAACTCATAGGATGTGAGCTGAGTTTTGATTTTCCTGTTCTTCTAATCTGCCCTGTATCACAGCCATTTCACTTTCGACCCATTAAAGAAAATTGGAGAGATTAGACATGAGAAAGAAGTTCTTTCCTGAAAGGGTGTTCAAACATTGGAACAGGCTTCCTAGAGAAGTGGTCAATACCCCAAGCATGTCAGTACTTAAGAGGCATTTGACAATGCCCTTAATAACATGCTTTAACTTTTCACCAGCCCTGAAGTGGTCAGGCAGTTGGACAAGATGATTGTTGTAGGTCCCTTCCAATTGAAATAGCCTATTCTATGCAAACAGCAAATTAATCATGCAATAGGTTATTTTTCCTTATTTATTTAAAATAATGATAAAATAGGCTTAAATAATGCTTAATAAATTTCCTGAGAATAATGGATAGTCTTTAAAATGTCCAATAAATTCTAATGGGCTGCACTTGAAACTTCATAAAGTTATAGGAATATTGTAATGGAACTTCAATTTTTTTTCAGGATTTTCTAAGTAAAAGGAGAAATTGAAAGCAACAGCATGAGCAAGTGTAGCCACTAAGAAAACTTCGTAAATGGGAGGTGATGGATTAGTTTGCAGAAAGGCTGAAGAAGCAGTACTAAGAGCCCTATGCCCCCTTGCTGCATAAATAATAGATTAATTCTAATGTACAGAAAGCTGAATTGCTTCAATGTTTCCTTTCAAGATACTGATTCATTGAGTTATAGGGATTAAAAAAGCAACCCTGTGAAAACAGAGTTTTTGTTTAATATTGACTTTATACAATGTGACTTTACTTTCTATGGGTTTCACATAATTAAGTTATGACATGAATAAAATCATAATCCAAGCATGTGGCTAATATTTCCCATATATGACATTTAACAGAATTAGAAATGTTGATAAAATACTATGTTTCTTTTTGTTGGCTTGATTTTTGGGGGGATTTTGGGGTTTTGTTGGATTTTTGTTTTAGCAAATTCAAATAGTCATACAAAGACAACACTTCCTTTAAAATATTCAGTCTAATTTCCTTAATATTTTAGCCCAGTCTTCCAAAGAACTAAATGTTGTTTTGTTGTTTGGTTTGTTTGGTTTTTTTTTAAGATGGCATATGTGTTTTCCTGCATTCCTCATCCTTAAAACACATAAAAAAAGCAATAATAGAAGGTCACAGGTTGGTTCTAGAAGATCCTAGTTAACTGATTAAACTCTTAATCACTTTCAGCTTCTGTTACAACCTACACTGCCCATACCTAACGTGTAACAGCTCATTTAAAAAGATAAATCCAGTGCTGGTCTAGTCCAGAAAATAATGACCATACTTGTAAGAATTAGGCCATCACCAAATCACCTATATCACAAACCAATGATAATTAGGTATGGCTGAATGCTTCTGATTGGACTCCAAGCCCCCTCCTGATCTCCACACTGAGGACAAACTCAAGGGGGTTCTTAAAGCTCAACATTTGCCATCCCACGATGACTGAAATACTGGAGCATTTCCTCTAGATGATGCTGTGAATAACTGCATACACTGCAGGAGAATGATAGGGAAAACATAGGCTGAATTTCAAACGGTACCCACTAAAGCATCTTTAGAATGCAGTTTGTGATTTTGTTATTTAAAGGGGCATTGTTTGCAAAAGCCCAGAGGCAGTGGTTTGTTGTTTTGTTTTGATTTTCCTTTAAAAAAGAAAAAAAAAAAAAAGACAAACACCCCCTCCCCCCCCCATCCTTTTTGTAGTCATTGATTTCCTTGGGATTTTCTGGGTGGTCATTTGTCCTACTTAGTGTTTCCCAAAGCATATTTGCATTGCCGGCATAAATTTCAGTAAGACTCCAGGGCTGTAAGATTCTCCTCTCTGATTTAAATTTGTCATGTTTTGGTGAGCTGCTTGCCAAAAAGCTAACCACAATTTTCTAGAATTAGAATACAAACCCTTCAACAAAGCATACATCCCTATGTTTTATTCATGCAGCAGAGATCCTGGCCAGGAACAATGGCATGGGCCAGTGCCATGCCCTCAGAGAAGGAGCAACTCTATTTTCATAACAGACTAAGTTACACAAGCATGGAGATGGTCTTCACGTGCTGTTATTAAACTGCACCTTTCCTTAATGCTCAGTAACCTCCCTAGGAACAATCCTGCACCATCATCTCTCCAGTGTCTCAGCAGTGTTAAAGTGACGCGATAATTGCTTGACTCAAACTTCTGGAGTGTGTGAGCTATGCAAAGTAGCAAAGGAGTATGCAAAGGTTGTGCAGACTGCTTGTAAGCAGTTGTTTTGCATCTGAATACTCCAGAAAAATACAAGCACCATGAATTACTCCTCCTCTTACACTCAAGTATCTAATTGTTTAGTTTAAGAGTTACTGTAGAATTATTAAAAAAGCAGGAAGATGACACCCACAATATGCTAAACTGACACTGCAAGAGTTTTTCCTAGGCAATGCTTGCAGAGTACAGGCTAGGGCACAACAGCAAGAAAAGATGACTGAGAGAATCTCATCTAAACATGATACCTGCCTGCTTCAGGGTTCACTAGTCACATTCTTGAAATACCCATCCCTTTCTACCTAGTGCTAAAAATCTCCAAGGAATTTAAATAGCTGGTTCAGGCAAGGACATTTACATGTGGGCACATATATCCCACCACACACAAATGGATCAGATGTGACAGCACTCCCAAAAAAAATGTTTATCATCATGATCCTATTGATATAAGAGAAACACAGCGGCAATGACCAGCATTCCCCAAACTCTCTTTAAGATTTCTTTTACAAATACCCACATTTATTGTGGGTAAATTCCAAAAGTTCTTCTGTGACCTGAGAAGTCAAATGCTACTGTGCCTTCAAAGAGCATCTTACTTCATTTAACTAAGAAAGCCTAAATATCTGATCAAACCCAGACTCAAACACTCTGTACTGAATGTCCAAAGCACACATCTAGACATTTAGTCAACAATTCAACAGAGGGCAACTTAACAGAGGGCTCAGCAGGAGCAGTAATGGCTTGGGAAGCCCTTCCAGGCTGCATCTCTTAATATCAGTGCCCATTTCTGGAAACTCCTATAGGAGACAATAACAAAAGCAATAAATCTGTTATCTAACACCAATTGTTTAAAATAATTACTCAAAAAGTGGGATAGTGACCCATGACTCTCCCACTTCTACCTTCCATTCCCAGAAGCCTGCCCTACCTAGCCTGCAAAGCAGCACTCTCCAAAAATTATTTAATCTTCTGGAAAATAAAACAATACCAATAGAAAGAGATGCCACAGGGAGACCTTAGGTAAGAGTGTGATTCTAGCGAACCCTTTTAGAAAGGGGAGATCATAGAATCATAGAATAGTTAGGATTGGAAAGGACCTCAAGATCATCTAGTTCCAACCCCCCTGCCATGGGCAGGGACACCTCACACCATTTACATTAACAAATTGCTGGATAAAATGCTGAAATGAGGGAGTCTCCATTCTGTAAGGGAGAAGATGCCTACAGGAGGGAAGGGCAAGGATGAGCTAGAAACTGGGTCCCCCCCCAGACACGACTGACTGCGGTAGACATGAACCTGCAGATAAGGGGTACCAACATGAACAGCACAAGGCTCAGCTCAGTTCAGAGGACTGAAGGTTTGCAAGTTATTTATTTTTCCCCTCATCACAGCATCTGAATATACCTTAGGGAAAAAAAAGAAAAAAAAAAGTGGGGTGGAGGGTACGACAGAAAATTTCCTGAAGACTTCCTGGAAATTGTATTTCTATTTTTTTGTGGGTAAACTATTGTTCAGGGAACCTATACAAAATTCAGCATCAATGACCTTCTCCAGGTATAAGGCCAGTGCTGCCAGCATTCGGTTTTCAGGGGGATGGTGGATATTGGACTACTCCTGATCAGTCAAACCACCCTCCTCCTTGCACAGGAAAGGACTACATTTCCCGTTAACACTTCAGCACAGTTACCAGACCCCAACCCACCTTTCTCAGTCTTACTGGGTTGTGGCTAAAAGAAAGCAAGGGCACAAACCTGAAAAAGGTAACACCCAGTACGAGCTCCTAACACAACTGCTCAGTCTACTCTTTCTTCTCACAGCAGCCTGAAAAGCACAGCAGCAGTGATGGAGAAACGCTGTGGTGTAAAGCACTGCCAGTGATCCTCCAGCCCTGCAGAACTATTTTGTCTACATCAAGAGACGGGTGCACTCAGGAGGAGCATCCCATACCACTCCAAAAGCACTACTGTTCAATGCACAAGTATGTTTTGTTCATGGATGTAAATGATGGGCTAAGCTTACTTTAAAATTGCCTGTCCTTCAATTTTTTATAATTATTTTTAAGATTAAGTGGGGGAGAATGAATGCATATGGCTAGTTTAAACTGACACTTCAGTCAAGGGTACAGACCGAACGTGTTAATAGAAGGATGGTAAACAAGCCTCCTTTTTTGAAACCCAACCTGCTTTGCTACTGTCATTATTGTTGATTCAAAGGTTTCTACTTCAATGTGCCTTAATTAAAATGTTAGCGGTCAATATTTCCTTGAAAGCATCTCCAGAAGATGCTATTCATATGTAATTGCATTGCAGATAATGCCAGAGGAAAACAATCAAACAGCTGGCAAATAAGCTCTTTGTTGGGATATTTTAACACATTCCATGTTCATCTGTTTAATTTAAAATGAGCCCACACCATTCACAGTCTTGCAGACCGTACTGGTGTTGGGCTGTGCCACTGCATAAACACAGTGGGCCCAACTTTGTTTCATTTCATTTCAGTAGATCTCCTCGATCCAGAAGGAATGTAATCAGCAAATAAGCAATGTAAGTACATGGGAATTCAAGTCCAAAGCCTAAACAACATGTACAGATTCCTCCCAGTATTGATGAATTTATGCAAAGTAAATAATGGCCTCTGAGCCAGTTTGCATTTTCTGCTTTCAAAAGAGACTATTATTTCACACACACACTGAAAAAATAAAGCCAGCAGTCTACCTGCAACTCTCTTGAGCTGTATTTTTAGAAAGCATAATACTTAATAAAATATTATATATGCTTACGTTTGGGGTGGGATATGAGTTCGTATTTTTCCCCAGTTCAGTTATTCAATTACCTGTTCTCTGTATGTCCCAATGGATCTTCTGCATTTTTAACTTCTTGCAGAAATGCCAACTCAGCCGATGCCTGTGACAGTCTTGGGAGGAAACCACATCACAACCCTGGTCAGGACTGAGCCGGGAACAGAATCATGGAAAAAGGTCCAGAAAAGCCACTGTGAGCTCTGGCTCATCCTCTCCTGTGCCCAGAGGCATGACCAGCTCTGCTGCTGCCAGCACTGGGATGCTCCTCCAGCCTGTCCCCAGACAGCTCTCTGCAATAGATGTTCCCTGTCCTCTGGAGCTCCTGCTTCAGTATCTGCTCACCTCTACCATCAAATAGCTTCTCACACTGTCTAACCTAGATCTCTCACTGCAATTTAAGCCAATTACTGCTTGTCTCATCCTTTGTGATCTTCAGAAAAAAAATTCTTTCTTTTCTTTTGCACATCTGAAGGCTCCTATTAACAGCACCCTTCCTTGGCTTTCTCCTCTTCACCATGAATAATCCTCATGAATCATTTTACTCCTGCAACAGAAACCTTTCCTGCTCATCGGTCACTCTTCTGACCTTTTCCATCAATTCACATCTTATGATGCAGCACTGCCCATACCAGGAAGTGCTATAGCAGAAGGGTTATTTCAATTCCTTATAGAGATATCCCCTCACCTCCTACCAAATGCAGTATTTCTGCTTTCCAGAACTGCACGGCATGGTTTTGGCACATCCAAACCCACTGACACCCACAGGTGCTCCCTGACGGCTATTTCCCTTTGCAAAAGTGAAGGACATAAATCCAGCTGCCTTCTTACCAAAACATACTGTACAGATCACTTTCTGAATCAGTCCAACCTGTTTTCAAGGTCGAATCTGCCTCCTTGCAGTCCTCATCAGTTTGCTATCACCTGGAGCCCATTAACAAGCTGCAAAAAGCCATTTGAGACATCAGCTTTTTCAATTCCTGGTTACACAATGTTTTAGTTTCTCCCTACTCGCTGGCTGTTTAATTTATGAGCAGTGTGCCTCTGGCACACGGGAGCAAGATAAAACAGGAAACATTAAATTCTGACACTACAAGTGCCCTTATATCCCATTAGAAGTTATGGTCTGCTCCAAATTCCGAGCTCACAGCATTAGGAAGTCACAGGAAGGTACGCTACAACTTACTTTAACTGTAGTTTTACTTAGTGTAGGCAATGCAGATACTTCTGCATTGGAAGGAAATGTAAAACACAGTAGGATTTCTTTTCCTGAAAATATGCATGCATTAGAAGTTCTGTAAGTTCTATCCCTTCCTGACCTACTAGATATTTGTGTAAACTGAAAAATATCTGGGGAGAGAAAAAATCTTCCCAAAATCCTGTCAGCAAGTAGCAAAGTAGGTAATACATGGGGGTATTTGCATACCCACAGCTACTCTCTGGTCTAATTCTCCTTTATTTCAAGGACAGGATTATATATATTTAGATTTTTTTTTAAAGTGTACTTTGAAAGGGGTCAGTGTCAGTGCAGGCTCTCCACAGGGAAAGAGGGTATGCATCAACTTGCAGTTTCAGCTTTCTGTAAGGAACTGCATGGTCTGAGGTTTTCAGATGTCATGCCCCATCATCCCTCCTCCTCCTACCTCGCCTTGACACAGGGATGCTGCCTGTGATGCATCAATTAAGCACCGCAGGTCATGCTACCTCCCTTGTGCGTGGAGCTTGATGGTGTGATGAAGGCAAAAAACAACGGAGAGTGAAAAGAAGGGAAGGAGCATGAATAGATTTCCTGAAAACTGCAGATCAGTAGGTAACCAGGGTCCTATTTTACTGGCAAATGCAGATTACAGGAAAGCCTGCTTTAATGCTGGAAGGCTATTTAAAAATCCATCAGAACTCTAAAATATGCTATTAGGGACTCTGCAGTCCCAATACCTACTGCATAAAACTCCCAAGCTATTAGGCAAACCAACATCATTTCAGATCAGGCCATCAGCAGGTTGCCAAGTCTTAAAATAGCAGCTGCATTTAAAAGTATATTTAAACAAGAGAAGTGGGCAATTCAGCTCTGATGAAACCCAGAACTTGGTCTGTGCAAGGTGAGCTGGGACAAAGCTGCCAGGCATGTTGGCACTGGAGAGATGTCTAAAAACCTCGCAGTAGTCCCTGACTGATTGGGTTGCATTTGGCACTGAAGTACAACTGGTTGTAATGACACAAGGAAATCATGAGGCTATGCTCTAAGAGCCTCCGGAAACAGTGCTCTACAGATTTCCTTCCTGAAGTCTCACTTGTCTGCCAAATCCTAGCCACTCACCTTGCCTTCTACTGGATTGCTCGCAGCATCTGCTGGGGTTCCACATTCTTCTGGCTCCTGTATTTGGTAAGCAAGCAGGTGATGGTAAATGGAAACCTCACCCCAAGCATGGCTAGCAATAGAAGTACTGGAAACATAAAATAAACCCACAGTAGTAAGCTAAATCCACAGTAATCCCACTGTCTTCCAATCATGTCTGGAAGAGCAGTCTTTCAGGGGGGTGAAGAAGCTTCATCACACAGCTGAAGTCAAATGCAGCAGACGTGAGAATTGTTCTTCCTTGCTCTATGTTAGCAACAACCAGGAAATTCTGTTTTTCATGATTAAAATGGCATACAGGTCCCTATTACCACATTACTGGTGCTTCTGACTTTCAGCTCTTGCTCCTTAAATCAACTCCCCACCATGTATAAAATTAGCAAAGACATACGGCATGAGACCAATGATAAACTGCTGCAAACAGAATCATCCTAGAAATTTTATGAGTCCAGCAAATCACATATGCAGACTCAGTGGCTTAAGTTAAGCAGGGATTGTACCACCTCTATTCCTGGGCTATATTACTCATCCTTTCTTCCATCACAGCAATTTTAAGGAGGATGCTTCTCTTCATAACCATTTTCTCTCTATCCCTGCTAACAAGCTCTGTCTTCCCTGCAGAGCAGTGCACATACACTGTACTCTGCTCCCGATGGGATCAGAAATAGCTCAACAGGGCAATGAGACATCAAATGCAAACAGCCCTGCACAAAATGCACAGGCATTTATGCAACCTCACTGTGCCATCTCCCCAGAGATGGCATTAGGTGTTCATAATAAATTTCAATCCAGGATTCAGATTAGCACCCTCCTGGAAATCTCTACACCAGCTTACATCATTTGAAGTTGGTATTTTAAACAGCGTGTTTCTACCAGGAAGCAGAAGGTATGCAAATGATTTATGCTATAAAAATGACCTGGTGCACCCTCTAAATGATGCCCTCATTTTGGACAACATCCTACATCAGTACACTTAACAAAGCTTTCCATCAAGTACCCTAGAGTGAAACACTTCTAGACAGCAAGCACAATCTGGCACAAACCCAGGTGAAGGTGAGGGCAGCCACATGGGCCAAAAGAGTATCTTCATCTTCTTGCCTCTGGGATTGAACTCTAACCCACCCTAAAGGCAGAGAGTGCAGTGCCCGGGAGCAGAAAGCTCTGCAGCCACAGCTCAGGGATGCTTCCCAGCATTTCCAGTTTGAGATCCAACGGCTTTTAAAGATAATGTAAGTTACAACAGACCGTTGCACTGAACTACCTGTTAAAGCATAAAAGTAGAAACAAGAGGCTAAAATGTGGTTTAGGAGAAGAACACACAGATTTTCAGACTCTTCTGTATGCTGGTCAGTTCAGGGGTTTCCACACAGAGCTGAAAATCAGATGTGCAGTTATGGAAGTTAAAAAAGGGGGGGAAGAGGTCGTAAAGATAAAAAACTGAATCTACTCCCCAGTTCCCCTTCCTTGCAGCCTACCACAGATGTTCTGTGCTATGCCAAGGAGGCACCCAGGGTTCAGACTGGAATGACCTTGTCTCCCACAGGTAATTAAAAAAAGAATCTTTTCTATGAACAATTTGAAAGTGTACCACAAATGAGGAATTCTGCAGCTCATGAAGCCCACAGACATTTTTATCATTCTGGCTCAGTTCTGAACACACAAGTATTTTGTTAGCATTTTACAGGCATTAAATACAACCTTTAGTCGTCGTGAACAACGTCAGGCTTTTTTTTTTTTTCTCTTCATTGTAAAAAGGTTTTCATTGTAGAAAACTAAAAAGCAGATAAGCTAGTAAGGAACTGGTAACATTTAACAGTCACTGCAAAGCTATTTAATTCAGTCTGAATCGTGTGTCTGCTGGGGGTGTAAAAAGGCATTGAAATTACTGTAAGCACTCCACATTCGCATTAATACTTTCTGCTAGAACTACCTCAACTGTCCCACAGTATGCAGCTACATACTTCCTTGCTTATTTTCATACTGTTGCCATAGGCCACTGTGGTAAATAATGTCCATGAGGACTGTGCTAGGCTTTGCTTAACCCTCGTAAACATGCTCACTCTCAGCTTCTCATCACTTGTGTCAGGAAAACATCTTCCACTGCTAGGACAAGCAGGAGAAGTGCAAGCGTGATTTCTACCAATGCTACTTAACCCAGCCCTTGAGCCATGAAGACAAGTACCACCACTAAGGACAGCCTCAGAGATGCCACTAGCACTCAAGCATAAGACCTTCAGGGAAGGTACAAATGCAGTCATTAATGCCTCTGCAAACCCTGTCTTAGCAGCTCTGCTGTTGCCTGCAAGACAAAGACATTGTACAAAATTGTCCCAATACAAAATCCACTATCAGCCACATACTATAAACTTTCTCATGTAATCAGTCAAATCATTAGATCAAGACTCCCAGGCATGTGACATTCTATTTTCCAAATTAGACATATAAGGTAATAAGAATGCAAATAAAAACCCAAATCTAGATCTAAACAGTATAGCTCAGATGTCAGAGGCTCTCATAAAACACATTTACACCATTTATATTTCTCCTTCTGTTAAGGAGGATGATTTGGTACTACTCTGGCAGCTTTCATAGAATTACAGACTTGGGTTGGAAGGGACCATAGTTCCAACCCTGCTCGCCATAGGCAGCGACACCTTCCGCTATACCAGATTGCTCGAAGGCTTGTCTAACCTGGCCTCAAACACAGAAGCCCACTCTGTTCTCCCACATCATCAATCAAGACTTTAACAGAAGCCAACACCAACACTACCAAAAACATGACACCTCCCTGTCCAGGGGAAGCAAACACTTCTAAACTTCAACATGCAACAGTCTTGTTCAGTGAAAAGCAGTCTTCAATCTTCAGACAAACTCTCCATCAAAGAAAAAATGTAAACACACACTGAAATTAAAACCAAAACCAAACAAAACTAAAACAACAAAACCGAAACAAAACAAACACAGGCACAAAAAAAACCCCACACCACCAGAAAAAAAAAACAACAAAATACAGCCAATAAAAAACAAAACAAAACCAGCCCAAAATCAAACAAAAACCCAAAGACAAATTTTTACAAGAGGCATTTCTGCTCTTTCACTTCTCAACTGAGGAAAACCTCATTTTGGATAATAAAGGGTAGCTCACTGATATTTCGTTGCCCTTCCCTCTGAAATTCTGCAACACTTCCACCCTTGTCTGGGCATCTTTCCCCACTTTCTTGGGTGATGTGCACATGTGTAACAGGAAACTAATTCCAGCCAAATACTGCTTAGCTGCATAATAGCTGATCTATTTATGAGATACCATCATCTGCCCTTCAGCTTCCCAAATACATCCTCCACTGCAATCTTATACCTCCTCAGGCAATAATTGCCTCCATGATCCAACTGTCCAGCCAAAGGATTCATCAGAAAGATAGAACAGGATGAGCAGATTCTCCCAAGGTAATGAAAAACACAGGCACAAGTAATGGCCAAAGTTCCCAGACAGGGTGTGGAAATCTACCCACTTACATTTCTTTTAAGGAAAGACAACTTCCTTGAGATGTTTACATGTTTTACTGCTCTGTTGCTTCAGCTATTGCAAAAATTCTTAGACAGGTGGAGTCCCCAGCCACCACATGGCACTGCACCAACAGGATGGTTTTTAAACCTCCCTCACCAGCACTGAGGTCAGTTTTTCTCCTACTCCATCACATTATCACTATGCTGACAGTAAAGCTGTGCTTGCATGGTGGCCAACCTGCACAGGATATCTATAGTACAGGAGAGCATCTCTGGCTGCTGTTTTTTCAGTGACCTCAGACACTATGTGCAATTATGCCTCTGAGCAGAAGAGAGTTTCAAAGTGGTGCTGGGAAACAGAAACAGGTGGAAGTGATGGAGAATAGATTTCAATTAGATATTAGGAACAAGTTCTTTCTTATGAGGGTGGTGAGGCACTGGCACAGGTTGCTCAGAGAAGCTGTGGCTGCCTCATCCCTGGCAGTGTTCAAGGCCAGGCTGAATGGGGCTTGGCGCAACCTGGTCTAGAGGAGGGTATCCGTACCCACAGCAGAGGGTTGGAACAAGATGATCTTTTAGGGTCCCTTCCAACCCAAACCATTCTGTGATTCTATGATCCCTATTATTAAGGGCATCAAGACTGGGCTTGGAACTGAGACCAAAGCTAGTTCTTACTGGGATCTCTCAATGATACGACCCATCAGAGAGCCAGAAACCCTACAAGTAACACTAAAAAAGACAGTGAGGCTATCTGCTCACTGATGAAGGGCAGAAGTGATGCTACTCCAGGTGAGTCATAGGGACATAATCACATCAGATGTACCGATGTCCAGCAGCTCAAGTAGCCACAATACCATGGCTTAGTACCAACTGGTCCACACTAATATCCAGGTTTCTCCTTTCTCTAGGGTCTCTTACGTTTCCACGGAAATACTTTGTGTATACAACTGTGGTATCTCTAAAGCAGCTGCCTGGGTTACTTTCCTCTTCCCATGGGAAAAGTCGCTCTCACTTTCCATGCACATTTGCAGCTTAGTCTGGACTGAACGCAAGTCTTTGTGGTTTTACAAGTTAGGAAATGAACTGGGGCCTGATGAAGACACATCATCAGACACCCCAGCTGTGATGACCCTGTGTAGACCCAGGCCATAGCACTTCGCAGAGCTGGCCACCTCAACCAACCTAACCTCTTCCACTTCTTCTATTCCATAAACACCAATTCCAAGCATAGTCATTTTCAAAGGCTTTAATGTTGTAATGAACAAATCTGACCTCAGAGAGGGAATAATCAGAAATCCACAAATTAAGTTTGTGTTTCCCTCATGTTAAAAGATTACAATTATCAATATTGGAAAGCTTCTAAGTGTTTTCCATCTGCATAACACCTCATTTCAAAGTGTCTTCTTTTATTGTATCATGCAAAAATAGTGAGAAAAGATGAATATATTTATTTTCCTTATGTGCCAATGCTTATGCTACTGCTGCATATTAATTTTCCTTTTAAAAAAATAAACTTGCATTCATTATTTCTGGTTTTTCATCCAACCATGTGAATGAGGATTTAAGCATGTCATTGGGCTTTTAATGAATTAAAGGCCAATAAAGAACAAATAACATATCATTGAATACTGGTAGACACCAGAGATGGAAATTAAAAATGTCATTGCAGTAAGAACTATGGTTCACTGTGGCCAGTACCAGGCAAACACAAGTCAAAGAGGCAGCACAGAAAATAATGAAGCAGCTGAACTATATTTTCAAATCCCTGAATTATGTGATAATTGCTGTAGCCTGGAGACTGACACAAACATCTCCAGAGAAGTGTGCAGAAAAGATGCACCTCAAACATGTAGGATTAAGATTCCACACAAGCCCAAGGAGGAAATATCCCCAAGTCAAAGCCCAACAGGTCCTGAAAATGTGGTACACACATCTCGAACCAGCCCCTTGCACGAACCCTGTTCCCACCACAGAAAGCGAAGTTCCCTGTAGTTCAGCACCAAAGCAGCATTCTGAGCATGTGCAGGGGCCAAAGCATCAGCATCACATCAGATCCTCCCCGTGTGAACCCCAGAGCAAAAAAGGATTAAGCTGCTGCTTGGGTGTTACAGTCATACTAACACTGATAGTCCAACATCTACATTTGTGCTACTGAGAAAAAAAAAAAGAAGAAACATTACAGTGGTCAGGTCTGAGGTTCAGCCCAAGCACATGCATCACTTACCCTCTTCAAAACCATTCTAGCAGCAATAATACCATCTGAATCTACAGAAGTGCATGCTGCCAGTGCCTAGATTTTAAAATCCAAAGGTTATTCAGGATGGGGAAAGCTGAGTGAATGAAAAAGATTTCTTTAATACCCTTTGTGCAATGGAAACTGAAAAACGTGGCATGCTGAAAGACTGAAACACTGTAATTATCTAAGGAGGTACTTCAAGACTCACCATAAAGCACTATCTTCAGTAGTCATTTTTACCACCAGTGTATGCATAAAACAAATAGTCCATTGCTATAAATCCTCCCTGTAAACTTATACATTGCTTCAGTAGAATTTAAGAGCTCATTTTTAAATATTTTTCCATATGAAATTCCCCATACTCATTCCTTCCTAGTATCAGACTAGGATGTAGCAAGAGGGAATCAGAGGGCAGGTTTTTTATCATTCATGAAGAGCACACAATTATCTCATTCGGACAAAAATAGCACTCTGGGAGAAAGCATCACCTCCTCCTCATCCCAGCAAGTTTAAATCCAGCTTCCCTGGCTTCTTAGGACTGCGATGAACTGGGGAAGGCTGAGAATCATAGTATCATAGAACCAAGTAGGTTGGAAAAGACCTTTAAGATTCAAGTCCTACATTTACCCCAGCACTGCCAAGACCACCACTGAAACATGTTACTGAGAACCTCATCTACATGTTTTGTGAATGCTTCCAGGGACGGTGATTCCACGACTGCCCTGGGCAGCCTATTCCAATGCCTGATTACACCCTCTGTGAAGAAATGTTTCCTAATATCCAATCTAAGCCTCCCTTGGCGCAGCTTGAGGCCATTACCTCTTGTCCTATCACTTGTTACTTGGGAGAAGAGACCAAGCCCCACCTCACTCCATTCCATCCTCCTTTCAGGTAGCTGTAAAGAGTGATGAGGTCCCCCCCGAGCCTACTGTTCTCCAGAGAAGGAATATGACGAGCAGCCAGCAGTTTCAGCTAATTCCTCTCCCCATTCCCAGTATTGTATCTTCAATAGCACATCTATTTTGCCCTACATAAGTATCATACTGATTGTGTGCACACATCTGTACATGTCTTTTATTAAGAGATAAAGCAAAGCTGTGGCTTCCCAACAAGCACGTTCAAGCCCTATAGAATAGCATCACAGCAGAGGTTGGCACATGATGGTACATCTGCAGTGGCCTATCAGAGCAATTATTGGGACTTAAATAATTCTTGACATTGCATTTGATTCTGCATCCTAACAATAGGATTTAGCAGTGGACAGAAAATTTGGGGTGAATCTGGACTCCTGAATGTGAGGAAAAAGCAGTATGTCTGCTGCTAACACAAAAGACAGAGATGGAAGCAGTGCAACTAAACCCCTCTGCACAACACTCAGCATTTCCCTGCACTATCCTTTACCAGACTGATAAAGGAAATTAGCATCACGACCTCCAAATTACCGACCCTATGCTCCTTCTGAATAACACTTCTCTTGCAAACTCGTGATTGCACACACTACTAGGAGACACGCTCAAATACTGAAGATTAGCAGTTTGCTATTTTTGTCATTTGACACGTATTATCAGCAGCATTCTGTGTCATTGCAAGCCAGCAAAGCTGTGATGCTCCTTGTTTGCTAAAGTAATCTGTCAACACCAAACATGTTTTAGTCAGTCCCATACCACAAATAGTGAAAGTCCCATTCTTCCTGACTCTAAGGCTGAGTTGCATCAAAGAGCATAGGAGACAGGTACAGCCATATGAGGTGTTTTGCCTAACCAAGTCTCTACTCTGAGGCAGGATCTGATGAGGTCTTTAATGCATGACACATACCTATACATACCTATAAAAAGGGTAATCTTCTTCGGGGGAATGGCTTTAACTTAACAGAGGGCAGATTTAGATTAGATATTAGGAAGAAGTTCTTTCTTGTGAGGGTGGTGACGTGCTAGCACAGGTCGCTTACAGAAGCTGCGGCTACCCCATCCCTGGCAGTGTTCAAGGCCAGGTTGGACAGGGCCTGGAGCAACCTGCTCTAGTGGAAGGTGTCCCTGCCCATGGCAGTGGATTGGAACAAGATGATCTTTAAGGTGCTGTCCAACCCCAACCATTCTGTGATTCTATGATCCCTATTATTAAGGGCATCAAGACTGGGCGTGGAAGTGAGACCAAAGCTAGCTCTTACTTTGATCTCTCGGTGACACAACCCATCAGAGAATCAGAAACCCTACAAGTAACACTAAAAAAAAAAAAAGATAAATTGAAATGAGAGATTTGAACCTAGAAGTGAAAGTGCTGGGGAAACCCCACACGTGGTAAGCAGAGACCCTAGACAACTATGACCTCGACAAATATTACACATATTAATGTGTAATATTTTGAGCAACCTCGTCTAGTGGACAGTGTCCCTCCTCATGGCAAGGTGTTAGAATGAGATGGTCTTTAAAGGGTCCTTCCAACCCAAGCCATTCCATGATAATATTCATGCACATCAACAGGTATTTGGGAAGAATAGCTAGGGACCATCAGAAGCCTTCCCCCTCCTATAACTGTATCTTTCAGAGGACTGGAATTGGTGCAGGGCATATTCCAACCATAGGATAACCTGAGTGCTGCGAATAAACTGCATCAGGTTTCCCTGACCTCCCCCCTGCCGTAACTCCATTGCAATAGAAAAGCAGCCAAAATCCAGCACACACACAGAAGCAGCTGATGGTTGACAGACTTGTTTCATGTGAAGAAAATAACTTATGGTGGATCTAATTCATCTTGTATAAATGGACAGTTTCTGGAAATACAGCTTCAGTCAAAGATTTAAGTGGATCTCTGAGCAAAAGAAATGGTTGTTTCCCCTAAACCCCCAGATTAACCTCTTAATCCTGGAATTACAGATTTTCTCATGATACAAGCAGTATTTTCTGCATAATGTATGTCTCCTACTATGTAACAAAATCATATCTGTTTTGATAAAAATTTTTCATTCTGACTTCCAAATTAATTACAGAAATCTTTTAACATAAACCTGACTGTTTACTCAATCTTCTTTTATAGTCCATAAGTATGCATGAAGAACACAAAAATACATTTTCAATGAAGCAATTAGTTGGTTTTTTTTTGTTAAAAATTAGGGATAAGAAGAAAAGCTGTCTTGTAGGAGTTCTGCTTCTTTAAATAAAAAAAAAAAGACCAAACTCCAAAAAGCTTAATTTATACTGTAAGTTTCCTTCCTTAAAAAAGGAGAAAGTGTCCTCCATAAGTCAAGCAAAAATCTTCCTAGGAGTCAAGTACAAAAGCTTTTTCTTCAAAGAGAAAAGATGAGATGTACTTTAAAGAGATAATTCCAGAGAAGGAAGAAAAAGAGTTCAAGTCTAGGGTGAATACAGTTTGGATATATGAGGCAGTTTCTTCTCCTGGTGGCTCAAGAAGAATGGAAACCTTCCTCCTGAGAATTCACTGCCAAGGGAAATGAGTGCACTTGATTTCACCTGATGTGAGAAACAAGGATCTTCAGCCTCAGCTGGGAGAGCAAAAAACTATTTTTTAAGACACATAAAGTAAGGAGAGGAAGTTGTCTCCTGAAGAAGAGATTGTTACTATTCTATTTACCACAGTCTTATCCCTCCACAAATGAAAAACCTTTCTAATAGAAACTAGCAAAGAAAACTGAGTTACAGGCATGTTCTCCTCTCTCTTTTGATGAGTAGCTGTAGGTGGAATGAGAACTTTGGCAACACTGAATTGCTTTTTTTTTTCTTTCCCTTCACCTTTTTTACATTTAAGTGTTTTGACACCAGACCAAAAGGCACTGCTAGCTTTCGAAGGTTTGACTTAGACCTGTGTGTGTAAAAGGAACAGAAGACACTGTGGCCTGGTTTAGCATAAGCTGTGACGGCTTATGACCAGTGCTATCACCTGTGAAGTGCAAAATTCCCTCTCCTTGTTGCATCACTATACACATATACGGCTAAATACAGCTTTATGGGAATGCAGCTAAAGGGCTTTCCTTGAGCTCTCAGAGATTCAGCCATCTAGCAGGCATGTCTATGTCCAACAGGTAAAACCAGCCCACTGGGATGCTACTTATTCTTCCTAAAGCTGCTCTTACCCTTCTGCCCAGCAGAGGATTTATACCCCTGTCTATCTTCAAAATGACTCATTCACCACTTCTTTCTGTATAATTATTGCAGTAGCAGCAAATGGGGCTCCAAGTACTGTTGAATGCCAAAGCTAACTGGAAAATGAAACCCAAGAAATTGCTGGAGTGTGAGATTTCCCATCCAAATGCTGATATTAAAATTTCCCAACCAGCCAACAAGTCAATAATGGAAATGAATGAGGAAACAAAGACTTTCTGTGGATTTTTTTTCAACAGTTAATTTTCAAGCTACACAGATATAGTTCCTTTTCAAATTTTAAATTAGAGGCTGAAGACCTAAATTAGCCATTAGGGACTGCTTTTTATCCAAAACTAATATGGAATATTACTTTAATATTGTTTTCTCTCTTTATATTTACAAGCCAACATGCTTCCAAAGTGATTTTTACCCATACAGTTTTTAAGAAATATAAACATTTTGTTTGCTTAAAAATATATTTGAAGGTTTCATCAAAATATTAAAAGCATTCTTCTTTGCTCTAATAATATTTTTACTTTCAAAAGGGAATATTATCTGGTTTCCACATGTTTGTATTTGACAGTTATCTAAAAGTGTCAGAAAACTGTCTTTCTCCATATAACTTTTATAAATACGTGTTTATTATTGCAATAAAAACAAAACAAAATCTATGTTGATAGAAAATGTTGGCTAAGTACTTGTGATCCTTATGGTTCATTTTGTGGTCTCTGAGTCAGAAAACACACCAATCCCAAATATTCCTGCTCAGTACGACTCAGTTTTTGAATCAGCAAACACATGATCAATTAAGTCAATTTTCAAGAAGCAATAAATAAATTTTTAAAAATCAATTTAAAAAAGGACAAAATTATCTTAAACTACTTGTAGCATTCCAATTTCCAAAACTTTGATTTCTTATGAGCTTTTCTGTGGGGTACAGGGTTTTTTCTCCTATCTTTTTCACAGCTAGATCCAATCTTCACTGGCACATTAAGCTTACTGCAGTAGCACTGTCTGCCTGTAAATATTTGATCATCAGCAGATGAAAATACCCAGTGAAATATCAGCCTGCATATGAAGGGGAACCCACCTAGGATTTAATCACATCTGAAACCTGAAGACTGTCATGTTCCAGAAAGACATTATTTGAAGTATATTAAGAATCAGTGCATGATGTAAAAAACAAACTTCAATCCATAATAAGTCCTAGACAGAAAATCTGAGAACACATTAATAGCTAAACAAAATATGATACAAGGAAAAAGACCTATTCCAGAAGGAAGACTCAATGAAATTCCAGAAAAATATCAAAATTTCGAAACAATCTTTCCCAAACCTTCCTCTTCAGACCATATAGCATCTTAGTCTTGAGGCTCTTTTTCCTGCCTTTCTGCAAACATCAGTTTCAGTGCCATGCCTAAGATTAAGAATTAACAAGAATCTAATACATGGATGCTGGGTAACAGAGAAATGCTTTAATGCATCCAAAAGAAGAGACCCAAATGTTTGCTCTTGGGGTTTTTATTGAACAGTGACACAGGGCTGACCTACAAAATTACTTCCTAATTCAGTCACTGTTCATAAGGATTTACAAATTTGGCATTGGTATGTTACAGCTCATTAAGCACATCACAAAGCTAAGTGCACACACACCAGGCAAGGAAATCCCCTTAAAGGCAGTTACCCCCTCCACCAATCCCATAGCTAATAAACAGAAATTGTCACCACTTGGGTCTCTAGATTAACATACATCCTGATATTTATCTGACAGAGAGGGGGTTCCTTTTGGGAAGAAAAGACGACCACTTGTATAGTCACAGGACAGTCAGGTTTCTCTTTGAAGGACACAGGAGACTAAATGGCTAACTTCATGCTCTAGCTATTTATTTAATTACATATGTGACATGTAAACATATTTGTTTACATGACACTACACTTGCATTAGGAAAGTTTCTAAATGTATATTGCAAAGACTTTCTATCTTTGGAGCACTTAAAACAGATTTTGAACAGTTTTCCTCCATCTGAAGTGTACATAAAACCACAGTTGTTTGAGGCATTTGGGTCTTCTCACTTTCAACAGCTGAGTCTAGTCACATCATTTACACTCAGATGCAAAGTTTACCTTTAAACCTACAGCAATGAACTACCTGATCACAAACAGGAGCTGTGCTGCATCTGACTAGCCCACTCATTGACACTGGAGTTGTACAAGTCAGACTGGAGTTTGGTGGGGTTTGTTTTTTTTTATTCCATTTTGTGCATTTATTGCAGTGTGGCATTTACAATTCTTTCCTCTTTTTCTGCAGGCCCTGGTGACCAACCACACTGCAATCCCAATACTTCATATTTTTGACTGCCCAACATTTCACCTGCAGCTTCTAAAACTTCATATCATAGGAACATAAAGAGATGACAAAAACAAAACAAAAAGTACCACAAAAGCAAGCAACATCTTTCAGCAGCAATTAAAGTAAAATAGCAAAACACATCTGTACCTGCTCCCATATCAGTTTCAAGGGCAAACTCAGCCAAAAGTAAAAGAGATTAAGGGCTGTGCCACGTATTAGATCTTCACCCTTTGCAAGATGCAGACAAATCTTCCTCTGATATCTAAGCAGGCTCAGCTGTACCTGAGCTTCATCTTTCTTACTGAAGTACTGCAATTTTGTTTAAAGGTATTCCCATACACCAGCAGCCCCACCTGTCTTCATCAGCAACAGCCACAAGTCTTCTAACCATAATATTTCCGTGCTTCCAAAAACTGCAGAATCTGCATTTCAAAGATCTGGTTGCTTCTTTGCAATGCCAGGTATTATAAAAAAATAATAAAAAACACAGTAAGAACTTCCCAAGCAGTTTACTTACAGTACACGTCCACTCTTATGGACTTTATGGCTGGTGAACCCAAGCCGTTCTCAGCCTTGCAGTAATAGCGTCCTCCTTGGTGTCGCTGGATATTGGATATCCTCAGAGTTTCATTGAAGACGCTCGAATCTTGAAATCTGTCAGAGGCACTTCCTGCTGTTTTGGTCCACCTGATCTGAGCAAGCACCAAAAAATATTGTTACTTTAACTCTGTAAAAGTGAGCAGAACATATTTTTCTTCACAAAACTGAGAATCCTGTATGCAGCAGGCAGGTTTTTATTGAAGGACTTTGCAAACTCTTCCAGAAAACTGCATAGCTCATGCTTAAAATGAAAAACGCCACCTAAGTGTACCTGAAAGGTAATCTTGCATTAATCACTCTCTCAGAAACAGTTGATTGCTTTTGATGAAAACATCCCATTAAAAATGAATGACACTAGCAGAGATATGGAGAAGAACTCGAGCCACCATCAGTGATACACAGCAGGAATGGCTGCAGAGAAATTCCTTATAATTGTCACTGAAATAGTATTTGTGAAAGATGAGGGCACATCAGAAAGCACCTTCAAAACAAATGATGGATTATCTTTTATCAACAATAAAATCCAATTTTAAGGAGTCAAATGATCAGTTGCTTGAAACTGCAACTACTACCATCTATTTCTTTAAATAGGTAGTTTGTTTTGGGTTTTTTTATGTCGTTTACAGCAATTACAGATTGCTTTATCTGGTAATTCTTTTTCCAAAAGCAAAGAGCTTTTAAAGGGAATATTTTAATTCCAGAACCATAAAAATGCCAGTAACAGTTCAGTGTAACCAACAGCTGCAAAGAGGTGGATATGCATACTGCTAATACCCATGCTTGATGAGCCAAGTCCTTGCCTGCATGATTTGGTACTCTAGAGACACCCCTAGATACCTCCTTCTCTTTCAGTTCACACTAGTTCAGTGACCAGGACAAACAACACCAAAACTGATTTTTATACGAGAAGGTTTTTGTGCCTACAGAGGCCGTAAGTGGGACACTTGCATTAAAAAGAGTTTCTGTCTCTTCCTGACCTTCTCAAAGCTGTCTCTTCTCAATCCCATGCACTAATTCTATGCCAGGGTAAAGACCTGCAGTCATTGATATAAATGAGATTGATGTAAGACAAAATAATAAATATTTGTCTATTTGTTCCCAGACAACAGTCCCCAAACACTGTCCAAAAGTAGTGCAGCTGTGATTTAAAGAAAAGCATTTGGACACTGATCCATCGGGATCTGCTAGGCAGGCTGTCACAAGCAATCTTAAGCCAGTATTGGCTTGGTTTGGACAAGGCAGCGCAAGCCTGCCATCACTAGCAAGTTCCTGTCTCCATGACCAATTAAGACTGAGCTGGACATGCTGTGCTTCCAGCCCTCTCTCATGTGAGGGAAAGTCTCAAGGATGAGCTGGAAGGCCTTTGGTGGGTATCAAGGTGGCCTTGGCTGGAGGAAGATCATTTCCCCAGGGTGCATACTCAAGTTCCACCATAGCCAGTCCTCACCCAGAACTGGGGTCTGGATAACAGTAACCTGCACAAAAGCACAACGTGGGCAGGGTTCAGCCTTCCTCTCATTGAGATCTTCTCCTGGGCAGGAAGGATCTTCCATAAAAGTCTCTGAAGTGAAAAATTCATGACCAGCTATAGCCCACATAAATTCTCCTCCCCTTGAAAGAAGCGCGGTCACAGGCTTTGGAGGCTGAATTTGCAGCAAACAATACTCCAAAACCATTTTCATCTTTCTGTCTTGTTATATTCAGAAGCCTAAATGGCTTTGCCCTCTTGCCAGGTGACCTGCATAACTCTCATCAGGTTTTGCTGCTCTGGGATAAAGCAAATATGCCAAACTCCACATCTACAACATTCAGTCTGCATGTGAGAGAGACGCTATTAGCACTGCTATATTTACCAGTCTCAATCTGTCGGTACTTCTATTCTAAACCCTTGGCTCCAGGGCTTTTTAAATCATCCATATAAATTTGCTGCAGGATAATTTTGGAACACATGCTCAGCTTCTGCATGCTGCAGAATACAATTTCATCATATACATTTCAAATGCTTGAGTATTTTAAAAAAGTGTTTAGGATGTTCACTGAATCTCTCGCCTGTTTTATTTCCCTTTATGCAATTAGAATTGCAGAAAAAGTGTTGTTTGATTTTGAATTGGAAAATGATTATAAGCAGGACTTCTCTCTTCCTCCCATTCCTCTCTGACAAAACATTTCCCAGAAAAGACAGTCTGTGCTGTCAAAAGAACATTTATATGTTCTTCAATAATGTATTATAAGTATTATCAGTATATATGTAACTGGCAATGTTACATAACTTACACAAGAAATATAGCGAAGTTCATTTAGATGCTGTCAGTTTTATCTTTTTTTATAAATGCAAACACATCCCCCCTCCACTACATCCTAATGCTGATGTATTATCTTTATTATTATGAATTTTAACAAGATTATGTTTGGCTGTCAAGAAAAGCAGACATTTCAGCTTTAACAAAATGTATATGCATGTACGTTTTAGAGGAAAGAGGAGTAATGTTAACAAATTAACTAATTTCGTAGTGTATATAGAGGTCCCTAAGGAATAAAAGAAATACTGTCAACTAGATACTCTCTTAAAATATATCCTCCAGGAATGTCACTGGTCTGATTTAACTTCAGTTCATTATTTACCTTAGCTTTAATTTAACATACACACAGAACTATCCTGATCAATATTGCATTGTAATTTATCGAACACACTGTGAAGAAAGATGACTCTCAAACACTATGCTAATGCAGGAATCAAAAAATTTGGCACAGGAAAAAACAGATATCTGAGGCTGAAAACCTCGGAGAGGTCCCTAGTGGTTTCTCTCACGGCAAGCTCCAGTCCACGCTTTGGGGTGACCTTTAATAACTTTTAAGAGACTGAGACCTTCAAGTCCACCCTTACAGATGGAGCATCTCATGGTTCAGCTCTAGTGTTGAAGCCTTCAGCACTGCTTACTGCAGTGATGTTTGGAGACACAGTCCTGACATCATCCCAGTTTCAAAGTGGGGCCTGGCAGCAAAGAAGGACTACGGGCTCATGAGACATTGTGACAACTATGAGTCTCAAATCATAGAATCTACAGAATCCCAAAGCAGCATCCATGCTGTTCTACACTGGAGGATTTCAAAATTCTCTGCATTACTAGATTTAAACAGCAACAACAAAAAGCATTAGACGGTATATTCACATAGTTCAGATACTCAAGTGTTTTCAAATACCTCAGCACAAAATGTTGCCACAAAGCAGGTTGCTCACCCAGGTGCATTTTATCAATATTTGCTATTCATTATCTGCTCCCTTGTTTGAAAACTCCACTGCCTACTGGAAAGCAGCACTGCATACTGTGTGTCTATTCAGAGAGTGTGCATACCACAGGAAGTAAAAAAATTCTGTTCCACCTGAAAGTCAAAGCTAGTCTTGCTTGTAATGTGTTTCAACTAAAAATCTAAATCCACACATCATAGCATACATAAACTGGACTAATAAATGTTAATCCATTACATAGATACACACTCGCTAGCTTCTAAGGATGCAATTTTCCCAAGTATTCACTGTTACTCTGATGCACATTTGGAAATCCCACCCATGAACTGTCATTGTTCTGCCATACGATTATCTGTCCAGGTCACTTCAGATGGTATCCCTACCCTCCAGCATGTCAACTGCATCACACAGCTTGGTGTCATTGGCAAACTTGCTGAGCTCAATCCCACTGTCTGTCTCACCAACAAAGATAGAATCATAGAATCATAGAATAGTTAGGATTGGAAAGGACCTCAAGATCATCTAGTTCCAACCCCCCTGCCATGGTGCTGAATAGTGCACGTACATGTACCAACGCCAAGCCCTGAGAAATTCCACTTGGCACTGACTTGGACATCAAGACATTACTTATACCCTGAGCCACTGAACACGCAGAAGTACAAAATTATTTATGAACAATACAATTAAAAATTATTAAAATTTAAAAAATTAATAAGTTATGACCCCTGTAGAAATATCATGACCTATGTACTTGTCCCATTTGTATATGCCCATAAATTCTCTTACCATCAGTATCTCTGATAGTATTTATTGCCTTAAGGAGATGCCCCAAGACACACAGTCATATTTCACCCTACAGTTTCACTTTTCTTAATGAGCTTTCCTTCAATTCAGTAGGAGTCACAGACTTTACACTTTTAGACTAAAAATGCAGAAACTCACTGAAATCTGCCTAATGCAGCAACTGTAAGTAAATATGTTACTTAAAATACGCCCAGTGCACAGGGGGTTGGCACTGCATCCCACTGCCACTAACTACAGTCACTACACTCTGACATCATGAAGAAAACAAGGATGAGGAAAACATCCTGATGATAACCTCCTGGTATAATGCCCAAATCTATGCCTCGTATTAAATGCCTCCTTTGTAGGCAAACAGTCATAAAAGAGGTATTTGAAGAACTCCACTTGGATGTGCTGGAACATATCTCTATGCCTAAAAACATGAGAGCCTTTGGAAAAAGCTTTCTTTCCATTTTTCCATGAGATTATTTTTGTTCTCAGGAAAGCAATGGCTGGTGCAGCAGCCACTGAAGACAGGAAGCACTCAACATCTTCACAATAAACACAGAGGACATAATGTACAAAAGACCCCTTTGAGGCCAGGAAAGAGAAAGACTTCTGCTCTTCTTGTTAAGGAAACTATCTGAAGCCATTTTGAATGTATGTATCTCCCCTGACCTCTTCCTCTGTTACAGAGGAGTTATAACCACACTGTAGATCTCACTGCCCTGTGAGGTACACCCAAGCTCATCTGAAATGGGTCAGCCTAGGATCCTGCCACAGCCCTGTGGAGACTCCCATATACTACCCTGTTAGGCAATGAACCAAAAAAAACCCAAAACATAAATAAAAAGAATACTCTTACAAAACACACTAAAAAAAAAAAAAAAAAAAAAGAGAAAGAGTGAAATAAACAAAAAGTCCAGGAGAGCACACTGGATCCAAGTTTTCATTGCCTGATACTTGCAGTAAGTGGGAAATGTGTTGGCCCAAAATAGACCATTTTTCAATGAACTCCCGCTTCCCTTCCTGTAAGCAAGGTGCACAGCCAAATGACTGCAAGGTGGATGTAAATCATCACTGCAGAACTGGCAGGCATGGATTTTGCACCAGACTTTCACGAATGCAGGTTCACAACAGAGAGCAAGTTGTTCAATTCCAAGATTTCTGCACAGAACTGCTCAACAAGTCAGGCATGAAAACCATAGCTAGGCAAATCCAACAGCTCCTTGTCCAAATGGGTGTCCTCTCACTTGTGTCCATGAAAACACTTCTGCAGGGCCTTTTGATGATTCAAGGGATAATCAAATCAAATGCACACCTCCAAGGGTTTCTGAATATCCTTCTCTTGGTCATCTAAAACAAATGTCAGCTATTCCTGCACCATGCCCCTGAAATAGGAAGATACAACACTAATCTAAAATACCACTGCTCTGCAGGACACCACCTTGCTCTTACTTTTGCAAGGATATGTTTACTGTAGGAAATCTTGTGCATGTTCATCAGGTCATCCTCACTATACATGAAAGGAAAGCTTTCACATGTCTAAATTACAGGATTAGCTACCCCTGTAGCTAACTAAAATGGGAGGGCAATGCTGCATTTTGATTTTTAGCGAACCCAGAAGTAGTATGATGCAGCACGCATGAGACTGAGGGTACAAACCACCTATCATCATTAGAATAGACACTGCTACTGGCTATGAATACACAACAGTGGTATGAAATTGTCTTCCTATTTATTTCATACTATCATATCTGAAATATTTGTCTTGAAAAAGGCTTCAGATACAAGTTCTGTTCATTGTTTGAAACTTTTTACATGGAACATCAGAGTGGCAAAGCAGCCAACTCAATGAAAGCCCTGCTTACAGTGAAAAAATCATGATCCTCTGTCTTGGACATGGCTAGAAAACTGTTATCTGTGAAACCAAATGAAGAACTGGAGTGTCTTCTGTTTCCAAATGTATTTCTTCAAGTTTGCAGTAGCTGAGATGCAATCACCTTGGAATATTGCGTTTCATTGCTGTATGGACTGCTCAAACTTCACGGAAACAAGAGAGAGAAGACTGGGTGCTGTTCCCAGGCTACTGCCTTTCTGGGACGGCTCGTGTGCTTACGTTTACTCACATCCTAATGCTTCAGTAGGCTGGCATGCAAAATCACAATATTTTACTCATCTAACTAAAAGCAGCCTATGACAGTAACCGTTCCACATGAGGACACAATCAGTTCTGACTCGGTGCCAGAGATCACAGAGAAATTGTTATTTTCCAGCTTGATTGCTATAACACATAGGAAAAAAATACTTCCTTTTATTCTCCAGCAGAGGAAAAATGGTTATTAATTACAGAGAAAATAATCATTAAAACCATAAAGTTAAAAGCAATCAGGTTCACAGATGAACTTTAGTGCTTTGTTCACAGTTCACTTTAGCTCAAAACACATCAGTCATAGAAATGCTTTGGCTGGAGTCTACAGATGAAGATGGTAGTCTGTGACTACATCACTGGATGAAGACTGTGACTCCAAAATGGTAAGCTGCAATAAATTAAAGGATCGGTAAGAATAATTGAAGATCTTCACAGATGATAATTTGAGAAAAACTATATATAAGCTGACTATTCCTTCATTTCTGAACTTCCTGTACTTTTGCAAGATGGATAATAAATATAACCCAAGTTACTCAAGAGTTACTTAAGCCCCACTGGTGTAACTCGGCAGGAGTTTTATATGAACTGACACCCTGTGCACAAAAATGATACATCTCACAAGTATACCAGCAAAATCCAGCTTGTTCAAGCAACACAGCAACTCCAGCTCATCACTGCATCAGTAAACTTTTACAGCAATCACATGAAATATGATCGTATACCCCAATCACCTCAGGTGAAGCAACTTGTATATCATACAACAGGGTAACAGTTGATCATCTATTGCCAATAAAGAAAACAGCAGGCTTGAATTCTACTTCTAAGTCTGAAGACGGAAAATAGGCTAACATGAAATAATAGTATATATATAAAGTTCTTAAGCAGTCCAGATTTGTTTATATTCGTATTAGCACTGACAGGAATTTCCCAGATGTGAGGGAACAGAATAGCCACCCAAAAAAGATCAGAGCTGGCACGAAATCCATGTTCTACACTTGTCACAAATTTCCCCCCTGAGCTGGCACTGATTTATGTACTATAAATGCTGCAAAGGCAGTTGTGAAGCTTTACCACAGCACAGCTCAGCACTCACTAGCTGATGAAGTGGAGTCTTTCTCAGATGGACTCCAGTAAGCAGACAAGGGGATGGGGTAGTCCAGACCCACACCAAGTCACAGAATTCACCAGCATGGTGGAGCAAAGTTCAGAAAACAGTTTACTTACAGTGCTACAATTTCAAGGCAGTAGAAGTTAAATCACTATTTTTAAATTTAAAAGGGTCATGTCCCAGTTGTTCCAGCAGACTTGTACATGTTGTCATCAAAACTCCTGAAAATAAGGCATCTCACAGGTCTAAGACATCTGAACACCAAGAACTAAGAATTTGGCTTTGAAAATGCAGAGGAAGGATCTTTTACACTCCAACGCTGCAAACTTATCGATTAACCAATGAAAAAAAATTAAGTGATCACTGAACAATTTAAGAGGAAATTAATAGGTGGATCCTGAAGATCATTAGGTAAATTGGTAAAATAACCTTCAGATCCTTCTTATAGCAACTTGCTTAGTTGAGTAAGTCTGTTTCTTTATGAAAAGGTAGCATCAGGGGAAACATCTACGTACTTTCTTAAAAACTCTTTGAGGAAAGGGCTAAATGACTAATGACAGCAATTCATCCTGGTTTGACTATAATGCTTTTTCTTATGACTTTATGATGTTTCACTGCCTCAAAGAATTAGCATTTTATACTGAATAATCAATATACATTATACTATAAATACCTCTTGAAGGATGGTGGGTTTTCAACCTGTGTGGCAGGAAAATACGTTCTCTTGCATTAACTGGGAAGGATTGAGTCCAATGAATTTCACAGAGCCTTGTTTCTACTGAGGTTAGTATCATTTTAAAATTGTCAACAGTTGCAGGACTTCCAAGGGCCTTGTGTGGTTATGTCTTCCTGATGGGTAATTATTTACTATCTGCCAACTAAATTATTCAAGGATTTTTATGAAATGACTGAAACATCTGTGAATGTAGTATTTTTATTCTTCTCTATTTTTATTCAGCAGCATTAAATTGCTTCAAAATAAAATGAAACTTCTCATCTTCAAAATAAAGAACGTAATCAAAGGGTAGAATGAGGCAGACATAGCACCATTTGAATTCCTAGTTATTAATTTTTACAGTGGCTTTCCAATACTGGTATACCATGCTAAACTGCCAGAATCATAAACATCCTTATAACTTAAATGCATAGAAATTCATACATGGTAGTTTTAAATTACTTAAAGGCTAATAAATACAAGATATTTTGTAACTTGTAGCTACTACCACAGAACTTGGTGATGAGACCATCAGAGAACTCTGCAAAATGCATACCTAGACTCTCATGCCCCCTGTGGACCAATCTAAATCATAGTACTATATTTTTCCACCAGTGACCGGGTAAGTTGATATTGTTTCCATACAGCTACAGTAAACAATTCAAAATCCTTACAATTTTCAGAAAGAAAGGCTGGTATAGTCAAACTTACATGAGAGACAAGGGCAATGTGACTGTAAGAGAGCTGATAACCTGGAGGCCAGTTACTGAAAGAGCTGCAAAGAGAAGCTGGTCCAAGGACAAGGTATTTCCAATGATGCTCTGCAAAGGTTACCTCCTAGGAAGGCACATTCTGTGCACTTCTCAGAAGCCGCAATTGCTAAAAAGGACAGGGAACAGGGAGGTGGTACCACAGCAATCCATCTGCTCCACGCCAGTCCCACCACCTTTTTGAACTATCATTGAATGAAAAAGCTGAGAGATTTTTTAGTTGTATAAAGCAGAAAATAATCAGACAGATTAGGAGTTTTACATTGCCTCTAACTGAAGTATCTACAATTGGCCTTGGAATAAAGTCTAAGGTGACAGCCCCACTCTGAGGGTTATAATCCCAGGAACATATTGAAGAACTGGCAAGAATGTAGAGAAAAGCCAGAGCACTCATTAAAATAACAGAAACATGCTCCAGAGTGCATATGATAAGCTCATCAAATCTGCACTATCATGTGAAAATCAGGGAAAAGAAATCAGTATTTTTAAAACATACATGAGGGACTTAAATTCAACAGCAGATCAATTTTCAACATAAAAGGCAATGTCAAGGCAGTAATAAAATGGTTTAGAAATCACTTCCCATTTGCTGAGCCTAAGATGTTTATGCAAAATATCTTCTATCCAAAATGTTTCCCTAAATCCAAATCACCAGTGCCCAAGGACTTTCCTGTGAGTAATGGAGGTCTCAGCACAGATCCAGGGATGTGGAATCTCCTTTTTGTGCACATCACCATGAGACAGTTCTATAGCCCTGACCACTGAATGATACTGGATTTCCACCACCCAGCACTTCTGCACAACTGCAACCACCATGTGTCTTCAGTGTCTAAAGATGTGAAAACCCACCCTAAATAACTCTTACTAGCCCAGTTTTGCATGTTAAATACTGTACATGGCAGCTGATCTTCGTTGCATGACCTTTTAGAGTCCAGCTTTACCCAAATTTGGTGCATGCACACAGCCATTTCCGGAGCAGTGCCTGCTGCATCCAATCTGGGGATGGGGATTTGGGAGGGTATTAGAGGAGGACAGAGATCTGAGGAGCTGCTGTTCAACCACAGTAGAAGCAGCAGCAGGAAGCCAAAAGCCACCAGTTACCCTGTTCCCAGAACTATCTGTCTCCCTCAAGAGCAAAAAAGCATAAAAATGTGTTTTTGTCATTAAATTCAGAAGACTGGCGTCTAAACAGAGTGAGGGAAAAGTTGCTGCTAGACAGGATTTTTCTACTTTAGATTCGCTCTTTATAATAGAGTCGTGTTTCAAAGTGACAAAGCCATCTTGAAATCCAGGCAGTTTAAAATTGATGCTTTTTTTTCCTTTTCTAAAAATCCTGCCAGGTATTACTTCTGCTTCTCATTCTCTCCATTTCTACCCATTTCACTCCCTTGCAAGTCCCCTGGGAGAAACCGAATATTCAAGAGAAACAGCTCTACAGAGCGCACCCAGAATGCTGACAGAGACAAGGAAACTGATAACAACAGAAGAGAATGTTTCTCCTCTGGTCTTTCAGTAATATGAATCTTGACTACTTCCTGCAACAGTCATTAGGGGAGGTATTTTGGGGCAGACATGCAGCCTTTAAACTGACTGGCAAGTGTCACATGTAAGAGTATCTGTAAATGAGAAAACAAAAGCAGCAATCGCTGATGCCAGCACGGCTGTACACGGGGCGAATATAGCATTCCAAAAGAAAGCTATTTCTGTGCAGATTGTGAACACTACAAAGCAGAGACCTACATACTATACTCTCAGTACAGATGAACCAGCAACAGAAAGAAAAATGCACTTGTTTTCCTTCTGCGTGAAAACTAAAAAGAACCAGCTTTGTTTCCAGAACATGCTCATACCTCCAAGGGCTCCAGTGCAAAGTTTTGTGGATCCTTAATTCTTTGCTCCTGCAGGAGCATGCAAGGCACTGCCTCTCCTCCTTCATCAAAGCTCCCCTGCAGACCCACACCACACTGTGTGCCCTGACAGTAACCCAGACACATCTTAAGCCCACCTCCGCTTGAACAAATTAAATCCACTTAACTGAACATCATAAAACACTGGGTTTGAATGGCTCTTTTTCCACTACATTGTCTTCTGCAAATAGCACTGAGGTTATTGATTTCCTGCAATGCAATATCAGCCTGTTTACTTAAACTAGTTCCCATTTTAAAAACTTCATAAAACGTAATCCAGAAAAATCATGCTGTACTTCAAACACCACTGACTGCAGACTTGATGCACGAAGAGTCCAAGAAAAATCCCTTCTAAATATTGAAAGCTGATAACCACCAGGCTCTGCCTTTACATTCATGCTGCACCTTATCAGAATTTCCTACAGCACACACTGTATTGCATCTCTCTGAGACTGAAGATGCACAGCTTATTTCCAGTCATCTTTCTGAATTATATGCTGAATCTTAGTGATCCAGTAACATTAGCTATGCTTTTATCTTCCTTCACAAGGAACCCTCACTCATACATGCCGAATTATGCTTTACAATCCCATTCAGCTAAAAATGAGAGTGAGATCCTGAGATTTAACTTGCTTTAGCTATGATGACAAAGAAAGGAGGTGACATTTTACTTTTCTTGAAAGGTGGAAGAACTGGCAAGGGAGGCCACAGCAGGAACAAAAGAAAAAAAAGATGAAAACTTGACAAGAGAAAGTTGTCAGCTTGGTATGAAATGCTATCAACAGAACTTAAAGCCAGAAAAGATCAGCAGCTGCTGAGCACAAGACACAGATACTGCACCAAGCCCATGGTTTCTTGTTAACATAAGAAATCAGAGTTATCAAATAGTAGGGTTTGTTTGTATTTTTTGATTTAAAGACACTTTTTCTTAAAAATTACAACATATAATTGTGTTGTATAACTAACAGTCACATCCAACAGGATGACACGAAGTCCAGGGCTCTAAACCTACTCCAAAGGAGAAAATAATCATGGTAATTAAATCTACCCATACCTAGTTCCCACAGTCATCAGATACAACCTTTTGATCAGGCAGTTCCAAAATATCAGACATCCAGAGGCTGCACAATTAAGCACATCCTACCTACACACTGCAGATGCTAGACCACAGACAGGAGAATGGACATCTGGGATCAGCCATGATGGAAGTTCACAGTTTTCTGCTTGAAACTGCCAGTGAGACACAAAAAAACCCACCTCTGATGCCATTTTTTTGCTTCTGCTTACACCTTCCCCTCCCCCTTAGTTTCAGAGGATGAAGAACTGGAAAAGTCTTCTTCAGACAGTGAAAAAGTCTAAATCAATATTAAACAAGACTGGAAAAAGACTGAGTCTCTTCCTCCCTGTACCTGGCACAGCTGAGAAGGGTTCTGTCAAGACCTTTGAAAAGAAATTGAACATGAGTTTGAATCCTAGTGACTTTGAAATTTTAGCTTATTTCCAACTCACCATGCAACAAGAAGAAAATTCATGAAAAATCCAGTAATCACAAATAGCATCATTCATGCCTCACTGAGCTTTCCTGGCATACGTTTAGATGACTCTCACGACTGCCAAGGAAAGGGACCTGCGAACAGTTCCCACATATCAAGAGAATTACAAATAGAGATTAAGAAAAATAATAATTAAAAAAAAAAACAAACTGGATTAAGGACCTGTAGAACAAAGGCTAAAGAAACCATTGCAGTACTTAGCAACAATGAACTAAGATGATTTCCAAGGGTAAATGAAGACAGCTGCAAATCAGGGAATATTTAAAACTGGAAAAGTTAAAAGCACAGGAAAGAGAAGCTGTAGCCACTAATACAGGACTGCCTAATACACAACAGTGATGCATCCCCAAAGGCAATGATGCACTGGGAAGTTTCCTGAGGCTCTGGACATCTCACCACATTTCTGCTGTATTAACAGATTCTTGCAGTTGGAAAGGGTTCAGCAGGGGAAAGCGCCTTGCAGGGGCTGGTGATGAGTCTTTGAGCCTTCATCCTATGGTCTCAGAAAAACAGCCCTGCCACTATGAGCCTGTTCTTGGTATATGAAAGTTGCACTGTTGCATTAAAATTAAAGAACAAAAACAAAACCAAAACACACATCCACAAAACCAAAACCTAACTTTGAGCTTTCCCTTCATTCTGTATTAAGAATCCACAATTATGAAGACAAAATAATTCCCTCTCCACCCCATAAAAGCCCACACAACAGCGAACCACCAAAATCCAGACTACAGAGATCAGCAGGTCATTGCCAGAGCACAAGACAAACTCCACTGCACTACAGCTTTTAGCTTCTATATTCACCTTCCTTTTACACGGAGACTACAAACTAGAAAAGGCAGCTAAATTAAGCTTCAGCCCACCAGAAGTTAAACAGACAAGTCTTCAACTATACATGGCTGGCTGGAGTTCTCAGACTGAAAGGGTTATTTATTTATTTTTAATTGTGATTTTACTTTCTTGGCTGTTGTGCAAATTTCCTTGATTTTACAAGAGATTTTTAGTTAATTATGTATTTACCTAGTTAGCATAATTGTCTTCAATTATGTAATTAGTGTTCATATGTGTAATCATTTGAACATGTAATTATATCTAATTACACCATTAAAACGTGCAAGGCAAATATCTTTATTATTTTGATTGATAGACATACAGGGAGGAAAGAAAAGTATCTTACTTGTTATTTTTATCTTCTGGATCATGAAAACTGCAAGAGTAAAAGACTTCAGCCTATAGAGTTGCTATAATTATTTATAAGGACTTATCTAGCCTGTACCAAGGTTATACCTCTCAAGTAGAGGTAGAAGAAGTCAAACCACTCAAAACTAAGGAGCAAAGAGTCACCCAATGCAGAAAAAAAGTACTGCTAAGAATAACCTCAACATACTTGTTGGCTAGTGTTAAGTTATGCACTTACTGTTGTGAAGAATAACAGCCCACATGAAAACAAAATTACAGGGAATGGGAAAAAAAAGGGAAAAAAAAAACAACAAAACAAAAGACCCACAAGTTGTTCCTGCTTGTTTTGGTGGAAGATGATGTTGCACCTTAGAGAGGGATTTTAAAGCTCATAGAACTTTTCAGTTACCTCTAAGACAACCAGCATAGACATACTTAGAACAGTAACATTTCTTAGTTCTGTTTAGTTTTACTTCACCAGCTGTGCTCTGAACCCTGTAGTACAGTACCAGAACAAATACCTGGTGCACACCAAATGAATTAGGACAGCGATACTTCAGTCTTTTTAATTGCTTTTGGCTGGGAAAGCAAACATTTACACACAGATTAAATAGTTAAGCTTATTTAAAGTTCAGCTTCTCTTCAGGTTCAGATTTTTTGCCTCTACTAACATACAGAGCATTCAAAAAAAAAACAAACCACAAAACAAAAACAAACAAAACCACCCATATATGCCTAAGCTGACTCCAAGAGCTGGGGGGTGGAGGGGGAAGCCTCACACAACTAACATAATAAGAGCTCTTCAGCACCACTTGGGAATAAGCCTCAATTACAGAGCATCCTTCAGCAAAAGGCATATAGTGTTTCCAGCATGATAAGCTCACTCACACTCTGCAGAGCATCCAGATACAAGTGCTCAGGTGGATGGCAGCACAAATAAACCCCGTGCTTCCGAAAACAGCCACTCCCAGCTGCCAGAGGCTGAAGTAGAGCTCAGTCTATGATATAATTTGATCTACAAGAACAGCAGCAGAGAGAATAAAACCACACAGAAGGATCACAAGAGGGGCTGCTTAACGGTCATACCAGAAACACCATTTGTTCAAACTCTATCCACATCAGACACCTTGGATGCAGGTTTTGTGAGCAGCATTTCTCCTTAAAATTGAAAAGCAAGAACATCATGAGCCTGCCTTAGCAGATCATAGAATCACAGAACCATAGAATGGCTTGGGTTGAAAGGGACCATAAGGACCATCCAGCTCTAACCCCTGTGCCACAGGCAGGGACACCTTTCGCTTGAGCAGGTTGCTCCAAGCCCCTGCATCCAACCTGGCTTTGAACACTGCCAGGGATGGGGCAGCCACAGCTCCTCTGGGCAACCTGTGCCAGCGCCTCACCACCCTCACAGGGAAGAACTTCTTCCTCATATTGAATCCAAATCTGCGTTCTTACATCTTACAGCCATGTCGCCCTGTCCTATCCCCACACTTCCTTGTCAAAAGTCTCCAGCTTTCTCGTAGGCACCTTCAGTTACTGGAAGGCTGCTCTACATTTTCCCCACAGCCTTCTCTTCTCCAGGTTGAATAACCCCAGCTCTCTCAGCCTGTCTCCATAGCAGAGGTGCTCCAGGCCACAGAGCATCTTCATGGCCTTCTCTGAACTCGCTCCAACAGGTCTGTGTCCTTCTTATGCTGGGGGCCCCAGAGCTGAACACAGTACAGCAGGTGGTACTGTCACATGACCAGAGTAGAGGTGGGGAATCGCCTCCCTTGATCTGCTGGTCACGCTCCTTTTGATGCAGCCCAGCACACAATTGGCTTCTGGGCTGCAAGTGCACACTGAAGCTGGGTCATGTTGAGCTTCTTGTCAAAAAACACCCCTAGGTCCTTCTCAGGGCTGTTGTAAACCCAGTCTCCACCCAGCCTGTATTTGTGCTTAGGACTGCCTTGAGCCAAATGTAGGACCTTGCACGTGGCCTTGATGAACTTCATGAGGTTGGCACAGGCCCAGCTTTCCAGCCTGTTCACGCCTCTCTGGGTGGCATTCCTTCCCTCCATCACTGCACAGCTTCAAGTCACTGGCAAACCTGCTAAGGGTGCACTCAATCCCTCCATCCATGTCACCAGCAGTTGAGGGAATCATAGAATCATAGAATAATTAGGGTTTGAAAGGACCAGTTCCACCAGTTCCAACCCCCCTGCTATGGGCAGGGACACCTCACACTAAAACATGTCACCCAAGGGCTCATCCAACCTGGCCTTGAACACTGCCAGGGATGGAGCATTCACAACTTCCCTGGGCAACCCATTCCAGTGCCTCACCACCGTAACAGTAAAGAATTTCTTCCTTAGATCCAATCTAAACTTCCCCTGTTTAAGTTTTAAACCCATTACCCCTTGTCCTGTCACTACAGTCCCTAACGAAGAGTCCCTCCCCAGCATCCTTATATGCCCCCTTCAGATACTGGAAGGCTGCTATGAGGTCTCCACGCAGCCTTCTCTTCCCCAGGCTGAGCAGCCCCAACTTTCTCAGCCTGTCTTCATACAGGAGGTGCTCCAGTCCCCTGATCATCCTCATGACCCTCCTCTGGATGTGCCATCAAGTCACTGCTATGAAATCACAGCTTTCACGGCCACATGCAGATATGTGGAATAGAGGAGAGTAAGTTCACTGCACGCAGAACCATGGTGTGTTACAGAAACATCTTCACTCTGCTCCCTGAAGTTAGTGGAAATAAGAAAAGGCTATGAAGAACAATCAAACCTTTAATGTTCAACAACTAAACTGCAGTCATGGAAGTGCATACTGGTGCCCCTTAAAGGGCATCAGCTCTAGAGACAAACTCTGGAGTCAAGTATAGAATACACCAGAGTCAAGTTTGTAGTCATACCATTCCTTCTCAGAGGCTCTATCATGTTTGGACTTTTGGACAACAAATACATAATTTTTGGAGAACTCAAATGGGCTGCAAAACAAAATGTGCTTTCCAGCCTGAACAGGTCTTGCTGCTATGAGAAAATAAATGAGGAGCCTGCTGCTCTGAGGTTTCACTCACAGATGTAGAACATGTCTTTCATTATGTCCATGGCAATGGGAACAATTCCCTATTCTGCTCCATAAAAAGCATCTTCAAGTGTTCCTTTAGGAGACAACTTTTCACAGACCAGCTATCAGAATATTACCAGAATGTACTTCTGCTTCAGGCACAGCAGGTCTGCATATGCTGCTAGTTTCCCTGGGTTACTAAATTATCTCTTTACTCATCAGATATATTCTCTTTCAGTGAGCAAGACTTGACAGCAACAGACCTCATTCCAAAACCACCCACCTCATTTTTGCTTATGAGACTAGTATGTTCAACAGTGATGGGAAAACAGCTACTTCTGCAGCATCACAGGGGCAGTCCTCCATTCTTTCAGCCAGCATCCTAGCTCTTAGGGTCCATCAAGAAACAGGAAAACAAAAGCTGATAATATACAGAGAGAAACCAAAGACTGCAGAGCACAGTTTGTGGGTAAAAACCAGGGGAAGGGGAGAAGATAGACGCAATGCATTCAGGGAACAAGTATCCATATTTCAATAAAATGGAAAACATCACTGTTTTGCTTCTCATGATAGGAGAGTCATGCTTTGTGTTCATTGGAAACTTTCTGTAGGGGATCTCTGGGAGTTCTTAAGCTTCCACAAGGGTCAATCATATGTGAAAAGCCTGGTATACTAAAAATCACCAACCTGGATGTTATTTCCAGCTCAACGTGCTTCTCTGATAGACTCATCTCAGTGACTGCTGATGCTTTAGCAAGCCTAGGCTCAATATTTTCAACTGAGCGTGACTGAAATACACACTTCACTTGCCCTGATATTGTATTTATCTTGATCTAAGCTGACCTCTTTCTCCCACCACTTACAAGCCCTTTTTAGAAACTTGCAAACATATTTCTTGTCAAGAGACAGCAGCCACCTGGAGCCAGGAGAATCAGCAAGATACAACTGGTCAAAGTATTCAGAATACAAGAACTGAAGAGTTTAATTTCTCTATTGGCTTGCAAAACACGTGTCATTCAATCCAGCTTCCCACAGAGGATGGAGTTAATGGATTTGAATTTTTCAGTAGCATATTCACAAAATATCCAGTATGGATCCGTAAGGATGCTGTACCTTCCTCATTACTGCTGCCCAAAATGTTCTGCACTCCATGAGAGTTTGAAAAATAAGCTACACAATTGTCACGTAACAAAGACAACTCCACTAAGCCCTTACATTAATTACAACTTAACTGTGAGATTTTAGCATTAGATTGCCACTAGGCAAAGACTGCAGGTCAAAAATAGATTTTGATGGAAATGTTTTCTTTAGGAGCTTGTGTTTTCTTCTCTGTTGCATTTTGGGAAGTCTAAATTCTCGTAACTTTCAACACCAATGCCATAATCAATAGAAATGGCTGGGTCCCAGCACCTCTGGACCTATCTTCTTCCTCATTTATTTCACCACCTCTGCCTGCTGCTACTTCAAGGCTCCCACAGTCATCCTCAGGAAAGCCTTTCCTCCCACAGATGAGGCTATATAAGATTTAGCATTGCAGCAATATACATTCACATGGAAAAGGTGAGGGGTAACGAGTACAAGTTACTCCCAGGGAAATTCTGGTTGGACACTAGAGAAAAAATTTCACCATGAGAACAACCAGCCGTTGGAATAATCTTCCCAGGGAACTGATGGAATCCCCTGTGCTGGGACACTTAAGATTCAGGTGGACAGAGCGCTGGGCCATGTAGTCTATGTCATGCTTTGCCTATAAAGGTTGGACCAGATGGTACTTGAGGTCCCTTCCAATCTGTGATTCTATGATCCTATGCATCACTGAGACAATATCAATAAATGAGGTTTATAAGCAAGCAAAGGCAGCTTTTCAAACCGCCGCAGTACACCAGGATATCACAGAGCACAGCAGAACTGCAGTCCACAAGTGTCTGGAGTTGCAAAGCAGCTGATGCGCACCATGCGGTGCTTCACTCACCTTTTCTGCCAGCTCCAACAAGCAAACTCCTTCTCAAGCAGTGAGGTATCTCCACCAAGAAAAAACATGTAACTGTGGTATGTTATAGAAAACCTTAATTATTTAAAATGCATACCATCTTAATTACTCAATCTGATTAGTGTAGCCGCCTCTAATGTTTCAGAATATAGTCCTACCTTCACCTTATTAGTGTGTGCAAAGAAAAAAATAACATTTTCTGGTACTCCATCTATTAAAATATAAAAAGCAGCATTTCAAAAAAACAAAACAAAAAAACCTATCTGATGCTCTCTTTGATCAGCTGCAAGTGAAACATAAAAGGCTCCTTTGAGGTAAACTGGATGCTACATTTTCTATTTTAATGGATAGCAATTCTTATCAACTGCTGATGTGACCAAAGAAAGCAGTTTGTGGGGAGGAGAGGGGGTTACTTACACTGGAACAGCTGTTTCCCTATTGCATTCTGCATATCCTTATTACAGTAATTGTGCTCTTGTTAGGAAAACTGATGATGATTTCATATGACACTCCTCAGTTCATGGGAAGACTTTACAAATGCTCAGTGAACACCTGACAAAATCCAGCCTGACTCATGACTAAATTAGCCTGCATTTTATGCTGGAAAAAAACCCTTCATAAATGTTTGACTCAATAAAGCTCACATTTATCTGTGAATAGCACATGCTTCCATCGTTCCTAAGCATTAAAAGAAATATGTGATTAAACTTTAGCTGCCATTTTTGCTGTTGAGGCTATGAACAGTTTATTTGATGTTTTCTTCCTAGAGTACAGCACCTGCATCCACACCTCTGCAGTGCACTGCAGATACATTCAGTGTTCACTACAACCTTCTCCTGCTCCAAGAAGAGAATTAAGTGTTAAATGCAAAAAAATCTGGGGCAGAAATCACAGCATCCACAGTGAGGGACACCACTGAAAGACAAGCAAGCAACAGACTCCTGGAGTTCCTTGGGACTGAGAGACTTGTGCATCTGAGCTCATCAGCAGGCTCTGACTCAGGACAACAGTGCTAGTTTATGCCAGGAAGTCCAGTTAACCCCTAACCAGACAAACTGGGACCCACCAAAACTATAGTTTATTCAAGAAGTTCAGTTTATGCCAGCCAATCACTTGAGACAGGGAAAAAAAAAAAAAACTAAAAACATCTGTGCTACCCAGGGCACCCCCTTTCTCCACCCCAATTCCCAATAGGCAGCAGGGTCCATGTCCCAGCATGCAGGTCCCCAGAGGAGCAGCAGCCCTGGTTGTGCTCAGGGTGCAAAATCACCAAGCTCAGGAAGCAGAAGGTACCTCCTAGCTGCACGAGGAGAGTAGCTACTTGTTGACAGGCTGGCCATCAGCACAGCACTCCGCTCCTGCAAGTGGAAAGAAAACACAGCAAAACAGAGGCAGGGAGAAAATGAGGGGTCCTCCAAAAGCAGATCCTCCCATGCATCGCTTTCCATGAGAGCCACGTTTCCTGACACCCTCTTCACACACAGCCAGCAACAAGTGCATGTCTAAGCCCCTTGATTTCAATGGGATAAAATCAGAATCACAGAATGATTTGTGTTGGAAGGGACCATAAAGGTCATCCAGTTCCAACCCCCTGGAACACCTTCCACTAGATCAGGTTGCTCCAAGCCCCATCCAACCTGGCCTCGAGCACTGCCACAGCTCCTCTGGACAACCTGTGCCAGTGCCTCAACACCATTACAGGGAAAAACTTCCTGATTATCTGATCTATATTTACCCTTTTTAGTTTAAAGCCGTTAATAACATAACCAAATTACATAATCCAATAATGCTGCATAGAAGAGTGTCAGAAGGATGGATGTGAGGAGGTGGAATCCACTACAGTTCTGCATAAGAAAGCCTCAATGCTTATTAGGTCATTCTGCATCCCAAATAATCAAAATAACGTAGCTCAATGGGAGCAGAGAGCACACAACTCTCAAAATGGTTGGATTATGTGTGGCAGCAGCAGCTGTTGCCTCCCCAGTTCTGGAGGTTGGTTAGGGCAGGGGGACAAATGTGAGGACCCCATCACTTGATAGAGAGCAATTGAGCGTTGCTCTCCCTCCGTTCAGCATGTTTTCCATCTCAGAACACACTGCTCATGACAGGATAATGTAATCTGAGGTGTGACAACACACAGAGGTGAAAGACATGGAAAAAAAACCCAAACAAAACAATGTAGCTGAGGTTATGCTGACAAACAAGGTCCTTATTGTTCAGCCTTTAGCGGACAGGCAAGATACAAAATCCCAGCCAGTCCCTGCTCTTTCAGAAGATGCTGCTTCCTCTGACCCCTGTGGTCCAAATGTCACTCCTAACCTTGGGACAGTCACAGTCGCCCACTAGTTAGATGCCCCAGCACAGGCTAGATCAGACAAGGAAGGGAGGGATAAGCTACATCCCTCCATGGGCTGTGCAAGAGAGCCTTACTAGTGTAAATAAAATGGCACTTACTAGCTACATAAAAGAGCAAATAACTTGTGTCATAGGGATAAGTGTCCTTACGCATCTCTTGTGGAGCTGACAAGCAGGTACAGCACAACATTCAGTTCCTGGGCTAACATCTGTTAAAGTGACAGGTCTGAATGGTGGCACAACAGCCCCTTACCCTGAGGGACATGCAGCTGGCCCCAGCAGGTCTGACACAGACCATGGGCTCAGCCCTCCTACCAGGGATAGGGAAGGACTCAACGAGGGACAGGGAAGGACTCAACACGTCACCTTCATTCTCAGACAGGAATGAGTTTTGCAGGATTCTGTTAATAAATCCAAACCAACCTCTGGGCAGAATTCTGAATGCACTAATTTATGAGAAGAGGGTTGCATTTGCCCACCCACCGTTAGCCTCACCTGAGCGTGGATGTGGCATTTCAAAAACTTAATCAAGGAAAATTAGTTTCCATGGCAACTAATGGCACATTTAATAGATCGAGTGATGAGTGCTGTATATAAGAATGCTGCAAATTATGAATAGCAGTGATATAACAAATGCTGCACAATCAATCCACAAATAACAAGCAGACAATCACGTGTTGGGGTGCTTAGAGCTTTCTGTATAATTAGGAATGAGGCTAAGTTTTGGGGAGCAGCAGTGTGCAAGGCTTTGTAATCTTCCCTTTGTAATAACTACTGTAGTCTTCCATAACTCTCTCAAAAGGTTTCACTGATACTGATTAGAATGCAACGCTTTTTAAGCAAAGTTGCAAAATAGTTTCCAGTTTGAAAGTCCAACCACCACCCTGAATAGAGGATTTTCCCCATCTCTACCTGCCTGCAAATAATACTAGGTGGAATTTTGTGGCATGTTGTCAGAAGCCAGTAAATCTGAAGACACATTTTCAAAGAGAGGCCCCTACAGAGCAGCATCACTTCAACATGACTGGGAGCAGATCAGAAAGAGGCACATGCGAGTCATCAGCCTGTTACAGAGCTACATCAATGGATCAAAAAGTTAAAAGCAATGCCTGGAAAGACAAAAAGACATAAACGTGCACTTTGGGAAAGCACACAGGAGCACTGACATGAAAGAGAGAAAACAAACACTCGTTCCTCCTCCCAGACTTCCACCTGGAGCAGACACTCACCACAGGCAGCCTCAAATCACACAGGGTGTCATTAAGAAGCTTAAAGAGGCAGCAGAGTGGCCTGGCACCATGTCATGCACATTCACACCAGTCCTGCCAACTTTTATAGAATCACTTAAATGTTTTGGGTTGGAAAGGACTTTAAAGCTTATCCAGTTCCAATCCCCTGCTACAGGCAGGGACACTTTCTACTAGACCAGGTTGCTCTTCTTTGAAGCCATGAGCATCCCTTTAAGAGAGGAACCCCATGAGCAACTCTTGCCTCTTCCAATCCATGAAGGAAGGAGGTGAAAATGTGGGTTCTACCTAGTTTGGTCTGATTCTCTATTGCTACCATCCTCCTGCTACAATCCCTCATGTCCATGGGGAGGGAAGGTAAAGTAACACTGACCCACAACATACACAGGGCAGAAGCAGAAAGGGCTTTCCCATAGGAAGCTGAAAGCATGCTCATGCAGATAGGCACACTTGTTCTGGGGGTATCAAACCTGCTCTCTGCCCCTGGGGGAGTTCTCAGAGCTAAAAGCATTCCCTTGCAGGCATTACAGTGTGCACACAAAGGCACTCATTTGTAATTGTGTCCTAGGTAAAAAAAAATTGGATATTCAGAAGCCACCTTGCAAAACTAAGGAAAAGGACATATCTTCAGGCTTCTGAGAGAGACTGTTTTGCCTCTCTTTATAGGGAACTTTCAATGTGGCAGAAAGGAAAATCAGATAGATACTGTGCTGGTAACAGCAGTCCCAGAGCACAGGAGGCTGCAATGGAGCATCAGCAACATCTCTTCTCCTTGAGGATGTTCCATAGCATGGTGAGGGTTGAGAAGAAAGGCGCATGGGGCAGGAGACCCCATAGAGGAGTCTTTGGAGACTCCCTAAGGACCATATCTACTCACAGCAATTTACAGCAGTGGTCCAAGTCTCACCCGTAGGCATCTAACCCACAGAGTCATGGAGCAACTTTTAGGCCAACAGGAAGGCAATGACTGGAGAAACATCAGACAAGAAAACCTTATGTCCTTTATAGCCACACAGCGGGCTCAGCATGGTCCTTCTCAGGGCTTTGCTTCTTAAGCTGACTCACTCTAGAGTGCTGGCTTATTCTCCAGCCCATCTGGCACAAGCCTGCTGCCATCCACCAAAGACCTAATAGGACCCACAGGAGGAAAGTTCACAGGAGATTTTCTTCTACCATTAGATACTTGGCTTTCAAACTGCCTCTCAATAGTTGTGGAGACCTACTGTGAGCTCAGAATCAGGAAAACAGGTGAATGCAGCTAATTAGCCCCCAAAACTGTGGACTGGCTGCAAAGCGGTGGACATGTTGTGCCCAATCCCGATGTTTTAGCATTAGAAAATGGTGTTTATGATGAGTGCAGGCCACAATCCCAAGTCAGCAAGTTCCTGCATGGAGCTCGACACAAACCAAGGATGAAGAAAGCCATGGGTAAAGAAGCAAAAGTAACGGTGCAAGCAGGATGAGAAGAAACTGGGATGTGCAAAGACACAATAGTGAACTGTCAGCAAGCCTCAGAGACCAGGCTCCCATATGCTTAATGTAACCAATTGTATACTAGTTGCTGTGTGCTACACGGTATATGTATCCACTAATACAGCAAGCTATTGATTATGTATCCAATCTTAATACAGCCAGTTATTGTGTATGTATCCAAGTATAATACACCGAGCTATTGTAAGCAGATGCAGACAACTGTATAAAAAGGATAGATGCTTTGTAATAAATGGCATTCGTTGGATCACATTGATCGTTTCAGCATTGTCCGTAACTCCCGCATCGTGACACAAAACAAGAAACAAATAATTCTTTGTTAAGTAAAGTGCATGATTTTAAAGAGAGCTTAATTTCCTAGGTGTAATTAACTGTAGCTCCAAACCCTCAGCTATCAAGGCACCCAATTACAAAACTCCGTTTGCAAATCAGGAGAACTTTCCGCTTTAGCATTTGCACCCAATCTTACATGCTGTTCCCAGAATGGAAGGCTTGCTGATGGCACTTCCACAGTTTTGCTTTAAGGGCATTAAATAAAGCTTATTACTCACATCAGCCTTACATCCTGAATGATCTTTTTACTTGAGCTCTGCTCCCATAGCTGCCTCCCATAACTCACTGAGCAGGAACAGCAGACATTCTGTTAATGAACCAGCACAATGTTTGTGAAGACTGAAGCCAAAAATTCACTTCTTATCTTCATGCAGTGTCTATGGGTGGAACCTGTCAGCCTCCATTTAGCTGTAATGCCATCACCTATGATGGCCAGACCAACAGCAATTGGCAGAGAAACAAGGCAAGAGAAGAGCATGTGGAGAAATCAGTTTGCTCTTGGCATCTCTGCAGTGGTGCACCACATCCCTGCTAACATCCTCACTCCCCTCCACGAGCCACTGCCACACCAGTGTGGCATTTCTGCTCCACAATACATCTAGCAGCCTTTATTTCAAAAAAGAATTCCTAATGATCCCTTATGTGATTGCTGCTGAAGTTTAAGGAGTGGTATAGGGCAGTGCTTGGCTGTCCTGGTTTTGTCTGGGATAGAATTAATTTTCTTCCTAGTAGCTGGTCCAGTGCTGTGCTTTGGCTTTAGTCTGAGAACAATGCTGATAACACACTGATGTTTTAGTTGTTGCTCAGCAGCACTTGGCCTGATCAAGGACTTTTCAGTCTCTCATGCTATGCCAGTGAGGAAGGGCACAAGAAGCCAGGAGGGAGCAGAGACAGGACAGCTGGCCCAAATTAGCCAGAGGGATATTCCATACAACAGCAGGAAAAATGAAATTAGTAATTTAAGAAAAGGAAGGAAATAAAATTAAAAAAAGACTAAAGAAGGCTATGGCAATTCAGTGATTCAAGTAACCTGGTCTCTTCTGAGACCTCACTTGGAATATTGTGTGCAGTTCTGGTGTCCTCAACATAAAAAGGACATGGAACTGTTGGAACAAGTGCAGAGGAGGGCCACAAGAATGATCAGGGGACTGAAGCACCTCCCATATGAAGACAGGCTGAGAAAGCTGGGGCTGTTGAGCCTGGAGAAGAGAAGGCTGCTTGGAGACCTCATAGCAGCCTTCCAGTATTTGAAGGGGACCTATAAGGATGCTGGAGAGGGATTCTTCATTAGAGACTGTAGTGACAGGACAAGGGGTAATGAGTTAAAACTTAAACAGGGGAAGTTTAGATTGGATACAAGGAAGAAGTTCTTTACTGTAAGGGTGGTGAGGCACTGGAATGGGTACCTGGCAGTATTCAAAGCCAGGTTGCACAGAGCCTTGGATGACATGGTTTAGTGTGAGATGTCCCTGCCCATAGCATAGGGGTTGGAACTAGATGATCTTAAGGTCCTTTCCAACCCTAACTATTCCATGATTCTATGATTCTAAAACTCTGCAAGGACTTCCAGCCAGCAGTAACACCAGTATGGTACACCATGTATATTTGTGGACAGCATCACCTGGCAGTCATTATGACAACACAACTTGAGTACTCACTGCTGCTGCTGTGGTGGGAGAATTGAACATGATACAGTCTCCAAGAACTGAACACACAATCCCACAAACAACGCTGGAGACCAAAAAGGTTTTGCAAGGCAGAGGTCCAAGATACACCAGCATCTGCAAAGACCAGTTCTTGCAAGGAGAGATTCAGGACACATGGTCTCATTGGCTAACTCACAGCACACCTTCCTTTTCTCCTTAATTGATACGTGTTTTCTGCTTGGGGGAAGGAAATACAATGAACACCAACAGGGGATTTTACAAATGCCTAGTACTGGGCTGCTTATTTCTTACAGCATTTAAAACAAAAGAAGTTTCTATGTATGCCAATAATAACTGAAAAAAAGTTTGAGAAAAACATGCAAGTTGAACAGCCTTCTTAGAATAGATCCCTAATTATATATTATATGAACTCACTTCCTAAGGTCTAATAAAATATCATTTTGAAAATAATTTCCATAGAACTTGCAAATCTAATATGATAACCCTCTGTGCAAAAATCAGTAAAAAATGGAAATACTGAAAATACAGGCAATTACCACAAAATGTATATGGAAGTCTCTTACACAACAAAATAAAAATGCATTTTCACCACTTCCATATATAAGAATAAGAGACATCCTGCTGGATACTTCTCCTCAAAATCATCTCATAGTCAAGGCTGTCAGAGCATGAGAATCCAACAAGATATTGTCAAGTTTCACACATAAATTCCAGATATATGAAAAAAAAAGTTTGAAAATAAATGCCATATCCCCTCTTCAAGCCAGCAACTACCTCTTGTCCGTAACAGAAATGCACTGCAGACCTCCTGCTGAAGAGCCAGAATGTATTCAACAAGCAAAATCTTTAACTATCTGTATTTTAAATACCAAGAGTAAATACTGGCATGCAAGAGTAGTTCTCCGGCAGCTGGGAATGGTGAGCACCATCTTGCTGACTTTACATCCTCCCTGATCTCCTGCCTGACCTCCATCAGTGCTTTTTCCCAAAAGCCCCATTGACAAAACTCACAAATATTAGTGAGATACCTGGCAGTCTTGTTTACTAGAAGCCAAATTTTATGGTCAACTGGTCCAAGGGGCTGCAGCCTTCCAGACTTCCATGCCTAAGTTTAAATATGGCAATGCAAAAACCTATGATGTCTTAGGCCCTATTATTTTTTTTTCCATACTTTCTGGAGCACTAAAATTGAATGGATATTTAATAGGAAGGTCATAAAAAGACTAACGTTCAAATGCAGCCCTGCCAAGCCTCCCGTATTTTGCTGCAGAATCATCCATTTGAGACTACCAAAACTACTCCCTTGTTCCCAGGCAGTTTATCTGAAAAAAATATTGCGAGTGTGAGAGAGCTGTAACATGGGAGCAAGCATGAGAGAGCAGACTGAGGTGCTAGCTGACAAAGAAAATCTATAAACAACTAAAACAGAAATAAATCAATTTTTCATCCTGAATCCCAGATGAGAAAATAGAGACTTTTATGAAAAAGAGCAGCCATGTGGTTGCTTTCTCGATAAGACATTTTGGTTGAACAGCTTTTTTTTTGATTCAGCCGCATCATAAGCTTTGTTATTGCTTGAGATCGGACTTTTCATAGCTGGCCCAAAGCACTTCCTGGCAGCTGGCTTCGAAGCTGCCTTGGGCTGGGGGTTTGAGAGGGATCTTTGATTTGAGCTGCACCAAACCTTGCAGGCTGCTAGGCAGCTTTGCTGGAGCAGATGGATTGAGAAAGAAACGTTCTCCAAGAAAGCTCACTGGAAGTGTCAATCTACCTTTATCCTGCTCCTTTTTACCTGCACGTGAACATGATATTTACTTCCACCCAAACACATGGCATGCCATAAACTGCTGCATCCAAAGCCATCTGCTTTGGACATTAAAAAGTTGTTAAATAAGCCTAGAAAATAAACATTTGAGAAAGCAGAATAAATCCAACATTACCAATAGGGATTGAGAGGCACGGACTTGTTTCAGGGATGTGGCAGGAGACAGCAGCCAGCCTGGAGCAGATCCCATCTGCCCCATGTTCAACAGCACCAAACGCCTTAACAAATGACCTAAAAAGCAGCCAGGTGTCCTCAGGCAGTAAGTGCTCCCTTCCCGCATCAGTCAGTGCTATATTAAAACGTTATGATCAAATTCTGTGAATGAGGTCTGTGTCAGCCCAGGTTTTATCACTTGGCTCTTTTGATGAACAGCCACCAGCATCTTCCCCAACAACGTTCAGTGTGGCACCAGTCTTCTGTGGTGTGAGCATCATCGTAGAGAAAAGGACAATCCGTAATTGCAGAGGACATGACGGCATGGTAATAAATACTTTTCATAACTTATGAGGAAGTGAATATTTAACTTCATAATAACAGAACTGATTTTACATCATTGTTCTTATTTAGGGTGTTACCAAAACATCATAGAATTATACCATCCCCTCTTCTAGGTTTTAAAGCCATTCCCCCTTGTCCTAATCCTACATGCCCTTCTAAAAAGCCCCTCTCCAGCTTTCTTGTCAGCCCCTTTATGCACTGGAAGCTGTTCTAAGGTCTTCCTGCAGCCTTCTCTTGTCCACATTAAACAACCTTGTATCTCTCAGCCTGTCTCTACTGCAGATGTGCTCCAGCCCACAGAGCATCTTCATGCCTTCTTTGGACTTGCTCCAACAGGTCCATGTCCTTCATATGTTGGAGGCCCCAGAGCTGAACACAGTAATCCAGGGGGTGGTTTCACATGAGCAGAGTAGAGGGGAAGAATCACCTCCCTTGACCTGCTGGTCACATTCCTTTTAATGCAGTCCAGCACATGGATGGTTTCTGGGCTGCAAGCACACACTGACAGCTCATGTTGAGCTTCTTGTCAACCAACACCCCAGAGTCCTCCTCAGGGCTGTTCTCAATCCAGTCTCAGCCCAGCCTGTATTGTGCTTGGGACAGCCCTGAACCTTGCACTTGGCCTTGTTGAACTTCATGAGGCTAGCACAGACCCAGCTCTCCAGCCTGTCCACATCATTCTGGATGACATCCCTTCCCCCCAGTGTGTCAACCAACCACACAACTGGATGCTTAGCCCAGTCTTTTGGGTTTTTTTAGGCCATTGCTTTCTTTCTCCTTCATCTGGCAAAGGCTAGACAGAGATTACTTTATTCAAAAGAAAAACGGCTTGGTTTATAGCATGGCTTTAATGTGTGACTACAGCTCAGTATTCAACTGTATGTAGTTTTCTAAGACACAGCCAGACCTATGGCTTCTCTGAAATACCACAGGATAAACTTCAACTTCTCCATTCTTAAATCTTATTAAATTGGAAACAGCTATGGAAGAATCAGCATGTCTCACTCTCTTGGAGGAACATCAAGTCTGCAGACTTGAGGTCTCTCAGTCCCTTTCCTCAGCAGCACTTTACAGCTCCTACCTGTTCTATGCAATTTCAAGAGAGAGGTGTTTAATTCCCCACCTTGCAAAGAAATTCATTCCGAGGTATTCTGGTGTTCATACTCTCATACAAGTATGAGAGCTGTGAAACGTGGTCACATCAGCTAATTACAGGCATGCTCTCAACTCTCGGCATGCAGCTTGTTTGCCAACAGAGAAAGATGAAGGGATGAAGCAGAAGACAAAGCGCCCACAGTCACTTTGAGGGAACAGACAGTGGGTTTGGTTTGAAGAGGAAAAGAAAATATAGAAGTGGAAAAGCAGAGCAGGGTAAATAATAAAGCATTTACACCTGCACAAGCCTTGAAAGGTCCTGACCTAAAATAACCTATTAACAGGGTGCCCTAGATACAATGGGGTGGTGACGAGGACACATACACCAGGGCAGCACAAGTTGTTGAGACTCCTTAGCAGAAGATGAAATCAACTTGTGCAGGCTCAGGGACAGAGCAGAAGAAACGAGACGTATCACTGGGCACGGCGGGGGCTCACCTGTGGCCGAGGATGGCCAGTGACCAGGCAGGTCAGCTCCAGCGTCTCACCCTCACGGATGGTGTAGACTCTCTCCGAATAGCGCTCCTCCTCGATGTTGCATGCCAGACCTGAGTGCACGATCCGCACGGTGGGGGGAGCTGAAAAACCCAGAGAGAAAAACTAGGTGAGCATCACTGCTTGGGGCTCACACAGATCCATGCACTGCAGCAGCCTGAGGCCCCTGCAGACCCCTAGCTGGGAGCACTGGGGATGAGTACTGTCACCATGCAAAATACTCTTCTGCTTACTCATCACATGCATATGATGGTGGATGCCTCATCTCCAAAAACCTTCAAGGCCAGGTTGAACAGGACTCTGAGCAATCTGATCTACTTGAAGGTGTCCCAGTTCATTGCATGGGGGTTGGAACTAGGTGAGTTTTAAGGTCCCTTCCAACCCAAACCATTCTGGCATTCATTGCCAGAAGATATTGCCACAGTATTTATTAACACCCAGCAATGCCCTGAGCCAAACCTTCACAAATTCATTTGCATTCCAGTGATTTTTGTTTCAATTTCCAAATGAACTCTGCATTATTGTTCTTTTTATTATATATCTTTCTAAATGTATTATCACACTCATTATGCAAATGAGAAGCCTTAATTAAACCATTAAAATTAAGCAGGAGAAACAGTGGGACTAACACTGCTTCCTTTCAAAGTCGACACCAAAATCCTGTTGCTGTCAGAGGGCCCAGGATTTGGACCAGAGGTTAAGTTCAAGCAGAACCCTTACTTTAATTTTCTTGTATATGTAACCTGAACTACAGGAAGTTATTCTGTTTTACATGTTGTGCATATAGGAAAACTTCCATGTTGTTGTTAATACACACATACAAATTACAGCTCTGCTTCAGCGAGTTTCCAAAGCATGTTCCTGGTTCTATGATTTCCTTTATTCCTGAATGGTGAAATTCACAACTATTAAATTTTTCAGAGATAAGGAAATTGAGTTACAATCCTACTGCCAAATAAAGTAACATAAACAATGGAAGAGATAAAACATAACTGTGGTGAGTTCTGAAGACCTAGCATTTCACCCTCTCTACTCATCAGCACACTGCTCCTTTTCAGTAAAAGTGGATGCTCCTTAAAGTCCTAAGTGAAGTCTTAAATTACAAACAGCAAGCAGAACAATTAGAGCTGAGCCCAAAGGGACTCCTGTCCCCATTCCCCATGGACAGGAGGCTCATGCTGCTGGGATAACATCCATGCATACTCCCCAACAGTAGTAACCTCTTACCACAGTTGCTGCTCCATTTCCAGGGCTCTACACTGTACATCGCTTCCCTCTCACACTACTCCACTGGCTCTTTGCTCTATCTGCAATTGCTTAATTAACACCCACTTCAGACACAAGTGGGATCCTTGGGATGTATGACTGGCACACCTGCAGAATCCCATCACCATGCCATTGCTGGTCCAACTTGCACACAACTCCCAGTTGACACAATCCATTGCAGTATCAACTGCTGCACAAAGCCCAGAATTGATACAAGGCTGCTAATAATTCAAATTTCTGACCCTCCTTCTCCAGAGGCTGAAAAGAATTCAAAGGCTCAAGCAAAGGGTCCTGAACAAGACAGTGTCAGGTCAACTATATGTACAGGAAGAGAATAATTATTTCAGATTGTGATGACTAGGCCTGACTTTCTCAGCTACCTTGCATCTCCCTGTCTATCTCAGTTCTACATTTAGATCATTTTGCATTTGCTTGGCCTAGATTAACCTCTTCAGCAAGTGTTTAACAAATAAAGAAACAAATCTCTCCTTGGCAGAGCCTCTCTGCAGAGCACCAGGCCAAGCAGAAGAGTTCATGCAGGGAATGGACATTTCCTCAATTACTGATGTGCTCCTAAGTCATATAATGGTTTGGGTTGGAAGGGACTTTAAAGCTCGTCCAGTTCCAACCCCCTGCCATGGGCAGGGACACATTCCACTAGACCAGGTTGCTCTAAGCCCCATCCAACCTGGCCTTCAACAGTGACAGGGATGGGGCAGCCACAGCTTCTCTGGGAAACCTGTGCCAGTGCCTCAGCACCCTCACAGGAAAGAACTTCTAAACTAATATCCAATCCAAATTTCCTCTCCGTCAGTTTAAGACCATTCCCTCTCATCCTACTCCTCCATGTCCTTGTAAAAAGTCCCTCTCCTGGAACTTCAGTCAAATAGTACAAGGTGACACAGCCCTGAACAGTCACCAGGTCAACAGATATAATGGCTTGGTGGGGCCACTCAAGACTAACCAAATGGGGAAAAGAGCACAAAAGTTCCCCCACACCATGCTCATACCCTCCCATCAGGCAGAGGGGAGGGATAGTGGGGGGTGGAAAGGGGTGAGGGGGGCAGCAGCTCAACAACAGCAGTGAGCTCCAGCACAGCCTCCAGCAAGCTCTGAGCCTCAAGCAGCTATGAAACAAGTTTCAAGGACCTATCAGCTCACCCTCTCCACTTTTCTGTTGGCAGCCCCATTTACCAAAGATGAATACAGGCTAAAGCATTCTTGCTCTTGGCAGTTCTGTGAGGCCAGGAAAACCTGCTCCCTAGCATCAATGACTTCCAAGTTCAACACAATGACTGCATATACACTCTATGCTCAGCCTATGGTCACGTTTAGTCAGGCAAGTATATCCACCTGCCTCCCTGCCCGGGAGCTGCCTCAGATGTTCTTTACTGCTTAGAAAAAAAAAAATTGAACCCAGCCATCCCTCTGTACCACAGACCCAGGCTTCTCTTTCTGACAGAGCTCACCATCCCTCCTCAAGGCCAGAGATGACTTGGTCTAGGAGCCAGTCTCATGTGTCACAGTCTGACCTCAAAATAATCTATTAACTCTTTTTTTTTTAATTTTTTTTCCTAAGTAGGACAACAGCACTAACGCTCAGTGTTCTGCAGCTTTCCCTGTGCTAGAAGAGCTGATCCCCCTCCACACACCTCAATAGTTCAATGTCTTGGGATATGGAGCATCCTCTTTGTTCTGCATGCACAGTTGCTATACAGCAGGGCTCTGGGCCACAGCTGGAGCTTTTATGATCTTCCACAATACAGACATTAAAATACTAAAATCTTAAAACAGAGCCATGGAGCGGAAAGGTAAAACAAGGTTCAGCATAGATCACAAGACTTCTGATAAAATTAGAAGAGTCAGCAACATTATGCCAACATCCTCTTGCCTTTTAAATCCATATTACATTAATATTACATTTTCATTCATATTAAATTCATATAACTTCAAATTACATTTGAAGTATCCTTCATTTTAGTGTCTATGCCACTGCTCCATAGCTATTAGGTTCGGGAAGGCAATACAGAAATGAAAAAATACCCCCCAATGTGTTATTATGGCAAAAGATTACACTGCTTTAAGAGGAGATCAAACAAATAAAGGAAAATAAAAAAATATTCTTACTACTTTAAGTTTTAAAATCTTATGGTTGGGGAGACATTGCATAATTATGAAATGTCATCTCCCTCTCTACTGCAGCAATATTCACTACAGCTACTTTTGAAATAGGCCTCCAAGGATTTGATACCAGACAAGACATTAAAGTAATATATACTTGGCATTTATTTTGTTTGCGGCATTTTGGAAGAATTTGTCTTGTGATCATACACAGTAAATATTGCACAAAACAACCCATCCTGGTGCTGTTCCTTGCAGCTTGCACACACAAGTCAAGGAAAGTTGCTTATGACACTAGGTAAGAAGGAAAAGGCTCAACAACAAAACTAAGTACAACTCCACCTCACTTCTGCTGCAAAGAAGTTGTATGGCGCCGTGAGATTGCTTTTTTTCAGATGAAAAATGGTGCCAGCCTGACCTTTCCCCATATCTTGTTATATAATGATGTTACCTAGGTCCCTTTTATTGGCTGATCTTTTCCAGCAATTTCAATTCATTTCGCTTCTCTGCCTCTAGCACACACATACACTCCCATACAAGAGATTTGGTTCAACTTGCAACAAGTTCCTCAGACATTCCAGAGGGGAAAAAAAAAAAAGAATGCAATAAAAATATGTGAAGGCAAAATTAGAAATACCCCAAATTGAATATGTATGTGGGTATCTAGACATGCTTAATAAAAAAGACAAAGGACAAACCAGATGCTGTGATGAATGCTAGCTAACTTCCAAGGGAAATATGCAGAATACATTTATTTTCAAAGGCAGTGCAAGAATAAGTAGAAAAGAGTCTCCAAACCAAGCTGATCACCCAGAAAAAGCAAATGAACAAGTGGCTTTAAACTCACAGAAGGGAAATTTAGATTAGATATTAGGAAGAAGTTCTTCCCTGTGAGGGTGCTGAGGCGTTGGCACAGGTTGCCCAGAGAAGTTGTGGCTGCCGCATCCCTGGCAGTGTTGAAGGCCTGGTTGGATGGGGCTTGGACCAACCTGGTCTAGCGGAAGGTGCCCCTGCCTGTGGCAGAGGGGTTGGAACTGGATGATCCTTAAGGTCTCCTCCAACCCAAACCATTCTGTGATTATATGATTTTAAGTGAGAGTTGGGATAATACAAAGGAAATGCTTCACAGCATACAGCAGGTTTGTGGAACTGCGGTGCAAGTAAGACACCTTGGACAGCCAGAGTGCTCCACTCTGTCTTTCAACTTGAAGTGCTGGTAACTCTCCTGACCTTAATCACAACATTCACTATAACCAGCATTTTTCTAAAAAAGCTCAACTGCTATAACCATGGAAATAAATTATAATTTCAGTTCTCATTGGAAAAAAAAAAAAAAGAAAGTTTTTAGTCTATGAGATTTCAATTGCACTGTTTCCTAACCACTCAAAAGAGACAACATGCTGAATTAAGAAAGTATTTATTCATAATTTCAAAGTTAATCTCAAAAGTTTCTAGGGCATGAGATATTTGTTTATATGTGACTTTATCACAGCACCAAATTAAAAACTGACCAAAGAATAAATGGATGTGCTTGGTTTTTTTTTATAAGAGCACTGAAGAACCACAAAAGGTATCCTCAGCTTCTCAGTCTTCCAGAGACAGCTGGAAGGTGAAGCCTCTCTTCCTCCTCCTTCTCCACTTGTCCCCAGCCACCTCTATCTTTTAGTACATAGTAATTCATCCTGGATCTACACACTTGGACTAAGACCAACAAATTAATCACATAAAACCTTTGCAAAGGTTTTCTTTTATGCTTTACTAACACAAAACAGGGTCCTTGCCAGTTTCAGACACCTCCAGCAGCTCACTGCCAGGAGAAGGAGAGCAGAGCATGCCTGCCTATGAGATGCAACAGCAATCACTTTGTTATTCCAAATCTTAAATAAGAAAGAATTCTTTAAAAGAGACAAGGATCGCAGATGATATTCCTGTCTGAAGAGTTATCATGGCTTTTTCCCCATCCCTCTCCAAACTGGAGTATGCTTACCATTCCAGAAACAGATGCCCACGGAGATCATATGCCATAGATCATAAGTCTTTAATACTTGCCCAGCAGCACAAACAATAAACAGCAGTGTAATGAGTTGTAAGGCAAAGAGACGGAGAAATAAATCTATCTATTCCTAGAAAAAGTATTATGGTTCCCCTAACTCAATAGATACTCTGCTGATAAGCTTTGTAGTGTCAAAATTAGGTCAGCCTGTGACAGTAGTGTTGGGAAGCAGCAGTGTGATTTAATTAGCTCTGTGCCTTCTTATGTTAGTACTATCAATCAAGGAGGCTTCCTGAGCTGCAAAAATGAGGTTTAAGTCACAGAGATACGGGTGAATATCAAGCAACGTGGCAAAACCAGTCCAATCATAGAGGAAAAACTGTTGGCTTCAATCTTTGTCTTGCTAGTCTGACGGGTAAGGTCAGCTCAGGGCTAGCCCAGAAGAGAACACAGGATAGATGCTACTATGCACATGAAGGGAAAGCAGGCAGGAAATATTTTGTACTGATGCATAGAAACCTTTTAAACTATGGACCTCTTCCTGCTATCACTTACCTACTATGGCTACTGAAAGTAACATATAGCCATAATCCTATTTAAAAAATAAAACAAATAAAAAAGAAATACTAAAGAGAAAATATTTCAAAGTTTTAACCAAATGTAATAATACCAAAATTTCCACAAGACCACCTGTGCTTGCTCAGTAGCACTTTGCATGATCTGGATTGACTGAACCAGGAATTTCATAACTGATTTTAAATGGCCTTTATTAGGGCGAGACCCTTGCACAGGTCAACATCAAACCACCTCTAGCCGCAGGCTTCCCATATGAGGCACCTGTCATTTCTCTCAGATAGGGCCCAAGATGAAAAATATAATCAATAGCCTTAATATTTATAAAATAACACCAACTTGCATAACATTTCTCATTCCCCACTATCCCCCAAAGAATACTACACTGAAGAGAGAAAAAAAAAAAAGTCCAATAATAAATTTATTAGTGGATGGAACCTAACCTCCTGTTGGAAAATGATGTCACAAATCCCACATTACCTGCAGCAAAATACTCTAAACTCTGCATTGACAAGAGCTATTGCCATAGGGCAGTTCATTCATCACAGCAATACCACTGAGACTCCTGGTCACTTCATTTGCAATTAGCAGAATTAAGAGCTGGCAAGATACAAGAAAACTTAATTCTGAGAGTTGCAAACACATCTGCAATTACTTTAAATCATCTTTGTCTAAAAAAAAAGATTATTTCCTCCTTACTATGCTGCGGAACTGCATGAAATTCACTGGGGGCTCCACTTGTGTTAATTGTTTTTACATGGGAAGGCTCCTGATGCAAAGCAGCAGAGTGAAACCACAGATATGATAAGTGAATGCTGCCCACATGCAGCCAAAGCTGATGCCGAGCAGTGGATAGGTGAGCGCCTAAGCACGTAGATGTGCCTGTTCCAGTACCAACGCAGCCCCCCACAACAGAGTAGGAAAGCCCAGGGCTACAGAGCACCCAGAAGATGAGAAGCATTCTACATTTTTAAGAGGAGTCATTATGGTTCTCCTATTTCACATACACATCTAATTTTAATTACATTTTAAATAATCTTACAAATTCCACAAACCATGAAGATCTTATCATTGTGAAGATTAAAGGAAATAATTACAGAACCCGAGCTCTGATATTTTTCAGAGTTTAATTCTCTCACCATTGTCCTCCAACAAGGTCTTGACCAAGTCTCCATGTAAGTGGAACTTTTGACCAGCAAATAACTGGTCAAAGATCACAGAATACTATCACAGACTCACAGAATGGTTTGTATTGGAAAGGACCATAAAAAACATCCAGTTCCAACCCACCTGCCATAGGCAGGGACACCTTCCCTCTAGATCAGGTCGTTCCAAGCGCCGTCCAACCTAGCTTTGAACACTGCTAGGGATGATGCAGCCACAGCTCCTCTGGGTAATCTGTGCCAGCGCCTCACCACTCTCACAGGGAAGAACTTCCTCCTAACATCTAACGTAAATCTCCCTCTGTCAGTTTAAAGCCATTTACCTTGTTCTACCACTACATGCCCTTGTCAAAAGGCCCTGTCCAGCTAATTACATTTGGAAGGAACTGTAATACTGAGGCTCTCAGTGCCTGGCAAGCAGCCCCAAAGCATATGGCTTCCACTCTAACTGGTGCCGTCTTAGTCTTCAGTTAATTATGGGTGCACAAATCTAGAGCATCCCTTTCAAGATATTAGTTTAATGTGAGTTTTCTATAAAACTCAGAGAAGGGAATAGCTCCTAAAAAACATAGGAACTTGGTTTCTTGTTCTAGCCATTCAATAACTTGATACTTATTTTTCATCAGCACTTGTTTGTCCTTAAACATTTACCCTTTTTTTGTTTAGCAGCACATAGCAAAGTTGGTAAGCAAAGCTGCACTCTTCACAGATAAACCGAAAAGACCCATATAAGCCAGGGAATACCCAAAGCATCCCTGCTGACATTTGATTCTATGATTCTATGATTCTCTGCTCAGCATGCCAGGACAGCCCCTGTGGCCACACAGGTAGGAGAGCCCAGATGCTAAAGCCTTTTTTACAACCCTAAGCACCCTACATATTTCTGTATGTACGGGTGTAAGACAGGATCCCTCTTCTCTACATGTAATTAACTGATGCCAGTGCATTTTAACTTTTTAAGATTTTTTTTTGTGGATTGTCCTGGAATATCAGACAGCACCCCATGTCAGAGATAAACCCTTCTAATGCATACACACTTTTTGTACTGACACACTCTATCTCAGCTTAGCCAGAGAGAGCTGACTACAATACCACCTCTGCTGCCATTTCCAAGGAGCAAAGGGCTACCAGTACAACTGCCATTGCTGGGTCACGATCATGTGTCCCTGCCAAGGCAAAGGATTAAGAATAATTTCCTCTATGCTCTTGCAGAAAGTTATCTCCTGACTTACCTCTTGCTCCTTCTTTAATTCATTAAATGGACAGCTAATTCAATTCAAGGAGATGGACTGCTCTTCTCCATACTGCAGGATTTCTAGCATGTACACCTTCAGATATGATTTACAGATTTGGCTACCAAGTTACTTTCCCAAAAGAAACATGAGGACAACATGGGTACCTCCACTTCAAAAAGCACTGCATGTGGGACATAGGACAACAGTCTCTCTTGACCTTGGAAACAGAAACTGAATAGCCTGGAGTATCAACACTGAGAAAGCATCCCTCCGGTACAGGACTTCCAGACAGGATTCTGAGGAGGTATTTCTTTGGGGTTCGTTTTGCTTTTCCTGGCTTCTAGTAAAAGTAAAGTCATTGAGACACACTGCCTTGCAATTCTTGCTTCTGCTTGACAACCTTAACAGGCAATTAAAGATTAGCGCAATAGCCATGTTTTCCTATGCCACAGAAAGCATAGAATACACTAGGAGAATGGCCCAAAATACAGTACACTATTTAGGGTACTAAAATAGCGGCCTCTGCAATTCATACTTCTAAATTCCTCAGCCTCTTATTCCAGCATACTCAGAGAATGACACTCATGATTTCTTGGTTACTTCACAATATGCCAGGTTGAGGTATCCTTTCTACTCAACAAATACAGCATCTTTCCAGGATCACACTGATTTGGAGGGGACTGGGAATACAAGTATAGAGAGAAACCTTCCTACACTACCCCTTCCTCCCTTAACTGTTCGTTGAGCAGTTTGCAGCCTACAGATTGCAGGCAGTGGGTTCAATAAATCTTCTAAAATAAGAAATTATCTATAAGTGACAGCAACACTACATTGTTCCTGGCATCACGAAACAGGTAATATTGCCAGGCCTGTTTCAACAGTATTATAGTCTAGCAGTAAACATGTCTTACTTGTTTGGGTGTTCTGAGCGTAGAGTACTATGTTCTTCCCCCCACCTAAAAAGGCAGAGACACATAAAAATGAAACACATTAAAAATCACCTCTTCAAAAGGTGAATCCTGAATTCTTAACCATTACTCCTATTTGTACATTTTAACAAAACATCTTTCAGAATCTTCTTCCCATGGTCCATGTAGCTTTCCCTGTCCCACTGTAAGGAACAAAGCCTCATTTGCTTCTAGTACAAACCAGCAGAGAATTAGCTGGCCTCCACCTCCCACCTCCTCTGCAGCCAAGCACAGAGACAAAAGAGGCAAGTTCCATTGAGATTCACTCTGAGGTACAGAGGCACATGAACGTATTAATTTGGTAATGCCACTATTGCACTACACCTTCAAAGCCATGCTGATGTGCATGCACATCATAGCACATCCATCAGAGGGCCCTTGCTGATGAACCAACAGAGCGCAACCAAGCAGAGTGAGATAGGGGGTTGGCATCCAACATGAACATTAACGTGCATTCCTGCAGGCCTGTGCTGTAGCACAACACTAGGATGTAGTGAACCAACAATCACTGTCTCCTCTTCAGACCTGTATATACCTCCAGGGCTCACAATGGGCTCCAGATTCCCTGGAGCTATATAAGCCATTGGAGCCCAGCCCAGCCTGCCATCATGGAGTACAGCTTGGCAGTGTCAACACGTGGAAGACTGACAGACAGCTATGCATGCCCAGCCAGAACATCTCACCTGGAGGACCATAGCAGTGCTCTATCACCTGCAGATGGACCATGGGCATATCACTAGGGTAGGGATGGAAATACTTCGGCGGTGCAGAGCACTGCTTAAACTGGGCACTGCCGGGTGCCTAAACAACCTGCTGTGGGAGAAACAACAGCCCAGAAGGAATGGCTAGAATGAACCATAGAATTATTTAGGATTCATCAGCCTAGACAAAAGCCACAAAAATACAGTTTACGAGGGTGTCCTGAAGCAGGAGAAAGTGCTGTAGGTGCTAAAAAACCCACACGACTGTAAGCAACAGAAATAACATCTTGAAAGCTCCTGAATGAAAGCTTCACTAAATGCTGTACAGTCCTCAGAATGGTTTCATTTTAGTTTGCTGACTGAGAAAAAAGACAGTTTAATATTAAAGAGGAATTTTAGAATACATAACCGTACATGAATGCAAATGAAAAAAATGCTGATTTATAGTGTTAAGCAAGAATAAACAGCTTTTTAAACAACAATTTGCATTACTTGTGAGATAGCACAAATATGTCGCAGTGAGCAGGGACTATCAAGAAGACAAGCTTCCTTTCAGGAAGAAAAATGAGTTCTTGAATGAGAATTGTGTTTCATCTACTTCAATGTCTCACACCTAGTTTTCACATCTTTGTTTTGAAACACTGGGTGTAGGAGTAGCAGCAGAAAGACTAGAATATGTTCCATTATATAAAGTTAGAAGCCTATTACACCAGATTTTATATATTCCAGGCACTATCAAAACTTGTATAATTCCCCTTAGCTTCAGTAGGAAGAGAGTAACAGTTATAAAACAAACAAACAAAAAACCCAACTCACAGCAGAAGCACCAAGGAAATGACTCATTTTTCTATTAGCTCCTGTACTCCAGGATTTTAATGACTTTGCAGGCTCAGCCCTAAGCACTCTGGGGTGGGAGGGAGCCTAAGGACCCAGAGCTGCAGTGGTGCCTGACAGCTATAGCTAAGAATCAACCTGCCCAGGGCTGCACAGGCTCAGCAGGATTAACCAAGTATGTTCTTGTACAGCTTGTGACCTCTGCTAGTTCAGCTGGAGAAATGCATATTTAACCTATGGAGGCTGTACAGTCACCACCAGTCTGGGGAGACCAAGTCAACTGGCCAGATGCATCTACTTGATCAAGGGATAGTTGGGGTGGGGGGGTCTGCCAGCCCTAAGCCTTTTCCCTCCTGTGAAGGAAATCTACAGCACTTGGGAGCCTTTCCAGGCAGCCCAAGGAAAACCCTGCCAGCTCAGAGGGCAAACCAACACATTTCCAAATTTTGGCTGAAACATGCCATGAGGCTAGATATGCAGAAGAGAGAGTGCCTGTTTCCATCCCCTATAGCAAATCAAAGGCTGTGCTGGTACACAACAGAGCTATAGAGGAGCACTTAGCATGGAGGCAACAGAGGTCCTCAAATTGTTTGATGCTTGCATGACACAACTGACAGCATTATAGGACTGTTGGACCTACCAGCAAGGCTGCTTGAAGAGCCACAAAAATTTAAGGAGATGTTTAAAATAGTCCAGTTTCCAGCAGCTTATCCTCCAGAGAGATGATCTGTACGGGCCAAGCTCTCACTGAAGCTCTCCTGACATTGGGGAATTTATATTATCAGTCAATTCCTGCCCTCTCACCTTTGCTATTTGATGATGTCTACTGGCAGATGAGCTTACATTGCAATTTTTTTCCTGGAATAAATACTGTTAGGACACTCCTTTGCATCCAACCACTGCAAATGGAAATACTTCCAGCAGACCTATCAGCTGAGCAGCCTTTGAGCTTCCTCCAGCAAGTGTGCTTCAAACTGGCCTAATCCTTTCAATATTAATTGGGGCTGTGATTGACACACAGACCAGCATAAACAGAAATTGCCTCCCTATAGATCTCATTAACTTGGGAAACCAAACTAATAGCATGGTATTGATGTGCTGTTGTACGTGCAACTTGCCTTCAGAGTTAAGTTAGCTATCAGCATTTCTGTGATTTGAGTAGGCATCAATGAGCGATCAACAAATCGATAAAAATTAATGATGAAAATTATCAAACTCCCACCTTGCTACTCAGGCAACATTACATAGTGTATTATTGTTTCTATGATTTACCAGTCCCTTTTCAGCAGCTGATGACACTGCCAATTTTATTAAAAGAGTGCAATTAGCCATTAAGTTTCATTACAGAGTCGCTCCTTTCGTACAAAATTTGTGTAAGCCTGTTACAGCATTTAGAGTGGCAAATGCATCTCATTTTGCCCCACCAAAATTAATCACCAGTGCTATGCTTTTCAGTAGGCTGTACAACCTTCAAGTTCAGCAGCAGCGTATGCTCAAACAGCACTGCATCTGGTCCCTGTTACAGCCAGACAACAGTGATTTCCTGGGGGCTGGGACCCACAGATAGGAGCCCCCAGCCACTGACATGCAGTTTGGGCATTTGTAGATGAATGCAAGCAAAATCTTATCAAGCAGAAGAGCTCTGCTCTGCTTTAGTCACCACATGCCTGGCACAATGATAAAGCACAGCACCAGAGCTCAAGGCTTTAAGAATAAAACCAGGGAGGTAAGGGAAGTCTTCTCTACTGTCAATAAAATCCTCTGGCAGGCTGGATATGTGGCTTTCCTGTATGTAACACTTAAACACAACCTGTGTCTCAATTTCTTCAACCTTGTATTCTACTGTGAAACTGTACTGGAGACCTCAGCAATACAAAGGCAAAAAGCCCGGAGGGAACACCAGTCAGACATGCTGACCTGCTAATCTAACCCACCTCACAAGGCTATGGCTGTGACTCCAGAACATGTTGTACTCTGCACACAAAAGCTACCGACACAGTGCTGGTACAGGAGTCAGTGTCACCGAAGACATTGGCCCAAGAATGATTTAGATTCCTTGCAAAAGGCATTTGGGAGAGAAAAAAAAATATGTAAAATTTTTGTAGTTCTATTTTAACTGTTTTATTTAAGAAAACACCACCACAGAGTCAAACATTTCCACCATTGTAAACTTTTGAGATTTGGCTTCACCCAGTTCCCACACTCCAAGAGCAAAGCCAAAACATTTAAAAGCTAATCTTACAGCTGAGTTCTGCTAAGCAGCACAAGGTAAACCCATATTATTTATGAATAGAAGGGAGCCAGTATCAGCCACCACTGCAGAATTAATAAGCAAATCCTGTGAGCAGTCTGCTCCCTATTATCACTTCAATTCCTATGCAATAAGATGACATATTCTTAGTCCCCACCATGAGGTTATGTACTCAGAGTACTGGATGTCCAACAGCTGCAGCCCAAGCAGAGTGACAGACCCTAGAAAAGGCAGGCAGAGTAATCTACTCAAACTTTCCAAGTGTGGGATTCTTAGGAAAAAAAAATATATACCTTCTATGCATGTTCAACCAGTCAGTGGGCAGTATTGCTTATTCTGTGGTTGGCTTTTGTTTGTTTGGGGTGCTTTGTTTTGTTCTGGTTTTTTCCCTTCAAGAATGCCATAAAAATGTTTTTCATTTTTTAATTTGAACATGAAACATTTGCACCAGATGAGCACACCTAAGTAGTGTCTGCCTGCTTGGATTTGTGTGGGGACGTTGAGGCACAGAGATACAATGACAGAGCAAGTGCCCTCTGAGGATGCCAGCACTGCAATAGCCACAAATAAGATTGTGGGGAAATAAGATTCACAGGACCTTTTCAGATCTCAATCCCAATCACTGTTATTTCCATCAAAACACTGAAGATAGCCTTTTACATTTTCATACCAACACATGCATTAACACCATAAAATAATTTGTCGAGTCATTACCATCTGAAGCAAATTTTGGTGACAGTCAAGGTATTTGCAACCACATCTCTCTTCTTACATCTATTGCAAAGTGTATTTTCATGTGAGCAAGGCCTTGGCTTGAAGAAACAGTTCTTTTTGCATATTTCCCCAGGAAAAGCATTAAACTTCTTGCTGCAGAACTGACTTCAATTGCACAAGCAACTGAGAACTTTACATAAGAAATACAAAGGCACAGCAGATGAAATCTTGAGGGCTGAGTTTTGGGGACCATATCCTCAGCTGGCGTAATTCAGCAGCATCTAAGTAACTTCACTATCAGTACTCTGATTTCCATGTGCTGATGATCTTGCCCTTCTGCTGCTGCTGTGATCTCAGAAAACAAGATGTTCAAGAAAAAACAGATGCAATGGAAAAAAGCATAAGCAGATTTCTTAAAAACTATTACTGACTGCTTAAATGCACTTCTAATTAGTGTAGCATAAGCTGTCCGTAACATATTTCTCAGCACAGCAAACTCTGACAGATTATACGGACTCTCGGAATTTGAAACTAATTGGAAGAACTAAAGATAGCACATAAATAATGAAAATATCCATATGTGCTTTAAAATGTTTTTAATAAAAAGGATTGCATAATTATTCTTCCCACCTCAAAGAATAAGAATGTGGCTACCTAATATCCTTATTATCTGGGTCCTCATTAAGTCGTAAAAGTGTTGGATAGTTTCAAATTATATCTGATTTCATAAGTATCTATTTAATATTAAAAACAACATCCAAAAGGCTTAACATCTCACAACATGCACACATGAGCACCCAACCTACACAGAGGGGAATATAGGTACAAAAAAAGGTTCAAACTATTGCTCAATAGATGTCAAAGGCTTTGATCAAATGATATTAAACTACCATGAAAAACACTACATCAAAGGCAGCCTTAATTCTGCTCTGCATGAGTTGAGGTGGAGGCACAGTGGGGACATCCCAGGACCTTCTGCTTGAGCCGTAGCAGCAGGGCTGCCACATATAGTCAGGCCACAGTGGCCGCCTGCACATGGACTCCCCCACTGCAGGCTTGCAGCATCTCTGGGCTGGGTTCCTCCTTGCATGGAAAAAAGACATGCAGAGAAGAAGTAGCACCATTAAAGGGTTTTATCTGTGTTTTGTTTCTCCCTGGAGCAAAGCCAAGCATGCCTCCAAGGATGAAAGGGCTATGATAGCTTGTGGGTACAGAGTATGGGAATGGTCTTCAATGAAAATGAGAACTTCCATACCCCAACTCTTCTTTGGGAGCCAAGACGTTCATGCACTACTAGTATGGGTGCCCCAGGTCAACACCCAAGAAAACCTTGGAAAACAAGATATTTCCCTAGAGTCTTCTTCAATAACTTGGCAAAACCAGACCTCTGTACTGACTGTGCAGCTCTAAATCTTACATATTCAGCAGATGGCAATTCATTAACTGAACCCAAAATGGAAATGAACCAGCAAGAAAAGAAAAAGTAGCAGGTTGCCCTATCTGCATAATTAAATTGCACTGGACTCACGTGCTGTGTGTCCATCCCAACAGATATAACACCATCAAGTGTCACCCACTGATGAAGAATCAACAGTGGTGTTATGGGATAAGGGGAGCACACCAATACAAGCAATCTTTGCTCCTTGCCAACATAAAGCCAAATCGGAATTGCTGATTTAAGTAGAGAAGATTAATGTGTTATTCTGATGAAGAGGCCAAGACAAAATAAATAAATAAACACATACGCCTTTTGGCTTTATTTAAATTAAATTTGCACTAAAAATACTCAGCTATACCAATACAGCAAATTTTCCACCAACGTTAACACTAAAAATCAAGCCACCTGCAATTTCTTGTTCTTAAGGAAAAAGTTTCCCTGACCATTTTATTTGCACACAGGCAGCGGATGAAGGAATAGTTTAGAATTACTGTAAGGGTCAGATGATATAACATAAGCCATCTTAAATTGCCTAGTAATAAAGGACTTGCTCTTTGATGATTTACAATAGGAGTAAATGCCAATGGAGTAAAACTGGAATAAACAGGAAGAAAATACAGCCTCATGCATGTAGTACAACCATCATGGTAAATTCTCCCTTTCACTGCACAACTGCATTTTCATCAGTTTTCAGTAAGGACTCAAAGCAATAGGATTAGGATACTCAGATTTATCCACCTCCTGCAACCCCTCTTTGAGCCCTCACAGGTTGACTTAGATCATAACTTGCACAGCAAACTAAATATGTTTTGCTGGTATTCAGCTGAGACTCAATAGACTAGATCTTTATTCCTGTCTTTCCCTAAAGCATGTTCCAGGCTCCCGACTGTGTCATGCCACCCGAGAGATGCACAAAGATCCTGGTATCTCCCTCCTGAGCTCATCTCTCTCCATGTACTCCTGCAGAAATCCCTTCCTCCCCCAATCCCACTGGGTATTTGGAGGATGAAGGGTACCCCCATTGCCACTCACACCACCCCAAGCTGTCCAGCGGTCCTTGCAAGAGGTGGCTGCAAAGCTCTCCAATGACTAGAAGACAACAGCAACTTGGAAAAGAAGTCACCAAGGGTCAGGCAGGAGGACAGGCGATGCTGCAGCACGGTCTTGCTCTGCATCACAGCCTAGGGTCAGCCAAGAACTGCTCACTTGCCATGGTTTGAGAGAGGGGGAGGCAAGGGAGGGTTCAAACATATCTAAAAAGCTGCCCAAACCAAAACAGATAAGTGTCTTACTTTCAGTCTGTGAGTTCTGTACTACAGCTTTTATCAAACTTCTACTAAAGCTTGGAAAAATGTTCCATATTCAAACAAGACAATTAAGTGGGTGGAAAGTAGAAGGTGAGTGGACTTGAGCTACATCAAGCATCTGTGCAGTTACAACCATGCTTAAATAGTTTATCTGAAACCAATTCTGAATCAACTAAGCTAAAGCAAATACAGTTCTTAAACAGGAAAAAAATAAAAAAATTGTCCAGCCTGACATCTGCTGTTTAAGAGAGCAATACAAATTAAAAAAGACGTACTTCTGACACAGACACCTTCAAGGGGAGGAGCTCTTTCCAAGCTCAAACAAGCAATGCTTAGAAAGCTCAGATGATGAAACTATCCAAAATCAAGGGGCTGATGGAGCTCACTCTGCAGACTTCACAGGATCCAGAAGCCCAGCCTGGGGCTGCTGTTGGGCCAGATCCAGGTCTGCTCCATGCTGGATGGCAGAACGCACATGACACAATGCCTCTGAACTGGCCAGAGAAGCTGGAAATGCAGCCATTGAGCTGCAGCTCTTTTGACATCAGCTTCTGCTTGCCAGATAAAGTACTGAAGACAACCAGTGCTCATTTCACCTGGCTGCTGTCTCTGAAGGAACACTCTTCCTATGGACTTTCAACTGGGGTATCTTGTCCAGTTGACAAGGGGCTTTCTGTATTAAAAGGCAGCATTGATTTTCTCGGCAATGTTGAACATGTTAATATGATGAATAAATGTGATCCCAACATGTGTTTGCCTGTGTTTCTTCCCAGAAGGAAAACCTGCCTGACATTTACAATAAACATGTCATTCAAAAAGCTCTCAGAAGAGAGATCATCATCCATTGAACTATTAACGTCAATCCTCAAGCATCGTGAGCTGGGTAGGGGAGGAATGGATGGTGGCCCAGCACAGTATAGATGAGACCTGCTAAGAACAGGCCAGCCTTTCTACTGAGCACAGGCAGCCACCCACTGGGAAACCACATACGCACAACACGTACAGCATCTCATCCTATACCCAGCAGCAGCTACCCAAAGCCTTCTGGTCCCTGGGCTGGCTGCTGCAGAGCCCACCAGCCACGGTGGTGTGTGCTCACCCACCACTCAACAGGTGGTTCACCTGTGGCCATGTGCCACATGTCACAGGAGCTACACAAAGCTGGATGAGGACATGGTGGCTCCAGCCTCACTGTGACATGATTGATGAGCAAGTTTGGGCTTGTTGACTGCTCCAAGTGACAGGTTCCTCCCATGGTGCATACTGTCAACCTGCTCCTGATGTGGAAGGGGAAGACAGGGTTCCAGGCTGCAGCACGGATGATGCACCTAAACCTCACTACATCCAACTGCATAAATCCAAGACAAGGCTTATCCTAAGGAACACCTCAGCAGCAAGTGGGCAGACAGACCTCCCCAAAGGGTACTCTACACTATGTTTATCTACATGCCTGCTCACAAACACAGAAGGTGGAGAAAATAATTCATCAGAGAGATAAGAGAGTCCTTCCATCCTTACAGTGGCCACAGGATCAAAGTTTTGCATTAGAGAGAAGTCACATCTATTTGGGTTTATCTAGATTTTGTGGATTATTTTTCCCTAAGCATCCAGCATTCAGGGCTGGATCCTGCTCTCATGGGAAGTGCCTCATGACTTCAGGCAGCTGAAGACACAGATTTTCACAGCACAATTTGATTCCCATGCTGCAGAAACATGCAAACATGGTGTCAACCTACAGTATGTTCCTATGCTGTGATGTTCTCCCACTCCTACCCCTCCTCTTTCTGTTTCTCTGGGTATAGAGGCCAAAGAAGAATTTATAATACGTGACATAAGATACAAACATGGAGCCCTTCTGGACTGGAATCATAAACATTAGGTGTTAACACAGAAGACCCTTGAGATGCTCAAATCCAGCGCTTCTGTTTATACTTATTGATGGCAGAAATCTGTACTTTTACTTTTTGTTAAAAAAACCAAGCATATATTCATTTGAGCCCATTTTCTTTCCTACAGCACTTCACCAATGTTTTACGTCCTCTCATACCTTGCCCTGCAATGCCACTGTGTGGAGCTTGCTCTCTGGCTGACCCTGTTTTCCAACGCCTTGGCTTCTCACCTTACACAATCCATCCAGGCATACGCTTTTGTTCTTCCCAGCAGTATTTCAGCCCCCATAACTGCTACTGAATGTCAGGTGTTAAAGGTTTCTCTCCTAAGAACCTTAATAAGAGCTATTTATGAACTGATCCTGCAAATCTGGAGCCTGCTTGTACCCCATCTTCCCTGCAGCAGAATTAGGTCTTTAGAAAGAGGCCTAAATGTTTACAATCACTGCTGAAATCTCCCGAATCCTAAAAAACAGAGCTCGAGAATCTGAACCGTAAACGTGCCAAAAAATAGATATTTTATAAGATGATGCATTAAGATATACATCGTTACATAGGCAAGATGAGTCTAAATGATTTCTGCCCAGATACTTCAATATGGGCTGAAATCAAATGACACAAAATCCCTTTGAGCTGTGTAACTTCAGACTATTACTGACTTTGAAGATGACTTAAGCAAACTTTCAGAAGAGCAGCTTTCTGTATCCACAGCAGAATGGCCATCAGGCTGTCACATACAATCTCCACCAGCTTTGACTACACCCAAAGTCAGTGGCAGAAATTCTCTTTCCATATCACTAGCCCTTGAAGCTCTGCAAGCCAAAACCCTAACACAGCAGCATGCCACACTCTGCTCTGCATTATGGGATCTTGACTCAGTAGCTTGTAGTTCGCTTCCTCCTTTCAACATGGCATCAATATGCAAGTCATTTCAGTAAAATCAGAAGCCCAATGTCGCTTATTCTACATCACTCTGAACATAAAAAAGGAAAGCTAAAAACATGGTTTGATATCAGAATAATCACAGAACCACCAAATGCTTTGGATTGGAAGGGGCCTTAGAGCTCATCCAGTTCAAAAACCCTGCCATGGGCAGGGACACCTTTCACTAGATCAGATTTCTCAAAGTCTGGTCCAACCTGGCCTTGAACACTGCCAGGGATGGGGCAGACACAACATTTCTGGGCAGCCTGTGCCAGTTCCTCACCACCCTCATGCATTGCTAAAATAATTCTGACATGCATATCTATAAATATTTAAATTCCTTAGAAAGTTAAAAGAAAAGCCTCAAACTAGATAGTCTTCTCCACACTCATGTTAGATGAACTGGGAACATCACAGTCTACACTACAATGCTCATTGCATAAAGTTGCAAAGAAAATAATTATTACTCATTGGTAATGTTACAGTTCATTAGGAATATAAACCAAACAATCACTCTGTGTGCTCATTATTTAAGCATACATAATGAAACCATTATCAAGATACACACTGAGCAGGACTGAGCTTCAACCAGACTCTGCACAGCAGGTCAGAAGTTCCTGTGAACTTGACCATGAATGCATGAAAAAGCAAGTTCTGAATAACTGAAAGAGGATGCTCACAACTGTTCAGTCAGGATACAGGAAAGGAGCTCAGGCTGCAAATGCGAATGACTGAAATCATCTACTTCAAATGCTGAACACCATGCATGTTCAATGAGAAATGAACTGCCAAAATTAATCAGCAGATAATTTCAAATAAACAAACTTGTGATGACCAAAAGCTGTTTACACAAAATTAGCAATCAGAAAAAAGAAGAGCAAGCAGAACAGCTCTCAATAACTTCAATAGGCTCTAGATCCAACCCTATGAAGGACTCAGCTACTGCAAAGTTAAATGTAGGAGTTATTCACCCAACTGCATCTATGATTTTAGACAGGATACTATTAACCCTCCCTCAGCAGTCATTAGAAAGTGGGAGCTACAACAGGATCTCACAGAACCTCCAAATGCTTTATCAGTCCCTCTTCGTGCAGCACCACAAAGCAGATTGCTGCTCACTGCAGTACATTGTCTCAATCCCTCCATCCATAAGATAGCACTCAAACCACACTTAATCATACCTAATCTCTCCAGAGAGGCTCCCCCAGGCACGGCTTCAGGTACTCCTGTCACACCAAGACTTATATTATATATGCTGTGACTTTCATCCAGAGAATCAGAGTCTCCACAACTTTGTATTAAAGGGTGTAAGAATAATGAATGAAGCCTTTAATTTTTTCTGTTAAAGCTGTCACACAAATAAAAGCATGGTCCATACTCAACTCACCTGCCATGGAGACAAAATGTGACATCTCTGAATGAGAGCTTGGTTGGAGCTTATTAGCCAGCATCAGCTAAAATGGGGCTGGGGTAAATAAATCCAACTGAGCTTAATTTACTTTGTCAGAAGTCAATCAAAATGAGAAAATGGAGACACACACCTTTCAACTAGCCTCACCTGAAGGCACCAGTAAGAGTCCCTTCGTTCACCTGCTGGTGAGGACCTGTGTGCCGAAATCATATTTTTCTACCCCAGGATATGTCACCCTTCCTTCAACACAGTTTTGAGGAAAGCACACCAACAAAACAGCAGACAATTCTTTTTTTCCAGAGAAAAACATCACCCCCAGCATGAAGATAAATGTTGTGGATTCTTCCAAAACAAAAAGTTGACATGTAATCAAAGGTTATAAATTATAATGTTTCTTTTTAAGCCAATAGAACCATAGAATGGTGAGGATTGGAAAGGACCTTAAGATCACCTAGTTTCAACCCCCCTGCCATGGGCAGGGACACCTCACACTGAACCATGTCACCCAAGGCTCTGTCCAACCTGGCCTGGAGCACTGCCAGGGATGGAGAAATCACAGCTCCTTTGACCAACCTGTTCCAGGGCCTCACCACCCTAACAGTAAAGAATTTCTTCCTTATATCCAATCTAAACTTCCCCTGTTTAAGTTTGAACCCATTACCCCTTGTCCTGTCACTACAGTCCCTCATGAAGAGTCCCTCCCCAGCATCCCTGTAGGCCCCCTTCAGATCCTGGAAGGCTGCTATGAGGTCTCCACGCAGCCTTCTCTTCTCCAGGATGAACACCCCCAACTTTCTCAATCTGTCTTCTTCATATGGGAAGTGCTCCAGCCCCCTCGTCATCCCTGTGGCCCTCCTTTGGACTTACTGCAACAGCTCCACATGCTTCCTCTGTTGACAACACCAGAACTGCACCCAGTACTCCAAGTGGGTTCTCACAAGAGCAGAATAGAGGGGAACACCTTGACTCAAAATGCGTGTTTTTCCTCAAATCCGTAACTTTTTCTTTACTAACAGAATTGGTTTGCAAAGGGCAAGACATTTTACCAAAATTTCAAAATCAAATAATTCCCATACAACTCTTTCTTGGTGCATGTGCTGCCATGAGGTGGGAAAGATGCTATTAAACCATGCAGAATTACCAGCAGATCTCAGTATTTTGTTTGTGGCATTTTAGTTGCTTGAAGGTGGCACAAGATGCTGCATACTCTGAAGCATTATCCTATACACCATTATTTGATTGCCTTCCTCCCAGAGAACATAGATTTACTCACTCAATATTCAGGCCACCACCCCTGATCAGTAATACTCTATGCTACTTGTTTCTGTAACACATTTTCTGAAACATGTTCCACTTCAGCCCAATTTGTTTTAGGTCTAGTTGCCTGGCTAAATAAGCCTAAAACTAACACAACTGTCATGAGATACTGACTGAAACAAGGATTTCAATCCAATTCCTGCAATTTTTTTGGCCCCTTTAACAATGTTCCAACCCACTTAGGAGTCTCTACTGTTTGCAGAAAATACAATCATAGAAAAAACTCAGTCTCTATGAGACATCAACAAGGACATCTGCTTGCCCTTCAGTATAAACACCTTGGAATACAGAATAACCAGATAAAGGCTATAAAACAGGTCCTAAGTACACATTTGGTAATTAAAAACCTTGAGACGATATCAGTGTGACTAGCAGACTTTCCTGCTACTGACAAACATCTGTCACCTTGGTCCAAATACAATGCCTTCAGTTCATTACTCAAGAAAAGGGACAGCCAACTACTTCAGCTTATTGAGCTATCACAGGAACAGCCAAGCAGGGATGTGATTTCTTCCTACAGATCTATGCAAGAGATGTATACTGAAAGGAATTTCCTCTTTTGTAGAAGGATAGACTATGATTGGTTGGCAATTACTTCACAATGTAAATGGCAAGGTTTCTACTCATCATAGAAGCTCACAGAATATCATGGCAATAACAGGAGTGGGCACCGGAAAGAAACATAACTTTCAGGTTGAAGTTTGATCAGTTCATGAAATTAATTATATGGGACAGCTGCCTGCAATACCAAATCACAGAATCTAGCAATTCAGAAGAATCATTGTGGTCCCATGTTTCTCCCCAAATTATCTATTATTCACAACAGTGTCCTGCAAAATAACTTTCCAGGCTGCTCATTCCTCCCAGTGCATATGCAAAGACCTTCCAGAGACTGACAGTCTTCCCAAAGGATTCATTCTCCCTGGCACTGATGCCGGCAGCTTGGCTCTTGCCTCTTTGGAGTCTCTCCCAACATGCCTCCAGGTTACCCTAAATCAAATTTTCTGTTGTTGCTCTAATGGTCTTATTATCCCTTATGGCAAGACCAAATGTATTTTGTCACCCTTCCAAAGGTAATTCTTACTCAACAGCAAAATTTACATCTCTTTGAAGAAGTAAAGGAATAAAAGGGAAAAACATCTAAGATGGCTGATTGCATTCAGCTGGCAGGATAGCAGAGAAACACTGTCTTGACTTTCACAAACTGTCATTCCTGATTTCTTTTCCTCCCATTATACATAAAACTTTCATTTTCAAAGTGCAACTTTCACTCCAGTACCAAACTTGTACCCCGCTGTGCAATTACTTAACAGAGTTTAAACCTTCTTCTCAACATAATCCAAACAAAACATATTTACGTAAACCTAGAAACCATGTATATCATTTATCTTGGTGATCCTTCATGAAAAAAAAAAAGAAAAGATGACAATGTTCCAAACACATTACTGAAGCATAAATACAAATTAATCACTAAGGCGTTTGTTTGTATGCTTAAGCATATCATATACAATTAATTTATCTTTTAAAATTACTGAGACAGAGTCTTTCAGCATAAATCAGGCATAATTTCATTGCCTTTCAGTCTACTCTCTACATAGTGCAAGACTGCTTTGTACTTAACATTTGCTTAAGACAATCTTTCTTTTACAACAGAGGTACCTAATCAAGATTTGAAGTTGCAGCATCAATTTTTAATGTATAACTTTACTATTGGCAGGTTAGTAACTTGTAATATTTAGTCATTCTAACACTAGTATTTCTTGTTGTGGTTTTGTGATTTATTAGATAAATATTTTCTTTTTCTGCATGTCTTCTCATGCAGCATCAAATTAATGGAAGAAAATCCGATTGAAAGCATCCTATTAAAGACAAAAATGCTACCCTGACTTGGAGAGGCTCATCAGTGAAAGTTTTTAGGAGCTGGCAGATGACAACCCTGCTTTGTGCATTCCCACTGCATCCATTGCCTCCTTATCTGTGTCTCTAAAAGCGACAGTCCCTGGTCACATCAGCAGCTGGCAAGTAAAATTGTTATCCCGTGGCCCACAAAGACTCTAGATGAACCATCTCACAAAGGAAGCCACGCCAGACCACAGGAGGAGACCCCACCATGCTCTGATAATGGCAGGGTCTACAGGGGGCTGTTGGTTATTTGCTGCATTGATTGCCCACCACCACACCAAATTCTGGAATCACATCACCAAGGGAAATTTAAGACAAGCATCTGGAATTAGATTTGTTTGTAGCATCTGGAGGAGGAGTTCAGTGTAACAATTATTACAGGCTATGATTAAATATATATACGTACAAAAATGCAACCCAAAGATCAGACTTCTGCTTGAGACAAGCTTCAGCACTAGCCAGCAAGACTCCCATGTGCCAACTTCTGCCCAGTGGCACAAAGAAATGCTCTGACAGTAGCACATCCAGACACCACTGAGCTCCCAGCCCAATGGGTTCCAACCTCCATTTACTCTTCAGCCTGCTAGGGACAACTGGGCAGCATATATTTAGACAAAGCTGCAAATTCCTTCTCCAAGGACTTGCTGCATTGCTCTGCCACCACCTCCAGCCTCAGAAGGGGGCACTGCTCCCGTTTAAATAGCACTGCACTGAAAGGGTACCACTTCTAATGGCATTATACATTCCAGCCCATTTCAAGTAACAAGAAGTAATTATAAAATACTGTTAACAACTGAGCAACTTCCAGATCATCAATTTAGCCTAAGCCATCTCTCACACTGAACAGTTTAAATAAAACACGACTGAAAAGCTGAGTATTTTGCTTATTTTTAAACAGATCCCCTGACATCTGCCCAGGTGTTTAAATATCTGAGGTTTATCAGATAGCCTGGTTTTTCTTCTTTCACATAAGATTATCTGGATGAAGCACATGCATGTTAAACATTTGGGATTTGAAGTCAATGGAAGATTGTTTGATCTAATTCAGGCACGGAATTGATTTTTTGTTTCATTTTGGGTTTGGTTTTGGTGGGTTTTTTTTCTGTTTTAAAGCATTACCAGCTTCTAGAACTCTTTCTGCAGGATGCAGCATGCAAACAGCTCTTCCATGCTGTTCCAGACCTGTGGGTGACAGATCCAAGCAGTATTTGCTATTACTCACCACCCTTTCCTCGGCAGCCATTGAAAACACTTTTTGCTCTTCAGTATCATATAATACTTGTTTCTTCATTTATAAAGCTGGAAATTTGAAGTGTCAGAGGAATTGCATCAGTCTGCTGGGCAGGAGAGCACATAGAAAGCAGGATGCAGGTCTTTCGCTGCTCCCCACAGTCATTCAGGCCATGAGCTCCTGCCAAAGTCATCACTGTTGCTCCCTCCCATTGCCAAAATCGTCCTGCACAATCCTGGGTGACCTGGCAGCTATACTGGCATCCCTATGCTGCCCACTGGGACACAGCCCTGCTGGATGGCACATTTTCTAGCCCCAAAACCGTCAGATAATAATAATGCATCAGAAGAGCTTAGTGTTACTGTGTGTACAGATGGTAACTCCAGACAAACAGATTTTCCCCAGCTCCCATGAACTAAAGCAGCCATTAGTATTATTTTTATGGTGATGTTTGCTTGATGCCCCACTTCTGGTGCTCACGTTGGAGTGCCTCCTGCCCACCTCTGCCCACCTGCTTTGTCCTTTGGCTGCAACAACAAAACGCCCAATATTTTCACTACTACTGATTTAAATGCTAATGGTCACCCAGTTATTTTAGAGACACCATGGCAGTCAGCAAATGGGAAACAAGGATATACAGGGATTAAAAGGACTATTTCAAGATATGCCCTGAGTTCTTGTATTGGCTGAAGAATGTGAGGATCGTGATACATCACCTATAAAACTACATGAAATTAGCACAGTCTGCATCAAAGAAAGTGTGAACTAAACTTCAGGATATTTTTTTCATATATATAAAACAAAACCATAAATGTTTATATAATTAAAACCAAATGAAAATGTTAACACTCTCATGACTAACCACTGGGCAAGGAAAACCTGTGATAAAAATACTCCATGCTTTTTTGCCCCAAGTCAAAAATCCATATGCATATTATCTTATTTTATGGGTCCAGTTAAAACATGTAACTTGTTCCTTCAGTGATTTTAATGTCTGTAGAGCCAAAGCTGTCACCCAGTTTCTGCAGAGAGCAGGAGGACAAAAAGCTGGCACACACTGCTGGTCTGATCCCTCCTTCCAAGCACAGTGATGCTGCCTTATCCTTTCATAGCAAAGTCAGGGCTGTGCTTGCTCATGTTCATGCTACAGATTTACCCACAGCAACAAGGGCAGGTGGCAAACAGTGAAGAAGCCCCACCACAGTGGTGTAACGCTCCCTCACCCACTCCTGCCACTACTCACGTGCCGAGCCACCCGCGGGCTCACCAAGAGCTGGATGGGGCAGGGCAGCGATGGAGAGAGGAAGGAAGGAATGGCTTTGCTTTGTGCAGCCACAATAAACAAATTATCCATGCAACCTCCTCAGGAAAGCCATTGATGTTTGCTGGATAGGCAGCTGCTCACCCATCTTTGTAACGCAGGAAAGGTCTTGGGTTGGAGCCATGAAAACATGTGACAGTGGGAAAATCTGAGCAAAGGAAATAAAGACAAGACTGTTTCCAATGACCCACCAGAAACAGCTTAATAAGGAGATCCCTGTTCCTCTGAGACGTCTGACCATCACTTCAGGAAGCTGCAACAAGAGATTGACAATAGCAGGGTGAAGGGGGGGCCAGGAGACACTTCTGTTCCTCAGGGGTAACCCTAGTTACATCCACAGACCCCACAGCCAGTGAAGGATAGGGCAGCCTGAGGAAGAAGTACCTTCAGTGGTGGCTTCTTCCATTTCTTCAGCTCAGTTCGAAGAAAATCCCCTCATACAGAGCTGGACTTGTTTACTGAACATTAAACAAATACTAGTTACTCTTTTGCTAATGTGTTTGTCTTCTGACACAAGAATACAGAAAGCCTTTTAAATATGTTGCTCTAAGAAGCTCTGAAGGAACAACAGCTCTATAGTTAATGGGGTACCTATTTGTGAAGTCCCATATTCAGGTCAAAATGCTAGCATATAATAAGCCTCTATTTGAACACACGGATACCAGTATTACTTGAAGGCAAGGGATAATGGGTACAGCTGAAAATATAAATACTAGAGGAAAATGGACTGCTGCTCATTTATTTTTCTTGAGATCTTAGGAAAAACATCCAATTTAAACTCCAAAGCTGCGTTTCTGACACGTGATAATTTAAAACAAAGCCGATTCAGCATGTCCATTTCCAGATCTGTGAATCTAAAGATTTTTAATTGCTTCCCAGAAAGTTTTTTGTCTGCCTACCACTTCTGGTTTTGCATTGCAGTTTACCAGCCAGTTTTAACCACTGAGCATGGGCAGAACAACAACAGGACCTACTAATAACAACTGAAGAGTTTGTTCTCTCCCCATGAGCCTCCACAGTTGTCATGACTTGGTCCTCTTCTCTCTAACCCAGCATGGCCATTCTAAGGAGACAAATCCTAGAACAGCAAGTTGGAAAGGACCTCAAGCATCATCTGATCCAACCTTTCTAAGCAAAACATGACCTAGACTAGATGTACCAAATCAAGTGTTTTCAGTCTCTAAAAACCCACATATATGTTTGCCAACCTATTTTAGCAATCTGTTGTGTCAAAAAGCATTTTTTAAATGTTAACAACCAAAGCCATGTGGAAATGACCAGATCAGTGATATCCTCGCCACCAAAGCACAGGAATGTGCCACCACTACCCCAACCCTCCTTGTACTGCTGCAGCATAACCTTGGCAGTTCTCCTTCAGTTAGTCCCTTGCTATGAAATTCACATCTTTGCAAGAGGCTTCCTTCTCCCAGGACTATGACATGACCTCAGGACTCACTTGCCCTTCACATGGCCTGCACTCGCCATCTCTATGTGGTACTTTTACTAAATATATTCTCCCAAACTCCTCTGGGAAAATATGCTAAGCAATACACAAGTTGCCTGCCTTCATTGCTGTGTACTCAAATTTTTTTCCAGATCATTTTATGAATATGGTAAATGATGGTGAATTCAGTCACCTGAAGTCTTTGTCACCCCATTAGCACCAATTCCCACCAGTGATCATTTCCCATGAACTACTCCTGCTCATGGGAGCTGCCAGTCCTTAGCCTTTTCATATGCCAGGTTTTGGTAGGCTAAAAGGATCATTTTTTTATTAGAGTGATATTTAGTTCCCAGTCAAATGGCTTCCAATAATCTAAGTTTATCATCTTTGTGAATTTAACTTTGCCATTTAAACTTGCAACCTCATAGAAGAAGGAAATTAGGTCTGTGCAGAAGACCACTTTTCCACAGCCAGTTAAATGCCATGGATAATGCTCCTATGACCTCTTCATCTTCACTGACTGAATGCCATGCTAGACCTACACATGCGAACAAACTTTGTCTTCAAAAATCATGATTTTCAAAAACCCACAAGATTCTATCAAGAAGTTATTACCTATGTTCAGTAATAATACCTGCAGACTGAAAGCAAAGCAAAAAGCAGGTCCAACAAACAGAGAAACTATAGTGTTGTTCCAAACAATGGGTTTATGGAAATATTTTCTTATGTGCTAGATGTCATTCTAAATTATGGAAAGATGCTCACTTTCCATACTTATGGCTATGCAGAGGAATAGTTTTTATTTTAAAAGTTTCAGTATTAGAAAATTCATCTAAATGCATTTTTCTGACTTAGTGTCTTCATTGCTGAAGCCCCACTTCTAACCCAAGCTGTCAGCAGTGGTCAGAGCAGAGATGTTTGCTGCTGTAGCAGAGGACTAGCTCATCTCTAAGTGGTGCTCATTGCCTGTTAATTCTTCTGATGAACGTGACACAGAGAGAGGCTGTGACACACTATGCAGTAAGCCAGAGGGTAAGTTGAGATGGTGAATGTTTCTGTAGATTCAAACAGATCTACAGAGAAGCCAGAGCACAGCTTTGGAAAAACAAGAGCATGGGTGAGATTAATGCTAAATACACAAGTGGCAAAGCATCACCAACTGTTCAATGCTAAAACAGCTCATGTGCTGAAAGATAAAGCAATATATTCCACATCACAGACAAATAAAGGAATATAAGCTTTAAAAAATACAGCACTGCTAAAAAGCTAAGCAAGGAGAACAGTAGTGAACAAATCTGGGCAACCTCTTAGTCATTGCACGTGTTCTTCGAGCCACGGCCCCATCAGATTCAGCCTGCCAGGCAGGTACACATGAGAGAGCAGGTCTCTCCCTGAAGAAGAAGGCAAAAGCTTATCTGTATTTTCCGCCAGCATTTTGAGCAGTAGGTATTGCTTTTCATAGCTTGGAGTCATTCCATACAGGCTCAAAAACTCTTAAAAATCTTATCTGCCCACTTCGAAAAACCAAAAAAGACCCAGCAGTTCTCTAAAGAGCGGTTCAAAACCAAAACTATTTTTGTTATTGGAGCACAGGTGTGAGCTCATGCTCTATTTTATGTGTGAATAAGATTTATGTATTTATAGATATGCTCACAGCCAAACTTGACCACTTCAATGGTTATGCACCACCAGAAAACACTATTTCAAAACCATGTCATATCCAAGAAAATCTGAGAACCAGTTTAGACCTACTGATGTTCAGGACAAACACTAGAGTACTAACCACTCTTAGTCTCTCCAGAGGGAATTACTTGGATTGCTACTTTAAATATCAGGCATAAAAACCCCACACTGCAATAAGTTATCACATGGGATAAAACACACACCCCCCTTCATGCCATTATTCAAATAGATGTAATATCAAATATCTTCCTAATACTCCTGAAGTCAAACTCTATAGCCAAAACCACCAGCAAAAATAAAAAAGGGAAAAGGCTTTTAGCAGGATTTATAGGATTATAACTTCAGTATGCTGTTCTTAACAGCAGTGTTGCACGTTACTACTGACAGTTACTAAATGGCTGAGGACATAAAATGGTAGCTCACAGGCACTTTCTGAAGATAAAATCTAACTGGAATAGGACATTTGGGCTCCAAAAATTGCAATTTCACAGGGAGCAAAATTTCATAAAATTAATCTAAATTTATTTTCTTTTAGCTGATCCATTTCATATTCTTTATGAAACACTTCATGCTACAGCAAAAATATCATACACAGAAATACTGCTTACTTATCCTCATTGCTGCTGCTTAAAAACCAAGTCAGACTGTTTCTTTCAATGCTCCATTTAGATCCATTAACCATCCCCTATGCATTTTCCTTAACACACATACCATTTACAGACTACATATCATAGATTCAGAGAATAGTTTGGGTTGAAAGGGCCCCTAAAGATCATCTAGTTCCACCCTCCCTGCAACTGCAATCCAACCTTCCACTAGACCAGGTTACTCCAAGCCCCATTCAACCTGGCCTTGAACACTGCCAGGGATGGGGCAGCCACAGCTCCTCTGGACAATCTGTGCCAGTGCCTCACCACCCTCACAGGGAAGAACTTCTTCCTAAAGTCTAATTTAAATCTCCCCTCTATTAGTTCAAAGCCATTCCCCCTTGTTGCACCCCTACAGGGCCTTGTCAAAAGCCCTAGTCCAGATTTCTTTTCAGCCCCTTTAGGCACTGGAAGCTGCTCTAAGGTCTCCCCAGAGACATCTCTTCTCCAGACTGAACAACCCCAGCTTTCTCAGCCTATCTCCATAGCAGAGGTGCTCCAGCCCTCTCAGTATCTTTGTGGCCTCTTCTGGACTCCCTCCAAGAGGTCAACATCCTTCTTATGCTGTGGGCCCCAGAAATGAACACATTGCTGCAAGTGGGGTCTCATGAGAATGAAGTAGAGGGGCAGAATCACCTCCCTCAACCTGCTGGTCATGCTGCTGGTGATGCAGCCCAGAACACAGTTGATTTCTGGGCTGCAAGTACACACTGCTGGGTCATGTGGGGTATCTCGTCAGTCAACACGCCCAAGTCCTTTTCCTCAGGGCTGCTCTCAGTCTACTCTCCACCCAGCCTGTATTTGTGCCTGGGATTGCCCCGACCCAGGTGCACAGCTTGCACTTAGCCTTGTTGAGCTTCATAAGGTTCACACCTCGAGTCTGTTCAGGTCCCTCTGGATGCCATCCCTTCCCTCCAACATGTCAACTGCATAACACAGCTTGGTGTCATTGGCAATTTTGCTGAGCATGCGCACAACCCCACTGTCCATATTGCCAACAAAAATGTTAAACAGTGCTGGGGCCAACATTGACCTCTGAGGAGTTCCGCTTGTCACTGACTTCTGCATGGACATTGGGCCATCTACTTATACACTGAGCCACTGAACATGCAGAAGTATAGAATTATTTATGCACTGTTCAATTAAAAAGTATTCAAATTTAAAAAAAATAGGGTATGTTCAATCACACCCTGTAAAGAGCATGCTGTCCATGAAAGTCTAGTAGTCTGCCTTGTCCGAAAACTTCACTATGCCTGAGGCCAGATGAAGGTGCGCACATCGCTTTAAACATCAGCCCCATGGCCTGATATCATTATCACACATGCCAAGTGTTGCATGAGAACATGAGACAGCTGCAAAATAATAAATATGGAGTGTTAATGAAAGAAGATACCTTCCCTCCTCATTGCTCTAAATGACAGAAGGCAAAACTCCTCAGCAGGTAAAAAAAGAAATGCATACATTTTTAGCTTTCCCATCCAATGTGTCTGTCACATAATTACACATAATCCTCCTAGGATTTGAAGCACAGTACAATAGAGGAAGGACTTTATATTATAAATACCTGAGGTGAAATAATGACACTGTGAGAAGTGGGTCAAATTTAATCTGTGGATTAAATTATCAGCATGGAAAATTATTTTCTCCAAAACATCCATAAAACCCATCTTTTCTAATATGCATTCATGAGAAATGGAAGAGCAAACAAAGCATTTAGAGATTTCAACTATTAACACTCTTAGTAGATCATTAATCATAGAAAATTTCCAGCCTGCTATTTTAGATGATTTTAGAGACTTGGCTTGAAGCTTGCTTTCACCTTTTAAAGCATCAAGGTTAGCCTCCTACACAGGGGAGAGGCAGACTGTACAGAAGAGAGAAAAACACAGTTGTGCTGGATTTCATAACCTTTTCTAGTCAAATCTGGGATCTCCATTCCTTAAATCCTATGAGCCCACAATGGAGCTACGGAGCAGACCATCCCAGATATGCATGATTAACTGCACGCTGATACAATAAATTGCTGGATTCTGTGCTGATTAAACAATCTACATGCCTCAACAGTTAATTGCCAGGGGGAGCTTGTAATGAATCACCGCTCACATGAGTCACCCCTAGAGCATCCCTTACCAGGGGCAGTCAACCCAGGCCACTCTGTGGGGGCTCAGTGGCTACTCTCAGCCCTTTGCCTTTATCAGCATGCTCTGCTCTACAACCCCATCACACCTTGGCTTGCCCCATCATTTCCTGAGCATCATCTCCCTGACCGACTTCACTGGGCACTGTATGATGCTCCAAGGGCAGCTCCTGACCCAGACTCAGCAGCCCTGCCCCTCCCTGTAAATTAAGATTTTTCTTCATACTCAGAACCCTTGAACAGCATCAGTAAATGTCATTTGAAAATTCACTGGCTAAATAAATCCCTCCCCACTTCTGTGAAAATGATGAACTCCTTCCTCCCCTAGTAAATGCAGAGGCACTCCCAGAGCAACACTCCCCTCCACCAGCACAGCATAAATCTACTCCTCAAAAGAGGGGAACTGGAGAAACAAAACAAAGGATCTTGCTGCCCACATTATTGTATTGGTTACAGTGGGGATTCAGCAAGTGGAAAATTGAGGAGGAATACAGATTGAATACACAGGTCAGTGCTGAGAAACCTCTTGGTTGGTACAACTATTGAAAAGCTATTTAAATATGAAAATTATATTGACAAAAACATCAGAAAAGAAGATGTCATACATAACCTTATCTCTTAGATATCATTCACTGAGCCAATAGCTACAAGAAGCCTTTGGCATACATTCATTAACAAGATGGCTTGCTTCCACTGGGAGTCCAGGAAGCAGCTCAAGACCACCATTACCATCCTCTATGATAAGCACTCCTCAAACATCTGTGGATAATTCTGCTCAAAAAAAAAGCTTATCTTTTCTAGAGAGGTGGGAACTTTCAAGTAAATAGATGCAGAGGGAGAGAATGCACCACAAAAGCAAACTGTGAGATCACAATGGTCAGCATATTGCCCTGATTCCCAGCTTGCTATCAGATATCGAATCACAGCCAAACCTGATTATAATCTGACTTTGAAAGTGTTTTTCTTTTTAGTAGCATCACAGTAATAAGGACAGCTTAAGAAACCAGGGAAATCCTTGGGAATTCAAAGTTTTAGTGGACACCTGCACAAGATACTTTCAGGAAGGGGACTGGAAGAGGACAGGGAGGCAACTGCATTTGCAGGAAGGTATTTTGGGAGGCAGAGGCAGGGTGTGGAAATCCCACGGAGGTGCAGAGATGAACCCCAGGGAGAAGGGCCACCCCAGCTCCTGGCTGCTCAGTAGCTAGATGAGGCACTTGTGGACCTCCCTCTTGGAGATACAGATCTAGAAGACATCCCAATAGCATTCCCACTTCTAAGCAATGTTTGGCTGTTACCCCTGGTGTCTACGTCTAGCATCTCCCTGCCTTGCCTATCAATCAGAAAGAAAACCAAGCTACCACATTAGGTTGAAACATCTGCTCGTGATTTGTTCCTGCCGCTCCTCCTAACCCTGAATGACACATCAAATATCTTCCTTTTCTTACTGCCTCAGCAATGTTCCTGAATTTCTTTCCATGCCCCCTCATTCTCCTTTGCTACGTAATTTCTCCAAATGTGAAAAGTTCCCCTTAGATAAATATTTTTTGTGGCTTTTCAGTTTTCAGTAAACAAAACTAAAGCAGCTCAGACCTGTGTGAATAACAGCGAGGAGAAGTCAATGCCTGTTTTCCACCCCAGTCTCATTGAAAAAGTAATGAAAAGCAGCACACAACTTTCCCTATTTTTAGCTCTGCTATGCAGGTAGAGTTTTCAGGAAGACTTATGCACCGTGACACCCCAAAGGGCCTGCAGGGCACTTATCTCAGAACTTATTATTTCACTTCAAATGCTTGGATGAGAAGTACATATGAAAAGCAAGTCCTTTTCTCCCCCTCTGAGGCAGCATTTAAGCAGCCAGACAGCACAGTTGAGGTCAAGAATAGAAAGCACAGAGATGTTACTGTTCAAGTCATCCTTTCAGATTCAGGCAACTAAAATATAGGCCTCCTTAAAGACACTAATTAACTTAAAACATAATGAAACATTATCTCCTTACAGCATCTCAGAAATTTCACTCACAGGTAGGGAAGGATTAAAGGTATTGTAACTCTTGCACTATTTCATGGCATCCTATTTATAGTGCACATAACCTGGAAATAGTTTGCAAATCCAGCTTAGTTTTGAAAAGATATTTTTACAGCAGCTGTCTGCACCAGTAGTTTGATACCAGATCTGTAACTGGGTCAAGTCTGGCTTTGTTTCCCTGAAATAAAAAGTAAAATACATATTTGACTTGAGAAGCAGAAAGCCCATGAGTATCTGCTGGGACAAGTTAGTCTCTTGACTAACAAATTTAGGGTTCAACTTTCTAAACAAATACAAGCACAAATATTCATGAATTGTGAGATTATTTACCTTCTCCCCCAGGATGCTGACTATCTCAAAACCCCAAGAGTAACAGCATAAGAGTGCCATAAAAATTAAATCCTTCAGCAAGAAGCTGAGAACAAGCACTCAAGAAGATGGATGATTTACACTGTAGGGTCCTCAGAGGACAGCTCTAGCTAAAGTAGATCTCAAAACGCTTTACCAACATCCTTTCAAAACTGATCTATAAAACTGCTTCCAGGACCAGTCATGTTTACATCTTTAGATGTTTAATTAGGGTGTCTCACTCTGTGGCCTGATACCAGGCAGCCCAGACTACATAGCCTCAAAGTAAGGCCTGCTTTCACAAGCAGTAGTGAAAACTTAAAAACAAATTGCTATTTTCCTGTTAAAAATACAAGGCTGTGAATTGATAGGAAGGAATGCAGTGAGAAAATAATTAAGGAATAAAATGGACACTAGACAACAGCTGTTTGGAGAACCACAATACCGCGTGGAGCTCTCCTGCATTTCAGGAATGATTTTTAATTACTTCACTTAAGCCATATTTAATTGTGTATTTCACAAATGTGCCTTTAAATATTAAGCCATTATTACATTTTTATGAAGTTCATCCCTGACTTAAATTCACATGGACATATTAAAAACCCAGCAGCACCACAGATGCAATAAAACAGATGCTGAGTAAAGCCAAAAGGTAAGCGAAAAAGATAACATCATTAAAGGCTTACATAACACTATTTATGGACCATATTTTCAAAATACTGTTAATTTTACTGCTCACAAAATGACAAAAAGTCATTGCTGCTGTGGCACAGTGGTGTTTGCCCTGACACTGGGTTTCACACAGTGAAAAGTATTCCAGCCCTCCTTGCAGTGATATTTTCCACACAGATTTTGCTGAAAGTCAACTTATACTCTGTGTATCTTGACAATGCCACAACTATTCACAGCTATTTAAATTACATGGCTTTTGCAAGAATGGATTGGCTTATCTGTCCATTCCCCAGGCTGGCTGGCAGCTGTACGCCAGTCTCAGACTGATACTAAGGGTGACGCCTGAGCTACATCATCTCCTGCTGAGGGGTGACATGTCCCACTGCAGCTGAGACCATGGGCAGGGGACCCAGCATTCGGTAGCAGAGCACCGTGAGAAAGCTCCCCAAAGTGTATTTGGGAGAACCAATAATCACTCCTATTTTTCATTAAAAAGTAACATGGGGCTTGACAACTCTTTGAGTTTTTAATAGACAAACAAGTAGTCCTGCAGATATCAAAACTCATTTGCTTCTGGAAGCTCACAGACTTCTATCTGATAGTGAGGTTTTGGTTTGGGGGTTTTTAGGTTGATTTTACTTTCTTGCTGGTTTCTTCAACAGGGGTTTTATAATATGAAAAGCTGGAATTTCAGAAATAAGCTCCCAAAATTTGCAGCACATCTTCAGGGAGAAGAGATGACACTATTTGGCATTACAGGACAGGAATCTGGATACAGAGAACAAATTCACCTGAGCGCTGGACTACAGGATTATCCTGTGGTAAGTCAAACTATATTGATCTTAAACTAAAACTGTGAACAAATAAACCTTGAAATCAGTACAACCCTTCCCCAGCAGTGCCGAAAGATAAGGGATGGGAGCAATCTCCTCATGCTGAAGCCTATGCTTCACTGCCCCTCCTGCTATCACTCAGATCTCCAAACACAACTGCCACAGAGGGGCTTAGTCCACATCTGTGTCTCAATCTTCCTTCTCTGCCCCGTGCTTAGAGCTGCAGAAAGCTCAGCATTTTAGCTGCGACTATTGCTAACACCAATCCCTCACTGCTCCTTGCTACGAAGACTGCCTTTCTTTGGAACATTTACAAGGGCAAGCTGGAGAAGAAATAGGTCATTGAAACCTCTGATGAGACTCCTTGAGTGACAAGTTAAGCCTGCACAGTAGGTTTTGCGCAAACTTTGGGCAAAGATCTGCACTTCTCTTGGGCTCAGAGTTGCTAAAGTTTCTCAAAGAGTATATGCCAAGACATGGGAAACATAAGGAATAGGGACCGAGCATGGCTCTCTATGGAGATCCTAGGTAGCGAGAAAAGTCTTGAGAAAATAAATTGAAAGCTTGAAAACATTGATACTAGAGCAGTAACAGATTAAAATGAGAAGAAATGGAAACAGATGAAGTGAAAGCAGCAGATCACACTGGTTTAATATTATATATAAAATATAAATTATTTATTCATGCATGCTTTATTTATTCTGTGTCATGATATGCTATTGATACAAAAGCCATGCATACTTAAAAGAATATATGAGTAAGGCAATCACTCTTGCCTCTTGCCACTGTGCCTCTGGGGTTGAGTGAAGGTACCTTTGATGGATACAAAACATTTTGCTGCTTCCCCATGTTCAGCATTAAGGTAATCTTCTGATCTCCAGAGGGCAAAGTATCCAACGTATTCTTACTTCCATGCCAGAACTCAGGAAGCAGCTTAGTCCCCCAGCTAATCCTACCAGGAGCAGTGCCCAAGCGTGAGGGAGATGCCAAAGTGCTAAACATGAGATTGCTCCATTCCACATCAAAATCTGCGGTGCCCAAACTGACATCCTGTTTATTCAAGGTTGTATTTTTAAGTGGCCTAAAATATGGCACTCTATCACCACTCACAAGACTGAACACAAATTTTAAACCATATATTTTCTACAGTAACTTTTCATTTAGACATTTCTTTAAATTCCTTTTCCAGAAATTTAAGGATGATCCTGGATTTTGAAATATTTTTGTATTAATTGGGTCCTTAACACAACATGAAAATGAAGTATTTCAAGACAGTACAATGCTGATGTGTTTCTTTGTATTACATTCCTCCTTTCTCCTTAGAGATTGGCTTTATCCACAATGCCAGGTAATTTCCTTCTCAGTGGGTACACTGTTGGCATCACTTGCAAATTTATACGTCTCTAGTATAGTTAGCTTTCCCAAACAAAACCAGTAATTTTGAGATCATAACCTGCCTCAAACCAGAAGCTGCCATTCAGCAGAGCTCCCTGCAAACTGGGATATATTTTGGCTGTGTTTTGAGGAACAAGGGGAGTGCTGAAAGGAGATCAAACTAAGGCAAAATTGAGGACAACATTTTCACTTTCTCTGCCTAGATCTTAGGACTGCTCTGTCTGGCACAGACTACCTTCTGCCTTTAATTGATTTATACTGCAAGGTAAAGCAGACTGATATTACACCTGCAATTACTTGAAAGATCTATTATGAACCATGGACAGATTGTAAAATATTGGGGACAGATTGTAAAATATTGGGGACTTCAGACCATGTTTGAAATCTGTGCTTAGAAGGAGCTGCAGCAATGAGAGTTTTAACACCACTGTGCCCTAAACCAAAGGAGGACATTGTTTTTCTCCTCTAGGGAAAATACTTGATCCTACTGCAGACCTCCACCTGCCCTAGGAACATATGGGAGCACCACTGTGTCATCCCAGCATTGAAAGTGCCTTTTAAATGGTGGTGAAAATATGAAAGCTGCAGCTTAACTGCTATTAATTCTATTTTCTTACAAAGCAAATCAAATTATCAGCTACCCAAAAATTAAGTTGCATACTTTCCAAGAGGCTCGAACTCAAACATTTTTTGACGTATTAGTTTACTTGCTGGCATGCAGTATACATGTTTCCATCTACTTTTAATTACTTATTTCCATCTCCTAATTTAATTCATACCACTATCCAAGATCTTTTTTTTTAAAAAAAACCTCTCTTTTTTGTATGTTCATGCAACTTTGGCAACCCATTTGGCACGGATTTATGCTTTCTTTCTTCATGCTGGTACCTTCTTTGTGGCAGTTATTCCAATAGAGTCTCTGAGTAGGAAACATTCCAAAATATAATGAAAGCGCTTCCCAGCCTGGGTGGCGGTATATATATCAGGATGGAAGAAGGCCAAGAAGGTAGATGGAAACAAAGGGGACTAACATAATTCCAGTTGTTTTCTTTCTATTGAAATGTGGATAAGCCATTGAATCACAGAATGGCTGAGGAGGGAGGCACCTTTACAGCTGGCATCCTGCCCAACACCACTGCTCCAAGCAAGCCACCTAGAGCAGGCTGCTCCAAGGAACAGCCAGACTTTGACTATGCCCAAGGATGAAGACTCCTTACCACCTCTCTGGGCAATCTGTTTGACAGGAACATGGAAGGTTTCTGGTATCCCAGCTAGTAATGATCTTCCCACCCCAGTGTCCATATATTCTCAATCTACAGGCTCATAGCTCACAAACACAAGTTGAACTACCTACACAATTTACCTTCTGGAGCCACATTTTACCACCACACAGCAACTTCTGTTTTCATGCCATTAAAAGGTCCGTGAAGCCTTGGAGAAAACCAAGCTGATGTTTTCCCAAGTGGAAATGTTTCCTCATGAGGTTTTTTTTTTCAGTGAAAGAATAACACAATCATCTCTGTTTTCCTGGTGAGCACCTTTCTGCTTTAGCCTGTCATACAAATCGCTTTCACTCAGCTCACTTCTGTCATGAAAATGCATTCTGCCTCATGCAGCCCAGCTCAGATTCAATTTACACTTCTGCTGAAATGCCAGCCATGTGTGGCTGAGGCATTTGGTCTGTATTTTACTCTATTTCCCACCTTAAAAGCCCTCACACAACTAGTAAACTAGTCCCAAAGCCAGAGAATTACAATGTTCCTGTAATCTGAGGATGGTTGGTGCTTTATGATGCCCTCAAACATAAATCAGCCATAAGAAAGGCACAGGTAGAAGGGACAGTGAATCTCTCCTGGTATAAGAGGATTCTTGGAAGAAGATGAGGAACTCATCACTAGGATCATCATTCAGAGGTTGCTGCCTCTATACATTTTCTGTCAGTTTAAATATGAAAACTTGATGGCCACATTCTTGATCAGCATTTCCAGCTCAGCTCTGTACCATCCTGGTGATGTCCCTCATAAGATGCAGCAGGAATACAGTGAGGTATAAGCTCTTGGGGTGCTGTAGATCAATGTTCCCCAGGGAATGGTGCACGTCAGCATGAAAACAGACTGCAGCAAAAGCATAGGACCCCACAGCCTGTCTGACACACTTGCCAGCTGTAGAGAACACATCGGTGGTCTGTCTACACTAATCATTTGCACAAATTGCTGTTGGCTACAGGTTTAAGCCTATTTATCGGCCTCCAGAGGAAACGATAGCACTCAGTCCAGACAGTTTGTTGCAATCCTACAATCAACCCTAAGTTCATCAAGGAATCTATAAATCTGCAAAAGCATAAGACAGTGGAAAGATAAGAGTCAGAGGGCACAGAGTACATGGAAGTCAGTCCCACCAATGTCAAGCAGGGCTTCTCTGAAAATTGGTTTCTTCATTTTCACCCTCCTCAGGAGGAAGAGATGACCATAGCAGGGAAGGTGCAAGGACTGCACATATTCTGCATAGAAGAGAGTCATACTATGCAAAGAAACCACAGTCAACTATACAGGGGAACGCAGGATATGTCATCTGCTCTGGAGACATCCTAGCTGCTGCAATTACCATTCTGCTCTCACTCACCATGCCCCTCAGCTTCTCCAAACATCCTGAGCAAAGCAGCTACAAGCTCCAGCACATCTTACTTGGAATACAAGACATATAAACAAAAGCCTCAGAACCTCTAAGTGCTCTGCACCAATAACTAAGACACAATCCAGCATGAGGAACTTCATTCTGTCTTTCCTTTGCTGAGTTGACAGTGTGTGTGTGTGTATAACATTTTCTCTATTCTGTTCCTAGTTCAGCCCTCTCAGCACTTTCTCAAAGCAATAAACTACAGACCACAGCCTTTCCTCTGTGAGAAAAATCTCTACAGGCAAAAGTGGGAACACGAAGGCTGATGTTGACCTTTCAATTCATTTTTATCTCCATGGGCACACCAGATATCTTGTATTCTTTTAAACAGACCTCCAATAAGCAAAGTACTATGTAAAAATGAGACCACCTCCCACAAGGCTCTATTAGCATGCCCCCAAAACCTCCAGGTGACTTACACTGAAATGACCTCTACTGCAAATAAAGGAAGAGTCCTGAGAGCATTCAGAGCAGTGTTGCCAAAGAGAAGCAGCAGCCTGGAAATAGCCGCAAGCAAAAGGAACAGCACGGGAGGGAGCAATAAGTGTTTTAGGGAAAATAACTGTGACACTCTCTGCTTAGCTAATCACACCTTGAGCTAGTGTCACTGGGCTGCCAGCCCACGCTAACCCGAAGCATGCTCATGATTCTGTTGGGAATGAGCTGGTGGATGGCTAGTGAGCCACAAGGATACCAGTCTGGCATCCAGCACCACCACCCATTATCTCAACACAGGTAGCTTCTTTGCAGGTGCTAGTTCACAAAGCAGCAGGGCGTGGAAGAACATTCTGGTGTGGAAGCAAGGAAATGATTTCAAGCCTGTTGCTATGGCCAGCTAATAACCCAGGAGGCAAAATACCCATCTCAGCCCATCTCCTCCTAACTTTAATATCCTATTCCCAGAGACAGGAGAATGAGACTAATTTAGGGGCTAATTCAAGCAGAGATGGAGTAGGCTGTGTAAAAGGTATAAACAGAAGTAAATCTACCCTACAGCAGAGATTAAAGCTAATACCAGATGATGCTATTTTGAACCTAATGGACTCTGAGATGTGTATTAGCAGTGGGTAACCGGGAGGTATAGATGTACCACTTCGAAGTCACATTTTCATGAACTGACTTGCATGGGAGGCTCTGGAAATGCAATCTTATTTTCTCTAGTAAAGTAAACACTTTCCTCCCAGGAGTAAGCCAGGTTTCATTTTTTTTATATATGTGTATATATATGCGCACACACACATATACAAGTCCCCTTTCACTGCTGCATTTGCTTCATTTCATGACAGTAGAACATTATAGTTTTCCAGAGAAAGATTCCAAATATAAAAACTACAGTCACACACTGATTAATGAGAGCCCTTTCTTTGCTTTCCAGCTAAACAGAACCTAGGGTATATAACAGAGAGAGAATTATTATTTACATTCAAACTCACAAACAGTGACAGAGCATCCCTTTCCTGGGAAAAAAGAAATGCTGACACTCTACCTCTCAAGCTATGGCTTCATAGGGGACAATTTAGGGCCTTCTACATAGAAACCTTGTAGCTGGAGAGATGACTACATTCCTGTTGGGCCACATCCTTTATACAGGACACATTCAAGTGTTAGTATCCAAATATAAAGGAAACAGGAATAAAAAATGCTGAATACTCACTATCCTGGGCTCCATCTCTAACCACCACAGGTATGCCCAACACATAGCCCCTTCTATGAACTATCCACCTTGAAAGTCCAAAGCTGTTTTTCCCAACACTGCTATTACTGAAAAATTGTTCTAGAGCATCACTATCCCCATGATTATAAATCTTCTTAATTGGAGTCTCAAATGTCTCTTTGCTTTGTTTTATATTGATTTGTTCTTGCACAATTACTGTTCTCTGTCTTAAAAATCTAAACAACCACTCTTGCCTTTTCTGCTAAAAGCACTGGATCTTCTCTCAGCTTACAATTTGCTAAGCTAAAGAAGCCAAACCCACAGGACAGAAGGGCTTTCCAGCTCTTGGCTCTCCCTAGTCATCCTGCTCTCTCAACACAAGATCAACTCTTGGTTTGGCACTGAGAAATGGCAGATATTAGCCGAAACATGTGGGTGGAAGACTGGACCTATTTAGTGGAAGACAAGATACATCTTACGATAAGTGGCTCTACCATTAGCTCAATGCATTCAGAAACTTCACAGTACAAGTAGACTTAGTGGAATGAGGTGGACAACCCATGAGGAATATTGTAGGTAAGAAAAAGTACATAATTAGAAAAAGATCTGCAGGGCCTAGGACTTCATTCAATTACTTAAGATGCAGAAACAGGATCACGGAATCATTTGGCCTGGAAGGGACATCAAAGTTCACCCAGTTCCAGCCTCCCTGCCAGGGACAGGGACAACTTCCACTAGGCCAGGTTGTTCCAAGGCCCATCCAGCCTGGCCTTGAACACTGCCAGGGATGGGACAGCCACAGCTTCTCTGAGCAACCTGTGCCAGTGCCTCAGTACCCTCACAGGGAAGAACTTCCTCCTAGTATATAATATAAACCTCAACTCTTTCAGTTTAAAGCTATTATCCCTTGTCCTATGCCTACAGGGCCTTGTCAAATGTCCCCCTCTACCTTTATGCACTGGAAGGCTGCCCTAAGGTGTCCCCAGAGCCTTCTCTTCTCCAGGCTGAACAATCCCAGCTCCTCAGCCTGTCTTCTGTAAGAGAGGTGCTCCAGCCCTATATGACAAGCCAGTATTAGTGCAGGGAAGTATGGCTGGGAAGTCAGTTATATTCTAGTGTTGTGATGCATGAGCATAGAGATATATAAAAAGGAAGGCTGTGTACATGCAGAGAGATCTATGGCCTTCTACAAGAAATCATGTGGCTATACCCTCACTGTGAGATAAGCTGACCTACAGAGACACAGTAGGGCACATCCAGCTCAAACTGTGCCACACATCTACACCAGTTGGTACCTGTGTGGGGATCAGGCAGCAAAGGGACTACCACCTCCTCAGGCAGAAAATCAGAGACCAGGCTAGAAAAGGAGGAGGGGTTACAACATGGATCTAGAGGTACAAGTGTGGTTTCACATTCACACAGGAGACTATCCTTAGTCAAATCAGATATGCAGGTCAGATGTGTGCAGATGGGAAAACACAGGTAGTGTTGGTATTGTTCTCACGTGCATGTGCTACTGACTGCTGTGGGGTCAACCCTAACAGCTACGTGGGTTTGGCTGACACCATGATGATGTTAGACTAGCCACACTTTTTTATAATTAAAAAAAAAACAAAACAAAGTGTCACAACCCATACACTTTGAGAGGTGGAGAGGGAAGACTGGGCCAAATTTTCCACCAGCCTACAAGTTGTCATGTAGCACTGAGCAGCCATAAGGAGTCTCAGTCATCCAGGCTCTATGCCCACCACAGCATGAGCTGCCTCATCACATAGCGAAGCAGCTCCGAGCCAGCTATCTATATTTTACCCATCCCAACAAATGGCTCCAATCACAATCTCACTTTGGGAAGATTGCCAGCAGGTATATGGTAACGAGAGGTATCTGTGATGATCACTCTGTTTCTCACATCGGCAAACTTTCATAGTGACTGATAAGCTTTCCATTGAGTGTGTCCCTTTTCATGCTGTTAGGAGCTTCAGCAAATTTCTATATTAGCGCACACATTAGTTTGCTCTGCATAAAGACAAGAGATTTAAGCACAGAAAGCTCCGACCCTGCTATGAATAACAAATAGTTTCATTTCTTCCCCCAGTATGTTTGCAATGCAAGACTACAGCTTTCTTCACTTCCAGAGGACAAGGATGCAAATGACAGTGTCACCTCCAATCCTCCACAGACCTCAGTCTTGAATGCTAAATCTTTCTACAGCTTTAACCTCCCAGGTGTCACAACAGCCACATCTAGGTTGCAGTCCTTCATCTTCATGTCAACAAACAGCTATTATTCAGAAGACAAAAGCATATTTTATGGAGAAACAACACTCCAGGACTGATATTTCTGTTTCTAATAAAGAAACACCCTTCCATGCCTGTAGGGAAGCAGTGCAGAAAGGGATTCACACTGAGCATTGCTGATCTGCTACGATACTTTGTTGTCTTGTTTTAAGTAGCACCTAATTTAGAGAAGCACAAGGAAAGGACACCAGATTTTCCTAAGGAAAAAAAAAAAGCAAATTCAGAGATTTTTCAGGCATCTGGGTTATTGTGTTGCAATTGGGGCTGCAGAACAGAAGCTTTCATTGAAGAACTGATTGCAGAGACAGCATCACTACATAAATCAAGGCCTTTCCATCAACAGCATCACAGCCAAATGCTGACAAACATGAGGAGGGACTCTCCACCTCAAACAGCACCAAGCTCCAAGGGTCAATCACAACTCAAGTTACTGCTCAAAGTATGATGACTGCTACTCCTGTGTGTGCTCCACACACAAACCTTGTGTTACCAGGTGAGATCTATGAGTCTCTTCCCTGAACCCCTTCTAGCATTGCATTTTTGTGGGATCCCACCTTCACCAGGCTTATCAATACCTCCAGATCCATTACCTTTGCCAGCACAAGTATGTCTGTCCTAGTTTTGACTGGTTTTCCATGTCCAGTAGTGCTTACCCTGATCAAAGACTTTTCAGTGTCTCATGCTCTGCGAGTGAGAAGAGGTACAAGAAGCTGGAAGGAAGCAGAGACAGGACATTTGACTCAAATTAGCCAATGGGGTATTCCATACCACAGCACATCGTGGCCAGTGTCTAAACTGAAGGGATTTGGCCAGAAGGGACCTATCACTGCTCAGGTCAGGCTGGGTATCAATCAGCAGGTGGTGAGCAATTGTACTGTGCATCACTTGTGTTTATGGGTCTGTTGGGGCTTTTTCTTTCCCCTTTTAGCTTTATATCTCTCTCATTATTGTCCTTAGTAGTAGCACTGTACTGTACTTTAGTTATTAAACTGTTCTTATCTCAACCCATGGGTTTTAGATTCTTTCAATTCTTCTTCCCATGTTGCTTCAGCAGTGGAAAAGGGAAGGGGTGAGTGAATAGCTGTGTGGTGTTATCAGCTGGGATTAAACGACAACACACCTCCATAACCAAGCACATAGCCAGACACACTCTGCTACAGCCATACAGCCAAACAGAGTAATCTGCTGCTGACCTCAGCCAGATTCCCCTGAAGACTCTGGGGAGACTTAAAAGCAGGCTTCCAGTAGCTAAAGGGGCTGACAGGAAAGCTTGGAGAGGCACTTCTCACAAGGGACTACAGGCATAGGACAAGGGGGAATGGTTTTAAACTGACAGAGGGGAGATCTAAATTACATATTAGAAAGAAGTTCTTCCCTGTAAGGGTGCTGAGGCACTGGCACAGGTTGTCAAGAGAAGCTGTGGCTGCCCCATCCCTGGCAGTGTTCCAGGTCAGGTTGCATGGGGCTTGGAGCAATCTGGTCTAGTGGAAGGTGTCCCAGCCCGTGGTAGGGGTTTGGAACCAGATGATCTTTAAGGTTTCTTACAACCCAAACCATTCTATGAAAAGGCTTGCTGGCCATTTCATTATAAGTTGATTTTCAGTTTAAGGAAACTGTATTTTCTGCAAATAGATACATGTAATACCTGTTTTACTGTAGACAGAATTGCTGCTGGTAATAGCTCTGTTCATTCTTATCCAGTGTCATTAAACCAGTCCTTCCAATCACACTCCAGTTAGCAGTGTGAACGTGGCAGCTACCGTGAACTAGCGGTGTTAAGCAAATGATACTAACTTCTGGTGAGTGGATTACCTAATATTCTCACAGATGAGGAAATATCCCTTAATTTCTTTGAGTATTGATACATTTAAGTAGCTTATGGTTGCCATGTTGTTGTAAGTGCTAAGGAGGACAGTGGAAATCATTTGGGTATATAATAATTTCCTGGCCTGTATTTCAGGAAAAAAAAAAAAAGAGAAGAAGAAGAAGAAATGGGATAACTTGCAATTAATCTGGCAGGAAAACTCCCAAATTGTAGTGGCACATCTGTTTTTTTTATTTTTATATTTATTCCTGGGGAATTACAGATCAGTCAGTCTCACCTCTGTGCCTGGCAAAATCTGGGAGCAGATTCTCCTGGAAGGCATGCTAGGGCACATGAAAAACAAGGTGCTTAGTGACAGCCAGCATGGCTTCACTAAGGGGAAATCCTGCCTGACCAATGTGGGGGCCTTCTATGACGGGGCTACAGAACTGATGGACAGAGGTAGAGCAGTTGACATCATCCACCTGGACTTGTGCAAAACATTCAACACTGTCCCACATGACACCCTTGCCTCTAAATTGGAGAGACATCAATTTGATAGGTGGGCAACTCGGTGGATAAAGAACTGGCTGGATGGCCGCATGCAAAGAGTTGTGGTCAATGGTTCAATGTCTGGCTGGAGACCAGTAACGAGTGGTGTCCCTCACGGATCGGTGTTGGGACCGCTCTTGTTTAACATCTTTGTCGGTGACATGGACAATGGGATTCAGTGAGCCCTCAGCAAGTTTGCCGATGACACCAAGCTGTGTGGGTCGGTCAATATGCTGGAGGGAAGTTTGACCATGACAAGTGCAAGGTCCTACAACTGGGTTGGAGCAATCCCAGGCACAAATACAGGTTGGGCAGAGAAGAGATTCAGAGCAGCCCCACAGAGAAGTGCTTGGGGGTTTTGGTTGATGAGAAAATGAACACGAGTCAGCTTCAGTGTGAGCTTGCAGCCCAGAAAGCCAACCATATCCCAGGCTGCATCAAAAGGAGCGTGACCAGCAGGTCAAAGGAGGTGATCCTGCCCCTCTACTCTGCTCTCAGGAGACCTCACTTGGAGTATTGTGTGCAGTTCTGGTGCCCTCAACATAAAAAGGACATGGAACTGTTGGAACAAGTCCAGAGGAGGCCACGAGGATGATCAGCAGACTGGAGCACCTCCTGTATGAAGACAGGCTGAGAAAATTGGGGCTGCTCAGCCTGGGGAAGAGAAGGCTGCGTGGAGACCTCATAGCAGCCTTCCAGTATCTGAAGGGGGCCTATAAGGATGATAGGGAGGGACTCTTCATGAGGGACTGTAGTGACAGGACAAGGGGTAATGGGTTCAAACTTAAACAGAGGAGGTTTAGATTGGATATAAGGAAGAAATTCTTTATTGTTAAGGTGGTGGGGAACTGGAATGTGTTGCCCAGGGAGGTTGTGAATGCTCCATCCCTGGCAGTGTTCAAGGCCAGGTTGGACGAAGCCTTGTGTGGCATGGTTTAGTGTGAGATGTCCCTGCCCATGGCAGGTGGTTTGGAACTAGATGATCTTAAGGTCCTTTCCAACCCTAACTATTCTATTATCCTATGAGTACAAAAATGCTTTTTGGAGAAAAAAAGCAGGAGAAATCTAGCATACTGAAAGGAAAAAAGTAAATATGAAACAGCCACTAAAGTAGGTCAGTTCTAAATCCTAGCAACTTGTCAGTGCCTTTTAAAAACAGGAACCATCAGGTATCCAGGTCCTCTGTCTGCCTCCAAGATTTTTGTCTTGAGTTCTTGCACATTAAAGACCTAGGTAATACAATTATTGAATTGACATTAAGGAGCTGTTTGTGTGGTTTTAGCTTAAAGTCACCGTGCTTAGGATCCAGATGATTACTTTTGCTGAGCAGTCCTGAGTGTGTCCCAAGCCAGGAGGACTTTGTGGTGAGCCCAAAGGTCCAGACCTTTGCTTATGTGAGCCAACCTGGCAGCAGCCTCTACCCTTGTCATACAATCACAGAATGGTTTGGGTTGGAAGAAACCGTAAAGCTCATCCAGTTCCAACCCTCCTGCCACAGACAGGGACACCTTCCACTAGACCAGGTTGCTCCAAGTCCCATCCAACCTGGTCTTAAACACTGCCAGGGAAGGGGCAGCCACAGCTTCTCTGGGCAACCTGTGCCAGTGCCTCACCACCCTCACGGGGAACAACTTCTTCCTAATATCTGACCTAAATCTCTCTTTCAGTTTAAAATCATTACCCTTTGCCCTAACCCTACACACCCTTGCAAAAAGTCTATATTGTAAATACAAATGCAATACCCAGGCTTGGAAGAGCAAGTAGATGTTCTATGGCTGTGCAGGGAAGGTGGCTGAAGGCCTCTCTGGAATTCAGGAAGAGAAAAATCACAGTTTGACCAGACACTCAGATAATACAGTGACAGGCACCACTAGAAAACCACAGCAGCACACAGACACAGCAAAAGCACACAAATTTTACAGAAGGGTTTGGGTTTTGCTCAGATTTGTTTTCTCTTTATCAGCTATAGGTAATGGTCAGCTTAAGACAACAAGGTACAGAAGCCCACTTTGTGTCTGCAGGAAAGAACAGCTGGCTCTAGGCTCAAAGGCAGCACTACACACCATCCTGCTCTAAATGTTATCAAAACGTTGCTCAGATCACCAATTACAATTTCATTTCAAGAGAAAACAACACTAATGAAAAATGAGGAACTCAAGGGCAACAAGAAAGAGAAGAGAGACAAAGAAAAACAGATTTGTAATGGTCTTCCAGAAATGTTAATTAAAGAATGAATGATCTTGCAGGTGAGAAGCAGATATATTGTAGCTTTCATAGTGTTTCAAGTGCAGGAGTGTTAAGTGAGCTGCTATGTAATTATTCTTTAGGTCCAGGTATTAAGTCTTGGTAGAAACAATAATTAAAAGCAAAGTAGAAAAGTATCTGGAATGAATAATTAGACAAATTTGAGATATGTACAGACACCTCCACTTCACCAGCTTCTAGTGTGTGTTACCACACACAGAAAGCCCAACCCCTCCACCACAGTGCTTTGCTTAGTTGCTGGTATGTCTCCTAGGGGTTCCAAGACACAGACCATCATCTTCAGCATTTCTCCACCAGCCCTAATCCACAATTAGAAAAACAACCAGGATAAAAAAACTATAATAGAAAGTACTGCAGCTGGCAAAAACAAGGTCTGTGAAGAGGCAATGAGTAGACTGGTAATCCCCAAAGCATCAAAGAAACAGCCCACTGTGCCAGGTGCCTAGCCTGTCCCTTTTGGCATTCAGCTGATTATTTCCATCCTATCAGGGGATCAGCAAGCTCCAAGCAGAGCTGGACCAGCTCACTGAATCCCAGATGTTTCCTGAATTACCAGTGTGCTCCCACAGTTACCAGTGTGCATGCTCATAGCATGGTTTGGGTTGGAAGGGACCTCAAAGATCATTGCATTCCACCTCCCTGCCATGGGCAGGGACACCTACAACTAGACCAGGTTGCTCCAAGCACCACGCAACTTGGCCTTGAACACTGCCAGCAATGGGGCAGCCACAGCTTCTCTGGGCAACCTGTGCCAGTGCCTCAGCACCCTCACAGGGAACAAATTCTTCCTGATATCTAATCTAAATCTACCCTCTGTCAGTTTAAAGCTCAGCAGTATCTCAAGATGCAATGTAACCAGCTATCATTCATAAAGACCTGCCATATGTGAGCAGATCCATCACAGTAAACCTCCTCTTCTGGGCTTGGCAGGACTTGTTAAATCACAGTAACATGGCCACAAAGTTTATTTTACAATTCTACCTGCCAGCTCACAGACTGAATTCATATCTGAGCTTTGGTCATTCTTTTCTCAGATTCATCCCGCAGAAGTGAACAAAAATAATACTATCTATTCATTTTAAGAAATAACTTCTTATTCCAGAACAAGTACATTATGAGCATTGCATGCTGAGCATTATTCAAGAGCTAGATTTTCCTGGTTGCTGGGGATAACTATCACAATAATCTTCAATTACTTGTCCATATGTTGCTCTTCCAAAGCACTAACTCTCATTCAGGAAATGAGAACATAGGGTTTCTCCATACTCCCTTTGTGCATCTGTGCTAGAGTTGGTATTTTCACTCTATGACCACGTTTTCCACTGCACAGAGATATTCATATCCTTGTGGGTTTCTTCTCTCTAAGATCATCTCCTGTAGTTGATCAAAGATGAAATTTTAAAGGTGCATTACTTACCTAGTTGTGTCCAAGTCACTATTTATACATTAAAATCAATAAAGATTGGAGAATTAAGCACTTTTGAGATGCCTATGTGCATCTCCTTTGGGTCCAAATCCAGAAATTCATGTTTTGCAGTACAATGCTTTGTGTCTTAACAGTTAGTCCCCATCTTCTAATTCACCTCCTGGCTTCCTCCCAGTCCTCCCACACTACTTTTCCCTCTTCAATGCACTGATATGACTTCTATGAGACCTGTTCTCTCTGCTTTTGAATTAGATAAAGTTGCCATAAATCTCTACTGGTCACACATTTAGATTTTCTGGCACTTGTAACTTGGTCAAATATGAGCATCTTTTACAAGAAAAGCATACACCTCTGCTAACTATCAAGGCACTGCACTATAGTATGAAGGTGCCAGAGCTGCCTCAGGGAAATAAGCACTCTGAGCATATCTTTTAAGATGAGCAAAATGACATCATTTTCCTTGCTCTCATTTTGTCAAATGGCTGAAACATATTAGCTGAAGTATTCCTCAAAACCTGAGTCCTAGTAGGACTCCTTAAAGGGAAAATTGAAGCCTGAAGAGTTGAAAATGTCACTCAGTTATACGCTATCAAAACTCAGGGGTTATAATGCGATGTATCAGGCAAACTACCGCCTAGGCCATTATAAGTCAGTCAAATAGCTGGCCTGGAGAGGATTCCACTGGACCATTGCAGTGCTGTTTCAGTGGAACTGCTCTGGTTTATCCTGGTGAGCAGCATGTGAGCCAAAAATTGGATTTTCTGCTGGATCCCTAAGAACATTTCATGTTTTTACATTTGTAAGAACATTTCATGATAGATACCATCATTAAATCTGCATGTTTTCTGTATCCATCTGCCACACAGGCAGTCACAATATCCTAAAAAATGGCAGCCATGGGCATTTTTCCCCCAGAAGAGCCCTTGAACTCAGATAATGCCTTTCTGAAAGCTCTTATCTGGGCCTTAAACAGTACATTCCAGCATATTGACTATATATCAGACTTCCAGCAGCCCTGCTAAGTCAAGATGATGCACTTCATCCTCTTCCTGAAGCTCCCAAGCACTCATGCAAACCTCAGTACAGCCTTGTACATTACACTGGCACAAGCTTTTGGGATTTAGTGTTCAGCTGTCTCCAGCTGATACATGGCATCCATTCACAGGGCAGATATAAAAATTGTAGTACAAAAATTTGTATGAACTGCCTTGTGGAGGCACATGGGAATAAGAGACCATCTCACAGAGAAGTTCCCGACAGGGCAAGACAGAGCTCACATTTTTCTGTTCTTGGGTGTTTCATTCCTTTTGCAAGTTCATGGGGGAGACACACACCAAGCATCACCTGGTTTAACTGCCTGCACAGGAAGCCTAGGCTCTCTACATCACTGCTAGCAGGTACATAACTCTTTACGGACCCAGAGCACTCAATGAATGCCTAATTAAAGGACTTAAATACTTTTTTTTTTCTCCATCAACTATACAGAAAGCATAAACTCCAGGCTTGGACACTTAACAAATTAAAAAATAAAATAAATGCCACAAAAATGCTGTCTAGAGCACACTTTCCATAGTTTTTTAAAACAGCAATGATAGAGAAGCCTCCCAGAACCCAGGCTAAGAAGGGACACTGCAGGGAGAGCTTCAGCAACAGGGACTGCCTGGGCACTGCAAACGCCTCATTCTTCCCTTGGGCCAGAGAAGAATGTATTTGTACTATTGTATCAGTAGACACTTTACACCTTCATTGCTTCAACTATACGGGCAGAGAAATGAACTGATTTGCAAATAAATTCACATCTGAGAAGTGTGAGGCTTCTGTTCTCAAAGTCCTCACAGTACGTATGCCCCTTTTTCAGGCACTCTACAAATGCCAACAAAATCTTTCCACATGACTAATTTTCAAGTCGAACTGTCCTGATAAATAGACTGACTCACTGCAGAATTTAACTATGCATTAGGTCCTATTAGTGAATTAGGCCCTTTTGTTTTGCTCCAGAGCACCGTCAAGAGCTGTAACAGCTTTCCTGATTAATGAAGAAGGGAGAAAAGTTATTTCAAAGACAAGGGCAGATCAGCCTGTAGCTTTAGAAAGATGGAGTAAGAGCAGCAGAAGATGCCACAGGCTTTGGCCTTGCAGATGCAGGACACATGGAAGGGGGGGCATCTTTGATATCTGCTCTCCATCCCCTCCAGTCCTTGAGCTTTGATTCATCTTGTGTGAGTTCTTGCACAGGATCCCTGGTAGTTTCTGACAAAGGACTTATGCTTTGCCCTTGCCCCTAAGCCTGCCTATACACCCCACAGTATCATGGTGAAACTAGCCATTTTGTGAAGTGACTGAAAATGGTTTACAGGTGTTATAGGAATGACCCAGGTCTAGTTATCATGGAGTTATTAGTTCCCATGGACACACTTGAACATCTCTTAACACATTTCTCCTTTGCAATATCCATTGGTATTCATATTTGTTTGCAAACCCACACCGTAACATTGATCACCTTACAGCATGCACTTTCACAGTGGAGACTGTTGCAAAGTAGGAAGATATTTTAGAGTTTGCACAAAACTGCTAGTTTCACAATATCATGGTAGCATTGATCTTCAGAGCTCTCTATATTGAAGGAACTCCATTACCTACATCAATAGCTTCTTTGTCTTGCTTTATTTTTAGTTTCCTCCATTGATCCAGTACTGATTGGATGAGGGTTATGTGTATGGGATTTTTCTTTGAGAATGGGAGGGATTTTGAACCTCAGTCTTAAAACAGACCTCAGAACACAACAGTAGTTTGCAGTATTTATTTCCCCAGGGATCCACATCTCCCTCTGTGATGCTGGAGAAGACTGGGATGAACCTCAAAACCATGATGTGTGCCCAAAGCTAAACTGTTTTTCCTGGGGAGCTCCTGCATGAGTCCAACCGCATACTCAAAAGGGACTAAAGGTCCACAATTAAAAACCCACTTGTTAGATGTTGTCAGGGACACTGCTCCTCACAAGAGGTTCCATTTCTGAAGCAGAGTGGATCAGCCCACTGCATGTAACACCAGCTGCGTGATGAAGTATTAGAGACCTTCACCCACATCACATGCAGGTTTCCACACAACATCTGAGCAGTAACTTTGGCTTTCTGGTCTTAGGAAACCCACCATACTTCTTTGCAGGGCTCATGGTTGAGATAGTTGGGCATCACTTCCAAAGGTCTCAGCATAACCTTACTATACCTAGTTTTGCCCTTCTGTATGTTTTTCAGGTCTAGTCTGTTGCCTAAATTGCTCTTTTTCCTGTCACATATTCCCACAGACATGAATTTACAGGCATCAGATAGATCTTCCACACCTAAGAATCACAGGCTCTAATTCAGAAATCTCTCATCTCCCACTTTGCAGATGGTAGTCTAAAGGTCCAGACAGAATTAAAATCTTCATAATGATCTGCTGCTGAGTTTTCTTTAATAGAAAAAAAACAAAACAAACAAAACAAGTTACTAAAAGTCCAAAGATGTGTCCACATTTTCCTTCTCCCACTTCAGGAAAAACAGGATTTTTTTTGCTTCTGTACAGACAGCTGCCTATCCACATTCTGCAGGCTATTGTGTGTTAACTCTAACCTACATATTTTCATTCATGTTTAAAGTGCCAAGCACAGCTCTGGTGCTACATAAATAATAAATAACAACACCATGACATCAAGTAAGGCGATTTAAGAAATGCAGCTGACAGGTTTTTCTCCCCTGACATTTTTACTACGAACATCTTTGCCTCTGTCATTTGACTCAATGGCACTGCAAACTACATAACTGTAATTACTCTTTAGTTTTCATAACTGTAATTTCTTTTTAATATGATGTAAACCTGATGCTTCACAAGGACAATAACTGAGAGAGGGGGAGGAAAAGCAGGAAAGTGAGAGGAAAGGCTTTCAGAGACAGAGTGGTTTCTTGTAGGTGGCTATAACAGTGACAAACAAATAGGAACAGCAAAGAAATGAGTCAGTAAAAGGAATTCAATTTTAGTCCTACAATACAAAGGCACATGATAAATAGAAACGAAAAGAGAAGACAAACAGATACCATTATGCCTGAGGATGTGATTATAGACAGGCAACCTGGCACCTTTCAGTCCTAAAACCTTACAGTACTTAATGAAGTGACTGAATTTCTGGGTACAGCTTCACCACAGCTCCCCAGTGATAATGCCTAGCTTCTGTAAACTTGTTCCGACCTAGAACAAGAATTACTAAACACATTTAGATACTTCACCCCAAACACTTGTAAAAACCTCCCTCTCACCAACTATCATAGTAATTCATTATAAATCCCAGACTGCCCAGAAATCCTCTGACCAGACAGAATTATTGCCAACAGCACATCTGAGCTGTCTGGAAGCATGCCACAGGAAGCAGTAGGGATGATAGGACAGCCCTGTGCATTTATGCACATAGCATTCATTTATTATGCTATATCTGAAACAAAGGTGAATTCTCATTTGGTTTAACACAATGAAGATCCACTACACTGGAGCTCTGCCACTACAGAAAAAGAAAGGTCTGGTCACGAGAAACAGTCCTGTCGTTCTCAGCTTTGAGAGATGAATGAAAATATAGTCCATAACCTACATAGCACCAGTAAGGTCAGCCAGTAGAACTAAATAAACTGAACCCAAAGCCATGCTCAGCTGAAGATGAAGGAAACACACTCCCACTTAGGCTGCAGTGCCTCAGGAGACCACATATTTTTGGTTCATATGATCTGGAATTCTTCCTGTGTACGTATCAGCCCACTGATTTCAGTTAAGTTATTCCTGATTTACTTCAAGAATGGAAAGCTATCTTTCTGCCTCCAGGATTTGACCTGAAACTCCATATTTTTTGACCTACTTCATTTTTACAACTATTTTTCAGAATCCCATTTGCCATCTTCTTCAAGTGCACAAAGATCATTTTCACTTATACCACTGCTCTGACCAAGAGAAGGATTTAAAGGGGATAATAGTATTCCACCAGCACCACAAAAGTATCAAGAAAGTCCTCCTTTGCACTCAACTACTACTGTCAGTACAGTAACTCACATACCGAGATGTTCCAACTTAAAACCAAACATGGATGTTGTGATTTCTGACAAATTCCCCCTCACTCAGACCTTGGTTCCTTGACTAAATTATAGTCTTTATTCCCCCCACAATCAGGAACATCTGTGGGAAATATTCTGAAACCACAAATGGAATTCAGACCTTGCCTGATGGTCAAGTAGAATCCACCACAGTATCTTACTGATTATAATTGTGGACTATTTCCAGAAAATAATACATATTTTGTAAAACTATGGCATTTTCATACATACTTGTTGCACTTCACCCTTGTTTCAGATGTTTATTCAACACTTATTTCTAGATCAACAAGCAAATTAACAGGTAAAAATAAGTCAAAATGACCAGGAAGACAACAACCCATTAGCTTATGAAACAGCTGGTCAGAGCTGCCTATGCCATTCTATCCAAGCTGTTTAGCAGGAAGCATCACTTCACATCCTCCAGTTTCAATATCTGGTCTTATTCTCCAGGGGTTTTCTGCAGATGCTTTCTCCACTGCATCAGGCTACATTTGCTGCTTGTTGCAATTCTGGTTTTTGGCGTCTTAAACTTTTGCCACAGGGTATTAATTGCAGTAAGCGCCTTAGCGTAAGATGCCATGCACCCCGTCCCCAGCATGGATTACCTCTGTCCCCCTGGGAAGCAGGATGTGCAGCCAGGCTACATATGAGATGCTTAAGTGAAACGCATAGATGTTATTTCTAAGAGGTTTTCAGTCACTTTCGGACTCTGATGGCAGCTGGTGGGAAAGCCCAGTTTGCAGCAGAAATTACCAAAGACGGCAAGGGATGCTAAAAGGAGTTTCTGTTTTTCCTAATTCCCCACCTAATTTTAGCCATTCAAAATGTGGGGTCTAACCCAACCAGCTGCCTACTCCTATAAACCAGCATAGGAAGAGGATCAATGCCAGGGGATAATTTAACCCACCTTTCTTAAATAGGATCTCTCCCCTGTTAAGGTCAGACTTCAGAGGGAGATGTGATGGCAACACATGCCAGAAGAGCAATAGGCAGAATTAATCCAACCTGGCAGCTCTCTCCAGCAGATCTGAATGTCAGCCATGAACATATATTAGGTCACTACACATTGAAACATAAGTGTTAGCATCAACACTAGCTTTTCATCGTCTTTAAGGATATGAACCCCCTTTTTCTCCAGCACAGAAGCACTCAAGTATTCACCTAAAAAAAAAAGAAGAAATAATTTGTCTATACCTATGTTTTTTCAATTACTGCTTTTTTTTAGCCATTTTTATGTCCTCATGGGTTACTCACCCATTTCCTTTGATGCAAAGATAGATCAGATAATATTAAGTGTTCTGAGTTAAAGTTCAGGGTGCCTGCACAGTAATGTTTCACATCCATTTATCTCCATCTATACTCACATACGGTTTTCAGGGACAGAAAAAGAACCCATGGGTGAAGTTCAGTAATAAGTCTTTACACTGCTGGGTTTCCTTGGACCCATTAAAATTTGTTGCCCTGAAGTACAAATAGCTCATTCTTTAAAGATGTTAATATCGCTTACTAAAATCTGTTATCTGTTTACCTAGTATTACCTGCAACAAAGCTTTTAATAAATGGTTTCTTCAACCACCTTTTTTTTTCTCCTAGCACATATTGGATGCTTTATTATATTCTTATTTATTTTTAAGCTGGATGTACTTTTTATACTCCCATATTTTCAGGAAAACTTGACTTCCGAGTCCAAGAGCTGCACATTACATTGGGATTCACAGATTATCTCTTGCCAAAACTATTTTCATTTAGATTTCAATGCAATCTCATTTATCTTCCACTGAAGATTCCCTTTCTCCTGGCTTATAAGCTTGAGCATCTGATGATAAAACACCAACAATGATCCAAGATAACTGCAGCCCTCCCGGATATCCAGTTATTAAAGCTGGAGCCAGCGCCTTAACTGTTATGCTGGGAATGACCTTCTGGTTGGACAGGACCAGTCTCAGCATCCTTGAAGGCTACAAAACTGTCTGCTTTGATCAAGGTTCTCAAATTCATTAGATACCTGAGCAGACCACGAGATAGATTTTGATCTGTTTCTATGGGAAAACATTCTTCTCATGTGCTGCCATATCCACGTGGAAACACCTGGGATGTTAAGCAAGAAGCTCCCAAGGGCACAAGACCTTCAGACCCTGGTATGGCTTTGAGATGTGCAGCTTCTAGGAGTGCTGCGAGGCCAACAATGACCTGACCCAGTTCCTGCTGTGGTGCCAGACCTTGTGGGGCTGGGATGGCATACTGACATCTCAGCATGGTTGCAAACAAGTCCACTCTCTGATTTTAACAACCCTGTTTCTACTTCAGTAGCACACCCTGCCTCCAAGAGCACCTCCACCAGTAGGAGCTTCCCCCTGCACACCACCACAAGCTCTTCTAACCTCCTCTGCACTGCTGCTTGCCCCACTTCTCCAGACTGCAGCTTTTCTTCCCATCAACAGCTTCCACCCATGTACCATCTGCCCCTAGAGAGCTGTTACACCGTGCTCATTGCAAACATATTGGACCAGCAAAAAAAGGGGAAGGATGGGTATTTAGGAATGAAGTAGCTAGAGCAGGAATAATGAGTCAACCAGGGAAAAACATGACCCTTTGGCCAAAAACATCTTCCTGCAAGGAGATAAGAAAATCAATCAATTCTAGTGATCATAAGCACATTGATCCATCAACCATCCACTCAAGTGAACAGAAGCAGGTCTGAGATCTTAGTGGAACATGAACTCCCATCTGATTCACTGATCTATGGACATTCCTCATCACTTCACCTGCAGTTACCGGCGAACTCAGGCAGCCACACTGCCAAGTAGACTGTGCCATCACAGGCCAGAAGATCCCCAAACAACCTAGTTCTCAGGAACCATGATTAGGACCATGGGCATTGAGGAAGGATGGGATGTATGATGCTCTAAAATATTCCTTGAAGTACACTGGCAAAAGGACCCATCCTCTCCCAAACACCCCTGATCCTTGTCCGAGCAGCCTTCTCTGTTCTTGCCTGTCTCGTATCTCGCTAAGCAAAGAGTTAACTTCTGTGCTCAGACACACTGTCCTTTGTGCTCACCAGTAACATTATCACTGTGCAGCATGTAGTCATACCAGACAACCAACAAAGGTCTTCATCTGGGGACTGCACACAAAATGAAGGAGCATGCTCTTTGAATAGTGCTTTGAGACACAAACAAATGGAAGACAAGGCAAAGTGAACATGCAGCCCTGGTTTCTGCAACACTGCTGGGTTAGGATGGCATTTCTCCCAGTGATTTCCACCTCCTAGCAGGCATGCTCACACAACAGATGCCACAGCTCACACAGCCACAGCACCTACTGCCAGTTCCCATGGGGAGTCGTCAAATCTGATACTGATGGGATTAACTGCAATCTAGGAGTTTCTGAGCACAGCAAATAATGGTCCCTTTCCTTGCTTTTTAGAAGTGCACTTAATGTTAAAGTACTGTTAAATCTCTCTCAATGAGACTTCTTGGTTGTGAGGACTAATTAACGTCCTGAAGATACTATCCTCTGTACTGCACCATCAGCAAAATTCAGAGAGCTTTACATAGATTTTGCAAGATTTCACTGCACAGTTGGATAATTTTGCTTTAAGGAACCACCAAAGCTTTCAATCAAAAGAAACTTCAACATTTGGTCAGCCTTCCTGCACTCCTATCCCCACACCAGGGTAAATACAACCATGGGACAGCTGCAGAAAGACTTGTGCCTTTAACAAAAGGGCTTGCACCACCGTGGCTTTAGGAAAGCCACAGTCCAGATCTGGTTTACATTTTCCTTACCTAGAAGCAGCACTATTAATCACAGAAAAAGTGTTGTTGCTGCCTGCAAGTGCCATGCTATTGATTTTACTGATGTCCATGGGATTTACTGTGATAATGCAATACCAGGAATTTTTCTCTCTGTGCAGAAAAGAATTTACTCTGCCATTCAGAAGTATTTATGAGGTTTCTGTAACATTATTTAGGATATCTGTATTTAATGTTTCTCCTTCACATCAGCATTTAGTCTTTTATATTTTTAATCTTGCGAGTGAGCTCCCTTGTCCTATTGTAGTCTATCCTCAGTTTAATTTGAAATATTTCATTTTGTTCTGTTTTCCATTCTTAGCATTAGGCACAAAGATTTCTATTCTGCCCATAAAACCACATCATACAGACATAAAAGTAAAATGCCTGGCACAACCAGAATGCTCTCTATGTAGTAAATTATAGGAAAGCCATGGGGATACTGTTAGAATAACTGATATTAGGAAGCAAATATGGGTTTACATTTCTTGTAGCTGATTATTTCAAGATTTAAGAATATTCTGTAAGGGACAGAAAGAACATTGAGGATAGGAGAAAGCCTTGTTTATGTGTTACTCTGCAACACTGCATGTGCAAAAAAGAAAACACGAGTGTTTTAACGGTGACAAGACAGCATGGTAACCCATGATAAAGACTGTGCTCCCTCTTGACTTTTCCTCAGCCCCAGCTCTCCCTACAGTGGATGGGCTCCTCCACTCTATAGGATGCACTGCTATGCCAGGGCCACTGTCAATGAATGTGCCAAATGTGCTAGGCACGAAAGGCAGCAGGAGCCGCTGTGGTCCGGGGTCACAAAAGCAGCACAGAGCACAAGAAAGCAGCGTTTTGTTCCACAGGAGAGATAGAGAGCTGGGATTGGGATTACTCACAGACATCTGAATGCTCATTACACTCATTTGAATATTGTAAGGTGGGAGGGAAGATTCCGATTCCACGTTTTGCAGGGATGTAACAGCTAAAGGGAGATGTAGGCGCGCACTTTTGGAGCAAACATGCTTGCTCCTGCCACAAAGGGACAGGGGCAGCACAGGAAGCCACTGCTCAGCCCAATCAAGGGGGAGGAAAGCTCTTAGTCTGCTCAGATAGCGGAAAGCATCTTTAACAACTGCCTCTTGAACAGCAAAGGGGAAGAGCAGAGAAACAGATAAATCAGTGCAGACAGTCAGTCTGGCTGCCAGGTCAATGCTGAAAGACAAACAAACAAGCTTACAAATTCCTTTAAAATGGTGAACTGGAACCAGGAAACAACACACAAAAGCTTAAATAAGCCTTGTAATCAGCATGAGGAAGAGCTGCCCAATTTTAATTGCCAGTGGTATATCCTGTTTGAGGTAAGGGGTTTATAGCTGCTCTTGCTCCTTCCCTAGCAGGCTCTCAAGAATATCTGCAAGGTCCCAAGAATATCTGCAAAGCCTACCAATGCAGATTTCACCACAGGAAATCGTTAAGAACAGGGTGACAGCAGAATCATCCGAAATAAAGATCCTGCCACAGTTCAGTAGCAGCAGCAGCACACCCCTTGTGTGGCCTAAACAGCATCATCACCAGCAATTTCATCAGATCATATTTTCCCAGCGATCGCTATGGTGATAGAGAATACAGCTCCCACCAATAAAAAATCTCTTAATTGACAATAGTTAAAGCTGTAAAATCCAGCTCTGTTCAAGAAATCTACAAACAGCAGCACCTTGGGCACTGCCACCCTGAAAACTGGGCTTTGCGATGTAACCCAACTAACTCCAGCAACAGCCATCCATATTTAGAGCAACCCAGAGGAAGAAGGACCCAAGAGATTAATCAGAAAATGTTCTTTTGCACTATGTTCCCTCCAGGTGGAGTTTCAGCCATGAGAGGTTTTAAAAATGGTCCTGTACAGACTTGCACAGCACCAGGAAAAAAAAAAATTACTTTTCTATCGGAAGGAGAAATTGTTTGGAATTTTTTGCACTTTTTTTCCCCAAAATATACAAAAACTGCCCTGATGATACAGGAATATACTACATGGGAAAACAGAACTAAATGAAAGCCATTAAAGGTAGTGTTATGGGATCCCACAAAAACTTAAATTTGCACACATGTACATCTACCTGAACTCCAAAACGCAGTGGTGAAAACAAAATTCCCAACCACGTGCTGGAGGACAATGGCTCCTTCACACCCTTCTTGCTGCTCCGCAGTGCTCCCAGGCAGATACAGGGCACAGTCACTGCAGGATTCTGCCAAAATACTGCATTTGGTTTGAATCACAGAATGGTTTGGGTTGGAAAGGACCTTGAAGCTCATCCAGTTTCAACCCCCTGCCACAGGCAGGGACACCTTACACTAGAGCAGGTTGCTCCAAACCCCATCTAACCTGGCCTTGAACACTGCCAGGGATGGAGCAGCCACAGCTTCTCTGGGCAACCTGTGCCAGTGCATCACCACCTTCACAGGGAAGAGGTCTAGGAAAGCACCAGCCCACATACCAGGTAAAAACTAAACAAATGGTGATGAAAGGCAAATAAGATCTGGGCTCAAGAATATAATGACAAGCAGCAGAATATTTGTTTGCTAACATAGTATCATCTCAGCTTCAGAGTGTCTGTAAAGTAAACTTAGCTATGTATGACCGTCTATATTACATTCTCCTATACAGAAGTACCATGGCTTAAATTGCTGCAGTTGCTAAGGTAACTCATTTTTTACAAATACATCCTGGGCTGCTATAATAAATTCAGGGGTGTAAGATACTAATTGCTCCAGGAAAGAAGCAATTTTCCAATGGAAATACCACATTCCAGGCTTTACGGTGAAAATTACTGTACATATAATATACTGCTTTTATAATCAATCATTTTCAGAAGTAGATTATGAAGGTCAAACAGCAGTATCTCTGTGTATAATTAATATTAGTGTTGATATAGCTACAACTGGTTGTTTGGTCATTAAAGTTAGTCATTAACTATTAACCTTGGCATACAGCCTCTTTAACACATAACTAGCAGCTTCTTTCATTTAATAATTGTTTTAAAATAGAAACTGTGTCAACCACAGATTAATTTTAAAAGCCTCCATGGGCTAAAAATAATGAACTAATCTACATTTACTAAAAGAACTGATTTCAGATGATTATTAATCCCTTTTCAGGATGCAGGGAGGGAAGAAACTTGATCCTCAATTTCTAACTTTGAATGTGATGAATCTACACTTAACCCAAGACCTGCAGTCAGTCAGACTAAAGCATCCAAACTTAATCTATCAGAACTGTGCCCAAGAGCTGAAGTTTCTGCAGATCCCATCCAAACAGTGAGGTGATAACACAGTTAAGCCTGAAGCTCTCTTAAATCCAAGCTGGGAGCTACTAATGTAGTTTTTGAAAGGCTGAAGCAGTAAATAGGGTACAACTGCTGCAAGCTGCGGAACAATCAAGTAATTTACACCTTGAGGCCAGCAAGGTAATCACAATTATCTTACAATCAGTCTTGCCACAAATACACTAGCTAAAAGCAAGCAGGCAAGTTGATGGTGGGACATGCAGGGTTCTCTGCACTTGCCTGGAGCCTTGTATTTCCAAGATTCTTTTCACTGCATTTACAAGCTCAGAGGACCTAGTTGAGGAAGGTCATGCAGAAGCCTCACACAGCAGTTTGTGGCACACAAGAACATGGCATCAATTCAAGCTATCTCACCTGCCTCCCATCACCACCACCAGGAACACGGCTTGTGAAAAGACTCAGTACAGCATAGCTAGTCTGATAGAAGACCAATAACTTACATTGTTGAGCTGGTAAAAGGTTCCTTTCTAGTAATAAAAGTAGAAATCAGCAACACCCAGATGAGCAATTACCCATTTAGGTACCAAAATGGTGATATAGCTATAAAACCTATTTTTTTACAGACAGAAAAAGAGTGGAAGACAGAAAGCTCAACATCTGTTTCTCACCCAAAGGAAGTCCTAAGCTGCTCCGTACATGAGGGATCCCCTTCCTGGGACAGGCTGCTTCTTCAGCCTGAGCTGCTGCCCACTGACAATGCTGCCAACAGCTTTGTTGCTTCCCAAAAGAACACTTATAGGAGAGGCTGAGGTGGAGTACAGACTATGGAGATTTAACCATTTCTCTCCCAGCACACAAGCCTGGCCAAGGCACAAGGTAGGCTGTAAGAGCACCTCTGCCATGCACCTACAGACATCACATCTGCTATCATGCTTTAAAGCACAAAACTGCTCATCAGCCCTCACTTGAACCTTCCTCTGCAGTTCTTAATGGCACATCACATACAGTAACTGCTGTAGCTATTTCTCATGAAACAGGGAAAGCACCTGCATTCTGGGACTACAGGGGTGCTGAAGGCTGAAGCCTGGCATTGAACTCACGTCTTTAGCTTCTGTGCTATGACTAGCTCCCATTTAAGTGGTCCCCTTAACTGTAATGCTCCTAAGGAGAGAAAACCATTTAAGTAGCCTCTCCAGCAGAGGGGGCAGTTATGCTGAGATCCCTTAAGGTATTGCCCCTGCTCTCTTGGACCTGCAGGACTTCTGCACCAAGCTTAAACACACAGGACACAGACTTTTGGGGTAATAAGCATTAATAGCAGTTGCACAAAAGCATATGTATGGAGACAGCATTTTTTGTGTTTAGCTTCTGTTTCAGTTCCTAACTTCAAGAGTGAATACTGGATATGACCTGATTCCCAGCTGTGATCTAGGATAAGCTCTTCAACAGAGCCCTCAGTGACTCCTGGAGAGCTGGGACACCCTGTGCTCCTCCCGAAGCCTAGCCAGGAATAGTGACACACATCTGCATGCTCTGGTACAGCCCCCAAAATTTGTGAGCCACTTGTGAAGGAGGAAATGTCCTAAAAGTTTTCTGCTATAGCCTCCAAGACAAGACCAATAGCACAGCCACAAATGAGCAGCAAACAAGGCAGCCTGGGGACACCTTCAAGGAAAGAAGTGCTGGCATCCTGTGGCTTTCCTGACTGAATTTCAATAGGGAAACGGTGGGGTGCCGCTCTTCAACTAGGCAGCACTGAAAAGCCTCACATGAAAGGGCACTCAGACAATCATCTCACCTCAAACACTTGCCCTGTTTCAGAGTTGAGAGAAATTACTTATTTGCTGATGCTTGACAAATTTAAACCCCAAACATTTTTTTCCAGGCACCTAGGCTGAGGTGTCAGGTATAAAGATTTCCCACTCCAGCAATCCTCTCCCTTGCTCACCACCTCTAGAACTGCTCTTCACACTCACACTTTCTCCTGCACACAGTGCAAAGCAAATGTCTACTGCTTATCTTAGGATGCACTTAATTAAACTCTTGTTATCATATTTATAACTGAGAAGTATTCCTGATGTGGTGCTTTTTATTCCATTGCTGTATCAGGACAGATAGGTAGTAAGGACAACGGTATTCTGAAGACTGCTCTGCTGCTAAAGCTGCGAGCTCATTTTCCAGGTCCTGTCTGATACACCATAAAGAGAGCCATGCAATGCAGAAAATCCAAGAAAAATTAACATTAAAATGTTACAAAAGAAAATACTCCTATTTGCTGCCAGTAGGCCAAACCACTCAGGCTGGAAGTGGCAAGTCACCCCATAATCACGCTGGCATGCTCTATCAAAGTTTGAAATCAAAGGTTGCCTCAAGTCCACTCTAGAGTGATAACACAGAATCACAGAATGGTTTGGGTTGAAAGAGACCTTAAGGCTCATCCAGTTTCAACCCCCTGCCACAGGCAAGGAACACCTTCTGCTAGACCAAGCTGCTCCAAGCCCCATGCAGCCTGGCCTTGAACACTTGAAACAGGGATAGGGCAGCCACAGCTTCTCTGGGCAACTTGTGTCGGTGACTGGCCACCCTCACAGGCAAGAACTGCCTAATATGCAATCTAAATCTATCCTCTGTCAGTTTAAAGCCATTACCCCTTGTCTTACACCTACATGCCCTTGTAAAAAGTCTCTATGTATCTTAGACATATATATATAATGCAGAGAATAATTTTATAAGCCTTAGAAAAGACTACTCTAAGCTCTGTGTGCACTTGCACAATTGCATACAGAGCCTTGCTTCCAAGAAGTATTTGGTGAGATAGTCTGCAAGACAGACGGGCTCTGCTGAATCTAGTAGTTAAAAATAAAAGCCATGAGCTCCAGTGCCTGTCCAGCATCCAAACCTGCAGGACGTAGTGCTGCAGCTTCAGCCAACTGACATCATGTCTCACCTCTCCTTTGGCTTTCACCAGCCCTTTTCACATTCCCAGGAAAATCTGGCCAATATTTACTAGCCCTTCTTTCACAAAATGCTGTGGAAGGAGAGGCAGGGTGGACATATTTTGCAGGGTCTGCTTCTGCATTGCCCACTGCAACAGCAGTTAGGGAACTTCCCCAGGACACCAACATATTTCTTTTGGGAACATCTCCAAGCTGCTGAAATGATGGTGCAGAGCAAAGATATCAAGAGGAAAGGATGTAGATGGTCTTCTCCTGAATCACTGGTGGTTGAGATCGCAAATTTTCTAATTGCTATTGAAACAGGCATAAGACTGCCTACAAAGCAAAAATCATGACTTGCAGGGGTTTTAAAATGAAAAGGAAACTATTCTAAAACCTTTAGTTCTTCACTAAGAAGCAAGTTAAACCATCTCAAGGCCTCTCTGATAGTTTCCTATCACACCCAGAGGAGCACTTGACAGCAGTCCCCTACAACAGCGTATCTGTGCCACCAGCAAAACCCCTCTCTGCCTACTGTCACTCAGGCTAGCCCTGGTCACATCATCACAGCAAAAACCAGGAGCCCTGCACAGACAGGTCCTTTAGGGCCAAAACCAGCTGGACAATGAATGAGAGGTAGAAACTGTCCATTAAACAGCAGTCATGCTGTGCAGGTAGAGCCTTGAAGCCTCAGACCAAGCAGCAGCCACGGTGCAATTCTTAACTGGCACGAGTGCCAGAGAAAAAAGGAAAATAAAGACCCACAACTATACTTATAGAATATAAAATTTCAATAGCATCTTATATTTTTGAGAATTGCCTCATGGCTTGCTCATTGGAATGTTAGTCATTTCTGCAACTGCCATTGCTTTCCATTCAGACCAGGCATGTGATGGAGAGGAAGGCTGTGGGCATCTGCACTGCTTGCCCCTTGATACCATGGTCTGATCCCAGCACACAATACCCACGCCTAATCACCCACCCATCCACCAGTGCAAAACCCCTCTCCCTCTTCCTACATCCCCTGGCTCCTACCCAGCACAACGGACACCCTGCAAGAACCTTTGCAATAGGCAGGGCACTCACTTGCAAAGGATTAACCGCTGATTTCATTCCAGGCCACAGAAATACACTGCAATGTGCAAGTGGTGTCACCTCCGAAATGCAAAATTTCTGTGCAAAGTATGACACACTACTCGGTTGGAAACAACAGGCAGGTGGCACGATTCATTGCTTTACCTACCATCATGCAGATCTTTTCAATGCAACTCTTCCTGTGGTCTAGATGTCATTTTGCCTTGTCTGGTAAAAAAATTAGAATATTTTGCATACAATTCCATTTACGTCTTCATTGGGCTTGTTTGAGGTATGAGCTTTTCCCCACCTTTAATAATGCCATTATCACATCTGACTAAATCCTATGAAGACTGAACAACAGTTCTTTGCTCTTTTAATATATTTTATAGCATTTTTATATTGGGGTTTGGGGATTTTTCTCTTACAGTGATTCAGCAAACTGCTCTGGCTCTGTTGCAGGAAAGCACACAAGCAGTTTTAGCCAGACCGGGCACCCGCTCAACACCCGGACTTCCTAAACTGGGACATGAAGTTGATCATTGCTGAAGCAGAATATTGGAAAACCTTTCAAAATGATTCCCTTTAACCATCTGTCTCCATTTTATCACAGCCATCACTGGTAATTTGGGATTCTTTAACCAAATTAATCACTCTTTTGGAAGTAGGAGGAGGAAAAGCCCCCAGCCACGTGAGCCCCTGCTTTCCCTCACTGAAGTAATAGCCAACAATTGATACTCCATGCTGGGAAACCTGCTCAGTTTTCTATGCCTTCTTAACCAGACCAGGTTTGCTTGTTCAGACCAGTCGATCTGACCTCTGTGACTGGCAAAATCTGGGAGCAGATTCTCCTGGAAGGCATGCTAGGGCACATGAAAAACAACAAGGTGCTTGGTGACAGGCAGCATGGCTTCACTAAGGGGAAATCCTGCCTGACCAATTTGGGGGCCTTCTATGATGGGGCTACAGAACTGATGGACAGAGGTAGAGCAGTTGACATCATCCACCTGGACTTGTGCAAAGCATTCAACACTGTCCCACATGACACCCTTGCCTCTAAATTGGAGAGACATCAATTTGATAGATGGACCACTCGATGGATAAAGAACTGGCTGGGTGGCCACACACAAAGAGTTGTAGTCAATGGCTCAATGTCCGGCTGGAGACCAGTAACGAGTGGTGTCCCTCAGGGATCAGTGTTGGGACGAGTCTTGTTCAACATCTTTGTCGCTGACATGGACAGTGGGATTGAGTGCACCCTCACAAAGTTTGCTGATGACACCAAGCTGTGTGGTTCGGTTGATACACTGGAGGGAAGGAATGCCATCCAGAGGGACCTTGACATGCTTGTGAGGTGGGCTGATGCCAACCTCATGAAGTTTAACCATGCCAAGTGCAAGGTCCTATACTTGGGTCAGAGCAATCCCAGGCACAGCTACAGGTTGGGCAGAGAAGAGATTCAGAGCAGCCCTGCGGAGAAGTACTCGGGGGTGTTGGTTGATGAGAAAATGAATACGAGCCAGCAGTGTGTGCCTGCAGCCTAGAAAGCCAACTGTATCCTGCACTGGATGAAAAGAAGTGTGACCAGCAGGTTGAAGGAGGTGATCCTGCCCTTCTGCTCTACTCTCAGGAGACCTCACTTGGATTATTGTGTGCAGTTCTGGTGCCTTCAACATAAAAAGGACAAGGAACTCTTGGAACAAGTCCAGAGGAGGGCCACGAGGATGTGTTTCTAGTGTTTCTGGAGTTGAAATCCCCTAATCTCACACAACTTACACTAATGTAAGGCCTATTTGGAGACACGTTGTAAAAGAGATTCAACAGAAACAGTATTTAAGATATACTGTACGCTGCTGATGGACAAAGAGGTTTAGACTTGATATAAGGAAGAAATTCTTTACTGTTAGGGTGGTGAGGCACTGGAATGGGTTGCCCAGGGAGGTTGTGAATGCTCCATCCATGGCAGTGTTCAAGGCCAGGCTGGATGAAGCCTTGGGTGATATGGTTTAGTGTGAGGTGTCCCTGCCCATGGCAGGGGGATTGGAACTAGATGATCTTGAGGTCCTTTCCAATCCTAACTATTCTATGATTCTCTGAGTCCCTAAAAATATTACACGATGACTAGCCATTTTACTAAGGTATCCATAAGCAGCCCAGGGGAAGAATCTGAGTGTTTCAGAGACTCACAAGCGGTTTACTAGAAAATTGATCCAACTGTACAGAGATGAGACACTTGCTAGTAGTCAATAGAATTTGATCCTGCAGATGCAGAAATAGCCATATGGGACAACTTTTTTGTACCCAGCTAAGAGAGCTGTGAGATGTTTCATGCATATGGATCACAGGTGCTGAAAGAAGATCAGGGTGGGTAGAAGAACTGAGCAGAACAACGTTCTGGGGAGGCTCATACACTCCAGCTGCCATCACCCCCTCTACCCCAACAGTCTCCAGTAAATAACTACATTCTTCATTGTGTTTTTTTGCCCCAGTGTTCCTGTACCAGGAACAGCTTGCTTGTTTTAAGACACAGAGGACATCAAAAGGGATCACAATCTGTCCCATACAATGTCAGTCAAAATGCTCAGGTTAACAGGCATTACCCTGAAGATCATTCTGCCCTCTCCTGCAAGACAAACAATTGCCTCCAAGACACTGCAGCACAATGCCAGGACCAGCACCGTCCTGTAGAAGCACATGCCCAGCTTTTTACTTCTTACTATAGCACTAAAATTTATCCCTCTTCCTTTTGTCCCCCCACAAAATAAAGAAATAAAATTATCTGCTGGAGCACACAGTCTGACAGGGACCTGTTACACCTCTCTAAGCCACAAGGTGAATTAATACAAAAGACAATTTGGCCAGAAAGCTGAAATGCTACCAAAGCCTTGTCCCCTAGACATCCTTCTACCAGTTTCCCCATCTTGTTGTCCTCAAGCCTACAGCTGCCCTAACATACGCACACCACCTGGGTGCTTCCAAAATACTCACAAGGCTTTTCCCAGAGACAGTGATGTCACTTTTTTCCCTTATTCAGCAACACATTGTCCCAGAAGTCTTCATTATCCCTGGGATGATGACTTCTTGTGGCTAAAACTGGGTTCAAAAGAGTTTTGTTCAAGCAGGTTGGCAAGGAGACAGATGGACAGAGAGCTGGCCAACTGCCCTGCAGCCTCCAAGCCAACCAACAGAGATGCAGTGGCTTAATATAGGCTCCATCTGCCAGGCCACAGCTCTGGAAAGGACAACAGGTAGGAAAGCACATAAGCAAGCACTTCACTAGATGCACATGGTCATATTCCCTGCACAGATTTAGGGCTTAGACAGGCAACATGCTCTTTATGCATATCAAAGGTCAGATTCTCTCCACTTTGCTGATGGCGCAGTGCACCCCTGTATGGCCACTGGAGCAAAGCAGATGCTCTTAAGATGTCCTTGGGGTGCACCACCTCTCCCCAGTGCCACGCTGCCAACATGAAGCCCCCCAAGCCACTCTGCCACAGCAGCAGATTCTGCTGCTTCCTATGCACAGCAGCCCTGGAGCTGCCTGTTCCCTCTTCTCCACTCCAGAAGGGGCAGGGACACCTCTGCAGACTTTGGTGTCCACTTCTTACAAGCTTAAGTTAGGATCAACAGGTTCCCTCATGGGTGTCAGGAGAAGTTCCCAAAAGTTGCAAGAGCTCCATCACCTCCTTGATGAAGCTCTTCCTGCAGTACCCAAAATCTATAGAGCCTTTTGGAATGACCAAATTTTGCATCACTGTTGAAAATGATGCTTTAACACATATGGGAGGCTCTCTCAGAGACCCTTTCCATGGGAACATCACACATTTCAGAAATATTGATTAAACTCTGTGTAAAACTCATCTTCTGTGTTTGTTTTTGTAACATTGATTTGGGTGGAATTAAGGGCTGGGCTGGCGAAAGCCTCATAAAAGACTCATGACTAACATAGATAATCATGCTGGTGTCACCTACTTGTCATCACTTGAAGGTAATTTAGCAAGCCGGTGGCTTTGTGTGAAGAATTAATGACATTTTAATCTGTAAAAAATCAGGCAGAGGAAAATAAGCTTTTGGCATCATTCTAAGGAATAAAATTAATAACCAATATCTGTATGCTGAGCTGATATACAGTCTTTTTTGGATGCACAGTTTTAATCATTCAAGTATTACTAATATACTTTCAAATTTGAGGTGAACAGGCATTTACAATTCTTTTTGCTTAATAAAGGATTTCTTTCTGCTGCACTCTTGAGACTTTCTGGGGACAACCCAAGGGTAGATGCATACACATTGCAGGAGTCACAGATTCAACCCTGATACAAGCTCCTGTGGGACCATACGACAATTCCCTCTTATGACCCTGGCCATGCTTTTGTCTCATACTTTTGGTGAGCTGCCTTGTAAGTCACCAAGGAGGAGAGAATGCAACATAAATACACAAATAAATTCCAAACAGCTTGTACAGAGCTAACTCCAAAATCTGAGTTTGCAGGGACAAGCTTTCTTTTTTTCTTTCAGAAAACAAACAAGCAAAAAGATACCATCCCCAAGGAGCTTGCTTAAGAATTCAAACTCTTGCAAAGACTCAGAATAGCAGGTTGGAAGAATCCTCAAGGATCATTTGGTCCAATCTTTCTATGCAAAGCATGACCTAGACTAGATGATCATGTACCCTGTCCAGCTGAATACTAAAAGTGTCCAGCGTTGGGAATCCACCCCTTCCCTAGGAAGATTATTTCAATGGTTCATTGTTCTCATTGTGAAAAATTTTCCTCTTCTGCCCAGTCAGAATTTCCCCAGCAGTAACTTGTGCTCATCACCCCGTATCTTTTCCATGGGTCTCCTTGTAAAAAAGGAATCTCCATCTTCTCTGTAGCCACTCTTTAAATATTGGACAAGGCTTGGCAGAAAGGACATTAACTGTTTAGTTCTCCCCGTTCTTACAATTCAGTAATTTGTTTGTGAAATTAATACTGTTGTATTCAAAATAAACCACTAACTTTAGATAAAGGAAGAATTCCTGTCTGTTGTTTTTGCGTATCTTGCTCAGTGTCACATCCCAGGTTACCTTGTGTTCCTACAGCTACTGCAAAGGGGCCTGCTGGCTGCCAGTACTGTCAGGCTATGACACACCACACTTTATCTACATTGGCTTATTTGCAAGTCTTTTCCTTTTCATTTTTAAACAGCTTGCTCACAGCAAAAACCTAGAGAATACGTATAAAAGACATTATACAAATATGTTGTGACTGTTCAGTTTAATTCTTATTTTGTTCTTCCTCACTCATCTCTGCTGCATTGCTCTGAGGTACTAATGGACTTGTCCTCACAGTTCAGATCCACTCCCTGCCTGGCAGATGCTACCATTCCCATCCCCAAGCACAGAGCTGGTGTCGTTTATTGCAATCACCCATGTCTTACTACACACCTACGACACAGGAAGGTACTGCAGGTGAAATGTCCTGGTTCAAAGTGCTTGTTCTAACTTTGGAGAATTTTATTATATGGTTATGTACCTACAAGTTTATATATTTAAACAGCAAGAATTAACACACTACACTGTTTCTAGAGATCTTAAAGCAAGGTCTTTCAGGATTTGTCTGTATTTTTTATTAAACCAAGGCATAAAACCACACTTGTTACATACAAGACAAAGCAAGTTCTGGCAGGCCATACTGCAAGAAACATCTTCAGCACACAAACCAAAAATAAAAGGTATCACTAAACAAAGGTGCCTTTAAAGTTTAATGGATCGTTCCTAGGATGTGACTAGCAATGCACAATCCAATGTAATAAAGCAAAATTTAACCTGGAACTAAAAGAAAACATGCTGTCATTTATGATAAGTAACTCAGAACACACATAGAACTGTTCGGTCTGGTGCTAGCTGACCTAGTGGCAGGCTGGCACAGCACCAGGTTACTAATCACTGGAATAAAATAGTTGAGCATTTTTGCACCTCCTCGAGTATTTTGGAGCCAGCCTCATTCTTGGATGCCCTTCTTGGCTGAATTTCAAACTGGCCACAGCCTGGCATGGAAAACTGCCTCTGCAATGACTTTGCAAACAGAAAACCCACCAAATAGCAATTAAAAACAAACAAAAAACCCAAAACAATCCAAACCAAAACCAAACAAAAAAAAAATGTCCTGTCCCACTTCCCAGGAGATTCTGGCTTCACTGCCAATCTCCTAAATATATAAAAACACCTTTTTGTTTGAAAAACGTACTGTGTGATCCCCCAGCCCTGGTGCAAATACATAGAGGTTAAACACGGCGAGGGAAAGTGCAAGCCCTCTTCTAACTCAATGGAGGAGGAGTCCTCAATTGTGTAAAAAAAAGAAGGAAAATGCAAAAGAAAAAAAAAATAGGGTGTGAAAGCAAAGGAGAAAACAACTGGAAGACCCTGTAGCAGCCAAAGAGCTGACCTTTGCTTGCAAGCTCTCTCATCTGTCACCATAAAGAGCTATCAGAATAGCTAGGGCTTACTTCAATTTACTGTCACATACAAGAACTGGAGAAGCAATCAAAAGCTGGTTTGGTTTTCTCAGTAAAATAGAAAAATTGCAGTAAAAACAGTTTCAGGCAAAATGAAGTGTTCTCAGCAGCCCCAGACTGAATCTGTTTTGTTTTCATTCCTGAGACTGCTTTAAAAAAATAAAAGCTCTTTTTGACATGAAAAATTAATGTGTTCCCTTTTGAGACAGAAACCGAATTTCACTTTTAATTGCAACATTATTAACTTTCTCTTGCTCTTTGCGGAAAGTAATCTGAATTTGTAATTCATTTTGCTACTCATGCTGAAAGCTCCTTGTAGGCAGTAGCTCATTTTTAAAAATTGGTCAGCTATCAGGCAACACCAATGATTTGTATCAGAAAGGTGCAAAGCAGAATTTGCTTGTGCCTTGAAGAATTCTATTAAAATTAGTGTTGTGAATCTGAGGTTAAATCACTGTGATTTAAATGTTGAATCATTCTGCCATAATGGGAGAAAGGAAAGACAAGTCGGAGTTCAACCAAGACTCAACAAAAAGGAACAACATGGAATAACATAATGCAAATTACTTCCAGTTGCATTTGCTGTGTATTTTGGAGTAATTCGTTCCTATTCATGTTTGCTAGATCTGTACTTGGTAGAACTGTACTTGGTAAAACACTGAGAAGGTCTTAATAGCCAAAACAGAAGTAAATTTTCCCAGGATTCACTCAGAAGAAGCACCTATAACCTTCTACCTTACTTACATTATAGAAGAGGACAGGAAAAGAAAGAACCAAAGTACAGAAACATACAGTTACTAATACTGGGCAATCATGAGAAAAGGGAGAAAAAAAAATCAGAGGGAAAACAAACATTTAATGGGCCCTTATTATGTAAAGATTGCACTTTAAATTGCCCATCTCCCTGATTAGGCCTATTTGCAACCCTAAAGACTTGCTTGACATTAATCAAATCACACTAAATGGAAAGATGAGTTACTCAGCTCATAAACAAACTGCCCCTTCAGTGCACAAGAAGCTTCTCACTACCACTTCAGCTTTCCACACCAGACTTTCCCTCCTCTTCTCCTGATACCAGGTTTGCATATGCAGTATCAGAAGGCGCAAGCTTTGCACAACTCAGCTCCTGCTTCCTTAGACATGGAAGACCCAGGCAGCTGAATGACTTTGTCAAGAAACCATAGTTTATAATCTCTGCATTATTCACCAGCTGCTTCAATTGCTCCCAAACAGCATCTCCGCACCCCACACACCCACCTTCAGTTTCCACCACTGCCCCTACGCTGACCAAGAGCCAAGTGGCTCCGCTCAGTACTTCTCCATGCTTTGCATGGATATAGCAACTCTACATGGTTTAAAACACACCTATGGCTATCTCCTGCAGTGCTCAGCATACACCCAGGTAATCTTTGGTGAGTTGCGGCTTCTTTGTATCCAGTCAGGCCACAGCATGGCTTCTGTCACACAGACTGATAGTTGACCCTGCAAGGAAAGGCAGGTAAATACAGAAAAACTTTACATTCTTGTTAAGGATTTAACTGCATTGACAAAAGCAAGATAGCTCAGGTTCAAGGTTACTTTATGTCCCTAAATTCCCTGCTCAGCAGCATACTGAATCCAACATCCACATGCATCTCCTGCCACGCCTGGAGGAAAGGGCTGAGCAGAGCACAGCACAGCACAGTTACCTCTGGATGGATTCCTTTGCTTTGCCCAGTTCAGCTAGTCCTTCAACGTTGTTGAATTCATAGTTCACTGTTGTATTCATACTTCCTTGCTCACCTTCTGCTCCTAAGTGTCACAGACTGTTTCCTTCCCCTTTTTGATCCGAAAGCTGCCACAATAACACTGCTACAACTTCACAGAGGTCTGTCTGCCTGCATGTGGATGCAGCTAGCAAGAGCAACTGAGCTGAAGCCAGGCTCCTGCACCCCCAAGAAGAAAGACTCTTCCCCCAAGGCTCACCCAAAAGTATCCAGATTCCCCATTTTTTCTAATAAGGCTACACTATGGCATAGCTTGGAAGTCCATGCCACTAACACCTATAGCAGCACTCCTTCCAAAAGATCCTAACACTATTATGTGTGAAGTGGCCTTGCTCAGCCAGTTCACACACTCACCTTCCTATCAACCTTCTTTTTTGACTTATGTCTTCAGGAGGCTTATTTCTCTTGCCCCCATGACAAAAAGCATGACTAAAAAAAAATAAAATAAAGGATTTTTCTTTTGGCAGCTGTCAGAAAAGCTGAGAGAAAAGAGCGGGGCATATAAAGCATTTTCTCTTCTCCATAGCATTCAAGAGCACTTTCTGTCAACACGATAACCAAGACCCCAATTGCAGTTGTCACTGCTCCCCCATCAAACTGGGACTCAGCATACAGAGGAGGAGAGGAGTCCTTCCCACTCATACCAACAGACAACAAATCCAAGACACACAAGTTTTTGGACTTGCAGAGACACTATATGAAACATATTATCCCAAAAATAACAAAAAAACCTGGCTGTGTAGAGCAATGCAGCCAGCAAGCAGGAGCAGGGACCAGTGCTGGAAGATGGATCATGAGTCAGGACCTGTGTTTTTGGATTGCCAGTTGAGCAAACATTCTCTCACAATGAAAAATGAAAAAGCTTCTGAATTACCAGAGGGAGAAGATGAAAATTCTTTAAACTGTAAAAAAAAGCTTTATTTGCAAATTTGTTGGGTTTTCTTCATTTTTAGATACTAAACAGAGGCAGGCTTAGAAGTAAAACCTCATTTCAGAGTGGCAAAGTCAAAATATTTCCATTAGGAAATGTCAGAATGGAATAATCCATAAAATAGGTTTCCTTTTTCAGGGTTATTTTTTGAAACCAGCTGAGTTCAGGATGAACTCTTAAATAATTCAAAGCACATTGATTGAAATATTCCACCTCACTCTCATCCTGACGTGCTTAAAGCTACACGTATAAACAGTGAGCTGCAGACAGACTCTTACCCAGTGTCATGAAAATATCATCCAAAAAGGAGAAGGAGGACCTTGAGCCCAAGCTGGGGAAGGGCAGGCTGGGTAGGAGGGGAGCTGCTTCTGCTGGGGCCTCCTTCACAGCATGGGGTGCATCAAAACAGCACCTTAATAGTGATGATCCTGAGGATGAGGACCACAAAAAAAAATCTTCCTGTTTTGAGAAATAAGAAATAGAAACAAAGCAATGTTCACAGGCACACACAAAATATTTCCAGTTAAAGCTTGCAGGTTGGGCAAAAAGGAAATTCAGTGCAGCCCTGTGGAGAACGACTTGGGGGTGTTGGTTGATGAGAAAATCAACATGAGCCAGCTTCAGTGTGAGCTTGCAGCCCAGAAAGCCAACTGTATCCTTCACTGCATTAAAAGGAGTGTGAGCAGCAGGTTGAAGGAGGTGATCCTGCCCTTCCACTCTGCTCTCAGGAGACCTCACTTGGATTATTGTGTGCAGTTCTGGTGCCCTCAACATAAAAAGGACATGGAACTGTTGGAACAAGTGCAGAGGAGGGCCACGAGGATGATCAGGGGACTGGAGCACCTCCTGTATGAAGACAGGATGAGAAAGTTTGGGCTGTTGAGCCTGGAGAAGAGAAGGCTGCGTGGAGACCTCATAGCAGCCTTCCAGTATCTGAAGGGGGGCTACAGGGATGCTGGTGAGGGACTCTTCATTAGGGACTGTAGTGACAGGACAAGGGGTAATGGGTTCAAACTTAAACAGGGGAAGTTTAGATTGGATATAAGGAAGAAAGGGTGGTGGGGAACTGGAATGGGTTACCCAGGGAGGTTGTGAATGCTCCATCCTTGGCAGTGTTCAAGACCAGGCTGGATGAAGCCTTGGGTGATATGGTCTAGTGTGAGGTGTCCTTGCCCATGTCAGGGGGGTTGGAACTAGATGATCTTAAGGTCCTTTCCAACCCTAACTATTCTATGATTTATGATTCTATGGTTATACTATGATGGGGGTACATGAGAAGGGCTATGCACCTGCATGACAGACAGAGAGACAACCAAGTACAGACAGCAAAGGACATTCACCATCCTCATCTGGAAACTAACACCCTCCTCTCTGCTGCTGTCACACTGCAGCCTGAAGGAGACATCATTCACACTCAGCTATGAAGAGTAAAATGTTGCTGAGGAAAACGACTTGTTGCAGTGTGCATGCTGCACCCATGACCTACTGACTGCTTGTCTTCAAAGAAAAGGCCCAGTACCTTTTCCTACAAGTCAAGGAGGTGTTTTCAACAACTAATCTGGATACCTGCTCACCTGCTGGGGAAACTGGGAGTTCCTGCTAGCAGGAAGAGTCATGAAGGGCACAGTGCGCTTTAGGGGCTGGACCACAGTACATACCTTGTTAAGTGTTATTATAGACAAAATGCCTCCCACGTAGCCATGTACCATGTAATACTGAGATAAAAAAGGAACTATAAGATGAATTAAACCGACCATTTTACTTACTGAAATCATCTCTACCTTTCAATAGCCAACAATATGAGCAAATTATGAAGAATTGCCATGCTCTGTAGACACAGTAAAAACATCTCCATCCATACAGTGGCCTATGCTTGTCAATATTTCAACTGAAGTTGCTAACTCAAATCAATAGTTCAGCAGTTCCCTCAAGAGATAAAAAAGTAATACAGAAATTACTGATATCTGTCTCTGGTACAGGAGATTCCCCACTGGCTGCATAACACACCATGTAATGTGGCACCCATCTACAAGAAGGGCTGGAAGGAAACTCTAGGGAGCTACAGCCCTGTCAGCCTGACCTCTGTGCCAGGAAAAACGTCCAGTTGCCAGCCAGTCACAGGTGGCTTTTCCTAGGGCTCAGTGTTGGTGACAATGCGGAGTAAGTGTCACAGAATCACAGAATCCCAAGGGTTGGAAGGGACCTCAAAAGATCATCTAGTCCAACTCCCCTGCAAGAGCAGGGTAACCTAGAATACATCACACAGGGACTTGTCCAGGCGAGCCTTGAATATCTTCAACGTAGGAGACTCCACAATCCCCTGGGCAACCTGTTCCAGTGCTCTGTCACTCTTCTCAGTTTCTTCTTGCAAATAACAAGCAATAGGACAAAAGGAAGTGGCCCCAGGTTGCACCAGGAGAGGCTTAGATTGGATCTTAGGAAAAATTTCTTCACTGAAAGAACTGTCAAGAACTGGTACAGGCTGCCCAGAGCACTGGTGTAGTCACCATCCCTGGAGGTATTTAAAAGACATGTAGATGTGACGCTTAGGGACATGGTTTAGCATTGGGCTTGGCAGTGCTGGGTTAATGGTTGGACTCCGTGATCTTAAAGGTCCTTTACAACCTAAATGATTCTACAACTCTATCTTGCCACACATGAAAGAATTGGCCATCTCTGAGCTAGTCAATGAAATAAAGAAGTAGAATATATTTCAGCAAACTTTATTTTTTTTAACATTCCAATTTTCCCCCCAAGCTGCGCACATACACAGATTTCTAAGTCAAGACTTGAAAGGGCAATCACTTTTATAGCAATGCCAATGAAAGATCTAGCAGTAACTTACATTTCCGATGACTAAAGCAGAGCTATTTCAAGGGTAACTGAGGAACATAATCAGGAATGAATGAGTGCCAGGCTGTCTTAAGTACAAGGCATTTAGTAAAGAAAAAAGCCCTAACTAAAGCTGCAATAAAGTATGCTTTCCTTCATTTAAATCCGAAGTCTTCCTTGCTCATCAGTGGACACATTCATATGCAGCACTACCCAGCTCAGAGCAGAATAGCTGCTAACAGAAAGATGTCATTAAGACAAAGCTCTGGCTGGGGGAAGTGATGGCCACAAACTTGAGACCTCCCACCATCTTGCACTCTTAGAATGAAGGGGAATAACAGCCTATTCAATTCTGGTCACATAAGGTTTGCGTAAGAAAAATTACTTTGCTGCACCTAAACCAAACATGTTAACTACATAAGAGTCGAGTCCAAAATCCAAACTCAGTTCAGAGTCTATGACTGTACATGACATCTGAGATTAAAGGATGCTCACAGTTTTCTTTACTTCCTTCTTACCCAAACATGCATTTTACTTCAGAAGAGTCAAGAGCCACTGAGGTTTGTGCTGTGCAGCTTTTCCTTCTGTCTGCAGTTTGAGGAGATATCTTGCTCCCTCTAAGGACTTCAAGGAAAGCAAATTATTCATTTTGCAATAACTGCATCTCTATAGTACCTTCAATAACAGCTTATGGTTATATCCCTCCCAAGTATATCTGTACTTGTACAGAGAAGACACAGACTCCCTTAGGAATTGCACCTGCAGAAAATATTTCAAGACCAGAGGAAATCACTCCTTTCCCCTTCCCTGCATCCTCCAGAACACTCAGGCCACCTTTAATCTCACCTGTAGCTCTAAGTAGGCAGAATAAGGCATCAGCAACCTGATTTAAACCCTGTGATTATGCACATCTCCTGCTTTTCCCAGTACTATGCTTTCTGCTATACTGGAGTGCTGAAGGAAGAACTTAGAGATCAACTGCCCATATACCATTCCTCCCAGAAGCACTACTGAAAAATATCATTAACTGCTGTCATGAGGAGATTACATTATGGAACACTGGACTGTGACATCTGGAGGTTACCAGCTGAAGTCTAAGGCCTTTGACATTTATGTAATACTACTTAACATCCAGTACACTTCTAGGACATGCAGAACTCCATGAGACAAATCTCTATCTTCCAACCTCTCTTGCCATCCTGCTAACATTTCAGCTGAAATAAAATACAAAGTGCTCCAAAAGGTTTCTCACATTCCACTAAGCAAACAATACACCCTCATTCACACTCTCCTCAAAGAAAAGATCCTGATGTCACCTACCATAAGGGAAAAATCAACACAAGAACCAAGAGCAGATTCACAACCTGGGTGCTCAGAGTCCATCAGCACAGCTCAGATATCAGCAAGTAATCGTCAAACATCAACGAATGTTTTCCTAGTGTGAGTCTGCTGACTACTTGTCAGACTGAGAAAACATCAAAAATCAACTGCAATTCATTTGGAACAGGACTTAAGAGTGCATACTGAAAAAGTCTAGAAAGGGTGTATATGCATATGCATGCACATGCCTGCATATATATAATATCGATGTATATAAAAAGTATGTCTAATGAAAACATGCCCGCAGCTGCATTTTACAGATAATCTGACTGAAATGTGGGAGTCAGCCATTAAAATCAAGAGAAGCCAAGGAAAGAAACATACCCAGTGTATGTATAAGGAAATTACAATATGGAAACACATCCCTCAGAGGATGATGAGGGGAGAAATTGTTGCAAGTAAAATTGCAGACACCCATTGCATGCTTTTTTAGCCATATATATAATTTCCAAACATAAGAGAAGAAAATGCTATCTAAGTCAACAAAGACAAGGTAACTGAGGATCTCGGGGGAGAACTGGAGTTACAGGCTGCTGCTTTACGACGTTTTTTTCAATCAACTCACAAACTAGACATACGTTATCACTGCAATTAAACCACTTTCCTGTATTTCATTCAAACTGTTTTTTCCCCACAAAGCCTATGCTCTTTGGGGTTGTCTGAATACACACAAAAAAACCCCAGCAACCACACACACACAATCACCATCAGCAGTTATCAGAGTATCACTTTCTTCTGAGCCCTATTAGCAATGTGCTAGCTGCTGCCTACACAATATGAACAGGCCTGAAGTTCTGAAGTGGAGGGGTCTAAAACCTATTGATGAGTTTAGTGGGAATTAGGTACTTATATACCCTGGTGGGCAACACTGAGAGGGTGTCAAGTCCCGGGAACTGCAAGAGTCATGAATGGTGTTCACAAGAGTTGCTCTCTTGCTTTCATCAACAGTTTCTTGGAAAACTCTGTTCATTTTCCTTGACCAATTGTGTCAGAAATAAAACCTTTTAACTAAAAATAGCTGGGCCGGAATACTTGCTAATTTTAGAGGGTGCATTTGTGGAGACGTAATAAAAAGACCAGCAAGCAGCACAAATGTGTTTCACTCATGCTAATAACCGAGTAGAACATTACACAGAATGACAACCATAAAATCATCCAACTACCTTTCTGTACCTAGCAAAGAACCTGCTCTCCATATAACAAATATATTCATTTACAGCTCAAGATAGACTGAGAAAGTTGGGGCTATTCAGCCTGGAGAAGAGAAGGCTGCATGGAGACCTCATAGCAGCCTTCTGAAGGGAGCCTAAAAGGATGCTGGAGAGGGACTCTTCATGAGGGACTCTTCATTAGGGACTGTAGTGATAGTACAAGGGGTAACGGGTTCAAACTTAAACAAGGGAAGTTTTGATTGGATATAAGGAAGAAATTCTTTACTGTTAGGGTGGTGAGGTGCTGGAATGGGTTGCCCAGGGAGGTTGTGAATGCTCCATCCCTGGCGATGCCCAAGGCCAGGTTGGCCAAAGCCTTGAGTGGCATGGTTTAGTGTGAGGTGTCCCTGCCCATGGCAGGGGGGTTGGAACTAGATGATCTTAAGGTGCTTTCCGACCCTAACTTTTCTATGATTCTATGATTCTAAGATATCCATTGTTCTGCATGGCCTCTGCATGAAAAATGAGTCTTAATTTTTTGACATTACAGGATTTTTTTTATGACTTGATTCAAACTATTTCTAGCAAATGTTCCCTGGCAGTACATCTAGGGCCACTTGCAGAGGTTGCTAGGCTGTGACACTATAGAAACCACCAAGTGAAATGATGTCTGCCCCTTCCATTCCATTGGCAGAGGTTGGTCCTCCCATCTTCTGCACATGCTCTCAGCCATCCCCCTAGCTTTCTGTTGACCAAAAGACTGCAGCAAAAATCCAGCTCTGGTGAGTTTGTCCCTTGGAAGGTTTTGTTCTTGAATTCAACTGAGCTACAGCTTCACAAGGAACGCTGTAAATCTGTCTTCAGGGGCTGGACACTAGTCTGAATTTTGTGATCTTCAAGTGCCAAATGCTTTATCTAAAACACCAGGAGAGAGGATTTCTTGTGGGATCTGTGAAGCACTCCAGGGACATGTCGCAGACCCATGGTTCACCAGGGCAAGCTGGACACTAAATAAGAGTCTCATAGGCACAGTCGGTGCCTCTTCAGCAAGGACCTACACTCACACCACTACCCCAGTTAAATTCCATCTAGGTCAGAGGTGGTTCCCACCCAGCCCTGCTTGAGCAGGGAAGTCTGAGGTCATCAGTAAAAAAGGCAACAGACAATAGGACGTGTTCAAGATCAGGTTAGATGGGGCTTTGAGCAACCTGGTCTAGTGGAAGGTGTTCCTGTCTATGGCAAGGGGGCTGGAAACAGACAAGCTTTTTTCCTTCCCAACATAAACCATTCTCTGATTCTATGATTTGTTGGGAAGCAGACCTGGACATCTTCCTTGTTCATCAGCTGAGGACACCCGTGCTCTTGAGGTTGCAACCCATACTGCAATTTAAGAGAATAGCCTGTTTTATTTCCTTCTAATGGATATTATTTAAGAAAGAATGAGCAAGCAATCAAATATACACTAAGCAAGTATGTTTACAAGCTAATTCAAGATAGAACAGAATGATTATCAAGTTGTGGTCATAACTGAGACTGAAGCTACTAAGTTTAAATAGCTCTAAATCATCAAACCACCAAATGAACACCACACATAATCAAACTGAGTTATGAAGTCGAAAATGAAATTATTCAGCACCGGTCTCACTGTGGCAGAATGCAAGAGAGGAAGCAAATATTTTAAACCTGAGACCAAGTCAAAAGACCCCTTGGATAAGGAGGCTCCAGCGTCCCTTCAGCACTCAGCACATTTGAGAGCACCATCAAAAGTTACTTGCCATTCAAATGTCTGACTTACTCAAACACTCTAAAAATTATTTTACTCATGGCAATTATTCTAGCCAATACAGTATTTCACTAAATATCCTTTTTTAATAGTTTTGTTGTTGTTGTTGTTTTAATTTAAAAAACAAACAAACAAAAAAAAAAACCTAGTACACAACCATCGTTTGACCTCAAACTCCTAGGTGTTAGACAAGCATAAGTCCTTGTCATGATTAAGTGATTAAAGTTCTCTCAGGCACAGATGAAGTTTGCCATGTTTCATGTGCTGGAAAACACCCACTCAGCCCCCTTGATGAGGCTAAGAAAAACTCTCAAAATGTAAACAGAAAAAGATATTAAGGAAAAAAAAAAAGGTAAAACTAAAATCTAAAAAATAAATCATCCTCTCAATGGGCTGTGTAACTCCTAATTTGGTAAGCTGCCTATGTCAGGCTGAGATCTAACCAATTTTTATGTCCTTTAGCAACAGCCTCATCTGGGAGCAAAGCAACCTCAGTACCAGACTGAGCCTCAGCTTTGACGTGTTGTCACAGCCCCAGACACATGACTCTACTCTAGATTCCTCCTCTGTGAAACAAGAATTTCTTCCATAAAACATTTTAACATACGCAGACAAATCACTACAGTACTGCTACAATAGCACTGTATTTATCACTGCACTGGATGGACACTGTTCTTGAAATACTTCACAATTTTTTAGTATAAGATGGCATTTACTGTGAGGGTGGTGAAGCACTGGCACAGGTTGCCCAGAGAAGCTGTGGCTGCCCCATCCCTGGCAGTGTTCAAGGCCAGGGTGGACAGGGCTTGGAGCAACCTGCTCTAGTGGAAGGTGTCCCTGTCTGTGGCAGAGGGTTGGAACTGGATGATCTTTAAGGTCTCTTCCAACCCAAACCATCTTATGATTCTATGATTCCAGATGTCAGACAGACCTGACCCTGTTCCAACAGCTATAAATACCAACTGCTTTCTAGAACAAGCACATTCAGCCTTGCCCACATCAAATACTAAACCTTAGCAAAAAGGCAACCTCCACACCACATCCTGCTCTCCATTTCTGCTGTCTCCAGCATTTTAAGCCCAAGGCTCAAGCCCACCACAAGCAAAAGCCCAGGAATAGCTACTTGCAATATCATTAACTCTATTCAAAAAATACCTGCAGAAAATTTAATGGTCATGACAAATCAGCACTAGGGAACAAAAGAATAAAGAAGAAAACAAACCCATCTTCCCTGAATGCTGTGCATAAAAGAGTCTACTACAGGTATACATAAAACCATGTGTTTTTAAACTGTACTTGTATTTATATGAGTAAGTAAAAGCAATAGTTCACAAGAAGCCTCCCAGCAGTGTAACAACAGGACAGGTTTCCCTTCACCCTCCCCAGGCAGGCAACAGCTGAGCAGCCAGCCCGCGGCAAGGCAGAGTACAGGCGACAGTTGACATTTTATTAACAGCGTCATTAAAATAAACAGGAGTGCATCCAAGCAAACAATCCCCAATCAATAGCAGAGTTTAAATTAAGATCTCAGCTATGTTGGAGAGGTGGGGCAGGGCTGAAAAGCAGCCAAAGCAGCATGGCATGGAGGTGATATCCTTGCCCTGGAGACAATGCCTGACTCGCATCCCCACTCCGAGTAAATGACAAGTTAAAGATAAAAAGAGCCCAGAAACACAACACAATGTGCTGCAGATGAACAATCACCGTGTCACAGTAGGACAAAGCAGGGGGATGGATGCAGACATTTGTACAAGCTCTTAGGCATGATCCAGGACGATAGATTTAGATTAGATACTAGGAAGAAGCTCTTCCCTGTGAGGGTGGTGAGGCACTGGCACAGGTTGCCCAGAGAAGCTGTGGCTGTCCCATCTGGGGAAGTGTTCAAGGCCAGGCTGGACAGAGCCTTGGGCAACACGGTCTAGTGGAAGGTATCTCTGCCCATGGCAGGGAGCTGGAACTACATGATATTTTGTTATCCCTTCCAACCCAAACCATTCTGTGATTCTACGATCACGGCTCTGCTGGAGGTGCTGACAGCATTCCCACCCACTGCCCTGAGATCAGAGCTTCATCCCCTGTAAAGGACTGCACTGTAAAGGACTGGAACTCTGCAGAGTGGTGGTCAGCTTTGGGAGCAACGCTTTATCTCCTTGCCCTCTACACAGCATGTGCATCCCCTTCACATTGCCTTCGGCTCCCCTCTCCATTTCCAAACTATTTGCAGCAGTCGAAAAAGTGTCAGGGAAGTTTCCTGTGCAGCACTAAGAGCCCCAAACTGTCATCCTTTTGCCCAGATTTCTCCTCCAGTAACACTTCTCCATAGCACTTGCAGACCCATATCCAGGAGGCACAGTGCAGGAAAGGGCTGCCCTTTCTCTCACCCAGGACAGTTTACAAAACACCCTCCATCTGTGAACTGCATGAATTATTTCAGCAGCAAAACGTTTGCTCTTCAGAAGTATGTTTCTGACGCAAGTAATCAGTTACAAATCATCTCTTGCAGAGATAGCTCAGCAACACAGACAAGTGAATTCCTCCCACAGGCAGGGAAATCACACTGAACCTGTTTGTGGCTGAAACTTCCCCAAATTGGACTCTCCTTCCTCTCCTACTGCCCCATGCCACTGTGAAATGAATAAACTCAACCTCATAGCAGCATCCTGAGGACAAAACCCACAGGTAGCCATGCAAAGGACCAGTGTTCCAAGGACAATGGATGAAGTTGAGTGGCATCATTTGGGATAACCGGTTTTCCTCCTGTGTACAGCAATTGCTCCCACCCTACCCTCCACCTCATGTGTAGCTCAAAACAGGTATTCATCACACATTAAAAGTTAATTCCAGTCCTATATAGAGTCTCAGGTAGCAAACTGGCTAGTAGAAACTGCAATTCCAAGCACACTGTGTCCCTTACCAGCTGTCAGGAGATACAAAGGCATTTGCTCTTGCCTCAGAAGAGCACTACCAGATTGAATCAAATGGACATTAACCATCACCTAAAAAGGATAGTGGGGATGCAACTAAAAATACTCTTTAGATTACAAAATTTATTACATCTTGCAGTAATATCAAGGTGCTGTAGCACGCTGTGTACCCACTCTGATCCAAAGCTGACTTCATCAACATGACCGGGATATTTTGCTACAGCAGATCAGGACTAGGGCATTTCAAAGGGCACATGCCCTGGTGAATTACAATTGATTAGCACTCCACCAAATTAAAAGCACAACAAAATAAAAACCCAAAACATTAGCTAATTTGCTGTTAGAGTAAATCAAGCTGTGCTACGTTATATCACTGCTTTATCAAAGGACAGAGTTTTCTAAAGAAAAAGCCCCACGCACCAACACAGAGCATGCACACTAATTCCACTAGCCCACTGGCATTCATTTTATCCTTTTTCTAAACAGCAGCGAGTCTCAGCTTGCATCTCCAATATTCATTTATCATCTTTTACTGACTTTGTTCAACCGAACATGAAGTGATTAAAACTTCAGAACTGCTCTTTTAAAAACTGAGGCATCTTTTTCATCTGCCAAGGTTGAACAGTTTGGCTGCCAACTAAGTTAAACAAAACATCAGGAAGATTTTAGGTAGGCAGAATATAACAGTCCACACTGGATTTTGGCCAAGTTACTAAAAGTGACCCCACCACATTTCTAAATTGCCATCTGGTCCCACAGGCAAGAACAGCACACTCATCTGCTAGGCCAGAGTAAAATGGATGGCATACAGCCTGCACTTAACTTGCAATTAAATTTTCAGTGGCTAATTAAGCAATATTGCAAACATAAGCACCCATGTTCCTTGTCTTGGCAAAGAAAGGGAGATGTGACTCTTAAGAGGATCTACAGGGGGAAAACCCATTAGAGTGGTGGCTTTTACAGTCATCCCTTCACTGACTTAGGGATTGCAACTTTGTCAGATGAGGGTGAAGATGCTGGTTGGTCAGTTGGGGCTGGACCTGCTGGCCATGACAGAGGTCAGCTGCAGCAGGGATCCCAAACTGGCTGGCTCTGGTGCAGGCATTTCAAGTTAGATGGGACAGATTAAGCTTAAATACTCAAGCACATGGAAATCCTGGATGATTCCTGAAGTAAACTCTGGATGAATGTCATGAAAGTTTGCTGCATAGTGTACCCTCATATTTGTAATAAATACACTCTAATTCTCACAGCAAAGGTATAATAGCCTACACACACTGCTGTGTTTCCTCTTTTCTGCAACCCCCGTAGACCTTGCGCATCCAGGAGCAGAGCTTTCTGCCCATCCTCAGAAGGAGAATCAGACCCAGAAGCAGCACAGCACCAACACAAGCTTCGCAAATAGAGCAAAATCTGCCAGGAAAGCCACCACCAGCTTCATCAAGCAGCAGAGTGATACAGAGAAAACCTGGTTCTGTCAGCAAGGCCAGCAGGTCTGAATTGAGCACAGAAGATGCTGATCCAGATGAAGAAAACATTTTTTTTTTTCTAAGATCAGCATGCTAAATATTCCTTTTTTTTTGGTCAGCAATGTCAATGAAGGTGCAGGCTAACTGAGGCAGAAGGTGAGAAAGGCCCTCTGGGTCTGTATCCCCCACTAGAGGTGTCAACATGCAGGTTTGGGGTAGTCACACAGATTGCTTTTGCTTGTACTGACATCATGGCCACACAGCCCATCACATCAAGATCTTAGTACCCAGTCAGAACAGATAGACATCCCCAGCCTCAAAGCACAGCCTGTCACATTAGAAATGGTCTTGTGCTTTGGAAATGAAACAAAAGTGTCCCCATTTCTTGCTTCAGTGGCTTACAAACTGAGAGGTGTATTGAATGGGAACATAATGCCACCACCAAAACACTTATTTCCCTGAAAACAGTCTTCAGACCATGGAACTGATGTTTTTCAGTAATACTCAGTAATAATGAAAACATCTCTGTATGATTAACACTGCTTCCAGCATAAATCCAAAACACAGCCCCATACCAGCTACCGTGAAAAAAAAAATTAACTCTATCCCAGCCAAAGCCAGTACATTATCCAACCCCTTATTCCATACCACTTACGTGATGCACAGGTCCTCCAAATACTATCCAATATAAACTCATTAACCACAATCCCTTCTTCCATCCTTTGGCATAATACAAACCCTGCACCAATATGGCCTTACCCACAGCCACAGTCCCTCCAGGGGTGTACCTGCTCCAACATGGCTTACCCATGGCCACATGCTTTGAGGTGCTTCAGCATAACCTCATGCATAGCCATTGAAGTTTCAGAGTGCACCTGCTGCAGCATGGACTTATTCACAGCCACAAATACTTTAAGGTGTACCTTCTCCAGCATGGACTTAAACTATAGTTTCCTCAGAGATATACCTGCTGTGGCACAAACAATCACAGCCCTTTCAAGATGTATCTGCTTTATCCTAGATTTATACACAGCCACAGACTCTTTGGGGTGTCCTGCTCCCACATGCTTACACTGGAGTTCCAGCCTGACCAGTACATCAGGACAGAAACATCAGTGATGTCCCAGCCATATGCCAGCCCAGGCACATCACCAATCATTTTATCAGAACATTCCCAGACACAGCAGAGTAAGATGATAAGCAGTGCAGCACCACAGCAAGCAGCAAAAGCAAAAAGCAGCTGCTAACAAGCACTAGACTCTAATTCACAGTACAGCAAGCAATCCCCCTGGCAATTAATAGCTAAAGAGCAATAACAGCCATAAATTCTATCTAGAATGTTCCAATCAGAACTGTCGTTATCTCAAACCCTTCCAGCCCCATGCTGGGCACCATAAAAAGCCTGTCATGGTTTAACCTCAGCCAGCCACTAAGCCCCATCCAGCCACTCACTCACACTCCCTCCTTCCCACCACCAGGGGGATGGGGGAGAAAATTTGACGGGTAGAAGTGAGAAAACTCATGGGTTAAGATAAAGTCAGTTTAATAGGTAAAACTGACTATTATAAATAGCAAAAGCCATGCACACAAGCGAAGCAAAACAAGAATTGCATGACATCATATGATGCCCTTGACTCTGTTTCCAGCACTGCTCAGCAAGAAGAAAAACATCCTCTGTGATCAACTCTGTTTCCAGCACAAATCCAAAATGTAGCCCCATACTAGCAACTATGAAGAAAATTAGCTGTATCCCAGCCAAAACCAGCACAAGTCAAGGACAGGTTAAAAAAAGATGCAGCAGTCTAATTTCTTTTTTCCTCCCCCTCCAGTAGATAATAAAAATTTCAAATATAAAATATCTACTTCACTAACTTTGTTATACAAAGCATATTTGAAAAGAACATGTTATTATCATTTCAAAGCAGAGTAAATGCAAAGATTTAAGCCTGGGTTATTAGAAGATGCGATCGAAGGTTTGCAAATGCTGCAACATACAGAAAGCATTTTTATAGCAAAAATAAACATACAGCATATGTCAAGAGGAATGGCAAGAGTATATCCTGAATATACATGGGAACTAAACAGTAAGAATGAATCCTTGGGACTCTGTGCTTAAGCCATGCTACTGCTGAAGCACATGGGCTGTTTGGTACTGCCAATCAAGATGATGAATCAACAATAGCTGCTTCCAGCCAAAATTCGGCATCTGGAGATGAGTAAAGGTATCTGCATCCATATCAGCAGTGTCCAGCATGTTTGCAAAGCATGAGGAGACTAACCACTGGATTTAGGTACTAGAGGGGCTCAGGTTAGGTTTGCCAACAGCACATATGCCATTGACCAAGAAGGCACTGAAGTGTTCTCTCCAAAGCAAGTATTTTCCCACCTGCTGCATGAAAGACACCACTGCATCCTTCCTTCCCCTCTTTGAGGAAGATCAACCAGGAGATCCTGGGGCAGTCATGCTCCTGTCAAACCTCTGCACTCACGCATTCAAGAGCTTGCACCAGCTCTCTGGCCAAGCCCACAACACACAGCATGATTACTAGCTACAGCAACATCTGCACTAAAAGATTTTCTGGCAGCCATCTCTTTCCTTCTTGAAAACACCAGGCCCTAACAGCCCACCCACCTTTTCCTCTACTGTTTCCCAAGTACTTTGATGACAAATTGGCTATGGGCACTATCTCAGGAGACCTAAGTGGAAGATTGTGCAGGTCTCCTATGGAAAGGATTTGGATCCAATATTGATATGCAGCATCATCTCCAAGTTTGTCACAGAACAGCACGAGCTTCACCTCAAATGTATGTGCCTGCTACCTCCCCAGTGTTGTTCACATGGCTGGACAGGAACTACACCCTCAGAATGATTCATCCATCAAAGTCCTAAAATATTTGAACCAAAGATATCCCACCCATCATTCTCTGACAGACCAGCACCTGGCATGGGACACCACAGTCACGCCTTGCAAACTGCATGTTCCCCACACACAATCCACAAATGAGCAAATAGTAATAGGACAAGGGAGCATAGCTTTAAACTGAAAGAAAAGAGAATTAGATCAGGTATTAGAAGGAAGTTCTTCCCTGTGAGGGTGGTGAGGCACTGGCACAAGGTGCCCAGAAAAGCTGTGGCTGCCCCATCCCTGGTTCAAGTGTTCAAGGCCAGTTTGGATGGGGCTTTGAGCAACCTGGTCTATGGGAAGGCATCCCTCCCTGTGGCAGAAGGACTGGGGACTAGATGGTCTTTAAAACCACTTCCAATCCAAACCATTCTGTAATTCTATAATTTCTAGGTTTGGAATTGAATGATCAAAATGGTTCTTTTTCTGTTAATTGCATTACACTTTTATCAAATGATGGAGGGATGGAGGAAGACTCCTAACAGCTTTGTGTCTCAGTTGCAAGGCTGAGGATGCACAACTAGAGGCAGACCTGCTGCTGTAGCTCAAGACAGCATGAGGCTTTTCTAGTCTGCTTCCTACCACAAAAGTGTGGAAACGCTCTTTTCAGGAAACTTCCTCCTCCTGCACATCTCCAGGCTTTCTCACTCAAGCTGTGCAGACGAGCCAAGGACAATGGAGCTTTAAACAATCTCAACAAGAAGGATCCTCTCTCCCATCCATCCCCATCGGCACTAATTAATCCAAAGCCATCTGCGCAGAGGGCTGCAGCGCTGCCACATGAGAAGATCCAAAGCCAGCCTGGGAGCCGTGAACATGTGCTCAGGGAAGAAGGAAGACGTAGTTAGGTTCAGTGCTGCAGCCTTCCTGCTGCCAGCAGTGGAGGAGGCAGCTTGGCACCAGCAGCTGAGACACAGGCAGCCACCCACAGGCACCACGCACCCCACTGAGGAGCTCAGCATCCCCAAGGAAGCAAGCCTTCTGCCCTGGCAGCAGCACATGTTCCTATGCACACTGCAGAGCCAGCTCTTGTGCTCCAGGATCATCCCTGGGTCCAGCCCACCATGAAGAAGCTGGTATCCCCAGCTGCCCTCACCCAGCAGACTGTGAGCTTTTTGGGGCAGACAGTGCTTACAGCACTGTCACCAGAACAAATTAAAGTATGGTCACTATTAAAGAAATTAATACAATATGAAGAAAACTTGATTTGGAGGGAGATATTATCCTCATGGAAATCTCAGATCCAGGCAGAGCTCAGCCACTGTACAGCACAAGTGCATAAATTCATCACAGGCAGACTGCTGATTTGACTAAACCAGCTTTAGTTTACACTGGAGCTGATCCATCTGTCCCATGCCAGAGAGTTATGGCTCATGTCGAATTCAACTTTGCCACTCCATAAATTTCAGGAGAAGGAGTCTCAGGTGGGTAACCTTCACTTTTCAATGTATTCCCTGTGCATAAGCAATGGAAGGCAGCTGTGCAGAGGACAGCATGCAGAGGCAGGCAGAGGGCATGAAGGCAAAACAGCTCAACACAACAGGGAAGAAACATGGCAAAGCTGATGCCTTTGACATGTACCTCTCACACTGTTACAGTACTCAAGTTTTGCTTCTGTATCTACCATTTGCAATTTAAAACATGGCACTCAGCTATGCAAATCTGTATTTGAAAGAGACAAGAGATAAACAAGTGTTATGGAGGCTCTCAAAGAGCATCTTGAAACTTTGATAGTAAATTTTTAAGCATATGCAAATATGGGAACAAATGATGTGGTGAGCTTGCATATAGAGGTATGTATGATGCAGGTCCTGTATGCACTACCATCTTACTGTTTCACTGACTGTGTGCTCCATAAAGATTGTGTAAAGGGAAGGGTCTACTGATATATGCAAAATAGAGTTTACAATGAATAAAGTAGATCTTTTTTGTTATAATTTACAATTATCACTTACAAATATCCATAATTTTAATGGCATGCATCTACATGAGTCATTTTTAGTCAGTCTCTCTCCTAATCTCAGTTTAATTTCATTTTTCCAGGAATCTGAATAAAAACATCCACTCTTTTCAAGAATGACAGCAGTGAGGGGGAAAGCTTTCATAAAAAGAAACCTAGTGATTTTTCCCATGTTTTTTGATCAACTCTGCTTATATATGGTTGGACTTGATGATCTTAAAGGTAGTTTCCAACCTAGTTAATTCTATGATTTACAGTTCTATAACCACCACATTCCTGATGGACCACAGAGATGTGCAGGCCCCACCCTTCAGGCATACACACAGAAACTACCTGGAAAGACACATCTGTATAGTGAATTAAAGTGCTCACACACTGCGGAGCTCCTGCAGCATCTCAAACCCTGTGTCAATGCTTCCTGAACTAAACACAGCTGCTTGGGAGTATTTGTCAGCACTTCAGTGTCCTCCCCTGCATTTATGGACCTCTGTTCTTCAGAGACACCCATCGTCTCCTCCCACTTTCAGCCCTCTTTAAAGTTCTCTTTGTCACAGACATTAGTAGTAGCCAACATAAGCTTCAGGTAAAAGCCAAGTTTGGAGGAAAATTACTGTGTTAAATTAGGGGAAAGAAGATTGCACTAGCAGGTTATTTTGGGGGATTTCACTGATCTTTTAATAGTCTGGAGTTAAGTAAAAAGTCATTCTGGAGTCAGCTCAGGGAAGATCATGAAGTATCTCCCACTTGCATCAGAGTTACATCTACAGTTACAATTTCTAAAGAACATTTTCTTTTTTCATGGCCACAGCTTCCTGGGACAGCCATGCTCTGCATCCCCCAAACAGTGGCTTCCAAATCACATCGGGCCTCAGAAGAAGCAGGAAGTGGTGGCAACGTGATGAACAGTCAAGATTACCCTGAACCTCCTCTTGTGGACCAGCAGACCGGTCTGCTCATCTAACCACCTGAAGACATCACACATGACAAAAGATGTTATACCCACATTTAGAGTTATAAACCTGACTCATTAACCCCACAATACATTCTAGTGAAGATACAAGTGTTTCAATTATCCTAATTAGGCTGAGAGACATTTTGCAAGATGTGCACATCAGTTTTCACATACCTTTAGACTGGGCTTCATGCTTTTCAAGTGTAAATTCTTCAGCTCTTGGAAGTTTGCTGTGTCCAGCTCCCCCATGCCTGGGGAGATGCTCTAGGAGAGCACCAAACCCACTCGCAGAGCTGTCAGCACTAGCAAAATCTGTGGCCAGAAAGGCCATCACATTACTGACAAAGGCAAATGAGATGGCATCTGTTTTCCACCACATAAAAAGAACACCCAAAATCCGACTTTGGAAAAAGCAAGATGAACTCCCTTCACAAGGATGATCAGGGGACTGGAGCACCTCCCATATGAAGATAGGATGAGAAAGTTGGGGCTGTTCAGCCTGGAGAAGAGAAGGCTGTGTGGAGACCTCATAGCAGCCTTCCAGTATCTGAAGGGGGCTTTCATAAGGATGCTGGGGAGGGACTCTTCATGAGGGACTGTAGTGACAGGGCAAGGGGTAAAGGGTTCAAACTTAAACAGGGGAAGTTTAGATTGGATATAAGGAAGAAATTCTTTACTGTTAGGGTGGTGAGGTGCTGGAATGGGTTGCCCAGGGAAATTGTGAATGCTCCATCCCTGGCAGTGTTCAAGGCCAGGTTGGACGAAGCCTTGTGTGGCATGGTTTTGTGTGAGGTGTCCCTGCCCATGGCAGGGGGGTTGGAAGTGGATGATCTCAAGGTCCTTTCCAACCTTAACTATTCTATGATTCTATGTTAAGGAATCATCAGTGTCACACTGCCACACCACATGCTGGGCACATGTTAGGTACTGAAGCCATCTCTGGCTGCAATTAACACCCAAACCCTACCTAGAAGTGGGAGAGAGTCTATGGAAGACCTGATTTCAGAGATTTGAAATTTTTTAGGCAGGAACATGATGGATGGAGCCAGTTTTAGGTACAACCCATAAAGAGGGTAAAAAAAATTGTGTCCAGAGGAAACAAAAAAACCCATGCTTGCTGGACAGGGCAATCACTTCAATTTATACCATTCTCTATGCCCAGAGATTAAATGGGATTACAGGGAGTGGCTGCAGATGTGCAGAGAGATAACATAAGAGGGCCTGGGAGCATTTACTCATTCAAATATTAAATTGGTACCACTTGCTTAGACTGTAGCCATCAAACCATGTGTTTGTGCATGGGCTGCTGTTAGCTTATATATGAGGTCTGCGACCTCCAAAAGTGTAAAAATGTCTTTTGCTGCATGTGTATTTGTGGCTTGCTGTGTATACTGAGAATTTGTTTCTCACAGACATGTAAATTGTAGGAATAATATTTAGCAACTGTTATCACAGTGAAAAATGAAATAAAGTCTTAAAATCCCAGCATATTTAAATACGAGGACTCTGACCTCTAATTGGGCACTGAATACTAATCAAGCATTCCCATCGCTGGAGCCTGCCAAATCAACACTAGCAGCAAACAGCCACAGTAGCCTAAAACAACTTCTTGGTAGGGTTCAGAACCACCTGCAGAAGGTCCAACCCAACACACACAGGTCAATAGGGCCTGGCTGAGCCCCTCATGTTCACAGCACACAGGGACACTCAGAAACATACATCAGCATCATGTCACCATGCTCTGGTCCTGGTGATAATAAAGTAGGGGTCCTCCACTATCTGGACCTGCTAATAGGTGTGCAACCTCCCCACTGTCTCCCCAGGGGGACCTTGCAGCCCTTCTGCCACCATTAATATAAGCATTATGAAAAATTAGATTATAGTAGCTGCTTCTGTAGCTCTGATGAATGTTCACATACCCTGAATTAGCAGTTACTTGACTAGTATTTGTTTTTATTTATTTGTTGTTCTGGGAATAACATTACCACCCTGCAGCACTGTCTGCTGACAGGTGATTTTATGGCTGTCACTAGCAGCAGTGACAAACTAATGCCTCCAAAACCCAGGAAGAGAGACACAAGGTGTTACACGTGGAGGTTAAGCAGAACCAGAACTGCAGATGCATCTCTTAGGAGGTTGCTGGGTTTTTTTCCTCCTCCACAAGTCATTAATGAGCAGCTGGATCCTACAGTGATAAGATGCAGAAATTAGCAGTTGTATATTCTGAGCAGCATCGTGGTCCTGTGGTGTGTCTGGATAGCAAGGGGCACCTGTGGCTACATGGCTGGCTGGGTTCCTGCCCAAC